>NC_047118.1:72588687-73274937 GCF_902500255.1 Thalassophryne amazonica
GGCATGCAACACATTAAAAAAGTTGGGACGGGGCAACTATTCTAAATATCAGGATTAAATCATCACTTTTACAGACAGTTCTCTTGAGACAAGTCTGGGGATGGATACGTGAACTATCTTGCACTTCATTTGCACTTCACTTCATCAATCATTCAGAAATACAAACATATTCACACAACAGTTAAGTTAAAAGGTTTTTTTTTTGGGTTGGTAAGGTTAGACCTTACTTGTGTGAAGCACCTTGAGGCAATGTCATTGTGATTTGGTGCCATATAAATGAAAATAAATTGAAATTGAATTGAAATTGTCATGCGCACAGTAAAAACAGGCAGTTATACCACACAATGAATTTTTTACTCATTCTCCCTAGAAAATTTGCATGTAGAAAGTTCACATCAGCTGATAAAAAAGAAAACACGTTATAAAATACAAAAAATGTATGATATACACTATTTAAAGGATGCACAGTTTAGAGGATGTGCAGTTTATGCAGTATTGACAATTTTGTGCAATATTGTGTAGTTTTAAGCAGCATTCCTGCTGTGCAGGATCGTTGCAAGGTGCATGGCTGCATAAATAATGAACAGCACTATTATAATAAATACTTAGAGGATAATAGTGATAGTGATGAGCAGAAGAATGACAGTGAAATATCAGTCACCCAGGTGGTGGAGGGGTCAGTGTGTAAGAGAGTTATTGAGAAGCCTAATGGCCTGTGGGTAGAAGCTGTTCACCAGCCTAGTAGTTCTGGACTTCAGACTTCTGTAGTGTCTGCCTGATGGTAAGTGTGAAGAGTTGTATGTTGGGGTTGGGGGTGTGTACTGTCCCTGATGAGGTTGTGTGTCCTACGTAGGACTCCTGTTTTGTAAATGTCCTGCAGTGAGGCAAAAGCTGCCCCAGAGATGTACTGAGTAGGGTTGGGTATCGAGAACCAGTTCTTTTCAGATATCGTTAAGAAATGATTCGATCCACCGATATCAATAGTCTTTTTGCTTAACAATTCCCTTCTCGATCCTTCAGACCGGCCGCTGCTTTTGAGGGTGTTTGTTGGGAAAATGATCATTTCTCTACATTGATTACAGACCCTGCAGCGGCTCTGTAATCAACCGCTTCTGCAGCGCGACTCCACTTTGAAACATGAACCAATGAAGCAATGCTTCGATCCACTGGCTTGTTGGTTCTTTGTTTTATTTCACTTTATCTTACTTTTTCCTCACTAAAACCCTAAAGAGCATATGTCTGTGAGTAATATATACCATTTTATGTTAAACTGACCTGTTATGGCCTTCTGAAACAGTTGATAGATGTATTTTTTAACTTAAAAACGGGACAGATGCTAAGTGTTAGCATGTCTATGGTGTTTTCAGTGTTAAAGTAAGCATTAGCTGTTCGCATCTCGGCATGTTTGTGTGCATTTGCTTTCTGTATAATAATTAATGGCTCAGTGTTTGTTGTCATAAAAGAGTCAAATGTATTAAAAATTGTAATTTTTTTATTTACTTTTATTTAGATATTAATAATAATAGCAACAACGGCAATAATAGTAATAAATCTTCAGAAGTGGCAAGTCCGCTTCTTAACCCCTCTCCAAGCCATTAAAATATGTCAACTGTGAGTCACTTTTGTGTGGATTAAAGTCACTAACTGGGATCTTGTCTTGTTGCTGTCAAGAAATGAGAATCGTCCTCTGTTCCGTTCGCACAGCTCCAAATGCTGCACGGCTCTCTGCTGAGACAGAGTCCGGTCAGAATTAATAACTTCAAAACGAATTGCCGCTTTAAATAAAATGATACATCTTTCCAAACGTTGTAATACAGACAATAAACTACAATTGTCTAAAATGTTTTTTTTCCTCCCAAAATGAGACGTGCTGCATTCTTTATGAATTACATCCTGTCAATCATATGCATCATCCTGACAATTACATCCTTGACAAAAACTACAGATTTTGTTTATTTCTATTTCTGTTCAGAGATCAAAGATCCACCATGTAGAGTTTATTTGTGTCCAGAGTTTAAGGATCCAGTGACCAATTTCACATTTATTTACTTTAAGGCTCAATAAAATGTTGTTGACATAGAAAACCTGTAAAGCCTACTTTTAGTACACAGAAAATTCACAAGCGTTATTGACAAGGGAATCAATAAGGAATCGTATCGATAAGCGGAATCAATAATGGTATTGATATAAAATCTTATCAAGACCCATTGCTAACTGTGAGGTCTTTCCTGTCTTGGACGGTGTAATTACTGTACCAGACTGTGACGGCAGTGGTGAGAACACTCTCAATCGTGCACCTGTAGAAATTGCTGAGAATTTTGGCTGACATCCCAAATTTTCTCAGTCTTCTCAGAAAGTACAGTCTCTGTTGGGACTTCTTGATGATCTGTCGGGTGTTGTAAAACCACATGAGATCATCAGTGACATGAGTGCCGAGGAATTTAAAGGTTTTTACCCTCTCCATCTCTGTCTCATCAATGTAAAATGGTGTGCATAGCTCCCCACCCCTCCTTGGTCTTTTCTGCATTGAGGTAAAGATTATTGTCACAACACCAGGCTACCAGATCTGCTGCCTCTCTTGTGTATGCTGTCTCGTCCCCACCACTGGTCCGAAAATGTAATGATGCTGGTGTTGTTTTAGGAGGCTACACAGTCCTAATGTGAAGAGTATGTAGAGCAGGGTGCTCAGCACACAGCCCTGGGGAGTCCCCATACTCACAGTTCTTATGCTAAATGTTACAGAGGGATGGTGTCGGTCCAAGTGTAAGGAGCAGTTTGCAGGTGATGACTGTGTTGAATGCTGAGCTGTAGTTGATGAACAGCATTCTAACCTATGTGTTGTTGCCCTCTAAGTGCTTGAGGGCTGTGTGGATAGCAGTGTTAAGTGCATCATCAGTGGATCGGTTCTGGCGTTATGTAAACTGTAGGGGGTCTACGGTGTCTGGGAAGGTCTTGTTAATGTGGGTCATGACTATCCTTTCAAAGCACTTACTTATAATTGGAGTGAGTGCTATGGGATGATAGTCATTTAAGTAGGTGACAGTGCTTCACTTGAGGATGGGCACTGTGATGGTAGACTTAAAGGACATGTTGCATGTTTTTGAGATCAATAAAATTTATCTATCTAGCTATCTATCTATGTTTTTTAATGTCCCAGTTACAACACATCAAAGTATTCATGATTGTAAGTCTCTCTGCGCACATGCTCTCATAATTAGTGGCCTCTGATGTTTTATATTCCACTCCCTGAGTGAGTTAACAAGGTGCATTTCCGGAAAATGTCTCACTCTGCAATTCTGGCCATGTGACGTACTTATTAGAATGAGCAGAAACATCTGATGGCTGACAGACAGAACGAAACAAATGCGGTTATGTCTGATAATGAAACTTCAGAGCTATTATTTGAAAGTGATGGCTCAGATTTACAGAGGAGACGACATACTTCACCCTGAAACTTTTTCAGAGTCTGTCAGATTTTGGAACCTAAAGTGTCATGACGCTGCCCTTTGTGTTGCAGGGTGGTGGTTTACTACTGTCATGTACATGCACATGGACTGTGTCCACCACAGACTGCCTGGACACGCAGATGTATGTCTCATATCGTAAAAACTCAGTAGACACTATTTTCAGGAGATAATCGACTCTCTATCTAATCCAAAGCTGGGATTGGACATTATGCATGCACACAGTCAAGTGGCTAGTCAGTTCTTTCAAAAGAGTAATGTTTAAGGAGTATTTGTGCCGACTTTGGTGCTTGTATCAACATTTGCACGATTGTTTCAGTTATCTGCTGCACTAACAGATCTGATCATCCATATTCATAAATGCAGAGTATTGAAAAGGACCCCCAATTTATATGGATTTCTGGCTGACTTTGAACAATATATAAGCAGTATTAAGCTTATAAACTCTCTCAAATGTCATAAAACTGTAAATCTCTATAGGGAACTTTTTAAAGAGAATTAATGTTGAAGAATTTCTTAATAATAATAATAAACAGCTGACATATGGGTTCAAAGGCTGCTGCACTGTTTTAACCCACATCAGCCTCTTAATGGATGTGGAATGTCTCCGTGACATTTTCACAGGCAACATGATGACACAGATATGAATATATCAAGCTGGTCTCACAGCAAGTCGTGATTCAGCAGCACGAAATATACATTCATCTATTGGTTTGTGATATTGTGACAAAAAGCGCTTCATTTTCGTCACGGCAGCACAAATTCATTCTAATTCATCCCATGATGGTAGCACGAAATTAAAAATGAAACGGGGGGGGGGGGGGGGGGGGGGGTTATGGTTAGGGTGGGGGGAAGGAGTAGAATTAGGTTATGGTTATGGTTGGGGTAGGATTAGGGTTAGTAATAGTGAGTTAAAAAATGTGAGACTCTGCTGAATATATATATATATATATATATATATATATATATATATATATATATATATATATATATATATATAAGATTTTCACAGTTATATACAACACATATTTTGTTTTGATTTCAACAGGCTGTGTTTATGACTCATGGCCGTGCAGGTGCACTTAATCTTCCCATGGCCGCAGCTTTTACCATGACTGCATCAAAATTAAGAGTTGGCACTTAAAAATGAGTCATCATAACACGACATCACACTTATGTAAACTTTGGAATTAATCTGTACCTCAGTTCTTAACATTAGCAGCTACACTTCATTGAAGTGCACGCTGGGACCAGTGATGCCAGTAACATGTTACTTAGTAATGCATTACTCTATTAACCACTTTTTTAGTAACGAGTAATCTATGCATTGTGGGTCGATAGCAGCATTAAACTTGGTCCGTGGGCAGGAGGTCGGGGATCGACTGCACTGCCCACTTTAAGCGAGCTGTGAGCTTTTCATCCACGGTTTTCTGCAGCAGCTACGACTCGTCCTCACCTCTTAAAGCACAGTGACAACAGCACACCTGCACTGAGCTTTACATGCTTTTTTCTCCTTTATTTAGAATTCTGAGCTGAGCCGCTCCGTATCTGCTCGCGAAAAACAGCTGATCCTCCGTGACGTGTCAACAACTATTTTCCACTCAAATGCACCTAAACTCTCTTTCTGAGGACCACATGATGTGAAAACACAATAAAACTTTCTTACCTATAAATCTGTTGGGTATTTTCTCCTCCAAACATTTTTAAAACCTTTAACAAGACAAACAGAGTCAAGAAACACCAGTGAGACAGAAAGTCAAATTTTACGCGCGGAGTGCAGTCAGGCTGTACACCAAGGCTACACTAAAGTCTGGCCTGCTTTTCCGCTCTTTTTATTAAGAGACGCCCTCATCACATAAACAAAAACTTGTCCTAAGGGTGGGGGTGATGACGCAAGACAAGTTTCTTCCCGTAACATAAACGCATACGTCAATAAGTGCAGCTGTAAGGAAGAACACTTTCTTTTACACAGGTCAGCACATCTCGTTCGTCTGTTGCAGTTATCAGCTGTTCTGCATCTGCCTGAAGTGTCCTGTCCTTCACACTCCTTCACACTAAGCACCACATCACAACAGTCAAAACGTTCTCTTACTCCCAGTCGTTAGAGGCTGCCAGCCCTTCATTCCCAGCTCAGATTGACCCCAGAGTGCTAAAACAAAATTGAATTCTCAGGATTGCGTTAAGACAGGTGCAAAACAGCACAATAACATTCAGAATGATCCCAGCATGCAAGGTTGAATAACACGTTCTCAGGGTTAGGTGCAAAACAGCACAACACCGTTCTCATGAGAAAGAAGACAAATGTACAAATGTTTAACAGTGATAACATATATACAAAATCTTTAACAAAATCTGGTCAAGTTTTCTGCATAAATAAATGTTATCCATTCTTTGTGCTCAAATGTCAAAGCAGGGACAAATCCAGATGGAATGGGGGCATGGGGCAAGGATGTGCCCCCCCACAACACCCCCAGATTAAAGGTCCAGTTTTGAAGCCTTTTTATACTACAACTACTAATATGACTTATAATAATAATTTCAACAAGAGAAATTAAATGTTAGAAAAATGTTAGAAAGAATTTAATAGTTACAGTAGTGTTCAGAATAATAGTAGTGCTATGTGACTAAAAAGATTAATCCAGGTTTATTTCTTATTGTTACATGGGAAACAAGGTACCAGTAGATTCAGTAGATTCTCACAAATCCAACAAGACGAAGCATTCATGATATGCACACTCTTAAGGCTATGAAATTGGGCTATTAGTAAAAAAAGTAGAAAAGGGGGTGTTCACAATAATGGTAGCATCTGCTGTTGATGGTACAAACTCAAAACTATTATGTTCAAACTGCTTTTTTAGCAATCCTGTGAATCACTAAACTAGTATTTAGTTGTATAACCACAGTTTTTCATGATTTCTTCACATCTGCGAGGCATTAATTTTGTTGGTTTGGAACCAAGATTTTGCTCATTTAAGGGCCTGTCACAGTGGCATATTCGTAGAGCTGCTCATTACAGCGTAGACGATACGCTGTAATGAGCAGCCCTCCGCCCACTTCACGAGGAGTTTTTTCTCAGTACGTAGCAGTATGTTGAGGGCTACGTGCGTAGGATGGAACAAATTAAGCCTGTTTAATTTTCTTCGGTGTACAGCACAGCATGGAGCCTTTACGCGAGTACATGCAGCACTGTGCTGCTGTCTGCTATTGTGAGCCTGCCCACGCTTCAACACGGTACCGTGCGCCATTTCACATCTCCCTGTTGTTCTTCTGGAGCTATAAATACTGCAAGATCATTGCTTCACTTTATCATACTGGATTAATTATATGAGGACCGTTTCACTGTGTTGCATCGTTTCATAAAAGCGCTCTCTCTCTCTCTCGCTCTGTCACACACACACTCACACACACAGAGAGAGAGCAGTTTTATTTTAAGGAGTCTCAGACTCCTCAAAATAAAACCGCTCTCTCTTGCGCGCGCGCTCTCACTCTCACTCTGTGTGTCTAATCAGAGATGTGACTCTTTAAAATAAACGCGCACTCGCTGCATTTCGGTGCACTCAAACGTCCTGATCGATCAGTCTGATCAAAGCTGAAAACTGCTGTGACTCTTGAAAATAAAGGCGCACTCACTGCATGTCGGTGCGCTCATCAAATGCCCTGATCGATCAGTCTGATCAAAGCTGAAAAGAGCTGTGACTCTAAAATAAACGTGCACTCACTGCATAAAAAATAAATAATAATAATAATACTAATAATGTCAAATGACTCTGTCTTTGAGCCGCACCGCACCATGCAGTAGAGAACAGAGCGCACTTCCACAGAGGCAGAAAATAGCACTGAAACTGGTGTGGCATGGTACATGCGACTGTGTGCACACATTAAAATGCAAACACACGCAGCTGCAAGTATGAATGAACACTGTTAAAGGCTGAGTATGCGTGTATATCGGGCGTATTTAAATGAAACACAACGCCGCAATGAGCAGCTCTACGAATACGCCACTGTGACAGGTTCTTTACTAGTGTGTTTGGGGTCACTGTCTTGTTGAAACACCCATTTCAAGGGCATGTCCTCTTCAGCATAAGGCAACATGACCTCTTCAAGTATTTTGTCCATTTTATCCATGATACCTGGTATGTGATATATAGGCCCAACGCCATAGTAGGAGAAACATGCCCATATCATGATGCTTGCACCACCATGCTTCACTGTCTTCACTGTGAACTGTGGATTGAATTCAGAGTTTGGGGGTCGTCTCACAAACTGTCTGCGGCCCTTGGACTCAAAAAGAACAATTTTACTCTCATCAGTGCACAAAATATTCCTCCATTTCTCTTTAGGCCAGTTGATGTGTTCTTTGGCAAATTGTAACCTCTTCTGCACACGTCTTTTATTTAACAGAGGGACTTTGCGGGGGATTCTTGCAAATAAATTAGCTTCACACAGGCGTCTTCTAACTGTCACAGCACTTACAGGTAACTCCAGACTGTCTTTGATCATCCTGGAGCTGATCAATGGGTGAGCCTTTGCCATTCTGGTTATTTTTCTATCCATTTTGATGGTTGTTTTCCATTTTCTTCCACGCATGTCTGTTTTTTTGTCCATTTTAAAGCATTGGAGATCATTGTAGATGAACAGCCTATAATTGTTTGCACCTGTGTATAGGTTTTCCCCTCTCCAATCAACTTTTTAATCAAACTACGCTGTTCTTCTGAACAATGTCTTGAACATCCCTTTTTCCTCAGGCTTTCGAAAAGCATGTTCAACAGGTGCTGGCTTCATCCTTTAATAGGAGACACCTGATTCACACCTGTTTGTTCCACAAAATTGGCAAACTCACTGACTGAATGCCACACTACTATTATTGTGAACACCCCCTTTTCTCCTTTTTTTTTTTTTTTTTACTAATAGCCCAATTTCATAGCCTTAAGAGTGTGCATATCATGAATGCTTGGTCTTGTTGGATTTGTGAGAATCTACTGGTACCTTGTTTCCCATGTAACAATAAGAAATATACTCAAAACCTGGATTAATCTTTTTAGTTACATAGCACTACTATTATTCTGAACACTACTGTACATTTATAAACAATGTAGGTTAGAAATTGCAAGTTTTACTGTTAGAGTGCTGTCAACAGTTACATATGAGGTCAAGAAAGAGGTCTTTATTTTACTTTTTATAAAACAAGTATTTATTTTCATTGAAGTCAAGAAAGGGTGACTATAAAGTGAGTTTTGGCAAAACAGCTGGCAGCTGGGGAAAGTAACTAAAAAGTAACTAGTAATCTAACTTAGTTACTTTTACAATTGAGTAATCAGTAAAGTAACTAAGTTACATTTTCAAGGAGTAATCAGTAATCAGTAATTGGATTACTTTTTCAAAGTAACTGTGGCAACACTGGCTGGGACACTTCTAATAGCTACGTCACTTGTTGGAAACACTCGAGTACTCATAAGTACTCTGTAGCTGTTTGCTGCAAATGCCGTGTACTTTATAACAGGTCACGGAAGTGCACAAAGTAATCCGGGTGGATCATCGAATGGTCACTAACACCTTAAATCTTAATTGTTATGATTTCAGTAAAACATCTCCTTTAAAACAGGTGAGTACAGAGGCTTGTGCATGGGACAGACTGAATATGTCACATCAGCTAGCTCTGATGAGCAAATCCTGAGTGCGTGGCCCGGGATATTATCTGCGCCAGCTGCTTTCCGTGGATTTGTTTCGCACACGTCTGCCGATGAGTAATGAGTCCTGTTTGCTCTTCTTGCCTAACATCTGTTCCTGCTGATCAGTATCTTGGGACTCAAAGCGAGGGTAGAACCCGTTCAGCTCATCTGGCAGTGTGGCTTGGCTGGATGTGACTGCGCTGCTCCTCTGCCGGAAGTCTATGATGTGTTGGACTCCTTTCCACATGTTTCGAGGGTCCAAGGTAGAGTAATAAGCCTCCGAGTTCAGTCTATATTGTCTCTTGGCCTCTCTGATGGCTCAGCAGTGCCTAAGACTAATGCAGTTGAGCGTGCATGTAGCTGGGCAACTTATGTCACAGTTTACCCATGGTTTTTGGTTGGGGTATTTTCTGCAGTATTTTGTGGGAATAACAGTCTCTATACATGTGCTAGTGTAGCTGATAACCGCAGAGGCATATCTGTCCAAGTCTACAGTACCGTCTGCTCTCAAAGCTGCACTTCTAAACACATCCCAATTTGTACACCCAAAGTAGTCCTGAAGCACTAGTTCAGTTTCTTCTCATGTGTTACTGTGGTATTGTATGACAACAACAGTGTTGTATTGTATGATAAATCTGTGCCAAGGAGGAAGTTCTCAAAAACATAGTGACCATGCTGCCAGGGGATTAGTGATGAAAGCTTCCAAGACACCCAGATAACTCTAAGGGCCCCTTCACACATAAGTGCGAAGTTTGGTCGAATACAGCGAAACAGTGCAAAACAGTTTGAATTATGCGCACCACGAAACATTGAGCTGATGGGCAGGCATGCACGATGCTGGTGTGATGGTTTATGCACGTGAAACACAGTGCTACACATGTGGTTACACATTGTGCAGCTGCTGTAAAGAAAGCAATAAATAAAAAATAAGAAAAATACATGTGGCGACGGTTCAGTGCATGTGGGAACACAGTAGCTTTCCCAGCAGCTTTTGCCAGCAGAAAATAAGGAAAAGTAAAAAATAAAAAATACGTCACCCATGGGATTCGAACCCACATCTTCCAAAAGCTCTGATGGCCAGTTGGAAACTTTACCAGTGAGCTACCATCACTATCCTGTGACAGGTGCTGGAAACTGCCTCATATCAGGAAGCACATGGACGTATTTAAAAAAAATAAAAATGACGCTCCATATAAAAACATCGCATTGTACTGAATCCCTCTTATCAAGCAGGCGATACAAATATGGTTCATCTGTTCCTCTGTAGATGGCCCATGGTCACTGATGCACAGTCATGAAATGATATGAATGAGAAGCGCAGTTCGCTCATCTCATTCATGTCCACATCTGCTGGTGCATGTCCTGCTGGCCCGCGCGCGTGTCCTGCTGACACCTGTGTCTTGTGGACGGTGCGCTGCAGGACACCTCGTCATGTGGAACAGATCACCTGCTGCGTGTTAAAATCTGGCGGTCCGTTTCAACCTGGGGGCAGCCTGTCCATGTGCGCGCTGTGTGCGTGTGCTTGCTCGCTGCAGCCCATTGCCACAGTGATATATGTTTTTATTTATGTTCACTTGATGACAGCAGACACATGCACATCACAGTGGTCAGTTGTTAGTCCATGTCCGTCCAAACACAGTACTGTCCAACTGGGATGTCCAGAATGACAGATCCCCACTGCCGCTTCTGTCATAGCCACACCTCCTGTCAGTTCAGCGCACAGACCAAAGCCACACTCGTGGGGCACTTAGACAAATTTCACTGTGAGTACAACAGTGAATGTCTGACTGTTGTCGTGCCAAAAGCACAAATGGCCACACATTTTCTAAGTGCCATGCGAGTGATGTTAGATGCTCGTGTGTGTCACCGGAATTTGGCCGACACCTGCTGCGAGAGGGTTCAATGGGCTCACACAGCGCACACTCTGTCTTTCAGCTGCTGGTGTACGCAGATAGATGTAGCAACAGGTGTACGACGTGTTGGAAGCAGCTACAAACTTACACGGTTTGCATACGATTCCTGCTTCATGCGGACTTAATGTGCAATTTGACCAAATTTGCATTATGTGTGAAGGGGCCCTAAGAATTATAGGCTTATGTGGATGTGAGTGTTCGGGAGACTTATTATTAATAAGATGATTGTAGCAAACACTGAACCGTATGCTGAGTTTTACAGCAGTGATGTCACCACCGTGCCCTGATTGTGCTCTGGCATGCACTCTAATTTCAAAATACAAGAAAATTCAGTCAAGCCAAAACATTCAAAAACACAATGTCCAAGGATACGGGTCCAAATTCAAACGAACAGGATTTTTTTTTCCCAGATAGTCGTCACAGCCTTGAAGCTTTGTAAATGAAACATGGGACTCACAAACAACACAAGAAAACTGTGTTCTCTTCATAGTCATTTTGTTTTAATCACTCAGATATTCGTCACACATGCTCTCGGTCACAACGTTAGACAAAACAACCCTCCACTGACTTCTGCACCACTATCATGTCACAGATACCTCTGCTCTCCCAGTTACACCAAAAGATCAAACGAATCAGTGAAATGAACAAAAATGAATGTAATAAATACAAAGTAGCACAATCCCCACAGATAAATCCACTCTAATCTAGTTGAAATTCATCCAAATAAAATACTTAAAATATATATTCTAGTAAAAAAAATTTTAATGGAAGTAATGAAGGAATATAAAATATCCCAAATAACAACAGCATTTAGTCAGTTTTATATATATATATATATATATATATATATATATATATATATATGCACTGCATTTATATAGTGCTATATAAATGCAGTCCATTAACGGAGACTGCAGGGGGCTGTGATTGGTCCACTATAACTACATCATTCCCAGAATCTCACTTTTCCAGTTTCCACTTTTCCAATCAACGACTTTCATGGGATAGTCGGCTCTCGTGTTCTGGTGGTGAATTGCATTGCAACGCCACCAGAGTTCCGAAATAGTAGCTGCGTAAAAAGACCATTAGTATATAGACTCTTATAGAGAGGATATACTTGTTTATGCAGTGTGGAGTACATCTGTCAGTTTTCATCTTTGTTCCATAAACTGAAAGATTTTTGGTCTTAAAATTTATCAGGTTCTTTGATTCAAGGGATACTTCCACCAAATTCAATTAAAATCCATTTGTGTCATTTTCAGATATCCTAAACTAACACTAACCACAAAAAAATAACCTCCTTTATGGAGGGAATAAAAGTGGCAGTCCACACTGACCAAAAACGTAATGTTCCTTTGTGCTTTTAGTGAACATCACAGTTTTGAGGTTTTCTTGCTTTTCTTGAGCTCTGTCTTATTCATGGGAGCTTGGCCCAGAAATTCAAATATTACCATTTAAAAGAAGTTACCTCATAAGAGCTCACAAATTCTAATTCAGCTACTCATTCTCGTGGTCACACCTACATCAGCGGAGATACCAGTCTAATCTGCATGACTTTGGACTGTTGGGGGAAGTCACAGACACAGAAAACTCGACACAGAATGAATGAATGTCTCCGTGCTGCTGCACCATCTTTATTCATACATTCTTCCCTCTTTTCTGTTTCAGTGTGGATCACGGAGGAAAGTGCAGGATCAGACCTGGACAAAGAAAATGTAAGTAGCTCAAATCAGTGATGTCACATCCTGTCATTCTACAGTTCTCTATATCCCCTTTCACACCGGGCCTGCTTCAAGTTGCTTCATGCGACATCATGACGATGGCAAGTTGATGCAACCCAGTGCCACAATACACACAATGGATGCAAGGGCGACACAAAACGGACGCAAAAAATAAACATGTTTAATTTTTTCGGCCTCGAGCACAGGATGCTGAAAGGAAGTAGTTTTCTCGCAAGCTGAGGCAACGTAATGGTACTTAACTTGACTGGATGCCACACCCACACAATATAACGCTACCCGACGCCAATTTATGATTCCTGCTGTACTCCATTGCTGCCGAGCTATAAATCATGCAGGATTGTTGTCGAACTTTTTATACCATGTACACAATGCAGTAAAACTATACCGCTCAAAGAGGACATGTGAACAATTAAAAGAAAAAAACGTTTATTACAGCCTGGCTGCAGCTGTTGACATCTCTGGTCTTGGACGTCACAGCTGCAGAACACGTACCATGTTTTGACGGACACGTGCATGTGTGTGCTTGCTGTACTAATGTGGAAATACAAAAAAGTTATATCACTTTTGTGATGGGCTGGAGAGGGCGCACAGCTCACACATTGACAGGCTGCCCCAGGTGATATGGACCGTTAGATCATAACACGCAGCGGGCGATCTGAATGTCATGTCACCTACGTGAGCTCTGTTCCACATGACGCGGTGTCTGTCCTGTGGTGCACCGTCCACAAGACATGCATGTGGGGCCGGACACACGTGCGGGACCAGCTGAACACGCCGGGTTCAGCATATGTGGACATGATAACAGCGCACTCCTCCTCATTCATGTCATTTCATGACTGTACATCTGTGACCATGGGTCATCTACAGAGGAACAGACTGTTCATAATTGTACTGTCCGCTTGATAAGAGGGATTCAATAAAATGCTGTATTTTTTAATGGTGTGTGGTTTTATTTTTTTTTTTAAATACGTCCATCTCCTTGTGGATTTCAGGCATTTTTCCACACCTTTTACAGGCCAGCAATGGTAGCGCAATAGTAAAGTTTCTGGCTGGCAATCAGAGCTTTTGTAAATTGAAGGTTTGAATCCCGTGGGTAGCGTCTATTTTTTTATCACAGCAGCTGCGCGATGTGGTTACACATGCTCCAGCTGCTCACATCGTGTTCCCACTGTGACGGATTCGTGCACAACACCATCACATGCACAAAACCATTGCAGCGGGATCGTTCACACCTGCCCCTCGGTTCGTGTTTTCGTGGTTTGCTCATATGAGCTGTTCTGCCGTGATTCGCCCTGATTTGTACTTATTTGTACTATGTGTCTCACTCTCTTACAATAACCTGTTTAATAGGAATCCTTTAATTTTCGTATGATTAATAATAAAACAATATGAAATACTATATTCAAATAATAATATAACATAAGTACACCTCTTTCTTCATCACACCTTTAAACACAGCCTCATACGACCATCCATGAGAAATCTAATTAAGCTCCCAATTTTCTAACGGAATACAAACTTTCTACAGGCACTGCACTAGTATATATCATTTAGAAGAATTTGGAAGATGTTTCTCAGTATTTTTCACAATAATTGCTCTGAGAAATGATGACTGATTTTAATGGGTCATTCTAGCGGTATCCAAGAAGTCTCCAATCCAAAGACATCCAGTCATCGTATTAGGTCTCTGCTTGTATAGGGCCCGTATCCTCGGTGCATCTCAAAGTCCTCTCAAAGAGCTCGTAACTTAGCCTAAAATATCCTGGCAAGGACTCCCAGGCTAAGAGAGACCCAAGAGGTGTCTGAGAGCAACTCTAGGCAAGGAGTTGACAGAACCTCCTATCTTAGTGAGGAGGCGGGGTTGACCCCGTTGCTAGGTATGACGTGGTCCTGTAAGAGCTATGATTGGTTGTCACAGAAAGGGAAGAGGAGATAAAAAAAAAATTAAATGCGCTCTGGGCTCGTACATATTAATGTACATTAAAATCAACCAATCATATAAGTGCATTAAGAAATGCGTAATCATGAAAATAATTTAATGTCATGATGATACTTAGCAAAATTAAATTGGAGTGATCAGTCCGGTTGCTAAACCTGAAAATACTTGTGCTCCAATGCATTATGGGAGTTATGGGTTTTGGGATTTTAAATGTTGTTATTGTGGTCCATGTTAGTTTTACAGTGTTGTTAGTGTTATTGATTTATTGTGTTTTGTAGTTCAATTGGTTTCGTGAGTTAAGTGTCACCATGTTGTCACCAGTGGTGGGCACAGATAACCAAAAAATTAACTTCGATAACAGATAATCAGATAACTTAAAAGTTATCTTTGATAAAGATAAACCGATAAATCACCCAAAAAATGTATCAGAAGTACAGATAACCGATAAATTCCAGTATTGTCTCTGGTACACTTGCGGCTACTACACACCACGATCGCTTTTGGAAGCATTAAAGGTAGAGGTGGGCGGATCGATTCTAATATTGATAATATCGATACCAACGCTGAACGACTGAACGATCCTCGTGTAAAAATATCGATACTCAAGCTTTTTTTTCTCTCCCGCACGCACTGACTGCTGCTCATGCAGATTCATCAAAGTCTACTCTCTGTCTGTAAGAGCAGCGCTGCAATGTGTCACACAATACAGAGCAGCGCAACCCTGGTATTGTGGTTTGTCAGCCCTCTACCTATTTTGTTTTAAGTTGTGTTGAGTGATATTTTTTAAACAAAAATTGTTGGGAAGGTGTCGTAGCACGGACCCACAACAGGGGGCGCAAATGAACGGACAATGAATAAGCCAAAAAGTAACAATTTAATGTTGTGACAATACACAACTAAATACACAAAATTTGCAAAGTCAATTAACACCAGGTGACGTGTGGGCAGGCTCGAAGATAGAAGACCCCCGACGAGAGAGAAGCCGCGTCCCACACGGCTTCCACCACCAACGGTCTGAAGAACACCGGAGCCACCAAGTCCCGAGTCCCCAGGTGGCCTCTGTCTTCGGCTGTCGACCCTGGTACTGCTGGCAGAAAGCAAAGACAAGATGAATGAGTGTGAGTCCGCACACTCAGTAATCCACAGTCTGCACACAGTTAGGAGGGAGCACCTCCACCTCCAATCACACACTTGTGCAGCTCCTGTTTATTCCACTTATCTGGTTTGGGGTGTGAGGCGAAGCCGTCGCTGTCACACCAAACGCCAATCCCACAGATAAGGAATGCACCAGGAAAACGGCTGCAACAGAAGTTCAGATTATTACTCAACGTATGAGTCAGCAGAGAAAATGACCTCTTCGGTAGTCGATTTCTCGGCGAGGAGGTGGAGTTGCAGTCCGGCCTTTATGGTGATGATGATGATGATGAACGAGTGACAGCTGGTGCAGAGGATGAATGACAGCTGTCACTTCTTCTGGGTCTGGCGCCCTCTCGTGCTTGGAGCCCGCACTCCAAGCAGGGCGCCCTCTGGTGGTGGTGGGCCAGCAGTACCTCCTCTTCAGCGGCCCACATAACAAAAATGTTGATTGTGATAAAGTCCCTTACCAAAAAGTAGTACGTGCAAGTATGTTTCAAGTATACTTCCAGTTTACTTTTTATATACTTATCAATACTATTTTTTTTGGTAAGGGGTATTTTGTTGTCATGTACAATGTTTGCCGAAATTCTACCCTAGGTCTTTTGGATCCTTTGGCTCTATGAAGCTTAAATATGAAAAGGTATCGGTATTGATATCGGCGATACTGGGCCTGTTTTTACTTGGTATCGGATTAATACCAAAATTCCTGGTATCACCCATCTCTACTTAAAAGGGACAACAGACCCAAACAATGAGTCAGCACTTCTGTCTTTGAGTGTCCTGCCCCCTGCTGGAAGCTCCTGTTTACTACATGGCTTCCAGCACAGACACAAACTGAGGAGCACTATGAAGCTCACCTCTCTGCTCAGTCACAATGATGCCGTGAGGCGAAGATGGTCTTGGAAGATAAAGCAATGCTGAGTTATGGTTTGGTGTATAAATAAAATGAATACTGATAGAATAACTGTCAATTCTGTCATTTGTACAAAGTTAAATATAACATATATCTTTTATTGTTGAATAATGCACTAATTCTGAAGTTTTGTAACAAACACAGACAGATCACAAAGGATTCTTGGTAAAATGTGCCTCAGCTAACACTGTTTGGTTTGACTCATTCATTATGTAAACCAACACGTTAATGTGACGTATGTTGTGTGTTGGTGTTTACAGATAAATGTGCTTTTGTAAATATTCCATTTTTTATTTGTAAAAAAAGGCATTTTCAAAAGTTGTAATTAGATAACAGTCTGATATAACCTGTGTCAAAAATAAATAAATAGAACACTGTCATGATCTACTGGTGTCAGACATTCAGTACTTAAGCTGGCTTTACACTATGCAAGTTTTGGCCTTTTCCAGATGATTTTTCATTCGTACGAGAATTTTTTGGATCGCACCGAGTTTCACGTTAATCGCGCGTCCTGCGTCGTGTAGTATACATGGAGTAAAGAGCTGCGTTTAACATCTCACGACCACCTCCTGATCGCCAATCGTATGGTCGAATGAAATCAAACCTGTTTGATATTATTCTGTTCGGCCGTCGTGAGGGTATCCCGCTGCTGAAGAGCTACAAGCATCTGACAGCTCACACTGTACCTGTGCAAACACCACAGACCTGTCATTGCAATGTTTCTTTTTGTTGTTGTTTTGTTTTGTTTTTAAACTTTGATGTCTCCCATTGAGAGTTTTTGTAAATTAAGTTTGAAAAAAAAGCTTATGTTTTGCTTCTGGAAACACAAGTCTGACGTGTGGTTTTTGAATGTACAATGTGTGTGAGAGCATATATCGTGCGCTCTGAACTTTTACACTGTGCGGTTCTGTGGTACAGTTTGAACTGAAACCGAGTACAGTGATTAAAAATATCATACAGTGTCTGCCCAGCTTCAGGACGAATACTGCCATGAATACTAATGGCCAGTAGATGGCAGTAGAGACTGTGAAAACTTGCCAAAACAAAATTCCAGATAATCCGTGTCTGCTACATTTAAGATGCGTGGAATTTAACAAACGCAAACACAATAACGTCTATAAACCCAGAGAATATATTCACGAGAGTTTTTAGGCACTTGGAGTTTAACGCTGTTGTCAATGGAGCCTGATCAGAGTGTCTGAAATGCATTTGTCCTGTCGTGAACATACTGAGATCACCCTATCCTACCCATAATGCACTGCTGGGCACAGCATGTGCTCACTAAAACCTAAAAAATTAGCGTATTACTTTAAAACTAAAACATATATCTGATATTTTCACTTTATAAAACTTCATACGTGACAGTAATTTTAAATAACTTGTCCAAAATTAGTTTGGTTAAAATTTGAACTATAAGTTAAAAATGTATGCCTCTGGATGACTTGGGTGATATTGCCAGTGTATCAGTATGGTGTTAAAGGAAATTTTTTTGTGACCAGTTCTCCTTTGCCTGCAGAGGATAGAGCAGTTTCTCCTAGAAGCAGCTCTCTTCTGTTTTGCAGAGGGTAGAACTACACATCTGCTATGAAACTTTTAACAGATAGGTGCTCAACTGACTTTAACTTTTAAAAATGTTTGTAGCTGTTTACTACGTTAACGGTCTAAAAATTATCGGATGAAAAATTATTGGAAGATAATTAGTCTGATAATCATTTTTAAAGTTGTCTAAAAAGATAATCCGATAATGAAAACATTATCATCGATAATTATCTGTTATAGGATTATCGGAACTGTGCCCACCACTGGTTGTCGCCATAAGTGAAAAGTGTATCATGTTTGTTGCTGTCCCTGTGTTGTTTTATCTGAAAAATAAGAGCGCCTCCTAGCAGCAGATTGCCAAAATGACAAAAGCTCTCTCCTGTCTTCTATTATTCCATGCAGTTCACCACTAAATGAATTGTTACACAGCTTGAAGATGTATGAACATATCTCATTCACATGCTGATTATTTACATATTAAAAGTGTGCGTGGGTGCGTGAGTTTATTAGTGTAAGTACCTAATATATACGTTATATGTTAATATGTTAAAATTACATGCATGACACAAGAAAGTGAAAACAATTACTTCCATTGTTGTCCATTTAAAAATCAAATGACAAAATAGAAGTAATAATAAACTAAAATAATATCAATATTAATGTGTGAATATGATAACAACAATCTAAGCAATTTCTAAATACATTAAGACAGTAAATTAACATAAAATAATGACATAGATCAAGCTGGTAGCTGACTCACTCTCATTCTATGTACGGAGAATATCTCTGCTTCCTCTCTGTCTTTTCCACCAGCTGGTCTGCTAAAGACACTCTTAAGCCCAGGTTACACATAGACGGTTTTGTCGGCGGGTAGTACGTAGACTGAAGTTCGCGGTAGTTCCGGCTGTTTTCGCGGTGGAAAGGGGCGGAGCATTTCGCCGGCGTTTTCAGCGCCGTACTAGCCGCAAATACGCGGATAAAATGCCGCTAAATCCGCCGAATAAAGCGACGTTTTGACGCCGTAGCATCCGGCACACGTCAGGCAACAGGGGTTAATACCCAGTTCTATCCTTTACAATCAAAGGTTAAGACGCGCGTGAGAAAGGCGGTGTTCTGCTGCCGCTGATAATGCCTTGTGTAGCGCTGGATTTATCCAGACAAATCCTGCGTTACTCCAGGAACTTTTGCATATAGGCACCGCCCCCAGAGTATAATAGGCTGAAGCAGCTGTCACTGCAGGGGGAGGGAGATCACTCTCAGCTCATCTCTCAGCCTTTTCTTCTCCTTTCCTTTTCCCCTCCTCAACGTGTTGCTTGTCTCCACTACAGGGCTCTCCTCTGCTTCTGAACCAGACCTCTTGGTAAGTCCTTGCCACTGCCAATTTTCTTTTAGGAGGCATACTGGAGCTTCTCTGCAAAAATATCTGGAGCTGGCCGCGAGTGAGCGAGTGCATGCAGCGTGCTAGCGTTTTTATATTGACCGCCGCCTATACGGCCGTTTGGAACACCGTTAACCAGGAGGTTGCGTTAGAACGGCTACTGTCCGCTAGCGCCGCCGTTTGTCTGCCTCTGTCGCCGGTTAAAACGCCTTTGAGGACACCGATGTGGGCTCTATCGCCGTTTTACACGCCGTGGTTAGGGATACAACACCGGCTGCCAATTACGGCGGTGTAAACTGCGGCACTACAGGAAGGGGCAGGATGAACGGCGATTAAAAAGTATCAAATGCCGTTGTTCGCATTGTCTCCGTCGTCGCGCGAATTCTCCGTGAGCGCTCGACATGTTGAATAATTTTTCGACAATTCCCGGTAAAGCCGGAACTAAGCCACGCCCCCTAGTGCCGGCGTGGACAACGGCGTTTGATCCTTAGACAGCCAAAAGCTTCCGGAAGCTCTTACCGTCTATGTGTAAACGGGGCTTAAGGCTTCTTAAAGTCCTCCTCATTCCTCTTACCAGTTTGGCACCTAGGAGCCCTCTGGTGCTTCGCGGGGACAGCTGTTCATCTTACCAAGTGAAAATTCTGATAAAAGTCTAAGAATTCAAGGAATTCTTAAGATTTTTCTTAGAATAATGTCACTAAGAGGTATATTTAGCCTTCGGCTGCTTGTACATAGGAAGTCCAGATCTCACAACCATTTTTATGTGAGAAATCCATTGTTCAGTCAGTCATTCATGTACGTTGACAGGAAGGTTAGCGGCTCACTAATGTCAGCTTTGAATAAGTGTATTTCCATTTTAGTACCATTTCAACTTGAGCCATGACAGAATGGTTGGCATATAAAGTATTTAGATGCTGTAAAGTTGCACAGCTTATGACTCATTTTTAAAAGTCCTTTTAACCTTGTTGGCAGACTTCTGTGAACTTGTACTGGGAACACAAACACAGCAGACAAGAAGCTGCTCCTGTCCCAAGGCAACAAACGCGGACGATGGTGAGACAGGGACCAGCCATACACCCGATCACCCGGAGAGGTTTGAGCACAGCAGCCAGGTTCTGTGCACGGAGGCTCTGACCGGGCGCTGTTACTGGGAGGTGGAGTGGAAAGGACTCGTGTTTGTGGGTGTGACGTACAGAGGAATCAGCAGAGAAGGACAGGAGGATGATTCTCTCCTGGGCTGGAACGAAAAGTCCTGGTGCTTTTACTGTCGCAGGTCATCAGCATGGCACAACAGAAAGGGCATAGTTCCACTGAACCACCTTTCCAAAGTTCCCAGAATGCCCACAGAGTAGCAGTGTATCTGGACTGGGCTGCTGGTGTCCTGAGCTTCTACAGAGTCCACGAGGACCTCGCTGATCCATCTCCACACCTTTCAGACCTCATTCACTGAACCTCTCTACCCTGGACTGAGGCTTCTCGGAAATGATTCCACTGCTTTCCTCTGCACATGTTAGTGTCAAGGGAAAAAAAATTCTGATTGTGTTCATGACATGGAAATTTTCAGTGAATCACTTCATCATCTCAAGCTGGGGTACAGGTACGTACGTATAAGCACCCCCTGGTGGAATTTATCTTCAGCTTACAGGATTTTAGCTCTAAGATTCATGGTGACCATTGTTGTGGAAACCCCAGGGTCAGTAAACAGGGATCAACATTTAAAAATACTCCAGTCACATTCAAATGGATACTACACAGTTTCCGCTGATCATAAAGATTACACGAGGTATAGTTGGGCTTTAACTGAATGTTATGCACTTATGGAGTAAAAACAGCAAAACATGGTGACAAAAGTCCATTTCAGTTTGCACGGGTTAAAGTTGCTCTAATTTCAGTAAAACTATGCAATTATTGCTGAGTTAATTAGGGTTAATAATGGAATAAATGCTGATTCTGTTGAATGCTTGGTGGCAGCAACGGTGACTTAGTTGTTAGCATGGGTTGCCTCACAGCAAGAAGGTCATGGGATTGATTACCACCTGTGCTTTTCTGTGTGGAGTTGCATGTTCACCCAGTGTTTACGTGGGTTCCATCTGGGTGCTTCGGCTTCCTCCTACATCCAAAGACATGCAGGTTAGGTGGATTGGAAACTTTAAATTGTCCATAGGTGTGTGTGCGGGTGTGAATGTGTTTGTCCATATGAGGCCCTGCAACAGACTGGCGTGCTGTCGCGGGTGTACTCCGCCTCACGCCCTATGACCGCTGGGATACTCAGCATGACAGATAGTACAAACTATTCCTTTTAAAACCCATATTAGCTCAACCAATAATTGACAACAGTTACCAAAATTGGAGCAATTTTAACTTTTGACCCCTGAACAAACTCAAACTGACCTTTGTCACCATTTATAAACTCTCTGCCTAGGCTGACGGAGAATGTTGTCACTGTGGCGGCTGGGCAAGCTGGTGTTGGGTGGCATCAAGCGTGTGCCGTGTATCTAAAAAATAACGGGATCTGACACTGGCTACAGGTATCACCCTGGGATGGCCATATATTTTTGGTCCACTGTGGTTGGATTGTATGTGTTGTTATGTACCGAAAACCTGTTTTGGCTCAGGGACTAACAGAGCACACTCTAAATTGCATGGTGTAAATCCACTTGGGGTGTGTTCAAGCATGCATTGCAATCTACAAACCTTAGTGCTGGTGGTATGGAAAAGATACTAGGCAAGGTTTTATGGTGAGAAAACAGATTAACCACATGGTCAGCTAAATGGAGACATAATGATGCATGTTAGATAAACACCTATGTGAATATTATGACCTTTAACACCTGTTTCTCTGCTGTGTGAAGAATCTGCAGACATTACGCATGAGGCATGTTCATAAGGTACTGCTGTTTCAGCTGGATGTTCAGATGGACCAGCAGTATGTTTTAAGGAGATTTAGCGCTGCTTATCTGTCTGTCATGCTGCTTATCTGTCTATCATGCTTTTTGTCTCTGGATTGTTATGTGGCTGGAGTGATGTTTCTTTGTCTGTTATAAGGTTGGAGTGTGCGATTAGTGTTTCTAATGCTTTTGTATCAAAGCAGGGGTTATTATGCACCTAATGATGTATTATCAGAAGATGTCTTTTTTAAATATGTTTTTACATCGGTCTCCTTGTTAAAACTGATTCTTCCCATTTGTCTCGCCATAGAATCAGATGTGAAGAGAAATAAAAGCAGTGTTCAAATGTGGTGCAATTATTGTTTTTGTGTTCAAACCAGTTTAATGTCCCCATTTGCTGTTGTACTCTGCTCAGAGTGTATGTACTTTAGAAACCTGCTTATGTAAGGTACATCTGAGTGTGGGCACTCTTAACTATGATAAAGTCCCCGTTTTAGACTTTAGATCTGCTTTTTGGTGGTCTAAAGTGCAAATGCTTTCTTGTGAAAGATGAAATGAACAAAATAGCAACTGTGCTTGATAGCTTCTCATTTTCTTTAGACAAACACACACAAGCACAGGATTCATGCATGTACATTTTAATATAGAAGAAAAACATGAGCTGGGTGTGAAAATGCCAACTGCATCTGTTGGACGCTCGCTATTGTTCCATTGCATCATATCAGAGGCAATTTCTCCAAGACTGCAAGGGAAGCTCAGCTTCCCCTAAAATGTCAAAAATGAAATGGTCAAATATGTACAGTTCTGTTAACATTTCATTGACTACAAATGCGTTAGAATACGTTCATCTCAAAGATGAGTATGTTCAGAATCAGCTACTTATCACAAATCCACTAACTCAATTTTGTTAACTTCTCATACATTTCCATAGCATCAATGCCATGGATTTCAAACAAATTGTTTTCTTATACAGTCTATGGTTAGTACAACCCCTGGCAAAAATTATGGAATCACTGGCCTCGGATGATTCATTCAGTTGTTTAATTTTGTAGAAAAAAAGCAGATCACAGACATGACACAAACTAAAGTCATTTCAAATGGCAACTTTCTGGCTTTAAGAAACACTATAAGAAATCAAGAAAAAACGATTGTGACAGTCAGTAACGGTTACTTTTTTAGACCAAGCAGAGGAAAAAAAATATGGAATCACTCAATTCTGAGGAATAAATTATGGAATCACCCTGTAAATTTTCATCCCCCAAACTAACACCTGCATCAAATCAGATCTGCTCGTTGACATTGACCCTATGCCATGACATTGACCCTATGTGTCTTTTTGCAAGGAATGTTTTCACAGTTTTTGCTCTATGGCAAGATGCATTATCATCTTGAAAAAATTTTTAATCATCCCCAAACATCCTTTCAATTGTCCAAAATATCAACGTAAACTTGTGCATTTATTGATGATGTAATGACAGCCATCTCCCCAGTGCCTTTACCTGACATGCAGCCCCATATCATCATGACTGTGGAAATTTACATGTTCTCTTCAGGCAGTCATCTTTATAAATCTCATTGGAAAAGCACCAAACAAAAGTTCCAGCATCATCACCTTGCCCAATGCAGATTCAAGATTCATCACTGAATATGACTTTCATCCAGTCATCCACAGTCCACGATTGCTTTTCCTTAGCCCATTGTAACCTTGTTTTTTTTCTGTTTAGGTGTTAATGATGGCTTTTGTTTAGCTTTTCTGTATGTAAATCCCATTTCCTTTAGGCGGTTTCTTACAGTTCGGTCACAGACGTTGACCTCCAGTTTCCTCCCATTCGTTCCTCATTTGTTTTGTTGTACATTTTTCGATTTTTGAGACATATTGCTTTAAGTTTTCTGTCTTGACGCTTTGATGTCTTCCTTGGTCTACCAGTATGTTTGCCTTTAACAACCTTCCCATGTTGTTTGTATTTGGTCCAGAGTTTAGACACAGCTGACTGTGAACAACCAACATCTTTTGCAACATTGCGTGATGATTTACCCTCTTTTAAGAGTTTGATAATCCTCTCCTTTGTTTCAATTGACATCTCTCGTGTTGGAGCCATGATTCATGTCAGTCCACTTGGTGCAACAGCTCTCCAAGGTGTGATCACTCCTTTTTAGATGCAGACTAACGAGCAGATCTGATATGATGCAGGTGTTAGTTTTGGGATGAAAATTTACAGGGTGATTCCATAATTTTTTCCTCAGAATTGAGTGATTCCATATTTTTTTTCCTCTGCTTGGTCTAAAAAAGTAACCGTTACTGACTGCCACAATCTTTTTTTCTTGATTTCTTATAGTGTTTCTTAAAGCCAGAAAGTTGCCATTTGAAATGACTTTAGTTTTGTGTCATGTCTGTGATCTGCTTTTTTCTACAAAATTAAACAACTGAATGAACATCATCCGAGGCCGGTGATTCCATAATTTTTGCCAGGGGTTGTACATTTGCCCGTAGAAGCTGAGCGTCCATTCGCTTCAGTGAGACTGCATGGAACAATGTTCTTCATTGCCTCAAAACTTGACGGTCTTTGGATAAATGCCATGATTTTGTCCCGCCCCAGTATGCTCAGCATCTCTGGGGGTGAATGGACCTGTGGGCTGACCTCAGCTGGCCTGGACACTGAGCTTCCGCATGATGGTTGGAGGATCAGTTGAATGGCTGAATCACATTTTGATTAACAGCTATTTTGAGATACACACCGTCACTTAAAGGACATGTCAGATGTTTTTTAACATCCCAGTTAGCAACACAACGTCAAAGTATTCATGATTGTAAGTCTATCTGTGAACATGTAGTAATAATTAGTGGTTGCTGATGTATTTTATTACTATTTATCCCTCTCGATCTGCAAGTTAGCAGGTGCATTTCCAGAAAATGTCTCACTCAGCATTTCTTGCCATTTCTCAGCATATACATGTTAGGGAAAGGAGAAACATCCTGATGCCGACAGACAGAGTGAAACAAACTTTGCTATGTCCAATAACAAATCTTCTGAGCTTTCATTCTAAAGTGTTGGCTCAAATTTACGGGTGATTCTTAGACTACGGGCACTTATTATGTCCTTTGATCATATTGTATGAAAAACAGAAAAAAGGGGAAATTACACACTTTTATAGTTATCTTTACAATGAACGTGTGTTAAGAAATTTGTTCTAGTAGTCTATGATGACTTTTTCACCTTTTTTCAGCATCATTATTTGCAAATATTGCCGTTTGTACTTGTCCCACACCCAGACTTTTGATCTTCAATGATAAAATGAATGGTTAAAAAAACGTTTTTCTAATGTTTTAAAATATCTCTGAATAAAATATCAGTAAAATAATCAAAACATAATTGGGGTATTCAATGTCATACAACTGTTGTGATTTTTTTTAAACAAAATGTAGTTGTCCCACACTATTGCCGTAATTTCCACCACAACACTGTAATGTCCCTTTAAACAGTTTGTATGAAAGATTGTTTGGTAGTTTCTATGGAGATAACAGTGACATCAGAGCACATGTATATAGCGCCAAATCACAACAAACAGTTGCCCCAGGCGCTTTATATTGTAAGGCAATGGTGTGGTGGAAATTACATTTACAAGGCCAATAGTGCCCGTAGTTAAAGAATCACCCTTATGTAGAATGTACAGAGAGGATAAATGTACACTTCACCCTGAAACTCTTGATTTTTTGAGCGTCCTTCGGATTTTGGATCGTAATGTGTGTTGACTCTGCTGTCTGTGTCACAGGACACTATTTTACTGCCGCTGTGAATGCACACTTGGAACATCTCCATGGCACTGATTTGCAGGCTGCCTCAACATGCAGATGTATAGTATTTCTTAGACCGGAAAAAGTCAGAATTCATTATTTTCAGGAGATAATGGACTTTCTTTTTTAGCAGAGGTGATGGTCTAGTGGTTAAAGCGTTGGGCTTGAAACCAGAGGATCGTCGGTTGAAATCCCAGCCTGACTGGAAAATCACTAAAGCCCCTTTCACACTGGCGTATTTGTAGAGCTGTGTATTGTGGCGTATCGTGTACGCAGAGTTGAGCAGCTCTATGCCCACTTTTAGCAGCTCTATGTCGAGCTTTTGCTCCGTACACAGCAGTATGTTGAGGGTTACACGCGTAGGACAGAAGAAATTAAAACATGTTTAATTTTCTTCGCCGTAAAGTGCTGGACACATAAAATACGCAGTTTTAAGCAGGTCTGCACAGCACAGCATTACTGCATGCAAGTCTGTGCAACACAGTGCTCCCGTACACATCCAAAAACTGAGTGCGTGCATCCAAAGGAATCAGCTGGAGGACAGGATCACGCAGGGCAACTATAACCACAACAGATGACATTTGGCATTAACTCCTGAACTCAGATGCCGAAAATCAAACATCTTTTTTTTTTCTCTGGATTCCTTGAATGCTTCTGCATTTAACCACACAGCCATGTCCCTTCATGCCTTGAATGATTATCAGTCATTTGAAATCCCCCCACCAATCCAAGGTTGTTGAATGTGTGGCACAATAATAAACATGAATGCAGGAAAATAATTGCTCCCCATTTCATTTTAGTACTAAAGGTCATTTTCCATTGATAGAACTACTGTTAACGTCTATTTCCCAATAATATAGTATAATGTAGGTTTCGCCCAGCAGGGGGCACTTGGTACCTTATGCATCAGTAGCACACACTCTCACGGGTGCCACTAGCTTAGCTTATGACAAGCTAAAAGTGGACGCTCTCGTTATGACCACAACAACTCTCCAGTTTCTGAGTTTTCTGTGTTACTACGCGCCCGCGGCCGATGTGCTTGATGAATTCCTGTGCAAAAACTACTTCCCAGATAACTGATAAGGAGTATATATCATCTACATTAATTCTAAAATTTGCCAGTAATAAAATTGTAAAGATTACTGAAGTTTTAAGAGTGGCCGTAATGAATATTTAAGAAACTTAAAGTTTATGAGCAATTTCACCTGTTATTGCTCAAGCACATTGACATGATGGAGTTTGATGCGGAAGAGTTCAGAAAGATACATTTGGAATGTTTTGATGACCATTTACAGTTGGCGATGAAAGACTTAGGTGCTAACTGTGTTAAAGTCAGAACAAGAAGCTGCACTGAAAGAGATCTATCTGGGAAGAGACACATTCTGTGTGTTGTCGCTCCAACGAGAGCGGCACGCACGCACCATGAGGCAAAGGTCTTGGAAAATAAAGCAGTTTTGAGTTATGGTTTTGATTTTAAAAAATTAATCCAGATAGAATAACTCCATGAATGTCAATTCTGTCATTTGTACAAAGTTAAAATATAACACATATCTTTTAATTTTAAATAATGCACTAATTCTGAAGTTTTGCAACAAACACAGATAGATGCCAACGGATTATGGGTAAATGAGCCTCTGCTAACACTGACTGGTTGACTCATTCATTCTATGTAAAAACCAACATGTTAATTTGACATGACGTGTGTGTTGGTGTGTTGGTCTTTTGTAAAATATGCCATTTTATTCATATGTGAAAAAAAAAAAACATTTGCAAAGTGATCACTGTCTGATATAACCGAGGTCAAAATGCATAGAACACTGCCATGTACTGGCGCCCAGACCCTTACCCATAATCCTTTGCATACCAGTTTGTTTTTTTTTGCATGCCAGAGAGTTGCTGTGGTTTAAACAACAGAATCCATGACGAGAACTGTAAATGAACATTATACAACCAAAATGTACATTTTTATTTCTTTAGCTGCTGCAAGAGGCTGCAACAACTCTCAGGCACGCAAAGGATTATGGGATATGTCAATACTTAGGGCGAAAACTGCCATGAACACTACTGGCCAGTAGATGGCAGTAGAGACCATGAAAACGTGCCAAAACACATTATTCCAAATAATCTGTGTGCTACATTTAATCTGTGTGGAATTTAATAAATGCAAACCGAATTTCAGACATATTATATACAGTGAGGAAAATAGGTATTTGAACACCCTACGATTTTGCAAGTTCTCCCACTTAGAAATCATGGAGGGGTCTGAAATTTTAATTTTAGATGCATGTCCACTGTGAGAGACATAATCCCCCCCCCCCCCCACCAAAAAAAAAAATAAAAAATCCGTAAATCACAATGTATGATTTTTTAATAATTTATTTGTATGTTACTGCTGCAAATAAGTATTTCAACACCTGTGAAAATCAATGTTAATATTTGGTACAGTAGCCTTTGTTTGCAATTACAGAGGTCAAACGTTTCCTGTAGTTTCTCACCAGGTTTGCTCACACTGCAGCAGGGATTTTGGCCATTCCTCCACACAGATCTTCTCTAGATCAGCCAGGATACTGGGCTGTCACTGAGAAACACAGAGTTTGAGCTCCCTCCAAAGATTTTCTATTGGGTTTAGGTCTGGAGACTGGCTAGGCCACTCCAGAACCTTGATATGCTTCTTACAGAGGCACTCCTTGGTTATCCTGGCTGTGTGCTTCGGGCAGTGTTGCCACAGTTAGTTTGAAAAAGTAATCCAATTACTGATTACTCCTTGAAAAAATAACTTAACTCAATTGTAAAAGTAACTAAGTTAGATTACTAGTTACTTTTTTAGTTACTTTCCCCAGCTGTCGACAACAACCCTCTGCCAACTCAACATGACAATGATACTTGTTTTTGCTAAAAGTCTCTTTATAGTCACCCTTTCTTGACTTCAATGAAAATAAATACTTGTTTTATAAAAAGTAAAATAAAGACCTCTTTCTTGACCTCATATTTATTTAACTGTTGACAGCACTGTAACAGTAAATCTTGCAATTTCTAACCTACATTGTTTATAAATGTAACTATTAAACTCTAACATTTTTCTAACATTTAAATTCTCTCTAAACATTTTCCTTTTCAAAATTATTATTATTATAAGTAGTATTAGTAGTTGTTGTAAAAAAAAAAAAAAAAAAAAAAAAAGGGCTTCAAAACTGGACCTTTAATCTAGGGGTGTTGTGGGGGGGGGGGGGCACATCCTTGCCCCACACCCCCATTCCATCTGGATTCGCCCCTGCTTTGGCGTTTGAGCACAAAGAATGGATAACATTTATTTATGCAGAAAACATGACCAGATTTACAGGTAAGAAAGTTTTATTGCGTTTTCACATCATGTGGTCCTCAGAAAGAGAGTTTAGGTGCATTTAAGTGGAAAATACGAGGTCTGTCAATAAAGTATAGGTCCTTTTATTTTTTTTCAAAAACTATAGGATTTCATTCATATGTTTTTACGTCAGACATGCTTGAACCCTCGTGCGCATGCGTGAGTTTTTCCACGCCTGTCGGTGACATCATTCGCCTGTGAGCACACCTTGTGGGAGGAGTCGTCCGGCCCCTCGTCGGAATTCCTTTGTCTGAGAAGTTGCTGAGAGACTGGCGCTTTGTTTGATCAAAATTTTTTTAACCCTGTGAGACACATCGAAGTGGACACGGTTTCGAAAATTAAGCTGGTTTTCGGTGAAAATTTTAACGGCTGATGAGAGATTTTGAGGTGATACTGTCGCTTTAAGGACTTCCCACGGTGAGAGACGTCGCGCAGCGCTCTCAGGCGCCGTCGTCAGCCTGCTCAAGCTGAAAACCTCCACATTTCAGGCTCTATTGATCCAGGACGTCGTGAGAGAACAGAGAAGTTTCAGAAGAAGTCGGTTTCAGCATTTTATCCGGATATTCCACTGTTAAAGGAGATTTGTTTAATGAAAGACGTACGGGCGGATTGCAGCGTCGGCTCGCAGCCGCCGCGACGCTCTGCCACAGGAAAAACACCTTTGTTGGAAGCCTTAAGGACAAGTTGGAACATGTCCAGCTGTTAAACAATTTCTCATATACTCACTCCACTGAAAGCCATCAAAAGCCGCCTGGATTTTACAAATGGTTATCAACACGGAGGTGTTTTTCCTGTGCCGCCGCACCGCGCCGGCTGCATCCCGATGCGCGGACCCGTCCACACGTCTTTCAATAAAAAAATCTCCTTTAACTGTGGAATATCCGGATAAAATGCTGAAACGACTTCTTCTGAAACTTCTCTGTTCTCTCACGACGTCCTGGATCAATAGAGCCTGAAATGTGGAGGTTTTCAGCTTGAAACAGGTTGATGACGGCGCCTGAGAGCGCTGCGTGACGTCTCGCACCGTGGGAAGTCCTTAAAGCGACAGTATCACCTCAAAATCTCTCATCAGCTGTTAAAATTTTCACAGAAAGCCCGCTTAATTTTTCGAACCGTGTCCACTTCGATGTGTCTCACAGGTTTAGAAAAAATTTTGATCAAACAACGCGCCAGTCTCTCAGCAACTTCTCAGACAAAGGAATTCTGATGAGGGGCTGGACGACTCCTCCCACAAGGAGTGCTCACAGGCGAATGACGTCACCGACAGGCGTGGAAAAACTCACGCATGCGCACGAGGGTTCAAGCATGTCTGACGTAAAAACATATGAATGAAATCCATATAGTTTTTGAAAAAAATAAAAGGACCTATACTTTATTGACAGGACCTCGTAGTGTTAGTTGTTGACTCGTCGCGGAGGATCAGCTGTTTTTAGCGAGCAGATATGGAGCGGCTCAGCCCAGAATTCTAAATAAAGGAAGAAAAAAAGCATAAAAAAATGTCTTTGTAAAGCTCAGTGCAGGTGTGCTTTAAGAGGTGAGGACGAGTCGTAGGTGCTGCAGAAAAACGCGGATGAAAAGCTCACAGCTCGCTTAAAGTGGGCAGTTCAGTCGAGCCCCGACCCCCTGCCCATGTACCAAGTTTAATGCTGCTATCAACTCACAATTCAAAAATAATAGTAACGCACAATGACTTGGAGAAGTAACTTTAATCTGATTACTGATTTGGAAAGATTAATGCGTTAGATTACTCGTTACTAAAAAAAGTGGTCAGATTAGAGTAATGTGTTACTGGCATCACTGGCTTTGGGTCATTGTCATGTTGGAAGACCCGTCCACGACCCATCTTCAATGCTCTAACTGAGGGAAGGATGTTGTTCCCCAAAATCTCGCAATGCATGGCCCGGTCATCCTCTCCTTAATACAGTGCAGTCGTCAGGTGACAGAGTCAGGTGACAGAGCTCTGTATAGTGCTTCCAGAGCTGACCTGAAGAGAGGAGTAAAAAGAGCAAAGGCAGACCACAGGATGCAGATAGAGTCCCATCTGTCTAGCAACAGCGCACGGAGGGTGTGGCAGGGAATACATGACATCACAAACTTCCGGGGTTGTGATGCTCCAACAGCGGACCTGAGTGCACCACTGGCAGAGGAGCTAAATGGCTTCTTTGCTCAGTTTGGATCTTCCAGCTGCACTCACTTGCTCTTGCCCTCCCCCCGCCCCCCACCTGATCCCCGCACCACTCCACTCACTGTAAAAGAGCATGATGTCAGGCGAGTGCTCCTCGCAGTGAACCCCAGGAAAGCTGCTGGCCCAGACGAAGTACCTGGCAAGGTCCTAAGAGCTCGTCCCCACCTTCACCAGGATCTTCAACCTCTCCCTGGACCAAGCAGTCATCCCGTCCTGCCTGAAAACCTCCACCATAATCCCGGTGCCGAAGAAGTCTCCCACCACCAGCCTGAATGATTACCGCTCGGTGGCCCTCACTCCGGTAATCATGAAGTGCTTTGAGAGACTGGTTCTTCAGCACATCAAGGACCACCTCCCCCCAGCACTCGACCCTCACCAGTTTGCATACAGGGCAAACAGATCCACAGAGGACGCCATCGCCGTAGCTCTCCACTTTGCTCTAAACCACCTGGAGCAGCCGCAGAGCTACGCCTGAATGCTCTTTGTGGATTATAGTTCTGCCTTCAACACAATAATCCCGGACAGACTCACCACAAAACTGGACACTCTCGGCTTCCACCCTCTCACATGTGCCTGGATTAAAGACTTTCTTTCCAACCATCCCCAGACTGTGAGACTCGGCCCCCACCTCTCCTCCACCCGCACGCTGAGCATCAGCTCTCCACAGGGCTGCGTGCTGAGCCCCCTCCTATATTGCCTCTACACCTACGACTGCAGACCGGCCCACAAGAACAACCCTATCGTCAAGTTTACAGACGATACCACAGTGGTCGGTCTCATCTCCGGAGGTGATGAGGCTGCCTACAGAGAGGAGATCCGGCAGCTGGCAGCCTGGTGCTCAGAGAACAACCTCGCTCTGAACACTAGGAAGACCAGAGAGATCATCATTGACTTCAGGAAACACTGCACCAACCCTGCCCCCCTTCTCATCAATGGCAAGCGTGTGGAAAGGGTCCACACCTTCAGGTATCTCGGCGTTCTCATTACAGACTGCATCTCCTGGTCCAACAACATCTCCTCTATCCTCAAGAAGGCTCAGCAGCGGCTACATTTCCTGAGAGTCCTCAGGAAGGACAGCCTCAACACCGACCTGCTGCTGGCCTTCTACCACTCATTCATTGAGAGCCTGCTGACATACTGCATGACAGTATGGTTTGGCAGCTCCACTGCTGCTGACAGGGAGAGAATGCAGAGGGTTGTTAAGGCAGCACAGAAGATCATCAGCTGCCCTCTCCCCTCCCTGTTGGACATTTACACCTCCCGCTGCCTCAGCAGAGCCAACGCGATCTCCAAAGATTGCTTTCACCCTGGCTCTGCCCTGTTTGACCTGATGCCCTCAGGGAGGCGCTACAGGCTCACAAGGACAAAAACAGACTGAAATCAGTTTCTTCCCCAAAACCATAACCACACTGAACTCTAGCATGCACTGATCCTCCTCGTGCAATCCTAACCATGTGCAATAAGCCAATCACCCATGGACAATATACATTTCTGTGCAATATATTTATATCCTAGCCGCACCTTGCACTAGTGTCAGTTGTATATATATTTTTCCTTACATTGTTGAATTTTTCTTTATATCTTGTTTTTGATACATACTCTTGCACTATTTTTTTTATCTCTTTTTTGCACTATTTTTATTTTTATTCTATTTTATTGCACTGCAACTGGATGGCCCTAATCTTGTTGTACCAATGTATAATGACAATAAAAGGCATTCTGATTCTGATTCTGTCTTGTCCCATGTGCAGAAAAACACCCCCAAAGCATGATCCTTCCACCCCCATGCTTCACAGTAGGGACGGTGTTTTTGGGATGGTACTCAGCATTCTTCTTCCTCCAAACACAGCGAGTGGAATTAAGACCAAAAAGTTCTATTTTGGTCTCATGTGACCACATAACTTTCTCCCATGACTCCTCTGGATCATCCAAATGGTCATGGGCAAACTTAAGACGGGCCTGGATGTGTGCTGATTTAAGCAGGGGAACCTTCCGTGCCATGCATGATTTTAACCCATGACGTCTTAGTGTATTACCCACAGTAACCTTGGAAACAGTGGTGCCAGCTCTCTTCAGGTCATTGACCAGCTCCCCCTGTGCAGTTCTGGGCTGATTCCTCACTTTTCTTAGGATCATTGATACGCCATGAGGTGGGATCTTGCATGGAGCCCCAGTCCGAGGGAGACTGACAGTCATGTTTAGCTTCTTCCATTTTCTAATAATTGCTCCAACAGTTGATCTTTTTTCACCAAGCTGCTTGCCAATTGCCCCGTAGCCCTTTCCAGCCTTGTGGAGGTCTACCATTTTGTCTCTGGTGTCTTTGGACAGCTCTTTGGTCTAAGCCATGTTAGTAGTTGGAGTCTTAGTGATTGTGTGGGGTGGACAAGTGTCTTTCTGCAGCTAACGACCTCAAATAGGTGCATCTAATTTGGAATAATAAGTGGAGTGGGGGTGGACTTTTTAGAGGCAGACTAACAGGTCTTTGAGGGCCAGAATTTTTGTTGATTGGCAGGTGTTGAAATGCTTATTTGCAGCAGTAACATACAAATAAATTATATATATATATATATATATATATATATATATATATATATATATATATATATATAAAAATCATACATTATGATTTCCAGATGTTTTTTTAGATTATGTCTCTCACAGTGGACATGCACCTAAGATGAAAATTTCAGACCCCTCCATGATGTTTCTGTGTAGGCTCTCAGTTGTCCAGGTGGTTTCCATAGTAGAGAAGCTTGAATCTTCGACTGGACTGGGTTGCTTGACGTGAGGACGTTTCGCTTCAAATCACAGAAGCTTCCTCAGCTAAAATTCTTGCTCTGGTAGTCTGACTTCTGTCTTGACTCATGTAGAGAAGAATAAACCAGAAGCCAACAAAAGCTGGAGTTTTTTTAACCTAACCAGACCCCTCCTACAGAGAGGCCGACTGCTATAGGCTAGTGACTAAACAAAAGCTCTAATTAGCACCTATTGTGCACTCTCCTAATGATGGGATGGAAGCCTCCCCTGATGGCTCCCTTGACGACTCTCCTGATGATGTGAATGACTCATTACCATGAACAAAAGACTGAAACTGCTTTGACCTGAGTACCCCATTGTAAACAGGGGACAAAGCGTGTCTCAGACCCCTCCCCGGTTAAGGCTGGGTTTCAACTGTTTTACAAAGAATGCTTCCTTGACACCTCTCTCAAACCATTTCTTCTCTCTGGCTAAGATTTTAACTTCCTTGTCCTCAAACGTGTGGTTAGTGTCTTTCAGGTGGAGATGAACCGCAGACTGAGGTCCACTGGCGACCTCTCTGCGGTGCTGGTATAGCCTCTTGTTTAAAGGTTGCTTAGTCTCACCTATGTAGTGTTCATTACAGTTTTCCTGACATCTGATATAATACACTACATTGCTCTGTTTGTAACTGCGACGTCAAGGCTGTCTTCTCCAGCCTTTTGGTTGTGCGATGGGGTCTCCGGTATCCCCCATTGTGGCCAGTCTGTACATAGAGCGAGTGGAGAAGACAGCCTTGACGTCATTCACGGGCATCTCTCCCAGTCACTGGTTCAGATATGTCGATGACACATGGGTTAAAATCAAGCAACAGGAGGTTGAGGACTTTACAGAACACATCAATTCGGTGGATTCCAATATCAATTTCACACGTGAGGATGCCAGAAACAACCATTTAGCCTTCTTGGACTGTGATGTTACGATTGGAGAGAACAGGCAGCTCCAGATAGAGGTTTACAGAAAACCCACTCACACTGACCAATATCTGCTCTTTGGCTCAAACCACCCCCTTGAACACAAGCTCGGGGTGATCAGGACTCTTCAACACAGAGCCCTACAGGTGCCCACAACTGCAGAGGGAAGAGCTAAAGAACAACAACTTGTATGGAAAGCCCTCACAGTATGTGGGTATCCACGATGGTCCCTGGACAAAGTGCAGAAGTCCCAGAAAACAAAGAGACCAGATAGACAGGAGCCGGAGACAAGAAGAAGAGGAGTGTCTCTCCCTTATTTAGCAGGAGTAGGGGAAAAACTACAGAGGATCTTCAGACAGCACAAAATCCCAGTTTACTTTAAACCGGTTAACACCTTGAGACAGAAATTAGTTCACCCTAAGGACAGGATCCCTAGTTACAAACAGAGCAATGTAGTGTATTATATCAGATGTCAGGAAAACTGTAATGAACACTACATAGGTGAGACTAAGCAACCTTTAAACAAGAGGCTATACCAGCACTGCAGAGAGGTCGCCAGTGGACCTCAGTCTGCGGTTCATCTCCACCTGAAAGACACTAACCACACGTTTGAGGACAAGGAAGTTAAAATCTTAGCCAGAGAGAAGAAATGGTTTGAGAGAGATGTCAAGGAAGCATTCTTTGTAAAACAGTTGAAACCCAGCCTTAACCGGGGAGGGGGTCTGAGACACGCTTTGTCCCCTGTTTACAATGGGGTACTCAGGTCAAAGCAGTTTCAGTTTTTTGTTCATGGTAATGAGTCATTCACATCATCAGGAGAGTTGTCAAGGGAGCCATCAGGGGAGGCTTCCATCCCATCATTAGGAGAGTGCACAATAGGTGCTAATTAGAGCTATTGTTTAGTCACTAGCCTATAGCAGTCGGCCTCTCGGTAGGAGGGGTCTGGTTAGGTTAAAAACTCCAGCTTTGGTTGGCTTCTGGTTTATTCTTCTCTACAAGAGTCAAGACAGAAGTCAGACTACCAGAGCAAGAATTTTAGCTGAGGAAGCTTCTGTGATTTGAAGCGAAACGTCCTCATGTCAAGCAACCCAGTCCAGTCGAAGATTCAAGCTTCTCTACTACCCTTCCATGATTTCTAAGTGGGAGAACTTGCAAAATTGCAGGGTGTTCAAATACTTATTTTCCTCACTGTATATAACTCTGGAACAAAGATGACAAACAGTGTAGGGCAATAAGCAGGATGTTATAGGAAACAGGAATCGAATGCAACTCACAGTGATTCCAACTGAAAATAATGGAGAAGCAATCTGAGCTTCCTCTGCCATTTTTACATAAAACAAACATAATAACATCTATAAACCCAGAGAATATATTCACAAGGGTTTTGGGCACAATATACAAAGAATTTAATGCTGTTGTCCGTGTGGAGCCTGATCAGAGGGTCTCAAATGCATTTCTCCTGTCGTGACTGTACTGAGATTACCCATAATGCACCTGGACACAGCAGGTCCACACTAAAACCTTCAAAACTAGTGCAATACTTTAAAACTAAAACATATAGCTGATGTTTTCACCTTATAAAACTTCAGAAGTGACGTTAATTTAAATAACATGTCAGAAATGAGCTTGGTTAAAATCTTCACCATAAGTTAAAACTGTATGCCTCTGGATGACTTGGGTGATATTGCTGGTGAATTAATATGGTGTCAAGAGCAATTATTTTGTGACCAGCTCTTCTCTGACTGCAAAGGATAGAGTGACTTCTTCTGAAACCAGCTGTTCTCTTTTTAAAAGAATAGAGCTGTTTATCTACTACAAAACATAGAACAGGTAAGCACTGAAATCTTTGATATCAGACTTAAATGTTTTTAACTGATTCGGGTTTATTCACTTAACCTGCAAAAACATGTTAGTGATCTAAAAATTATCGGACTAAAGCTTATCGGAAGATAATTGGTCCCATTGATGGTTTTCAAACTTAATTGAAAAGCTAATCCGATAATGAAAACATTAGCTTCGATAATTAGCAGTTAGCAGATTAGCGGAACTGTGCCCACCACTGGTGTTCATAGAGAAAGATACAGACTGTGATTTTTGTCAATTAATCAGGACGGTGTATGTGGATAAACCTGTATAAATATTGATACAGTAATGTCAGTTATATTCTAGCCATCCTATAGTATCATGTCCTGAAGAAATCCAGTCAGAACATGATGAAACAATGTACAGATCACACACCCAGTGCTCCTGTCAACCTGAGAATTTTCTGTTTTGCAGTTCCTGCCAAAATAAATATGTTGCATGGGGGATGAGTGGCCCATCATTCTCTGTAGTGTAACAAATTGATCTTTGATGGTTTTTCCTGTTTGGCTACAATTGCTTGCCAAATTTGGCTGGGTGTGTCTTATTTAAGAACCAATTTTTTAAAGTTCAGGCAGGTTTACATTAGGGTGTGATTCAAACCGACTCGGATTTCAACGAAACTTGATGGAACCTACCAAGAAACAAACTTTCCCAAACTTTCTTGACCGAAAACCAAACCGTGACCTTGCCAGGGATCAGAACTCTACTGAATTTTTGACCAAGGCTGAGGGACACAGAATTTTTCATTCAAATTTCTTTTAACTTCATCTTATTAAAATTGTTAATCGTGGATAGGGGTGTTTATTGGGTTAATTCTTCAGAATGCCATTCTGATTGACTAGAAGATAAAATTGGCCCTCATCTTTAGTGGGTTCAATCAGGCAGGACACATTGTCAATTACTGTGAAATGACCCATACGTACATCCCCATTTCCAATGAAGTTGGGACGTTGTGTAAATTGTAAATAAAAACAGAATACAATGATTTGCAAATCCTCTTCAACTTATATTCAATTGAATACACCACAAAGACAAGATATTTAATGTTCAAACTGGTAAACTTTATTGTTTTTGTACAAACATTTGCTTGATGTACGACTTCAGTTGTTCAACAGTCTGGGGTCTCCATTGTCGTACTTTGCGCTTCATAATGCGCCACACATTTTCAATGGGCGACAGGTCTGGAGTGCAGGCAGGCCAGTCTAGTACTACGAAGCCACACTGTTGTAACATGTGCAGAATGTGGCTTGGCATTGTCTTGCTGAAATAAGCAGGGACGTCCCTGAAAAGACGTTGCTTGGATGGCAGCATGTGTTGCTCCTAAACCTGGATGTACCTTTCAGCATTGATGGTGCCATCACAGATGTGTAAGTTGCCCATGCCATGGGCACTAACACACCACCATACCATCACAGATGCTGGCTTTTGAACTTGTAACTTGCACAAAAACAATAAAGTTTATCAGTTTGAACATTAAATATCTTGTCTTTGTTGTGTATTCAATTGAATATAGGTTGAAGAGGATTTGCAAATCATTGTATTCTGTTTTTATTTACATTTTACACAACGTCCCAACTTCATTGGAATTGGGGTTGTATTTCTTGCATTTTAATTTGTTTACGGCATTTCAAATACAAAAGTAAATTTCTAAAATTATCTTCCTTTGACTCAAACTGAAAGTAAATCTCTACAACTTGATATAAATTAATTAAAAATATAAAAGCCGAGATGATGGGTTACATAAGTAATCAGCCCTTTTGGTATATTACCTGTAAGCAATCAGTTTAATTGCCAGTTTTCTTCAGACAAGTCAGGGGATGGATACATGAACATTTCCAAGTCACAGAATATGTCTTGGACTTTATTTACATCAGTTATGAAGAAATACAAACAGTATGGCACTCTATGGTAAATCTGTATGGAGTAGACAGTTCTCAAAAACTAAGTGACTGTGCAAGAAGGAGAAGAGTGAGGAAAGCCACCAAGACACTCAGACAACCCAGAAGAAGTTACAGGCTTCTGTGGCTGTGATTGGAGAAATTGTGCACAGTGAATGTTTTGCATTTTGTATCACGTTATACAGCTTCACGTTGAAGTAGAGCAGAGAAGGATTTTTTTTTCACCAAAACATTAAATCTAGGGTTGCATCTCAGATGTACCTTCTGGCAAATTAAACTTTCAGGTCTTCTTTTTAATAAAACCCTCCTCTGCAACCCTGAAAATAGGACATTACAACAGTCCACTCTAGAAGAAACAAAAGCATGAATCATGGGCTCAGCATCAGCCATATGGGGAGAATATTCACTGTATTTCACAGATGGAAAAAAAGCAGTCCTCGTAATGTCTCTAATGTGGCTAACAAAGAGCAACGTAGGATCAAAAATTACCCCAAGATTTAGTTATGAAGAAATACTGTTTGTATTTTCATCCTGATTTATTCTCTGTTATGTTGTTACTTTTTACTTTGGCCTTTCGTTCAGTTCTGTTCTAGTTTTCCTCAGTCAGTTGTGTTTTCATTTATTGTTCATTAATTTATCATTTAGTTATCATCTGCTTATTTTTGCTGTTCACATTTCTGTTATCTGTCGTGCTTTAATGCCAGCCTTTGTTATCATTTAGTCTCTTTTACTTATAGTTTATTTCTCAGTCTGTTCCTGTTTAGTTTTGTCTTAGTGTTTTATTTTTTATTATTCTCGGATCAGTTTTTATGCAGTTTGTGTTGTGTGTTGGGGGGTTTGGCTGGATGTTTTTGTGTTGTTTTCTTTTCTTTGCTCTCCAGGTGGTATGCAAACTGGTTTTTGTCTGTGGAGAAGGTGCTGGCAGAAGAATCCTTCACTCTCATCAACATTATTGGCTGCACTTGTGGAGGATGTTCATGTGCAGGCCTAATGACTCGCAGCACCTGTGGATGATGCTCACGTGCAGACTTAAAGACTTTCAGCTGAGGTGATGATTGTCTGAATGGGTGTTAATAGTGGTTTTGTATTTTGTTACGCAGTATATTTGAACATTGATGAGAATTGTGCAGCTCGCTTCTCACGGCCGTGGCGTACGGACTGATGATCCTCCACCTGTTGTGAGAAGCTGCTCATTTACATAAAGCTTAAATTCAGACCTGAATGTGTTGCTGATAGTGTGTGCCTTTGAAGGATATTGGTTGTAGCTGTTGACTTGCCTCACCTCTTCTATCCTTCACAGAGTTAGTTTGTCGTGTCCACCTGGGGGGTGTTTGGCGGTGAATTTGAGTCCAGAAGCGCTGGGCTTCGATCCCTTTGGGCGCTGGAGAGCGCGCCGTCCTTCACTCCGCCAGACAAACCATATATTATGTTGTACACAATTATTGCACAGAAAGGGAAATAAATGTTTTGTTTTTGGAACCGCTTTCTGGTTATTTAGCGCTGGGTTCAGTCAGACGCAGGTCCGCTCCTCAACCCGCGTCGGCACATAACAGTTTGTCTTCTGTGTTTAGTATCTTCTGGTTTGCTTTTCAGTCCTGTTGAAGTTTTTATTACCTGTTAATGTTTCCTTTGTATAGTCATTAGTAGTTGTCATGTCAGTAATTCTTTTCATTGCTCACTTACACCTGTCTGTCTCATCCTGTCTTCGTCTGCACTCATCTCAGTTCTCATGTATTCACGCCCAGCTTCGTTGTTATCACAGTCTCCCTCTGATCATTGTGCTCTTACCCTGCACTTCCTCATCTCTGTTGGCCACACCCCGTTTTTTCTGTCATTTACTTGTCCACTTGTCCCTGCCTTTTCTTGCATCTCTTTTCCCCTCTTGGATTCACCTGACCACACCCCACTTCCTGATCCTTCCCCCAACACGTGCATCTTGTTACCTAGAGGTGGGCCATACCGGGAATTTTGGTATTGATCCAATACCAAGTACACTCAACAAAAATATCAACGCAACACTTTTGGTTTTGCTCCCATTTTGTATGAGATGAACTCAAAGATCTTAAACTTTTTCCACATACACAATATCACCATTTCCCTCAAATATTGTTCACAAACCAGTCTAAATCTGTGATAGTGAGCACTTCTCCTTTGCTGAGATAATCCATCCCACCTCACAGGTGTGCCATACCAAGATGCTGATTAGACACCATGATTAGTGCACAGGTGTGCCTTAGACTGTCCACAATAAAAGGCCACTCTGAAAGGTGCAGTTTTGTTTTATTGGGGGGGATACCAGTCAGTTTCTGGTGTGACCACCATTTGCCTCATGCAGTGCAACACATCTCCTTCACATAGAGTTGATCAGGTTGTCATTTGTGGCCTGTGGAATGTTGGTCCACTCCTCTTCAATGGCTGTGCGAAGTTGCTGGATATTGGCAGGAACTGGTACACGCTGTCGTATACGCCGGTCCAGAGCATCCCAAACATGCTCAATGGGTGACATGTCTGGTGAGTATGCCGGCCATGCAAGAACTGGGACATTTTCAGCTTCCAAGAATTGTGTACAGATCCTTGCAACATGGGGCCGTGCATTATCCTGCTGCAACATGAGGTGATGTTCTTGGATGTATGGCACAACAATGGGCCTCAGGATCTTGTCACGGTATCTCTGTGCATTCAAAATGCCATCAATAAAATGCACCTGTGTTCTTCGTCCATAACAGATGCCTGCTCATACCATAACCCCACCGCCACCATGGGCCACTCGATCCACAACATTGACATCAGAAAAACCGCTCACCCACACGACGCCACACACTCTGTCTGCCATCTGCCCTGGACAGTGTGAACCGGGATTCATCCATAAGAGAACACCTCTCCAACATGCCAAACGCCAGCGAATGTGAGCATTTGCCCACTCAAGTCGGTTACGACGACGAACTGGAGTCAGGTCGAGACCCCGATGAGGATGACGAGCATGCAGATGAGCTTCCCTGAGACGGTTTCTGACAGTTTGTGCAGAGAAATTCTTTGGTTATGCACACCGATGTTTCAGCAGCTGTCCGAGTGGCTGGTCTCAGACGATCTTGGAGGTGAACATGCTGGATGTGGAGGTCCTGGGCTGGTGTGGTTACACGTGGTCTGCGGTTGTGAGGCTGGTTGGATGTACTGCCAAATTCTCTGAAACGCCTTTGGAGACGGCTTATGGTAGAGACATGAACATTCAATACACGAGCAACAGCTCTGGTTGACATTCCTGCTGTCGCATGCCAATTGCACGCTCCCTCAAATCTTGCGACATCTGTGGCATTGTGCTGTGTGATAAAACTACACCTTTCAGAGTGGCCTTTTATTGTGGGCAGTCTAAGGCACACCTGTGCACTAATCATGGTGTCTAATCAGCATCTTGATATGGCACACCTGTGAGGTGGGATGGATTATCTCAGCAAAGGAGAAGTGCTCACTATCACCGATTTAGACTGATTTGTGAACAATATTTGAGGGAAATGGTGATATTGTATATGTGGAAAAAGTTTTAGATCTTTGAGTTCATCTCATACAAAATGGGAGCAAAACCAAAAGTGTTGCGTTTATATTTTGTTGAGTGTAAATACAGAACCAGTATCGCTGATATCGATACTGATACCGATACCGATACTTTTTCATATTTAATCTTCATAGATCCAAAGGATCCAAAAGACCTAGGATAGAATTTCGCCAAACAATGTACGTGACAACAAAATACTTTATTATCACAATCAACAGTTTTGTTTCAAAAAATATCACTCAACACAACTTAAAACAAAATCTCCTGAGGTAGAGGGCTGACAAACCACAATACAAGGGTGCGCTGCTCCGTGTTGTGTGACACAGCGCAGCGCTGCTCTTACAGACAGAGAGTAGACTTTGATGAATCTGCGTGTGCAGCAGTCAATGTGTGCAGGAGAGAAAAAAGCTTGAGTATCGATCTTTTACACGAGGATCGTTCAATATCGATACCAGCGTTGGTATCGATATTAGGATCGATCCACCCACCTCTATTGTTATCCAATTACCCAATTCCCACCTGTTCTTATTTTAAAGTGCTTCTGTTCACTTTCCCCCTACTCATTTGTTGTCTTTCTACCCTCACCAGCTCTGTATCCCGTCCTGTTTTTTGTTTGCCGCGTATCCAGATCCTGCTTTGTATTTTTGACTGCGCCTTTTGCCTCGTCTCTGATGTCTGTCTGCTCATGCCTCTGAACCCTGCGTAACCATGACCGCGTTTTTGCCTGACCCTGTTTGTGCTTCTGCTGCGCTGACTGATCACCTGTGTACCGTACCTGAGCCCAAATTAAAGACCATGATTTCTTTTACACCCAAGCCTGGTCCAGGAGGAGTCTGCATTGCGATTCGTAACCGCTTCGGGTGCCTGGCACCCACCGAGCATGATATAACTGATGTAACTAAAGTTCAAGACATATTCTGTGACTTGGATATATTCATGTATCCATCCCCTAACTGTCTGAGGAAAACCTGGCAATTGAACTGATTATTTACAGGTATTATACCAAAGGGGCTGATTACTTATGCAGCCCATCATCTCTCAATTCATTTATATCAAGTTATAGAGATTTACTTTCAGTTTGAGTCTGAGGAAGATAATTTCAAAATATTATACTGAGAAGCCTGATTTACTTTTTGTATTTGAAATGTCATGAACAAATTAAAATGTGTGAAATACCAAGGGGCTGAATACTTTTGCAAGCCACTGTATATGAATTTTGCCATATGCTGGAAAACAGCCCCACACCATGATGTTCCCACCTCCAAACTTCACTGTTGGTATGGTGTTTTGTGTATGGTGTAAATTATGGCATCCAAAGTGTTCAATTTTGGTCTCATCTGACCAGACTATATTCTCCCAGTATTTCACGGGCTTGTTTAAATGTTGTGCAGCAAAGTTTAAATAAGCTCCATCATACTTTTTCTTCAGAAATGGAGTCTTGCATGGTGAGCATACATACAGGCCATGGTGGTTGAGTGGATTACTTTCTGCTTTCTTTGAAATAATTGTACCTGCTAATTCCAGATCTTTCTGAAGCTCTCCACAAGTGGTCCTTGGCTATTGGACAACTCTTCTAATAATTATTTTCACTCCTCTGTCAGTAATCTTGTCAGGAGCAACCTGGCGTGGCCGGTTGATGATGAAATGATGTTTTTTTCCATTTTCAGATTATGGCCTCAACACTGCTCACTGGAACACTCAGAAGTTTAGAAATCCTTCTATAACCAGTGCCATCAGTATGTTTTTTTTTGCAACAATAAGGTTGCTAAGATCTTGAGAGAGCTCTTTGCTTTTACCCATCATGTGATGTTTCTTGTGTGACACCTTGGTAATGAGACACCTTTTTATAGGCCATTAGTTGGGACTGAACTAGCTGATATTAATTTGCACTGACAAGGGGCAGGATTGCAATCTAAATTGTAATAGATTTCAGCTGCTGTCTTGGTATTCCATGCCTTTTTCCACCTACCTTTCTTCGGGTGTTAAATACTTTTTCCCTGTGTCATTTCACATTATTACAACTTTATTTATGGACATCTGTGGTTTGATGTTTGGATTACTTGGGTTGTTACCAACATCTGGTGAAAATTTCGTGCCACTAGCACCTGGTAACGTGTTCAGTACTTTACCTGCTCTATTTCAGGTAAAGTACTGTCTGGTTTGACCTTGATATTTTTTCCTTTCACAGAATTAAACAACAACATTTCTGGAAGAGCAGGAAAATAATGTAATTAGCTGTTTTAAGATATACTCCAACAACCACAAGCTGGTATCTTAACAGTCACTATTAAGGAGCTCCAATCCAACAGCAAACTATTTTAAAATGGATTAAAACAGACTTTCTGACTGCCAATAAAATATGAATAATCTTTGGATTGTAAGATGCTGGTTGGTAATATGATGGTGAACTTTGGAAAACAAAATGACAACCATATATCCAAAACATTTTCTAGGATGTCAAAAATTTATCTCATGGATCAACAGATTTAAGAATAAAAATCACAAAGCTCGAGCTAGCGCATGGATTGGATATGGAATATTATACAATACTGCCATCTAGTGACAGAACTGGTCAAACACGAAGTGACAAGAAATTTAAAGAATAATAAAAAAAAAAGTAAATGTACTACATAGAGATGGAGTTAACATTATGCGAACAAAAATATGAATTTTAAAATTATAAAAGCACCTGGCAAGTAAAAACACTTCAGTTATGCAACCTTTGTCTTCAATTAAAATAATTAATCTATAAATACACACTGATCTCTTAAATTATGACACTATAAATTAAATAGTGCTGAAAATTAATTTACCAGTATTTTGATTATTGCATCTTTCAGTCGATCTGTCTTCAAACATGCAATGATTTAAAACCAACTATCACCTAAAGTAAAATAACTGGGATTTAAGATGCTGATTTGACAGATATTTCACAAACAAGCAATTGATTGTTGTAAAAAACAAACAAACAAACTGAGATGAATCATAAATGACCCCCCCCCCCTTTTTTGGGGGGATTTATTTGGTATAAAGTCCCATTTAAATACCTCAAAATTAATTCTCAAATACTATATTACTATAATACTAAATATTTCTACAAACCATGTGTCAGTAGTTGGAGAAATAACACCAGCAGTACATCAAAGCTGTAATTATCATAATAATACTAGCAGTAGTAGCAGTATCGTGGTGCTCTACACATGTAATTTATGAAATATTAAAAAAGTTTATTTTTGGAACATTGCTCATATAACAATCGTACATATAGCCATCAGCTTATATATATGCTACCAGTCAAAGTGTGGGCACGCTACAAACTTTATTATTATTATTATTCACAATAAAAATGTTTTGTACAACATTTAAATAGCATTATTCTCATAGTCACTGTTTTGGAAGTCATAAAGTTTGTAATATACATTTACTTATATATTCATAATTATGAATTAGGTTTTTTTTTGGCAGTCTCGTTTCTATGCCATTGGGCATATGATTTTTTTTTTTTTTTTTTTAGCATGTTTTTAGAGCTTTATTCTGAAATTTACTCATGACAATTTTTACTCTTAAAACCAATTTTAATCATTGTGGCGGTTTCTTTAGGTTTTTAAATAATTATTACAGTAATCGATTCGTGTATGTAGTTTTATTATTTTTAATTTATTTTCTTCTTTTACTTTATCCTTACTTTATTTGAACGTCTTCATAATAAGCCGATACACTCGGCTGTTTTTATGACCACCAGATGGCGCGTGTGAGCCACTGATGAGATATATTACCGGGTACTAGATAATAGCATAAACTGCAGTACTGACACCGATATACAGAACTAACACCTCTATTGGCGGTGAACATACTGCAGCATGCATTTCTCATACTGCTGTGAGAACAAAATTACTTATTTTTCTTCTTAAATAAATCAGATAATTTTGTGCCATGACATAAAAAAGTCAAAATTAACTTCTTTAAATGTCTGTTTTTATCTGATGAGCAAAACCAAAATATATTTAATTTAAAATTAATAAATAAAAAAATCATTATAGTGTTAAAGCTGTAAACAGAGAAAACGAGTAGTATAATTACAAAATGCTCAGTATATTGGAACATAAAACAGATAAAACAAAATACAGAACATTTGTTTTTTTCCCTGATAAATAATTTGAATTATTCTCAGAATTGTTGTTTTGTTTTTTGATCTTAACACCAATGTTAAAAAAAAAATAGTGACAGCAGCGTTCTTATGATGAGTTTTAAATTGTGCACATTTAAAGTTCTGCTTGTTAAAACACACACACACACACACACACACACACACACACACACACACACACACACACACACACACACACACACACACACACACACACACACACACACACACACAAAACTGATCCATTGGATGAACTCAATTCAATTATGTGCAGGATTTCCATCTAATTAATATATGTAGCCCCAACTCAAAACACATCCATGCAAGTTAATTTACTTTAGTTGGGACTACATGCATTTATTAGATGGAAGTCCTACCCATAATTGAATTGAGTTCATCCAATAAGTCATATGTTTGTGTGATACACTCAAAAACTAACTCATTGGATTGGATTCTATCTAATAATATATGTAGTCCCAACTTAGTTAAATTACATTATCTTGCATGGATGTGTTTTATTTGAGTTGGGGCTACATATATTTATTAGATGGAAATCCTGCACATAATTAAATTGAGTTCATCCAAAGAGCCATTTTTTTTGAGTGTGCACACACACACACACACACATAGAGGGAAGAAAAATCCATGCAAACAAAATAAAAATAACGTAAATGAGTCCATCTGATTGTTAAAAGTTTCTATGGATGGTTTTCTGACTTCAGCTGGACTGAAACCACATAAAACCGGTTTTAGTGATATCGCCACAATTGGACGTGATGGAGGAAAAGCTGAGAAACATGGACATCATAAAAGCTGCAGGAATCAGTGAGCACTTTGATTTTTGTTTGGTGCTTTGAAGCTCAGCAAACAGTGAAAGGTTGAAGGTTAAATACTATGTGTTCTGTACAACATCAGAAGGTGGAACACTGTGGAAGTTTTTATGCTCCCGGCGTAGCCGCCACCTCTGGATGGCTGCTCTGTTTTTCTGTTACTGTCTCAGTCAACCTTGCAAGTTACTTTTTCTGAAGTGGTTTGGGGTTAGCAAAAGGTCAGTGTTTGTGATTAAGGTTAAGTTTTTGTGAAATACAGATAAAGTCTGTAATTTGGACACTACAATCTAACTTCCAAAATAGCATACAGCCACATCCAGATTCACACATTTCTGGAAGTCATGCCCCATTCCAAAATAGCTATATGGTCCAGGTTCACAGCTACATTATTGTGCAAAATGTGTGTATTTTTGGGCCTTGGACTAAAGCTAGCACATGACTGGACTGTCTATGCATCAGCAGAGGCGCTGTGACCAAACTTGAAGAGCCTACATTAACCAGCATACACTGCAACATCCAAGGCTGTGTATGATAAGATGAGATGAACTTTATTATCCGAAGGAAATTATTTGCCAGAGTCACGAAAGAGTAAACAATGTTATTTTTGTAATAAATACAACACATTTATGCAAAATAACTGGAAGACATTTACACAAGATGTTCAAAAATATTGCAGATAACTCTGAGTAACTGAATAACACAGAATAACTGTTCATTATGTATTCATCCTGCAGAAGGGGGAGGAGTTATACAGTCTGATTGCCACAGGTAGAAAAGACCCCCTGTTGTTCTGTGGTGCACCTCGGTGAAGATGCTCTGACAGGACTTCAGTGTGACATACAAGGATGGGAGGTGTTGTCCAGGATGCTGTGCAGTTTCCTCAACATCCTCCTCCCTGACACCTCCACCACAGACTCCAGCTCCACCCCCAGGACAGAGCCAGCTCTCCTGATGAGCTTGTCGAGTTTCTTCATGTCAGCTGCCTTCAGCCTGCTGCCACAGCACACTACAGCACAGAAGATGACGCTGGAGACCATCTGTGATAAAACAGGTTGCAGATAAAACATCTGCAGCATATTTCTGCAGACATTGAAGATCTGAGCCCCCCTGAGGAAGTACAGTCAACTCTGACCTTTCTTGTACACAAGTATCTGGACACCCAGATACTTGTAGGATGCTGTGTTCCACTGCACTCAGAACCTGGGGAAAAAACGAGCTATGACTTGGAAAAGTGCAATGGAACAGCCATTCCAGTCACAGCAATACAGTGGCGCACATAGGAAGATGAATTACATTTTCATCACACTTTACTTATGTGTAGTGTATGAAAGCAAGCACTGATGGATTCCCCCCCTCAAAAAAAGATATAATGTGAAAAAAAAAGAACTGAACATATTTCATTGTTTTCAACAATATGAAATCTTTTTTACACTATATCATCTGCGTATAGAAGTAGGATAAATGTCTATGATCTGTTTTTGGAGATTCCTGCCCGATCTGTCAGACACATTTCACTATTTTATGTTAGTATTCATGATGGAAACAGCTGATAACTACTTGTATAAAAAAATATAATTTTTTTAATATTAGTGGCAATAGTACACTGTCATTCCACAAATAAATGGATTCCGGTCAGCAGATTTTGAAGTTACGATGAATCAGACGCCCACCACAAAGTTCTTCAACCACCCCTGATGGTGGGTTTTATGCACTGAATTTGTCTGACAGTTACTGACTTGAGTTGTGGATCTCGATGCTGCTGTCAGTACTGTCTGTGGTGGGCTGCAATCTCACGCCCAGATGAAAATATTGCAGAAAGGAGCTCAATGTCCCGAGCCATGAGTGTGTTGAAGGCATGAATGTTTTCCTGAGCAGATACACTTGAATGCCTTTAGACTGGAAGTCAGAAATACAGTCTTGGAATAATCAACTTGCAGTGTAACGCAATAGTAGACTCACCTCTCAGGAGTTGGACACAACAGACACACACACTGGACACACATTTCTTTTCCATTGTGATCATCAGAGAGCCATGTGAGTCCAACTAGTTCATAGAACAGTTTTTTATTATATATTTGTAATTTAACCTTTATTTAACCAGGTTGTTCCCGCTGAGCTCGAGACTTCTTTTGCTAGGGAGACCTGGACAATTCTAAAGTTTACAATTCACCTAACCTGCATGTCTTTAAATGTGGGAGGAAACCGGAGCACCTGGAAACATGGGGAGAACATGTAAACTCCATACAGAAAGGCCACAGGTGGGAATCAAACCCATGACCTTCTTGAGGTGCAGCAACAGTGCTAACCACTAAGCCACCGTACTACCCTTTATTTGTTTATTTTTAATCATGAATAAGCATAGAATATCCATCCATCCATCCATTTTCTACCGCTTTATCCGGAGTTGGGTTGCGGGGGCAGCAGCTCAAGCAAAGCCGCCCAGACCTCCCGATCCACATACACCTCCCCCAGCAACTCCGGGGGAACCCCAAGGCGTTCCCAAGCCAGCCAAGAGTCATAGTCCCTCCAGCGTGTCCTAGGTCTTCCCCGGGGCCTCCTCCCGATGGGACATGCCCGGAACACCTCTCCAGCGAGGTGTCCAGGGGGCATCTGGAAAAGATGCCCGAGTCACCTCAACTGGCTCCTTTCAATGTGGAGGAGCAGCGGCTCAACTCCGAGCTCCTCCCGAGTGACTGAGCTCCTCACCCTATCTCTAAGGGAGTGCCCATCTTGGCCGCTTGTACTCGCGATCTCGTTCTTTCGGTCATGAGCCAATCTCATGACCATAGTGAGGATCGGAACGTAGATCGATCGGTAAATCAAGAGCTTTGCCCCCCTACTCAGCTCTCTCTTCACCACGACGGTCCGATACAGCGACCGCATCACTGCAGACGCTGCACCGATCCGTCTATCGATCTCACGCTCCATCTGTCCCTCACTTGTGAACAAGACCCCGAGATACTTAAACTCCTCCAGGTAAGCATAGAATATTTATTTAGAATTCTCTGAATGGTGTTATGAACACATACAACTTCTACTTCTTCTTCGTCTTGCAAAGTAGCTTTTGGTGTTTTATCACTACCAGCTGGACAAAGGGCCTCATTACATCCTGTGTTCAGCATTTGAAGATGAAGTGGATGCTTTTGCCTGGTTGGGCTCCAAAATGCAGCATCATCACACGTTTTATCGCGGCTACGCTGTCCTCCGATCTTCTACCCGATAACAAGCAGAAGTTGCTCTTTTCCTCACGTTTGCATGGTTTTGATTTCCTGCGTGCAAAGGCAGCAGCATTGTGTGCATGATAAAGGATGGCTGCGTGGTCATTGCCCTGTTTTTGAACCCTCTACGTCTCCACCTTTTCCATTCCTCTCTCTGCGTTTCACATGTGATGTTGCTGCAGACTGATCACAGCCCTCAAACCTTTGCTGCCTGTTTTCATTTCCAAAACGTCCAAATAAACTTGAAGAAATCCAACCTTAGCTTGCAGGAAAGAAGAACGACTGCAACTGTGTGCCCTGAGGGGGAACCTTTGTTTTCTCCGCATGCTCGTCCCTGTTCTTCTTTCTCCACCTGGGTGATAAAATAATTCATAAATACACCGAAACCTATTCACTACTTCATAGATAGACAGACAGATGGATTTATTTTAATCTCTTCCCAAGGTAACACATGATAATCATCATAATAGTAACATTGACAGGCATGAGAGGACTGATGCATTTCCTGCACACAAGTCATTCATACCGTTCATTCATTCATTCATTCATCTTCTACTGCTTAGTCAAATTGAGGGTCGCGGAGGGCTGGAGCCTATCCCAGCAGTCATAGGGCGCAAGGCGGGGTACACCCAGGACAAGACGCCAGTCTGTCGCAGGGCCACAAACAGACAAACAAACACAGACACACCCACACACAACCTACGGACAATTTCAAAGATTTCAATCCACCTAACCTGCATGTCTTTGGGTGTGGGAGGAAACCGGAGCACCCGGAGGAAACCCACACAAACACAGGGAGAACATGCAAACTCCACACAGAAAGGCCATGAGAATTGAACCCACGACCTTCATTCATACCAATCAATCACAAATATTATGCTGATCAACATACTGCTTTAGATCATCCATCTAGAGTTCTTGGTTGTTGTGATATACAAAACAAACAAACAAACAAACAAACAAAACAACAACAAAAAATTGGTGTATTTGGACCATATTTTCCTTGGCTTTGACATTTTAACCAAACTACTCCAAAATCTTACCACTTCTAGATTTCTATCCAAGTCATATTCCCGCTAAGTTTGAAAGAAATCTGTCGAGCCAGTTTTGAGTTATCTTATCCACAGACACACACACATGGCGTTGAAAACAATGCCTTGTTTTCGCCGCTTTGCTGATGGACAAACTAATAATTAATACTGATATCCAAAGGTGAAGAAGAGTTAGATGTGATGTTTCCACAAAGATGCCAATGAGAATGTCTAAGTGGAGGCATGATGAGATTCTAGAACTTTTTGTCATCAACGGTTGACCTTGAAATCACCTGACAAAGTCAAGGAATGGCAGCAGGACGTGTGCAGTGTATTTTTTCGTCATGCCCTTCCTTCTGCATCCTCGGCTAAACCATGAAGAGCATTTGCACTGCGAGAGAAAGTCAGACATGGATAATCTCCTGTTCTGTCTGGATTCTCCGGCCTCATCCGGAGATCACATGAGAGATCAGCTTACAGCACACCAACGTAGTTGGGAATGGAACCACTGACCCTTTGGTCAGCTCATGCTTCATGGTAAACCACAGGTAATCCACTCCAAAACTAAGAAATAGATTTAATTGCAGTGAAATAGAAACCATGACAGAGGCATGAAGTTAACGTGTGAGTCCTTTGAACGCATCTCCAGTCTGACCTATCAGAGTCCAGAGCTCATTAATGACCTCACAGGCTCATTACATCAAAGTTCATTTTGACAGCTCAAACTTTTGGGCATCATGTGACTCAGACACAATGCGCTTGTAATGCATTGCGGTTCGTAAGGATATTTATATGAGGAAATATTGCGAACCTGAATGCACCATTAAAAGACAAGTTCATCAATTGGCTGTTCATTTTTTGTTGTTGTTACTCAACAAAAATATAAACGCAACACTTTTGGTTTTGCTCCCATTTTGTATGAGATGAACTCAAAGATCTAAAACTTTTTCCACATACACAATATCACCATTTCCCTCAATATTGTTCACAAACCAGTCTAAATCTGTGATAGTGAGCACTTCTCCTTTGCTGAGATAATCCATCCCACCTCACAGGTGTGCCATACCAAGATGCTGATTAGACACCATGATTAGTGCACAGGTGTGCCTTAGACTGCCCACAATAAAAGGCCACTCTGAAAGGTGCAGTTTTGTTTCATGGGGGGGGGGATACCAGTCAGTGTCTGGTGTGACCACCATTTGCCTCATGCAGTGCAACACATCTCCTTTGCATCATCCATGAAGAGAACACCTCTCCAACATGCCAAACGCCAGCGAATGTGAGCATTTGCCCACTCAAGTTGGTTACGACGACGAACTGGAGTCAGGTGGAGACCCCGATGAGGACGACGAGCATGCAGATGAGCTTCCCTGAGACGGTTTCTGACAGTTTGTGCAGAAATTCTTTGGTTATGCACACCGATTGTTTCAGCAGCTGTCCGAGTGGCTGGTCTCAGACGATCTTGGAGGTGAACATGCTGGATGTGGAGGTCCTGGGCTGGTGTGGTTACACGTGGTCTGCGGTTGTGAGGCTGGTTGGATGTACTGCCAAATTCTCTGAAACGCCTTTGGAGACGGCTTATGGTAGAGAAATGAACATTCAATACACGAGCAACAGCTCTGGTTGACATTCCTGCTGTCAGCATGCCAATTGCACGCTCCCTCAAATCTTGCGACATCTGTGGCATTGTGCTGTGTGAGAGTGGCCTTTTATTGTGGGCAGTCTAAGGCACACCTGTGCACTAATCATGGTGTCTAATCAGCATCTTGGTATGGCACACCTGTGAGGTGGGATGGATTATCTCAGCAAAGGAGAAGTGCTCACTATCACAGATTTAGACTGGTTTGTGAACAATATTTGAGGGAAATGGTGATATTGTGTATGTGGAAAAGGTTTAGATCTTTGAGTTCATCTCATACAAATGGGAGCAAAACCAAAAGTGTTGCGTTTGTATTTTTGTTGAGTATATATAATTTATTTCATTTTGAGATTGAGATGAAAATACATGCAAAGCAAAAAAGAAAAATAAACTCAAACAAAAGACTGATACGTGTGACCCTGCACACAGGGGTCACACACTTCTTTATGTTATTTGAATTTTATCTACATTTTAAGTGTTGTATTAAAAAGTCATTTCAAATGTAGTGTACATGTATATTTTAAAATGTGTGATTTTAATGTCAAATAATTAAATTAATGCAGCATTAAAGTGTTTTGTCTATTTTTGGTGATTTTTGGCCTTTTATCTGTCACACAGACACTTTTTCAGTGTGCAAGTGTTCACAAACAGCCAACATAAATGAATATAAATGACCATTTAACCAGCTTTGTACAACAGGGGGTGAGGTGACCTTTGACCTCATACTACAGCGACCCGCGTTTGACCCCAGACTGACTCTGCCATGACCCTGCAGACAGGAAATGATGATCGTGTTTGCACCGATTTATATTTATTAAGAAACTTGAAAACACACAGAAACAGTCAGCTGTTCCCTGCGGAGAAATCTATGCAATAAACATTCTTTATAAACTTATTATAAATCACTAATAAAATAAGATGTGATGGAATTAACATAAATATGCAAAGCACAAAAACCAAGAAAAATTAAACAAAAAGTAATGCTTAAAATCAAGCATTAAATATAACAACAAATCAAGTGGATAAGTAGGAACACACACACACACACACACACACACACACACACACACACACACACACACACACACACACACACACACACACACACACACACACACACACACTAATCTAATCCTTTAGAAATCTGTTCCAAACATTCACTGAACCCTCTGTGACCCTCTGCATTTGAGCCAACCCCAAGTTGCACCTTGCTGGGGTCAAAGGTCAGCGTTGAAGGCCAGGATACCATCTTGTCTAATGCTGTGAGCACACAGTGCCTTCTGCTGGTCTATTTGAGCCATTACAGTTGTGATGATCTGTGTTTTCTCAGACATGAGATTATTGGTGGAAGGAAAGAAAGAAAGAATTAAGGAGCAAAAGAGGAAAAAATAATACCAGTATATCTGTTTTTAGTGTTTTCAGACATTTGGATGTGAATGAGATCAATACAGTTGAATCTGTGCATCATCAGCATATGTGCATATATGAAAGGTAATGACGACTTTTACAATAATTAATTACAATGTTTTAATGGAAATGTATTTGGGTCAGTAATCTGTATTTCCCTACTTCAGAGGTTAAAGGTTACAGTTTGATTGCATAGCATTATTATTATTATTATTTGCACTCAGTCACAGTAAGATTTGGTTATCAGTAATCACACAGACGCCCCCGGCGTTTAAAATCTACCCACCTGCAGCTGTGCAGGAAGTAATTCCTAACTGCAGAAAGTCCTCAGAAATAAAATCTAATGCCTTCCGCGCACTAACGTTTCTTTTAGAAAGTTGGCATCATTGGTAAATAGAATTTAGCTTCATAACGTTTGACCAAATGTTTTAAAAGTAAATTTTTTTATTTCAAATTACATGCTCAATATTTATGCTTAAATAAGTTTTTATTGATGTCAAGTAAAAGTTTGGCATGTGTTGACTGTTTTCTCGGCATAGTCTAATCTTTGCATTTGACCGTTCAGTGACCCGAGCCGACGTTTGACCACCAAGTGACTCTTTTCTCTGTTGCCGTAGAAATGAGGTGACCTCTGATTGACCCTGGCACGGTCACCATGGCCGCAGGCTGACCCTTGCTTCGGGCTTCTGGCTTCGAGTGTGCGCACAGACGTGTGAACTTTGCAGCTGGTCAAGAGGTCAAAAGGTCATTGGACCAAGAAATGGACAATACAGCAGGAGTCAAAGATGGAAGACGTTGAAAGGTTTAAATCCAGACGGAAGGGTCAGATATCACTTTGTTTGTTCAGACTGCGTATTTATTTCTATCAAACAAAAGGATCCTGTTCGAGAGGCGACACTGTCCTTCTGCTACTTTCTGGGTTTGTGTCTTTTATTAGTATCTCTGATGTCAAAAGTTCTGTTTTACCTTAATGTGTCATTTTTGAACAATCTGTGGGACAAGAACTTCATGTTAAATAAAGCGTTTGCATAAATGAGCAGAAAAAAAGAAGAGGAAAGCGTGCGGAGAGAAGGAGGAGTGGAGGTCAGACAGAGAAAGTGAAACAAATGAGGAGTCAGCAGGTTAAAGGTCAGAGAAGAGCCTCTTTGTGTGTGTACGATAAGGAGGGGTGTGGTCTGTAACCTTTGCCCTCTGGACTTCCCTCCCTAAAAGAGAGCGTGAGTGAACACAGACTGACACAATATGGACGCGCTGTGTGCATATGTATCATTTTCAGTTTCTACATCAGTGAGGAAGACAGAGGTCAAAGGTCACACCAGTTAGACCGCAGAGACATCGAGAAAAGAGCCCTGTGATGTTGTGTTATTTTCTGACACCAGATGGCCTCAGTGAGCAGCACATAAATGCTTCTTATTACCACCTTGCTTTTAGATGTAAAACTTTTTTTTTTTAAATAAGTTGCCAAAACATATACATAATACAATACAATATACAGTATGGAAATCCAACAACAAAACACATATCCAGAACACATTTATTATTTAAAAATTATATATGGTTTTGCTGTAGTGTTATAAAACTATGCAAAAAGTAAAAATAAAGACAGTTTGGAATTTGATCAGTTTGTTTTACTATAATGATATCTTAAAATATTGAATGTTTTAGTTAAAAAAAAAAACAGATTTCTTGACTTTTTCTCTTTTTCAAAATAAAATATAAATTGAAGCAATTATTTGGGGTATTCTTGGAAAAAAAAGTTTTGTGTGACTTCAAAGGGACAATCTCCAAATATAAAGTGTTGCTATATTAGTAAGAAAAACAAAATTAATTCAAATAACTGTCAAGAAATTTGCTGTCACAAGACAAAACTTTAAAATTATATTATTTATCCTGTGAACAGATGTCTACATAATGCGTGGACATGAAATGCAAATTATTCATAATTAAAGCTAATTCTAATAAATAAATAAATACCTAAATAAATACAATTCATAAAAAAAATCTAATATTCATAAAGAAAATAAAAATATACTATAGAATTGTTGCCTGTTATTAATGATAAGGAATCACATAATAATAATAATAATAATAATAATAATAATAATAATACCAAAATGAGAGATAGTTATACTTAGAAAAACTAAATGAATGCTATTTATACCCAATATAAAGTAAAACAGTTGTAACGCACCATCCAACAATACAAAGATCCACGTATGAAATATCATAAACACCTTTATTAGATCAATACTGTCTAATAATGGACATTTATCACTGATCATCTTATGTTATTAACGATTGCACTTATTCTGTGTTCATTGTTAACGTTCTTTGTGCTGTTGAAATGAACGCGACACCAATGATCTCCTTCAACTACAGGGGGAGTATCTCCGCTGAGGCAGGACAGCTGCAACAGCAATAAAAAGTACGAGCAAAAAACAATAATTTGATGGAACAACAAAAGAAAAAGGGAACAGTTTTGTCATCAAGCTGCTTTACAAACGTCATGAACAACTGGATTACCAAAGAAGCAGTACTCCTGTTAACAAGAGCACTAATCTGCCCCCTGGTGGACAAGACTTTAAATCTTCTAATCGAAGTACAAAAGCATATTGGATTAGAATAGATTAGATTAGATTAGTCAGAGCTTTATTGATCCCTTGGGAAGACTCCCTCTGGGAAATTGAGATTCCAGCAGCATTGTATAGCAGCACACATGATAAGAAACACAGAGTATCAAAAGTGAAAAAAAAAGAAAAACAGTGCAAATATAAATATAAATACACAATATAAATACAAGACATACTGATCAATACTGGTTTACTGGCTACTACTGCTCCTCTCATTCCCAGCCTCTGTCTTCCTGTTACTCCTCCTCCCCCTGAGTCAGCACACAGTCACTCCAAATATCCAGTAGAAATGATTATGTACATGTGAAAGTCAAATGTTTTTAAAGTGTATCCAATAAGTGCACCATATATAAGTATAATATATAATCATTCTACAATGGTAGCTGGAGAAGCAACAGACAGAAGTTGCCCTTCATGCAGTCACAGCTACAGATGCTTGTAACACCTTCAGAGTTGTCAATGGGTCTTGGAAGCTTCTCTCACCAGTCTGCTTCATTTACGATCACTCTGTTTTTGAAGTGAACTCGCTTTAAGCAAAATTACCATACATTAGCATGCATTAGCATGCTGTCTCTATTGATTACTGGTGCATTTAAATCAATTCCAAGAGATATTCAGTGATTTTATTATATTATATTATGTTATAATGTGTTATTTTAGATCATGTTCTAATATTTTATATTCTGTTATGTGATGTTATATTATGTTATAAAATATTATATATTTTATTATGTTATAATATATACGAGGTCTATTAGAAAAGTATCCGACCTTATTATTTTTTTCAAAAACCATATGGATTTGAGTCACGTGTGATTGCGTCAGACAAGCTTGAACCCTCGTGCGCATGCGTGAGTTTTTCCACGCCTGTCGGTTGCGTCATTCGCCTGTGAGCAGGCTTTGAATGAGGAGTGGTCCATCCCCCTCGGCGGATTTTCATTGTCAGGAAATGGCGGAATGATTTGGGCTTTTTTTTTCCATCAGAATTTTTTCAGAATCTGTTAGAGACTGGCAGCTGGAAACCATTTGAAAAATTTATCTGGCTTTCGGTGAAAATTTTACGGGCTTCACAGAGAATAAGGAGTGTTACTACAGCTTTAAGGATGGCTTTAAGGATGCTCGGCGCGCCGCGCTCCGTGCCGCCATCGAGAGCCACAAACCACCGGATCATTTCTAAACGGATGGCTCTGTGGAGCCGGGACCGTCGTGTGCACTTTCTCTGGTTATCACAAGAGCTGGACATCAACCATTTTCCGGCAGATTTCACTTTTAACAAGAGATTTTGTCATGGAAAGCCGAGCGCAGGCTTTACGCCTCACGACAGATTTGCTGATGGCGCAAGACAAAGGAACACCTCCGTTTTGGTCTCACAGGACGGCTTTGAGATGGCGTTCAGACAGCTGTCGGTGGTTTTTCCATCGAGTGATTATCCGAGAAATTGTGGATGTGCCTGGACATGCCAGAACATGTCCCGTGAGGCTTCATCACGGCGTTGCTTTGCGCCATGTGGCACCGCCATGATGCGCGAAGCCTCCGCTCCTCTTTCCATGACAAAAACTCCTGTAACAGTGGAATGTGCCGTTCATTTCCAAACTGGGCGCGTGTTTTATCCGGGACGTCATCTGACTAGCACAGGAATTGTGAAAAGACGTGGACATCAGCACTTTTCAGCACATTGAGACAGACGTGTGGAGGAATTCTGCGCGTTGCGGTGGTGCCGCATGGCGTAAAGCAACGCCGTGATGAAGCCTCACGGGACATGTTCTGGCATGTCCAGGCACATCCACAATTTCTCAGATAATCACTCGATGGAAAAAACACCGACAGCTGTCTGAACACCATCTCAAAGCCGTCCTGTGAGACCAAAACGGAGGTGTTCCTTTGTCTCGCTCCATCAGCAAATCGGTCGTGATGCGCAAAGCCTCCGCTCGGCTTTCCATGACAAAATCTCTTGTTAAAAGTGAAATCTGCCGGAAAATGGTTGATGTCCAGCTCTTGTGATAACCAGAGAAAGTGCACACAATGGTCCCGGCTCCACAGAGCCATCCGTTTAGAAATGATCCGGTGGTTTGTGGCTCTCGGTGGTGACACGGAGCGCGGCGCGCCGAGCGTCCTTAAAGCCGTCCTTAAAGATGTCCTTAAAGCTGTCCTTAAAGCTGTAGTAACAGTCCTTATTCTCTGTGAAGCCCGTAAAATTTTCACTGAAAGCCAGATAAATTTTTCGAATGGTTTCCAGCTGCCAGTCTCTAACAGTTTCTGAAAAAATTCTGATGGAAAAAAACACAAATCATTCCGCCATTTCCTGACAATGAAAATCCGCCGAGGGGGCTGGACCATTCCTCACTCAAAGCCTGCTCACAGGCGAATGACGCAACCGACAGGCGTGGAAAAACTCACGCATGCGCACGAGTGTTCAAGCTTGTCTGACGCAATCACACGTGATTCAAATCCATATGGTTTTTGAAAAAAATAATAACGTCGGATACTTTTCTAATAGACCTCGTATTATCAGTTATCAAGTTGTTCACCAATGAATATGGCTTTATACACCCTGAAAAGCCATATTCATTGGTAAAACAACTTGATAACGATTTTATCATATACAGTGGTCCCTCGTTTATCGCGGGAGTTACGTTCTAAAAATAACCCGCGATAGGCGAAATCTGCGAAGTAGTCAGCCTTATTTTTTACAATTATTATAGATGTTTAAAGGCTGTAAAAACCCCTCACTACACACTTTATACACTTTTCTAAAACAGGCATTAACATTTTCTCACTTTTCTCTCCTGTGTAAACACTCAAAGTTCAAACCTTAGTAGAAAAAAAATTAGAACATTTTCCTATAAATAATTATGATGGCTTTTAGAACTAATGAATTTAATTTTAATGATCAACCTACGAGGTTGGACATGTAAGAAATTATTAATAGTGACTCACCAGTATTTCACAGTTCCTCTGACTGTGCCTCATCGTCGTGGTGCCGCTCCACTGTCCGGATTGGCTGATTACTCAGGTGGTATGAAAAATATTACCCGTCCGCGAAAAGGGTGTATTGCTATTTATTTATTATGTTATATTATCTGTTGTTACAATTTGTTATAATATTATGCTTTTATGTTATGTTATAACATTTTATATTATGTTATTATGTACTTTAGATTGTTAGATTTTGTATTGTGTCTTTTTATATTATATTGTGTTTATATATATATATATATATATATATATATATATATATATATAATGTTATGTTGTGTTATAATATATAGTTATTATTTTATTATATGCTACTTTATGTTATGTATATGATGTTTTTTATTTTGTAATATATTATATTATGTTGTAATATGTCATGTTAGAATGTGCTAAGTTATCTTAGATTCTGAGATAGAAAAGAATAAGGTCAACTTTATTCATCCCAAAGGAAATTATTTTGCCAAAGTACTAAACAGTGATAATACAGAGTGAACAATTTTTTTTAAAGACATTTGCACAAGATGTTTGACAATATTACACATAACCCAGAGTAACCGAATAACTCTGAACAACTCTGTTCATTATGTATTCATCCATTCCATTCTTGGTGTTCAGGGAAATTTTCTTCTTTAATCACTAACAACAGCTGCATGTCTCTTTTGTTCTCTTCTTCTAAATGACACATTTCTACTTCCTGGTCTGCGGTCATTCCTTCATCAGCAGGTGTTAGCTGTAGTTTCAACATGTCCCTCAGCTGCTGGACACTTCAGTGAGTAAAAGTCCTACCATGCATTGCTTCTACCTGTGCTCCTAAAACAGATGATTTCACTGATTAACTCACCTGGTTTGGCTGGTGGATGGAACAAATATCTGGTAGGACTTTTAGTTTTCCACCTATATTTATGTTATTTTATATTATTGTATATATGTGCTTGTGTTGACTTTTGTTGCACTGATTTTTATGCTTTGTTGTCTGTGTTTTCAATGTCATCTTGATAAAGTATTTGTATTACACACGAGGAAACACTCTAGTTGTTATTGACAACAAGATACAGCAATGGAGATCGAGCTGCACTTCTCTTGTATATGACATTATAAATTCAGTTTGTAATTCTCTCAACAATATTTCATGTTTTCTCAAATACTTTACATTTTTTCTGTCACAGCAAAACATCTGAATTAAAATTTATATATTTATCCATGGATTTATTCAAATTTACATCTACAGCATGAAATACTTATATTTTTTCACAATAATTGCCCTTTAAACATATTTTTGTGTGTAAAATGTGTGATGGAACTGACGAGAAGGTGTTTTTTTTTGTTTTTCTCAAGGCTGCGGGTTTTTGTCGCCGTGAACATGGTGAAAGAGTGTCGGTCTGCTGGATGTGTTTGTGTCACATTACAAAGACAGACGCTCGCCGTTTGATGCAGAGAAACGCTGATTTACTCCACGTTGATGTGGAGGGTTATGTACAGGAGGAAGAGGAGGAGAGATGAAGGAGGGATGGAGGGATGAGGAGGGAGGAGGTGATGAAGGAGTGATGATGGGGAGGGGGAAGGGGGAGGGAAGCGTAAGGAAAGCAGATGGATGATGCTGTTGGACGGTATTTCATGTCCGACTGTGCCGCCTGCCACCGGGCTCACAGCGGGGTTTTTGTGTGTCTGTGTGCACAAATGTGTGTGTGTGTGTGTGTGTACTTGTATATGCACCTCTGTGAGGACCGCTTTGAGCTTTATAGCCCTAAAATGACTTTCCCCCAAAAAACAGCCAACTGGTGAAGCTTTGGTTTCCCAACAGCCTTCAAAGGACAGTTAGAGTCTCTGCTTAAGGACCAGAGGGCAAAGGTTGCTGCGTATGGCATCCATCAGACTGTTTGGACCCATGAAAAGGTCCAAAGCCTCCGACTCAACTATAAACATGCATCTGAATCTGACATCAACACAACAGTTGTGCTCGGGTTGTTTTCAGGGCGCGACGGCTTCAGACCTCAGTTTATCCTGCCATATCCAATGTGAACTTTATTTGCATCAATTCTTCTTGAAATGCACTTCAGACAAAAACAGGCAAAAACAAACAAACAGAAACAAAAAGATCACAATGATGAGAAATCTGCTCAACACTTTGACAGTATCTTCACATAATCTATATTATAATAGCCAAGTGGCCTCTGTGTGCGTGCGTGTGCATGGCTTCCACCACGGAGAAACTGGAGAGAGCTGACATTTGCTGTTTGGTATGCTTATGTATTTTGGGTCAAGGATGAATGCTGCAAAAAAAAAAAAGTTGACACGACTAACATTTTTGGAGAAATCAGCAATATTAGCTAACCAATGAACAATGGACGTTGTGCTGCAATGCTCCATGGGAGTTCGGTGTTTTGGGGTTTTAAACGTCATTACGGTTCATGTTAGTTTAACAATGTTCTTAGTGTTACTGATTTATTGTGTTTTGTAGTTCAATTGGTTTAGTCAGTTTAGTTGTGTTATGTTGCTGTTACCATGAGTGGGAAATGTAATGTGTTTGATGTCTTCTGCCACCATCTCTGTTTGTGTGTATGTAAAATTAAAAGCACCTGCTTTCAGCAGATTGCAAAAAAGACAAAACGCTCTGTGTGCATGTGTATAACTTTGATCACAGACAAACCGTAGAAAGCTGACATTTGCCATTTGGCATGCTTATGTATTTTGGGTCAAGGATGAACGTAGCCAGACCAGAAAGGTGATTGGACTAATATTTTTGGAGAAACTACGGATATTAGCTAATAACACTGAACAACATGATAATTACATTCTAGATGTACATGGCATTCCAGCAGGGGGTGGTAAATCATCCTTATATTAAAAGTGTATGCGCATGCATGATTGTATTTAGTAAGTTCAATATAAGTACACAATATGATTGTAACTGCATTAAAAATACATGGATGACACAAGAAAGTGAAAACACTTATTTCCATTGTGGCCCATTTAAAAATCAAATGACAAAATAGAAGTAAGAATAAAATAAAATAATAATAATATTACTACTACTACTAATAATAATAATAATAACAACAAGAACCTAAACAATTTAAGACAGTAAATTAACATTAAAAATTAGGTAATTAACAGGAAATACAAGGGTTGTGTTCTTCTTCTAAAAACTGTTAAGGTCTAAGGCTCTAAAAACATTCTGGACTTACATACCATTCCAATATGCTTTGCACGCTAGTAAGACTTGATTCATTAATACACATCATTTACTTCCTCTCCCACCTTAAAAACAGAAGAACACCAGGAGTATGCTAATGATTTCAGGGTTAACCAGTGTCAGCTGCCTATAACAGTATTGAAGACATCACTGGATGCTTTTTGCACCTAATGGGTAATGCTAGGTGTGGTTACTTTGGGAGCAAAGAAAATAATTTAACGCTTTATTTTTCAACATAATCCCCATGTAAGTTCACACATTTTTTCTTGCATCACTGCAGTGCCTTAATACCATTTTCAAAGAAGGTCTTATCCTGGAGCTTGAAGAAGTTATCCACTGCAGATATGACATCATTATCTGTATTAGAATTAGAGTTCCAGCAAGATGCCTTTCCATGTTTGGAAACAGATGAAAGACTGAAGGAGCTAAATCAGGGGAATAAGGTGGGTGTGGAACAAATTCGACACCACATTCATGAATGGCAGCCATTCGACCAGAGCATTATTCTGGTGGAACTGAACACCTTGTTGCAGCATTCCACGTCAGTTATGCTTTATTTTCTCCTGCTGTTGTAGCAAAAAGGAAGCATAATAGGCCACATTGGTGGTCTGTCCTTTCTGAAGATAGTCCACCATTATGATGCCCTCTTAATCCCAGAAGACAGAGACCATGACCTTTCCAGCAGATGAGACAGCTTTGGCTTTGTTTGTTGGATGAGAACCCAAGTTTCAATTGATTCTGCTGTTGTTTGTACTCCGCCTCAAAGTGATGGACCCAGGTCTCATCCACAGATGCAAATTGTTGCACACTCAAAAACACCAATGTGGGTTTTGTTGGTTTTTATGTCACATGAACCTAAGTCTAACATGTAGCTTCTATGATATACAATCAAGTTTTATGGGTGAACACATTCAAATCATGTAGTTTTAACATGATTTAAAATTGAACTTGCTCAGTAAACATAAAATTATGTAAAGTATTTCCACCGAAGTAAAATGCGTTAACATAGCCAGAAACAATTTTGTTGAGTGGCCTAAATGTAAATTTGTTGGGTCAACATGATGAATTTGCATTACTATTACTTAATTACCATGGGTCAGGGCCACTAGATTTGTAAGGGTGAATGTAACAAAAAAACAGGAAGTCCCTTTGGCTGCTCGCTTGTTTGTGCTCGGGGGTCGCCACAGCAAATCCAAGGTGGATCTGCATAAACTGTGCTGCTCCAACACAAAAAAGTTAAGTTGGCATGTAACTGTACTATTTTAAAAGTAGTTGTTACTACTTACAGGGCAGGGGTGGTGACCAAGTGGTTAGTGCACTTGGTTTTAATACGAAAGATTCCTGGTTCAAACCCCGCCCCTGCCACATTTCTCCATGTAATGTGGAGGTGCTTTTGGAGTAAAACCTGTGGCAATTCAATATGCAGATCCATCCCAGAGTTGGTGTGGCAACCCCGAGCGCAAACAAGGGAGAAGCTGAAGCAACTTACTTTTTATTTTTGTTACATTTACCCTTACAAATCTAGTTGGAATAAACCATGGTAATTGAGTAACAGTAATGCAAATTCATCATTTTAATCCAACAAATTTACATTTAGGTCTATATTTACCTTTTCAAATGTAGTTTGCCTGAACCATGGTAATTAGGTAATAGTAACGCAAATTCATCATGTTAGCCCAACAAATTTACATTTAGGGCCACATTTACCTTTTCAAATGTACTTGGCCTGATCCATTATGATTAGGTAACGGTAACACAAATTCATCATGTTGACCCAACAAATTTACACTTAGGTCACTCAGCAGAACTGTTTCTGAATAGGTTAATGCATTTTACTTGGGTGGAAATACTTTACATAATTGTTTTATGCTCACTGAGCAAGTTATTTTTTGAGTGTATGAAGTCATCCAGACCTGCCTCAAAAAGCTGAGGCTTCACCCTGGACATCGGAAACCTTGTGCATCTCTGATTGGCTGTGAGAAGCTTTGGGACCTGTTATGTTTCATAGTAATGGGCCCAAAAATGCAGACAAGGAAACCACACAGCGATGTGAAAGAAAAAATACTTTATTTTGCCATATAAAGGAGTGCAGTCCAGGGATGAACTCCAAACAGTCATGAGACAGGAGGCGGTAAGTCTGCAGCAGGATGGACTTGAGGGGACACAGCGAGAGCAGGGAAATCCACACATTGGCTGACGACAAGAATACAGTGTGTGGTGAAGAAATAACTTGGCAATCCAAAAACAACGATGAACATCTTACATACAGACACAGATGAGGAGACGAGTGACAGGTGGTGTGATTGGACTGTGAAACAGCTGTGAGGGAGAACGGGCGATAAGGACACGCCTACAAACACACAGACAAACCAACAAAGAAAGTGCCGACTGGGACCCAACTAAACCAGAGTGAATGTCTAAAGACAAACAGTAACTGCAGTCTAAAAAAGGAACTGCTGTCTCAAGGAGAAAAATTGATGTAACAATTTGCATAGATTTTTTAAAAAGTTATTTCAACTTAGTTTTTTCAGCTTTCAGCTGAGTTAATGCCACAAGACACCTCTAGTTAGGTTGACATAACTTTAGTTATGTTGAAAGAACTTACAAAAAAATATATGCAAATTGTTACATCACTTTTTCTCGTTGAGACAGCGGTTCATTTTTTACAGTGTATAACATAAAACTGAAGAGAAAACAAAAGGAGAACCCTAAACCTGGCTAAAGTATATAAGAACCCACAGTGAAACCTGGGTGAATGTCTAATGACAAACAACTAGCACAAAGACTGTGAAGTGTAAATGAAAGGAGCACTGAAAACACGACTAAGGTATAATGTGACCAACAACATTCAACAAACAGGACACCAGGCAGGGACATGAGGTGGAACACAACAAGGACTCATCGTGCTGATAGTTTTGTCATTCCCAGTTCTTCCATCAGAACCCATTGATGGAAAATGCATGCAGTACTGGTTGTATGACACTCACTCTTCTGCCAGCCAGAACAATATCATGGTTCTTCTAGATCAAATTAGTCAAATTGGCAAGTCTTGGTCTTCCTGAGCTTGTTCCATCTTTGACACTCATTCTGCCCATCTTGAATTTGGCTGACCAGTATTTACCATGTCCTCAGCGATCTCCTTCAGAGACATTCCCTCCTTTGTGAGATACTGTATCACAGCACGCCCTGCCCCTGCCCACTGAAATATTGTGTCTGCAACATTGCACCCACTGAGTCAAAATTTCCAGCCAGCTCACATTTTTTTGTGCTCCCACCACGAAAACTGCCCAATTTTCGTGACACATTTTTTTCATTTTGCTACTTATAATCCTCCCCTTCTGCTATCTCTAACCATAACCACAGCATAAGTGTCTACCCTCCCCTAACCATCACCCCTCCAGACTCCCCATCACCCCACATTTTGTGAACCCATCACGAAATGAATTTGTGCCCCTGTCATGAAAAGCGCCCCACTTTCGTGCCACCGTCACAAACCTATAGATTAGTGTACTTTTTGTAATGCCGCCACAAACTGATGTGAAACTGCGTTCAAAATTGTGCACATTCTCAAGAGACATGTTGGTTTCTCAGAACACAAAAGATGGAGGAACCACACCCCACTTTTTCTGGGTCAGGCTCACAACTTTTCAATCACCCGTCGTATCACTCAAAATTGTGAGGAAATGTCTTGATATTGTGGCCATGTGGTGCATTTTTCTGGATATGATTCAGCACATAGCTGCCTCAGTGCAGATGACCCCAGTGGACCTGGGACCCTGGACAAGGGTGGATGTGGCATCATGAGGGCAGCTCATGCTCCCTGACCTGACTTTTTGAACAAAACCTGTGTTTCACTCTATCATGAAGCTGTGACTGGTGAAGCTGTTATATGTACAGTCTCTCCAATCACAGCCACCAAATTCTATAACTCTTTCAGATAATGTTGATAAAACATAATGTTTTATGAGAATAATTACAACAAATTTTTGAAATATTGTTCACTGATGAGATAAAAATGAGACAAAATTATGCTCCCTGTTAGCAGGCAAGAAAGAACTGACTGTTTCACTAGAGATTAAAGATTTAACCCCTTAACGCCTGAATTTATATAGCTGTATATAAAAAAATGTTTTGTGTGTTTTTGCCTTTAAGTAGATGGTAAATAATGTTGAGATTATTAATTTCACTTTTGCACAAAAAATAAATAGTAATTTTGGTATTTTGGTAATGACTTTATGTTATAATGTTATAATAATAATAATGATATGTTGCAAATTTGCGACAACAGGCATACTGGTCAATTTGGTATGTTGCATATTTGAGTCAAATATTATAGCATATATGCGACAATAGGCGTTAAGGGGTTAAATAACTTCAGTATTTACACTCTAAGAAATGAAACATAGGGGTTTTAAATGTAATTAATACTATCATTTTCAATATACTTGCAATTGTTAATTTTAGAGATTTAAGTAATGTTTCATTTGATTTACTTAATTTCAACTAAAATATTGTCTTGCACTTAATTGACAATGTTATGTGGAAAAAGTTACCTTAACTTTATCAATTAAATTCAATGCTTTATTTCTTAGAGTGAGTTTGATTGTTAAATAGGGGAGGTATATATAGCAAAATGTGGTATATGCGGTATACAGGCAGCATGGTGTCTTAGTGGTTAGCACTGTTGCCTCACCGCAAGAAGGTCATGGGATCGATTCCCACCTGTTGCCATTCTGTATGGAGTTTGCATGTTCTCCCCGTGTTTGAGTGGGTTCCCTCCAGGTGCTCCGGTTTCCTCCCACATTTAAAAACATGCAGGTTAGGTGGATTGGAAACTTTATTATTGCCCAGGTCTCCCTTGCAAAAGAGATCTTGATTTCAATGGGACTAACCTGGTTAAATAAAGATTAAATTCAATTAAAAATGTAGTAAAATACTTTTCTTGTCCACCAAATATGCTAAAATCATTCGACATGCCGGGAACCATGCAGCCTTTAGCTACTGAGGGACGTGTGTGTATTTATCTCTGTAAATGTACAGATAAGTTTTAAAACTACAAATTTCTAAAATGAATTTTTACTGTTCCAAAGTCCTTCAGTAAAATCTGTACAGTAAAAAAATCGACTAAAATTAAAATGGAGTTCCACTGATGAAATCTTGACTAATACTAAGTAAAACAAAATTATTAAAATGTGCCTTTAAATATATCCCAATTTTCAAAAAGCAACTAAAATTAAATATAAAATACTTGTCAAAATTAGCATGGTCTTCCCTCACTTTTCTCTTTGGTTTGCACACACTCAGTTTTAAGGATGATGTGCTTTAGACAGATTTAACGTGTCATACTCTACTCTACTCTACTCATTTCTTAATGAATGATTTAAAGGACATTCTAATCCAGTTACATTTTTTTATGTAAATCTGATTGGTTAATCCTGTGAGATTTCAGACGGTATAATATCAGGGTAATGGTGGCAAAATATTAGACTGTTTCATATTTGGATATATTACTCCGCTCCCTGAGCAGTGCTCCAATGAGATGTCATTCCTGTCAAATGTAACCCTGCCCTCCGCGCAACTGCGCATACGCAATGTTGTCAGGACGCGAAACTGTCGATTTATGCGATGAGATGCACAGTTCGACAGAACACCGGCTGCATGCGCTGCTACGCAGATGTGATAATGGTGCTGTTAGCTGAGAGCAAGAGAAAGTCGTGTACCAATGCCACTGCGGAAATGAGTGACTGTAAACTACCATATGAAAGTATTGATGTGGATTGTGATACAGAATTACCGTTTCATGTTTGATGGATTTGATGGATTTTCACATTTGATGGATTACTTTGCACCCTGACCACTGTTGGGGCGACGCTGCCAAGTACAATAAGCCTCACTGACCGAATTACCTACAGAAAAATAAACCGTGCAAATGATGGAATTGTATTAGAATGGGAATAACACACTTGTGTCTGATGATTCACGGACATTCATACTGGTTATACGGTCGCAAATATCCATTTTACCGGCTCTGGTAACGCATCGCTGGTAAAGCACAATTTGCGACATAACACACAAGGGGGTTGTTCCCTAATTATTGTTCAAATTTGTCACATGCACAGTGAAATGCTTATCTACCTATCCAGTTACACAAAATATCAAAGTGCAACCAACATAAACCAACCAATTAAATAGCAAAACAGCATAAATATTAGTATGAAAATGATGCAAAAGTGGATAACAACATAGTTGGGAGTGGGTTTCTTAAGTCTCCGTCTCATTTAACAGTCTGATGGCCTGAGGGAAGAAGCTCCTCCTCATTCTCTCAGTTTTGACCCTAAACACTGATGGCAGCAGGGAAAACAGCTTGCTACTGAGATGACTGAGGTCCTGATTTTTCTTCTTCTCCAGCGTTAGATGTAAATGTCATGCAGATGGTCCAGTTTGATGCTGTTCCCCATCTAGGTGGTGATACTCCTACTCAGGATGAGCTCTGTAGTGAAGATGAAGAAGTTTCTAAACACCGTGAATGGGAGATTAATGTTCCTCAGTCATCTGAGATGGTAAAGGTGCTGAAGGGCTTTCTTCACCAGGGTGTTAATGTTTCAGAACCATGGCAGGTCCAAGGTATTTGAAGTTATTCATTCTCTCAACCCAGGTCCCATCTACACTGTGAGTGAGGTGGCGCAGTGACATCATCCTGAGTGAAGCAGGGGGTGACACCACTGTGAGTGAGGTGGCATAGTGACATCATCCGAGTGAAGCAGGGGGTGACACCACTGTGAGTGAGGTGGCATAGTGACATCATCCGAGTGAAGCAGGGGGTGACACCACTGTGAGTGAGGTGGCATAGTGACATCATCTGAGTGAAGCAGGGGGTGACACCACTGTGAGTGAGGTGGCATAGTGACATCATCTGAGTGAAGCAGGGGGTGACACCACTGTGAGTGAGGTGGCGCAGTGACATCATCCTGAGTGAAGCAGGGAGTGACACCACTGTGAGTGAGGTGGCGCAGTGACATCATCTGAGTGAAGCAGGGGGTGACACCACTGTGAGTGAGGTGGCATAGTGACATCATCCTGAGTGAAGCAGGGGGTGACACCACTGTGAGTGAGGTGGCATAGATAGTGACATCATCCTGAGTGAAGCAGGGGGTGACACCACTGTGAGTGAGGTGGCGCAGTGACATCATCCGAGTGAAGCAGGGGGTGACACCACTGTGAGTGAGGTGGCGCAGTGACATCATCCTGAGTGAAGCAGGGAGTGACACCACTGTGAGTGAGGTGGCGCAGTGACATCATCCGAGTGAAGCAGGGGGTGACACCACTGTGAGTGAGGTGGCGCAGTGACATCATCCGAGTGAAGCAGGGGGTGACACCACTGTGAGTGAGGTGGCATAGTGACATCATCCTGAGTGAAGCAGGGGGTGACACCACTGTGAGTGAGGTGGCGCAGTGACATCATCCGAGTGAAGCAGGGGGTGACACCACTGTGAGTGAGGTGGCGCAGTGACATCATCCGAGTGAAGCAGGGGGTGACACCACTGTGAGTGAGGTGGCATAGTGACATCATCCTGAGTGAAGCAGGGGGTGACACCACTGTGAGTGAGGTGGTGCAGTGACATCATCCGAGTGAAGCAGGGGGTGACACCACTGTGAGTGAGGTGGCAAAATGACATAATTCAAATAGGGAATAAGCTTGAAGAGCGTCTCTTCAAAACCTGTCACCCCGGTATTGCTTCTTCTTCTTCTTCTTCTTCTTCTTCTTCTTCTTCTTCTTCTTCTTCTTCTTCTTCTTCTTCTTCTTCTTCTTCTTCTTCTTCTTCTTCTTCTTCTTCTTCTTCTCTGTAATTAGTTGTTGTTTGTGCTGCTGCCATTCTGCTGCTCCTGCAGTTCACACTGGTATTGCACCTCCAGGTGTTCTTTTCATTTCTGAGGTTAGCGTGACATCACTCGGGTTTAATGGTGTGTGTGAATCAGCCTTTAGGGTTCATAGGAAGCACATTATGTCTGAGTCCTCAGAAGGATGCATAAAGAAGAATGTGTGTGGCTGTGAGCGTACATTCTATCTTTCGGTCACAAAATAAGTGTGTGTGTGTGTGTGTGTGTGTACTTGCTGTGAGATTAATTCAGCCAAATCAATTAGGTTGAGATTGAAAATGAGATGAGGATGCAGCTGAGCTCATCCCTCCTTCCTTCATTCCTTTCCTCTCAGCCTTCTTCCCTCATGCTCATTTACATCTTGTTCTATCTTTTGATGCATATGTGTGTGTGTGTGTGTGTGTGTGTGTGTGTGTGTGTGGTGATAAGTACACACGCACACACACACATCTGGCTTCATTCAGTTCAACATGCACATCACAGATGGTAGGACTGTAATTTTTTCTTTTGAGAGAAAAAGGAAGTATGACGAAGGATTTGAGCCACAAAACATTGTGCACATCATCTCATAGTGAGCCACTTTGTTTTTTGCAGCCATTTTGACTTCTATTTATTTAGTAAAAAAGGAGTAAAAAGTGGATGCAATGAAGATTTTTTTGATGCATGCTGTTGCAGTAAAAAATAGCAACCATTGAAAATAATGCATAGTATTTCTGTATCGTAAATAATAAAATGATCACAGATTAAAGTGATCACACAAACATGTCGGAGCTGATCTGTGCTCCAAACACCATTACAACCAATAACCGACAGAGCATTGATATGATCATTTCCCTGAATAAGTATCCACAAAACCTAACCCTAATCCTAAAGTTGCCATTAGTGTTACAGCAACATGCCGAAGTTTACCAAGTAAAACCAAGTCACCCTCAGTTTGCATTTTTGGTAGCTACGAGAGGAACACCTGATTAGTGGAGTGCTGCAGCTTTTAATTATGGGCACATCCTGGTTGGCAGCAGGTATTCTGCCAGCACTCAGGCATGAAAGTGCTTAACAGCACAGTGAGCGAGCCTGTGAGCAGGTGTTTGCAGGACCATCAAGGGGCTTCTTGGGAGCAACGTGGGCAGGTAAAGCGTGTTCACTTCAGCTTGACATTTCTTGACCATAACAGCAACAGAACCTTTGCTTTACAAGTGTGTGATGTCATAGGCTGACAAGTTCCTGTTGCAAAACAAACAAACAAAAAACAAAAAACAAAAAAAAAAAAAACAAAAAAAAAACACAAAGCTAAAATATCCACAGCCATATGGGCATTGTGTTCATAATTTGCAGTTGTTTAATTAATTACTGCCATATGTACAATTTGTACATGTTCAATAGAGGTGGGCGGATCGATCCTAATATCGATAATATCGTTACCAACACTGGTATTGATATTGAACTATCCTCGTGTAAAAAGATCGATACTCTAGCTTTTTTTCCTCTCCCACACCCACTGACTGCTGCGCACACAGATTCATCAAAGTCTACTCTGTCTGTAAGAGGAGCACTACGCTGTGTTGCACAACACAGAGGATTAATGGATTAATGGGATTAGTAACCATCAGGTGACAACTTAAAACCTCTTAAATAATTCTAAAGTCAGTTTTAAGCAGAAACGTGGCCATTTTAAGCAGAAACGAGGCGATACTCGTGACGCTTTGAAATGACCGACATGAACGTATCAGCTAGAAGCTCATGTAGCTGCGGCGTCCTGATCACTTCCTCCATCTTTTATTATGAAATAATACTGAATTTATGTAGAAATGATTGTTGTACAAAAGCTTCAGATATCTTTCGGTGAGATAAATGATGACTGGAGTGCAGTTTGAAGCAGAAACGGGGTGAGGGCACCCTCATTGGTCATTTTTGAAGTTCTTTAAAAAAGTATCTTTTTCCTTTACTTTTGACACAAGCAAGGCTTAGTTTGATAATGCTCTAAATTACATTTTAGTTGTTCTTTTATTTTATTGTATTTTAATTTGTCTTATGCTTTAGTGTATAACACCTTGAACATGCGGGGAGGTAATGGTCTAGTGGTTAAGGTGTTGAGTCCAGAAGATCATGGGTTCAAATCCCCACCTGACTGGAAAATCACTAAGGGCCCTTGGGCAAGGTCTTTAATCCCCTATTGCTCCCGGTGTGTAGTGAGCGCCTTGTATGGCAGCACCCTGACATCGGGGTGAATGTGAGGCATAATTGTAAAGTGCTTTGAGCGTCTATATAATGTAGTCCATTTGTATCAGCACTGGCTGTTTTAAGGTGCTTTATGACTTTATTGACGAGTCTGAACTGTTTGAAAAGTGACCAAATTACACGTATTTGTATTGAGCTCTGCGATGTTTTCATCGGCTAGAAATGGCCACCAGAGGGCACTCGGTGTAAAGTTCGCGGTAACCCTTAAATAAAGTTAGTTTGGTATGGTATGGTAATAATCGATGAACAGCGGTTAATGACGCATGCGCAGTGAAGGCAGGGTGGATCGATTTTTTAGGGGGGACTGTTCGGTCAACGACACCGGATTAGCAGACGTCAGAAATCTCAGACTGTTCATGTTTATTTTGCAATCTGAGAAAAAGGCAGTGCTGCAGATGACAGATTGGCTCCATGTTTTAACATAAAACCACACACACACACACACACAAAAAAAACCCCAACCCCTCTGCCAAGAGCACGTGGACCTGTTTAACCCTGATGTCTCTCTTTTGCTCGCTCTCTCTACAGGGTGACATGCAGCGAGCTGATTGGTTCTCGGTCTGTTGAGCAACTCAATTATTCTGTTAATATCGGCAGCACCATGACACCTCAAACAGTGAGCCTATTAACACACACACACACACACACACACACACACACACACACACACACACACACACACACACACACACACACACACACACACACACACACACACACACACACACACACACACACACACACACACACACACACTGTCTCCCCCTCTGCGACCCCTCGCAGGATAAACGATACAATACAGATGAACGGATGAATACACACATGGACATGCACATAATTAAACATGTTCACACATGTGCAGCAACTCCAAAACGTGTGTGTGTTATTCCACCTTTAAGTACGCTGCATTCAACAAAGAAACAAATCCATTTTTTAACACAGTCATATTATAAGCCTTTATTTTAAAAATCAATAAATAAATACATTTTGATATTTTATGTTGTGTATGTTGCATAATTTAGCAACGTGGTAGCCAGGTGGTCAGTATAGTTGCTTCCAAAACAGATGGTGCTCAGTTCAAGATTGCTTGTGTCCATTCTCCATGTAATACACAGTGGTGTCAGGACGGGGATCTGACATAAAACTTCAACCTGCAGATCTGCTGTGGCGACCCTGAGTGACAAACCCAGAAGCCAAAAGAACTTCTACGATGTTGAGTGATTTCAATGAATTGCCTCCTCATAAATGAAACTATTTACAAATTGTAAACAGAACATCAGAGATGGTTGTAAATGTTATACACTGACATATTTTCATCAATCGTGCTTGATTAAAAAAAATAATCAATTGTCAAAATATAAATTTTCAAAAACAATGAAGAGTCAACAGAAAGAGCTAAGCTGCTGGATCTGCTGGTGTCATCTTCAGTAAATCACCAGTGTATCAGTTCTCTGCATCAATGATTGTGCATTTGATTCGGGTCAGATGAGGGGAAAGAGAGGAGGAGGAGGAGGAGGAGGAGGAGGAGGACTCCCTGTGGAGGAGGACAGGATGAAGGAATGGCGATTGCCACAATGAAGAGCAAGGAGGAAAGTGAAGGAAGGAGGTGAAGGAATGCAGTGTCTATTCACTGCAGCAACAAAGTTTTATGCTTCAGGAACTGGACCACTCCTTCAACCACACCCACTTACACGTAATCACATGTTATGTAATGGCTGAGTGGATCCTTGTCATTTGATTTGTGCTGTGTATGTCACGTGACATGGATTATTCGTTCCATTTACCATGCAATTTGGTTCCATACGTTTTGTACCATTGCATGCTGCAAACCCCGCCCACGCACACAATAATGAGACGGTGTTTAGCAAAACACGGAAGATTTTGTTTTGCGGACAGACAACAATGTGAACAAGCTAATTGAAGGTGCGAATTCTTCTAACACACACAAACATATCCACTCCACTGTAAGCCGTCTGGCAGGAAGAGCTGTTAAGAGGATGAAGTTAGGATGAAAAGACTGCCAAATTTCTGACATGATTTTTTCGCTGGTGTGAGGGAGTACACAATTCTTTTTTTTTTTTTTGGAAGTGCATGAAGTCAGTGCATGGCATCAGGGACTACATCGCCACAATTTTGGACTCCTATTTAAAGTTCATGTTGGACTGTTAAGCACCAGTGGAACACCAAAATGTAAGTCCCTTTGCTGTTCTTTAGAAATAAATATAATATCAAATGACAACAATCTATTTTTGCCATTATGTAGAACAAATATTGAATGTTTTTACATTCTATCAATGGAACAAATATCTAATTCGGCGAAAGCTGGAACCAACCATTCAACGAGGCGAAATATTAGTACCATTGAACTCATAAACATTCATTATTTGTATACAGTAGTCCCTCACTATAACGTGATTCACCTTTCACGGCCTCGCAGTTTCGCGGATTTTTTTAGTGCAATTTTGCATGCTTTTTTCTTTTTAACAGCGCATTGTGTTCTGTGTCCTTATCTGGCAGGCCGGTCGCGGCACCCGTTGGCATCACCGTGATTGCTCTCACTGCCTCCGATGCGCTTACTGAGTCTGTGGGCTCGGTAAATGCAGCAGCGGGCCACTCACACCGCCCTCCTGTCTGCTGTGCGGAGCTGCACCAAATATGGCAACAGGTCCAGAGACTACGCTCGCTGTTTGATGCGGATGTTGACCGTAGCCGCAGAGCTCCGTGGCCACCAAGAGAGGACTTGGATTCTTTGCGGATTTGGTTCTTTGCGAAATTGTACTGACATTGCTATGACAGTCTAACAACACTGTATCCGATAATATTATAACATTGTTACAACATTGTAACAGCACTGTACCCAACATTGTAATGATATTGTACTCTACATTGTTATGACATTGCATCTGGAATTGTTGTGAGTTTGCATCTGGAATTGGCCAGCACAGCCTCCTTTTGAGGGTGGATGCTAAAGGGTTAAACTATGACGCAATAATTGTTGTGTGGGCCGCTGAAGAGGAGGTACTGCTGGCCCACCACCAGAGGGCGCCCTGCCTGAAGTGCAGGCTTCAGGCACGAGAGGGCGCCAGAGCAACCGGGAGTGACAGCTGGCATTCATCACCAGCACCAGCTGTCACTCATCATCACCACAACCACATCTCCATAAAAGCCGGGCAGCATCTTCACCTCACTGCCGAGAAATCGTCTACCAATCAGGTAAACACTCAGCCATAGTTTTGTGCCATACTATCGTTCTGAACATTTGCAGGCGTACCTGTTGACTCGTCAGCAGCTGGAAGCTGGGAGGAGACGACGCTCTTCGCTCCTCGGATAAGTAGTCTTTCAGGCACTGCACGTTATTGTTCCTGTGTGACTGTGCTTAAGAGGTGGAGGTGTTACCCACCCTTTCTGACTGTTTGCTGGGTGTTCACGCACCCACCATCACCTGTCTGTTCTTCCTGCCAGCAGTACCCGATCTGACAGCCGGAGGCAGTGGCCACCTGGCGACCCAGCGCTTGGTGGCTCCGGGGTGCTTCAGATCCGGTGGCAGTGGAAAACATGTGGGATCCGGCCCTTCTCTGGATGGGCGTCTTCTATCCTCGAGCCTGCCCACACGTCACCGTGAATTATTGACTGTTGATCTAAATTGTGTTGTCTGTTGCTCTGTTGTGCACATTCACAACATTAAATTGTTATATTTTGGCTTATTCCATTGTCCATTCATTTGCGCCCCCTGTTGTGGGTCTGTGTACCTACACTTTCACAACAATAATCCTACATCTGGGGACAGCCCTTGTTTGTCCCCATCAGAAATATGGCACTTTCTCTGAGTTTTTAGGCAAATTACATGGCAAATAAAGAAAAAATGATGATGCGGTGGAAAGTGGACGTGTTGCGGTTGGTTTATGAGTGCAAACATGTCAAGGCAGTTGTGCAGGTGAGAGAATGCAGCTACTCTGGCTAGGCGTGTAGGCTAAAACTTACCAATACATTCTCTCCCATTTGCCTTGTCTTCCCTTCTCCACTGGGAACTGAAAAAAACCCCCTGCACTTTTCACAACTGTTTCAGTAATTGCAGTAAAAACAAACAAACAAACAAAAACAGTACACCATCTTTCTGTGTAACGTGATGCTGTGGTTATGTTGCGCAATGGTAGGCTGTCCCCGGAAGTGGTCAAATCCAGCGATACTATGCAGGGGTTCAAACGAGACTACATTGGCCTATTGTAACAATGCTGTACCTGACCATTGTTACGATGTTGCAATGACATTATAACTGAAGTTGTATCATTATCAGATCTGACATTTTCCCCAACATTACAATGACATCATACCTAATATTGTTCTGTCATTCTACTACATTGTAATGGCATTGTAAGGACATTGTATCAACACTGTAATGACAATGTTATGACATTGTTACGTCAATGTAGAAACAACTATTGAAACAACTTTGTACCTGACACAGCATTAAGGGTCTCTAGTTGGTTCAAAATGCTGCTGCCAGACTTTTGACAGGAAGCAGGAAGTTTGACCACATTACACAATTTTGGCATCTCTTCACTGGCTTCCTGTCACTGTGAGATCAGATTTTAAGGTTCTGCTACTAACCTATAAAATTGTTCACGGACTGGCACCTCCTTACTTAGCTGAACTGCTGAAACCCTACGTACCGGCCCGGGCTCTGCGTTCTCAGGGTGCAGGACTACTTTGTTCCTCTAGGGTGAGCTTTCTCTTATTGAGCACCTGTTTTGTGGAATGATCTCCCTGCATCAATAAAACAGTCAGATTCTGTAGAAACTTTCAAGTCCAGACTTAAGACGCACTTATTTTCACTTTTGTATGGCTAGCATACTGGCATAATATGTTACTATGCTTTTTACCCTTTTAGATTTATTGTATCAGGAAACGGAGCGGGCCACGGCCTAAACTTTATTTAAGTCTGGGTCTTTTAGTGAAGCTTAGGGCTAGTGCCCGGCGATCACCTTAGTACTTCTTTTGTTTTTCTTGTTGCTTAATGCTGACAAATTATACTGTATTTGTTGTCTTTCCGATGCCTGATTCTTTTTTCTCTCTGTTTGAGGTGCGGCTCCATCCAGAGATGGGTGTGTTGCCTACTTTTGCAACCCTACCATCCTGTGCACCGGCAAAATTTCATGTATATTCAATTTGTAAATTGTTTTGCCAACTGTGTCGCTAGCATGGCCCAAGCAGAGGGTCACCCCTTTGAGTCTGGTCTGCTTGAGGTTTCTTCCTCAAATCATCAGAGGGAGTTTTTCCTTACCGCTGTCACCTGTGTGGTTGCTCTTGGAGTTGGTAAGGTTAGACCTTACTTGTGTGAAGCGCCTTGAGGCAACTTTGTTGTGATTTAGCGCTATATAAATGAAATAAGTTAAATTAAATTTAAATGACACTGTAATGACAATATGCCCAAAATTGTAATGACATTGCAATGGCATTGTACTCAACATTGTAATGGCATTGTACCTGACATTTTAATGACATTGTACCTGACATTGTAATGACATTGTGCCCGATGATGTAACCGGTATTGTACCCGACAATGTAACTGACATTGTACCCGACAATGTAACTGACATTGTACTCAACATAGATATGACATTGTGCCAGACATTGTTCTACCATTGTAATGTGATTGTACCTGATATTGTACCTGATGTTAAGACCTTGTTATGGCACTGTACCCCATGTTGTTATGACATTGCAATGACTTTGTATCCAACATTGCAATGATATTGCACTTATATTAGATTAGACAGAACTTTATTAATCCTTTGGGAAGACTCTCTCGGGGTAGTTGAGGTTCCAGCAAAAGTTGAAGTAAGAAACAATTTGCAAAAAGTTAATTCAAATAACAGAATTACTGGCTTACTGGCTACAACTGCTCCTCTCCTTCCTGTCATCTGTCTTCCTGTTACACCTCTTCCCCTCGAGTGAGGCGTTGTACAGTCTGATGGCCTGAGGGACAAAGGAGTTTTTCAGCCTGTTGGTCCTGCACTTGGGGAGGAGCAGTCTTTGGCTGAACAGGCTCCTCTGGTTCTTGATGATGAATGCTTCACATTGTAATGACATTGTACCCGATATTGTAATAACATTGTAGCCGACAATGTAACTGACATTATAATGGCCTTGTACCCAACACTGATACGACATTGTGCCAGACATTGTTCTGTCAGTGTAATGTCATTGTACCTGATATTGCATCTGATGTTACGACCTTGTTATTACACTGTACCCAGTACTGTTATGACATTGCAATAACTTTGTACCCAACACTGTTTGACATTGTACTTGACATTGTGCTTGACATTGATATGACTTCCAACAACATTGCAGAAATCACCGCAACATCAATGTTGCAACATCAATGTGACACTTTGATGACACCTACAAAAAAGTGAATGACTGGAAGACAAAGAGAGTGAAATCCAGAACCAAACATGTCAGATTGAGTGTAATCACAGACAGGGAACACACTGGCATATAATGTCGTTTTCCCTGTGCTGTGTCAAATCTCTGGTGTGTGTGTTTGTACGTTTCTCACAGTATGACTTATCGTCACGGAAATGACTTTCCTGACACCTCCACTTTGACCTCTGACACTGGCTTCCAGGAGGAGCGGCAGGCGTCTGAGGATGTGGCTGCTTCCTAGAGAGATGGTTCCACCACAGTTAAGAATACTCTCCAACACACATGCCAAATAATGCGCACAATAACATGGATGTGTGTGCACGCCCTGAGAACTGCTGCAAGAACATATGTGGAATGTTGGTCTCATTTCCCTTTGCTGTCTTACTGTGCGCGTGTGCAAAAGTCTACTTACATATTTTCCCATGTTCGGTGCTCATATCTGGACCATGCTTTCTTCACCAACTTCTGTGCTCCTCTGCATCAAAATGATTAATTTTTTACATGAAAAATCTCACAGTAATATAGCATCTAAATGTGAAGCATAATGACACACTGTCATGCATGCTAAAGGCTAATTTTTACATGAAGAATCTCACAGTAATGTTGCTTCCAAATGTAAAGCATGACAATATGCTATCATGCATGTTAAAAACTAATTTTTACATGAGGATATGTCACATAGTTTCCAAACGTAAAGCATGAAGACATGCTATCATGCATGCTAAAAGAAAAAAAATTACATGAAAAATGTCACAGTAACGTAGCTTCCAAACATAAAGCATGAAGGTATGTTGTCATGCATGCTAAAAAGCAAATTTTTACATGAGGATATGTCACAGTAACGTAGCTTCCAAAGGAAAACATAACAACATGCTATCATGCATGTTAAAAGCTAATTTTTACATGAGGATATGTCACAGTTTCCAAACGTAAAGTATGAAGACATGCTATCATGCATGCTAAAGGCTACTTTTTACGTGAGGATATGTCACAGTAACGTAGCTTCCAAAGGAAAACATAACAACATGCTATCATGCATGTTAAAAGCTAATTTTTACATGAGGATATGTCACATAGTTATAACAACATGCTATCATGCATGTTGTGAAAGTGTAGGTACACGGACCCACAACAGGGGGCGCAATGAACGGACAATGGAGAAAGGTGAATAACAAGTTTTACTGTTGTGAAATCAGCACAACTGATACAATAATGCACAATTTGGAGGTGTAAGCCGAAATCTGCTGGTGTCCTGTGGGCAGGCCCGAAGGTAGGAGACGTCCGTCCTAGTCGAACCGGAACCACCCAGATTTCCTCTGCCACCGAAACCCAGAAGTACTGGAACCGCCAAGTCCCGAATTCCCAGGTGGCCACTGCCTTCGCTCGTCGGATCCGGTACTGCTGGCGGGAAAGAACACAAACACACAGGTTGGGATGCGACCGCACCCAGTAGATGAGAGGGGCAAGCCGCCTCCACCTCTTGTCACAATAAGCAGGAAGGTGAGTACTTATCCGATCACTCGGCTTTCGGTAGTCAGCTGTCCTGAAAGGTTTAACACGTATTTATAATATTTTACTTAAATAAGCAGCAGAGAAGATTACCTTAGGCTCAAGGCGATATCTCGGCACTGAGGTGGAGACGCTGTCCTGCTGATATACTCCGTCCTGAGTGCAGTCAGCTGTGTCCAGTAATGGGTGACAGCTGTCATCCTGACAGCCTTCGTCGGCGGCAGCGCCCTCTGGTGCCTGGAGCCCGCACTCCAGGCAGGGCGCCCTCTGGTGGTGGTGGGCCAGCAGTACCTCCTCTTCAGCGGCCCACACAACAATGCATGTTAAAAGCTAATTTTTACATGAGGATATGTCACATAGTTTCCAAACGTAAAGTATGAAGACATGCTATCATGCATGCTAAAGGCTAATTTTTACGTGAAGAAGCGAGCGTCCAAACATAAAGCATGACGACACGCTATCATCCACACGAATGTCTAAATTTTCCATAAAGAATACCCCAGTAATGTAGCATTCAAATATAAAGCATGAGGACGTACTATTATGCTTGATAAGAGTAAATTTTTACATAAAGAATTTCTCAATAATGTAGCATCCAAATTTAAAGCATGATGACATACTATCACACAGGCTAAAGGCTAATTTTGTCTTTGGGTCTTGGTGTAGCTACTGTGTTGTCTGTGTTGAGCAAACGGTCAAACAGCAGCATTAAATTATTTAATAAAATCCTAACGGGATTATCTTGATTTTTTTTTTTTTTTTTTAGAGCAGAATAAAATATATGTTCACAATCAAGTGCAATAGGCCTTTTTTCAAGCTACATGCTAGTTAGCAAAGGATAGGATAGAGACTTGTTGCAGTGTCTGGCTGAAGCTGTCTATCAAGCTTGTGATCTCTCCCCAAATAATTACAAGAAGATTTCAGAAAGAAAAAAGAGAAGGGTCTTTATTGTCATTGCTTAGAAAAAAAAAATCATCTGCATTTAATCCAGCCGAATTAATTTACACCCAATCCAACCACTAGGAGCATTGGGCATCCACAGTTCAGCATCCGGGCCCAACTCCAGATGTGGAGACACTACTGTTCAGGGGCCGAAAAAGAAGCAGAGCCTAAATGAGCATTTTATTTTTAAATAGTGTGAGAAAACTGCAGTACCAGACACAGGCAGAACATGCAAACACCACACAGAAAGGACCAGGTGGGAAGTGATCCCAGGACCTTCTTGAAGTGAGGTAACAGTGCTAACCACTAAGCCACTGTGCCACTACCAGAAAAAAACATGGAAAAATAAAATGACAGCGAGAAAAAGAAAATGTAAAGTAGTGCTGAAAAAAATGTATTTAGGGGAAAAAGTGAGCAGGAGTGACATGCTAGGAAAATAATACAGATGAATAATAACAGTGAAGTCCCAGACTGCAGGAGATTCTCGTGGAATGTCCGAGTGAGTGATGGAGATGAGAAAAAAGACAAATAATCAGGCAGCTGACCTCCATATGGAATTCACCTACAACCCCAATTCAAATGAAGTTGGGATGTTGTGTAAAATGTAAATAAAAACAGGATACAATGATTTGCAAATCCTCTTCAACTTATATTCAATTGAATACACCACAAAGACAAAATATTTAATGTTCAAACTGATAAACTTTATTGTTTTTGTGCAAATATTTGCTCATTTTGAAATGGATGCCTGCAACATGTTTCAAAAAAGCTGTGACGAGGCAACAAAAGACTGGGAAACTTGACGAATGCTCAAAGATCACCTGTTTGGAACATTTCACAGGTGAACAAATTAATTGGAAACAGGTGAGTGTCATGATTGGGTGTAAAAGGAGCATCCCCAAAAGGCTCAGCCGTTCACAAGCAAAGATGGGGCGAGGATCACCACTTAGTGAACAACTGCATGAAAAAAACAGTCCCACAGTGTAAGAACAAGGTTTCTCAATTTCCAATTGCAAGGAATTTAGGGATTCCATCATCTACAGTCCATAATATAATCAGAAGATTCAGAGAATCTGGAGAACTTTCTACATGTAGCGGCAATGCCAAAAACCAACACTGAAAGCCCGTGACCTTTGATCCCTCAGGTGGCACTGCATTAAAAACCAACATCATTGTGTAAAGGATGTTACCGCATGGGCTCAGGAACACTTCAGAAAACCATTGTCAGTTAACACAGTTCGTCACTACATCTACAAGTGCAAGTTAAAACTCTACCATGCAAAGCGAAAGCCATACATCAACAACATCCAAAAATGCTGCTGCTTTCTCTGGACACAAGCTCATTTGAAATGGACAGATGCAAGGTGGAAAAGTGTGCTGTGGTCTGATGAGTCCACATTTCAAATTGTTTTGGAAATCATGGACGTCATGTCCTCCGGACCAAAGAGGAAAAAGACCATCCATATTGTTTCCAGCACAAAGTTCAAAAGTCAGCATCTGTGATGGTATGGGGTGTGTTAGTGCCCATGACATGGGCAACTTACACATCTGTGATGGCACCATCAATGCTGAAAGGTACATCCAGGTTTTGGAGCAACACATGCTGCCATCCAAGCAACGTCTTTTTCAGGGACGTCCCTGCTTATTTCAACAAGACAATGCCAAGCCACATTCTGCACATGTTACAACAGCATGGCTTCATAGTAAAGGAGTGCAGGTACTCTGCTGCCCATTGAAAATGTGTGGCGCATTATGAAGCACAAAATACGACAACGGAGACCCCGGACTGTTGAACAACTGAAGTCGTACATCAATCAAGAATGGGAAAGAATTCCACCTACAAAGCTTCAATAATTAGTGTCCTCAGTTCCCAAATGCTTACTGAGTGTTGTTAGAAGGAAAGGTGATGTAACACAGTAGTAAACATACCACTGTCCCAGCTTTTTTGAAAAGTGTTGCAGACATCCATTTCAAAATGAGCAAATATTTGCACTAAAACAATAAAGTTTATCAGTTTGAACATTAAATATCTCATCTTTGTGGTGTATTCAATTGAATATAGGTTGAAAAGTATTTGCAAGTCATTGTATTCTGTTTTTATTTACGTTACACAACGTCCCAACTTCATTGGAGTTGGGGTTGTACCACCTGTCCACATCAAGATAGTATATCTCAGTGTTCTAGACTTTCAATACTTCAATAATACAGTACAATAACAGCTTTACATATTTTCTTTCCCAGCCAAGGGTGGTGCCCATTTACAGCTGGAACAATGTACGTTGTAGATGATGTGCATTGTCCAAAGACACAGCCAGGTAGTGTGACTCAGAATCAAACCCAGATCTGTATAATGTTAGCCCAACAACTTACCCCAGCAAGCCATGCTCTGTGACTGACATTGTGACGTTCTACAGGGACAGACTGAATGTCCTAATCATGCAGAATCTGGCATTGATCAAACTTGACAGGTCTATGGACCTAATGGAGGGGATGAAATGATTTGATTTTGGTTAGGATCTGTCAGTAATCAAGGTTGGAGGTCAAAGTCAAATTTCAAGCCCAGTGCTAATATGTCTGGAAATGGGTAATTTTATAGAAAAGGTTATGATACTTTATCGTTGTTTCAAAGCTTGTGTAGCACTTTCTCTATGTGCCTGATTGCTGACAATTTTTATGTATCCTTCAATGTCTTCAAATTATCTCCACCAAAAGTTCCCAACAAAATATGACTTTAAATATATATATATATTTTTGTGAGATTTATCCTGTACACAAACAGTGGTAAAAAGCTGTCGTCGGGGGTAACGGTGCTGGTCTTTTAGGTCCACAGACGAAACAAAGGAGGCGGTGCTGAGGGGAGCGAGGAGGAGAACAGACTGTTTGAGAGAAACAATTTGATTCAATTTTCCACTCAATAAAATACAACCATCAACTCTGCATACACACATGTGACACACGCACTAATTCTCACACGTGCACAGTGTGCGTCTCCAGAGTGGTGTTTTAATTGAAGCAGGTTACGGTCGTGTCTCAGAGAAATTGGAAAAATTAATCAGCTGGAAAACGGTGTGTTTTGTTCCCTCTGGCCTTCCAGCCATCTCTTCTTCTGCTTCTCTCTCTTTCTCTCTGTCTTTCTCTGTCTGTATCTTTATCAGTCAGATATGAGATGGTGACCAAATTAAATTGTGGTCGCAAAATTTATTTTATCTCCAAAGAGCACTGACGAGGGATTGTTTCCAGGCGGCTTCGTCCTCGTGGTCACCACCTGGACGCCCAAACATTTGAGTCGTATTTCTAATATTGTGTTTGTCTGTAATAAACTTTGTTTTTATTGTCCTTTTTGCGGAATGACTGCAGCTCAAAACGCTTTGCATCAAGACAAAAGTCATTTAAAACAATTACAGCTGGAATTAAAATCAAAACGTGAAATGTTAAAGAAAGAAAATGACTTTAAGATGAAGCTTAAATTGTCAGGAATGTGAGAGAATTTCATCCCTTGCAGGTCGCCCGCATGTGGAAAAACTGATTAGACCACAAATTCAGACTTGTCTTAGAAGGACCTGGAAAACAAAACAGAACTGGACCTCAAGCTTCTTTGTGTGACCCGTAAACCCGCCGACCTCACGGGAGGCTAGCAGGACCAGGTGAGCAGCTGAGTTTGGTGCCAAGTTTTCCTGAGTGATGACTCGGCACGACTCAGGAATGAGGCAGGGCTCTGCATGCTGCTCAGCATTGATTGGAACAAGTCTAGAAGAATCATTTAAGCTCATACAGGAAATTGTTCATATCTTTCCAGAGCCCACCTGGACTCCTAACGCAATCTCATGGCAGTTCGATTGACCATATCAATGAGGTGAGGGAGAGGGGCCGCTCCTCAGACTGGAGCATAAACGCATAGACCATTTTGTATATATTGTTCAAAATGTGCATTTGTGTTTATTGTTTGAACTTTTTGTTGTACAGTCTTTCCCACAAGACCTCAATTTACCTTTATAAAGTGTCAGAGCAGTTGTTTATTATAGTTTGCTGTGTGTTTTGAATGTGTGTGGAAAATAATTTTTTGCTTTATTTTTTTCTTTGTTATTTGTGATTGTAAGCCTTTATTACACTTATAAAACACAACAAAAGCATATATATTGTGAAAGAGCAGGTTGTCCTGAAAAAAGAGACATAAAACTTGATTGTGGGATGCAGGGAGAGCTGTTGACAGCAATAATAAATCATTTATGCCAGGCGAGTGAACTGTCCAAAAAATGCCCTCGGACCCCAGAGGGTCAACATTTGTGGAGGGTACACACTTATGCTACGGTTATGGTTAGATTTGGGAGAAGGGGAAGATTATGAAAAAAAATGTGAGGCCAGGCTGGGACTCCTGGCTGCCTCGCCTTGACTCATGCTCACCTCCTGGATATCTTGGTGTAGATTCAGTAATACGCTGCATCCCATTTTCAAGCTGAGCACTTAAAGAGTTTTCTCATGCAATCCCAACTTGAGTATGAGTTTGGTCTCATAATTCAGACTCAGTTAGTTTAACCAAAGGCTTTTCCAAGATGACCCAAGTTCAGTGTGGGTTGGGCAGAAGAAGGACTTAAGGCACCTTGGCACTAGCACAAATTTGATTCACACACTGCCGTGCAAGTTGTCATGCCAGTGCATCCTGCTTTGTCCTGCTTGATGCCACACTATATAAAATAAAGCCTATGGCATATCATTTCATAGCCTTTGACACATTTGCTCTCAGAACTTGGCTGATGATACCATTCATTCATTGCTCCCAGAATCACAGAGATTTCATCTACAGCTGCAGGTTGTCTTGTGCTCATCGTGTGCTGGAGAATGAATTTGGAATCTTGTCTCAAAGATAATTAAAATATATATATATATGAGGTCTGTTAGAAAAGTATCTGACCTTTTTATTTTTTTCAAAAACCTGATGGATTTGAATCACGTGTGCTTGCATGAGCAAACCTTGAACCTTCGTGCGCATGCGTGATTTTTTTCACGCCTGTCGGTTGCGTCATTTGCTTGTAAGCAGCCTTTGTGTGAGGACATGTGCAGTGCGCTCGGCGGATTTTCATTTCAAGGAAAATGGCGGAATGACTGGAGCAGCACGACTGCATCAAATTTTGCGATGAACTGGGCAATAGCCAGGTGGAAACCATTTGGATTATTCAGACGGCTTTCGGTGATGATCCTCTGGGCATCACACAGATTAAGGAGCGGTACAACCGGTTTAAAGATGGCCGCACAACGGTGGAGGGTGCACCGCGCTCCGATCGGCATCAACACGCTGAAACGACCGGATCATTTCCAAAATGAACGCTGTGGTGATGTGGGACCGTCGTGTGATTATCCGAGAATTTGCGGAAGAGGTGGACATTAACACTTTTTTGGCACATTCCACTGTGACAGAAGATTTTGTCATGAAAAGAGCGGCAGTGAAATTCATTGGCACAAAGCTGATGGCGCAGCAACAGCGCCTCCGTGTTGAAGTCTCACAGGACATGTTGTAACATGCCCAGCTCATCAACCATTCGGAAGATTCAGACGGCTTTCGGTGGCTTTTCAGTCGTGTGACTATCCGAGAAATTGTGGACAAGCTGGACATGTCAGGGCATGTTATAACATGTCCTGTGAGGCTTCATCACGGAGGCGCTGTTGCTGCACCATGTTGTAACATGCCCATTCTTCCGAATGGTTGATGAGCTGGGCATGTTACAACATGTCCTGTGAGACTTCAACACGGAGGCGCTGTTGCTGCGCCATCAGCTTCGTGCCAATGAATTTCACTGCCGCTCTTTTCATGACAAAATCTTCTGTCACAGTGGAATGTGCCAAAAAAGTGCTAATGTCCACCTCTTCCGCAAATTCTCGGATAATCACACGACGGTCCCACATCACCACAGCGTTCATTTTGGAAATGATCCGGTCGTTTCAGCGTGTTGATGCCGATTGGAGCGCGGTGCGCCCTCCACTGTTGTGTGGCCGTCTTTAAACCGGTTGTACCGCTCCTTAATCTGTGTGATGCCCAGAGAATCATCACCGAAAGCCGTCAGAATAATCCGAATGGTTTCCACCTGGCTATTGCCCAGTTCGTGGCAAAATTTGATGCAGTCGTGCTGCTCCTGTCATTCCGCCATTTTCCTTGAAATGAAAATCCGCCGAGCGCACTGCACATGTCCTCACACAAAGGCTGCTTACAAGCAAATGATGCAACCGACAGGCGTGAAAAAAATCACACATGCGCAGGAAGGTTCAAGGTTGGCTCATGTAAGCACACATGATTCAAATCCATCAGGTTTTTGAAAAAAATAAAAAGGTCGGATACTTTTCTAACCGACCTTGTATTGTAATGGATTGGTAAACACTGCAAAAACTGTCTCTCCCAAAATAAACCAAATAATCTGAAATCTAGAAAAATTGTCTTGTATTAAGCAAAAAAAATCTGCCAATGGGTAAGAAAAGTTTACTTTACTAATCAAAATGTGCCTTAAAACTAGACAGAATTCTTATTTTAATATTAGCCTATGTCTTAAGACAAGATTATTTTTCTATTTAAACAAAAATTAAGTCAAATTTTCTTTAAACAAGTCTTTTTTTACTTTCTTAGATATCAGTTTTTGCAGTGAAACAGTTGTATTTTCATTCCTTCTTATCAGTTACATAATGTATCTGCAAAGTTATGTTTATTTTAGCTATAACATCTTGGCATAATCTAATTTCAGATTCAGCTGCCCTGCGTGCAACAACACGCATTGACATTCAGCGACATGCAGTGTTTTGGACTAGGTTATGTAATGTTCACGAGTAGTTCACGCAAGTGGCACAAAATTTATGTGTGCCAAAAAAATTTAATATTTCAAAATTTTCCTTGTGCGCTGGTACACAACTGTGCACAGTTTACAATAGTTTATGACAAGTTTACTCATTGACATGCAACACTGTGTGCCAGTGCGGGGATCAAATTCGTGCAAGTGTAAAGGTGCCTTTAGTGTCCAGTGCAGCCAGTTGAGAGCTGTTTGGGGAAATCAGCTGAGGTTGACCCATTATGGTGCCAAACATGTCCAGATGTAAGAGTTTCTATAGTTTCTCCAGTCACAGCCACTTTTTGGATGTGTCATGGGCATTGTGGTGATTTTTCTCACTAGTTTCCTTTATGCAGACTCACTCAGTTTTTGTGGGAAACCTGCCAGTTTTAGCTTACTGTGCCTTTATGTTTCTTAATGACCAAATTAACTGAACTCCAGCAGTTATACTTAAAATCACAAGGGATTTGTTGTCTATTATTAAGCTGTGGTAGATGACTAACAACATGGTCAATCTAAAGCTTCCTGCCGTGAGACTGCGTGGACAGATCCTGGAGAATGTGATCCACGGTGGCCAAGTTAATGCGCAGAATGGTTTCAGTGCAGAAGGTTCCTTGTTCAAATCCCACCCCTGCCACATTTCTCCATGTAATGTGGAGTTGCATCAGGAAGGACATCCGGCGTAAAACCTATGCCAATTCAACATGCAGATCCACCTCGGATTTGCTGTGGCGACCCCGAGTGCAAACAAGGGAGCAGCCGAAGGGTCTTACAGACGACTAACAACATGGTCAATCTAAAGCTTCCTGCCATGAGACTGCGTGGACAGATCCTGGAGAATGTGATCCACTATCCATATCTGAGCAGCCAAGCATCGATGGCAAGATCCAACATTGACCTACCATATCTCACAGCATGTCATGATTCAGCATCACGAAATATACATTAATCTATTGGTTCATGATATTGTCATGAAATGTGCTATATTTTTGGAACAGGAGCATGAATGAATTCAAATACATTCCATGATGGGAGCACAAAATGAAAAGTGATGTAGGGGTTCTGGGGGGGGGGGGGGGGGGTGTATGGTTAGGGTTCGAGAGAGGGAGGGTTAGTAATTGTAAGATAAAAAACCTGTCATGAAAATGTGACTTATTTTGTGAAAGATTCACAAAAAAACTTGTCAGACTGGGTTGACATTGACCCAAGTGTGCAGAAAATGCCTTCAGGCGGCTTTGCAACAGTGTTTTCAACAACATACCTTTGACATGACACAGAAATTCTTGTTTACAAAAGGAGTCATCATTCCAACACCGCTCTACGGATCTGAGACCTGACCCACCTGTCACCACCTGAAGACCCTCGGATGATTTGACTAATGCTGCCTGTGGTGGGAAGGCTGCCATACCAACATTAGCATCCCGGCTGAAGCCAAGCTCCAGAGCATCGAGTGTGTCATCATCAAGAACCAGCTTCAGTAAGGATGGATAATGGTTTACTTCCCAACCAGATCTTTCACTCTCAGCTGAGCAAAGAAAAACTCCAGAGGAGGGTAGAAAAAAAATGCTACAAGGACCTGCTGAAGCACGACCTCAAGAACTACTCCATCCACTGGAAGACCTGGGAAGAACAACAGAGGGACCGAGACAGCTGGCGAACAATGATCCACATGGGAGTGGAAATCTTTGAAAAAAATGCGGATGAACAACACAGAGGAGAAGAGGAGAAAGAGGAAGGATAGAGGGCAAAATCCTGACCGGCAGAAGCTTCCTGCAGCAACCATCTGCAGCATCTGTTAGAAACAGAGCGTGAGAAGACTGGGCCTGTTCAGTCATCACCATGTCCACCATCCTGTCCAAGAATTGACCAAGAGGCGATCTTCCTCTCCACAAAGGGATGGCCATGATGATGATGATGGATGACTAAAAAAAAAAAAAAAAAAATCAGTGAAAGAAACACACCTTTCAATCTGCAAATAGATCTGGACACACAAAATAATGACTCACCGGATGAACTCAATTCAATTATGTGCAGGATTTCCATCCAATAAATGTATGTAGCCCCAACTCAAATAAAACACATCCATGCAAGATAATTAAATTTAATTCAGTTGGGACTACATATACTGTATTTATTAGATGGAAATCCAATCCAATCAGTTTTTTCAGTGCAATAACAAACATCACAGGATGCATTTTTAAATGTATTCAAAACAGTGTGCATGTGTGTGTGTGTGTTGATCCACACGCAGCATTTTGAAGACAGAAAACAATGAATATTCATGCACACACACACGCACACACCAGACCAGTAAAACTGTTGAAACGCCTCCGTTGCCCTGAGGTACTCCTTCGATATTAGCAAACCAGGAAAATGCTGCAAGCGTTCTTTTATTCTCAGGCTAATGTTCTACTTCCACCGCACTAATGACTAACCCAGGGCTCATTTCTTAGTGCCTAAAACATTATTTATAGCTGCAAAGACACCACACACAGAGAGGTGCTGAAGGCTTCAATGAAGTCCATTTTTAAAATAATTTTCAGACTTTTATAATTTCAGGCTTTTTATAAGAAGTTTAATATTTTTATTTTTCATGTTTACATGTAGAGAATAAGATAGATTTCATTGTAAAGCAGATATTTATTTCATACAACAAGATGATGTGATCAGTGGCTTTGGTCTGTCTATCAGTAGGATACTGCAAAAACGAACGAACAAACAAACAAATACAAACAAAAAGAACAGATTTCATGTAAAGTTTTATTTTTTAAGGCTAGTGTGAAACTAGGATTTTTTTTTTCAAAAATGAGTCATTCTGTAAAGTCTCTGAATGATTTCAGTGTCACTTGTTCTTTGGTGAAACAGCGCCTCCACTGGCTTGGTAGCATATCTAAGAACATCTACAATGTGCTTCACAGAACAGCACCCCATCAAGGCCTCGTCATCATTAACGGACATGCAAACAGAGAACTGTTGGAATTAGTTAATAGCAAGTTATCGGCAGTGTGACGTTTTCAGGATTATTTTTGTTGGATTTAACATTACTTAAGCCTTGGTTCCACCGAATAATGAACGATGAATAATGAGCCATGTATATATGTTTTGGTATGAGCCCAGTTATTCAATAATCGTGGGAGAATAGTGGCTCTTGGAGGCAGAATATTCATCTAACGAGACTCATCTCTGAGCATGGCGCTAATTTCAAAATGTAAGTTCAAAATGTAGCAACGGAGTAAAACAGAGTGGGGCAGTTTGTGTAGGAGTTACTATAAGGATGTTGGAGGCATGTCTGTAGTGAGGACGAGGCTGTTAGAAGCCCATTATCCGAGCACTTGGCGGCTACGAGGACAGGACAGGCTATTTTAGACAGGCTCAACAATCTTGCGCACTACAATTCCACCTGCTTTGTGCGCCAGATGCTCTATATAAACTAATTATTTTGTAGCGGATTAATTATTTTCTGTCAGAGTTTGGATGGTGAAAACACCTCTAATCGCTTGTGGAATCACAGAGGACATTTTTTCCTCTCTCTGTATCATGCGCTGAGATGGAGAACATATTTGGAACAGCCTAACAGGTAATTATTTGTAATGTTTATTTTGTAATAGCTTGGTAAAACAGTTGCATGTTCATTCCTTCTTTATAAGCAGCTGTACGAGGTCTATTAGAAAAGTATCCGACCTTATTATTTTTTTTCAAAAACCATATGGATTTGAATCATGTGTGATTGCGTCAGACAAGCTTGAACCCTCGTTCGCATGCGTGAGTTTTTCCACGCCTGTCGGTTGCGTCATTCGCTTGTGAGCAGGCTTTGAGTGAGGAGTGGTCCAGCCCCCTCGGCGGATTTTCATTGCCAGGAAATGGCGGAATGATTTGGGCTTTTTTTCCATCAGACGTTTTTTCAGAAACCGTTAGAGACTGGCAGCTGGAAACCATTAGAAAAATTTATTTGGCTTTCGGTGAAAATGTTACAGGCTTGGTAGAGAATAAGGAGTGTTACTTTTGCTTTAAGGACGGCCCCCAGCGGCTGTGGGGTGCGCCGCGCTCCGAAGCCGTGATTGACAGGCTGAACGACCATTTCATTTCTAAACGGATGGCTGTCTGGATCCGTGACCATCGTGTGCCATTTCTCTGGTTATCACAAGAGCTGGACATCAACCATTTTCCGGCAGATTTCACTTTTAACAAAAGATTTTGTCATGGAAAGCCGAGCGGAGGCTTCGCGCGTCACGATGGATTCGCTACTGGAGCGAGACAAAACCACCTCCGTTTTGATCTCACAGGACGGCTTTGAGATGGCGTTCAGACAGCTGTCAGTGGTTTTTCCATCGAGTGATTATCCGAGAAATTGTGAATGTGCCTGGACATGCCAGAACATGTCCCGTGAGGCTTCATCACGGCGTTGCTGTGCGCCATGCGGCACCGCCGCGACGCGCGAAGCCTCCGCTCCTCTTTCCATGACAAAAACTCTTGTAACAGTGGAATGTGCCGTTCATTTCCAAACTGGACACTGTGTTTTATCCGGGATGTCGTCTGACTAGTACAGGAATTGTGAAAAGACGTGGACATCAGCACTTTTTCGGCACATTGAGACAGCCGCTGGGGGCCGTCCTTAAAGCGACAGTAACACTCCTTATTCTCTACCAAGCCCGTAACATTTTCACCGAAAGCCAGATAAATTTTTCTAATGCTTTCCAGCTGCCAGTCTCTAACAGTTTCTGAAAAAATTCTGATGGAATAAAAGACCAAATCATTCCGCCATTTCCTGACAATGAATATCCGCCGAGGGGGTGGACCACTCCTCACTCAAAGCCTGCTCACAGGCGAATGACGCAACCGACAGGCGTGGAAAAACTCATGCATGCACACGAGGGTTCAAGCTTGTCTGACGCAATCACACATGATTCAAATTCATATGGTTTTTGAAAAAAATAATAAGGTCGGATACTTTTCTAATAGACCTCGTAAAAGTATGTTTATGATAGATTTAACATCTTGTTATAATGGATCAGATAACGCGCACTGTGCACACTGGTGCAATGACTCACACTCAAGATGATACGCAGAACACCAGGGTGCAAAAGAGCGATTTTGCAGACATTAACAGACGAACACAAATTAAAAAGTTGGATCACGGTGTCAAAATGACTGTAAGCCGTGGAAGAAATAAAGTCAGTGAGAAGAAGCACAAAGACGACTGTCCAGGAACCCGTGGTTCAGGTCTAGCTGGTCTGGTGCATTTAATGACTCTGGAACACAGGTGAACTGCAGCCTAGCGCACGGATGCACATACCAGCGGGACTGTGCAGGAGCGTCTTTTTTTGGACTGTGTTTAAAAAATGTGACAACATTTTGAATGGATGCTGTGAATTGAAAACCTACACTTTAAAGAGACCACGTGTGGGAGGGGTGGAGGTTTGGACCAAAACCATGCCTAAAGGTGCACCAGTGTCACATTACATGGCGCTACATGGATCATATGTGGCTTGACGTGGATCATATGTGGCGACACGAACCATTCGAGGCTGGACGGGGCTCAAATTACAGGTTGGTCGTGGCTCACTAGAGGCTGATACCTGGCACATGCGAGGTACAGAGAGGCATATAGAGGCGCCTTAGTAGTGGATACGTGATAGCTTAAAACGCGGATCATTCTTCAACTAATCGCTGACGCACCCATGTGTGGCTCATTATTCATGGCTTTTGGTCGGACCAAGGCTTTAGCTGAATAATCAAACTCACCAAGAGGTGTTGATCTGGATGTGGATTCTGGATTACGGCTGTACTTAATTTTATTTTATTTTTAACATGGTGAGAGGGGCCATTTTTGCACATTTTGTTAAATTTCTCAAAAATAAATAAACTGAATTAGATTTGAAAAAATTAAGTAAGCAGTTATTCATATCCAATAACACACAATAATAGGCCATGGGGTGGGTAGGGTCCGAATGCAACCAACACATCTTACCAGATTAAGGTATTTTTGCAAGTGTTACAGCCTGTTGAATACAAAATGGAATTATAACTGTGAAAAACTGGGATGCAGATGTAGTTATGTTGTACCTAGTGTACCAATATGTTGTATATCATAATAAAACTACTTATATACGTGCGCTCTGATTTCTGGTCTGATATCACGTATCAGATCTGCGGCTTTGTTTACAATTTTCATGGCGTAAAATAAAACAAAACAAAAAAATGAACAAAGAATTATGAGCAATGAAGACGACCATTCTCTGAGCGAATTTTATTACACTGACAAGTTTGAATTGGAGGAATTTACAGTAAACGAGCTCTAAGTGGACATGCAAAATGAAGACCAACAAGAAAAAAAACGCAGCTCCGAACAGCCATATAGTAAACAAATTATTAACCTCGCTTGCTTGATCTGTACGGGAATATCAGACCGAGCGTGAAGTCTGATATTCCCGTACAGATCATGCAAACGAGGTTAAGTATCCTCTAATATCAGCCTTCTTGTGGTATCGGTATTAAAGATGTATCCTACATACCAAAGAAACAAGAAGGCGGTGTACCTTTTGCATTTGTTGGCTGAACAATTGAGCCAAACTGTTGCATGGATACTGTCAGATTTATGCTTAACTACGAAATAATTATTATTTGGTCCCAGTTTTTTCATGGTTACAATTCCATTTCATATCATACAGACCCTAAGGCTTCTATCATAACTTGCTTTGTTAAGATGTGGTGGGGTTGCACGTGGACGGTTCCTAGCCCATGGCCTACAAACAAGTAAATGTTTGTGCAATTACTGATTAGGATGTGAATTATTTATTAATTTTGTTGGATGTCTGTTAGCACAACAGTGTATGTTTTTTTTTTCAGGATATTCTGAGTTATATTTCTGGCTATACCCGGTGTTTGTGCAATGCCACTCAGCTTCTCCTCTTTGCTTATAAATGTCTTATAATCTAACAATAAATATGTTTATGATGTTATTATTAACACTTATGTAGTCTTAATTCACACTTACATTTCTCAGTTTTTGTGTGTAGTCAAAGTTATTTTCTCATAGATATCCTGAACCTTTGACTTGTTTGCAGAGGTAAACACTTGTGTTTGATTCATTTATTCATTTTCTATACCCGCTTACTCCAGTTAAGGGTCACGGGTGGAGTCATAGGGTAAGATGTTGGGTACAACCAGGACACGACACCCAGTCTATCGCAGGGCCACATACACTACAGAAGGACAAACTCATTCACGCCTATGGTCAATTTAAAGTTACCAATTCACCAACCCACATGTCTTTGGGGTGGGAGGAAGCTGGAGCACCTGGAGGGAAGCCAGGCAAAGAAGTGGAGAACATGCAGATTCCATACAGAAAGGACCAGGCGGGACGCAATCCCAGAACCTTCTTGCGGTGAAGCAACAGTGCTAACCACTTATCCACCATGCTCCCCATGTTTGTGCTTCAACAAAACCAATAATGTTTCTGCACTATGCAATGTCTACTTCATGTGTTTTACTAAGTAAATGTCCTTGGACGACCTCTTCCTGTTGTTATGTGTGTGGGTCATTTGTTAGCGGCCAGAGTGATGGCCGTATTAATAGAAGGTGACGCTCAATTGGTTGCAGTAATGTTGCATAGACAGCAACACTTCCAGTGATTGGACAATCAGTCATCTTCTTCCAGCCCCCGGGGCTGACAGTCCGTCTTCACTCTTATCCTGAATTTGGCGTTATGACATCACATCCTGCATCTGTTTTCGGCTACATTTACTGTCTGCTACATTCAGACTGAAAAACAGAAAATATGTGCATGACTTGGGCATATAAAAGACCTGTGTTGATAAGTTTTGAGAGTATATACAGTGCATCCGGAAAGTATTCACAGCACTGCACTTTTTCCACATTTTGTTTTGTTTTTGTTTTGTACAGCCTTATTCCAAAATGGATTAAATACATTTTTCCTCCCAAAATTCTACACACAATACCCCATAATAATAATGTGAAAAAGTGCTTTTAAGAATTTTGCAAATTTATTAAAAATAAAATGCTAAGAAATCACATGTACCTTAGTATTCGCAGCCATGAAGCTCAACATGGAGCTCAGGTGAATCCTGTTTCCACTGATCATTCTTGAGATGTTTAACAGCTCAGTTGGAGTCCACCTGGGGTAAATTCAGTTATGGTAAATGGACTGCATTTATATAACGCTTTTCCATCTGCATCAGACACTCAAAGCGTTTCACAACTATGCCTCACATTCATCCATTCACACAAACACACTTACACACCAATGTCAGGGTGCTGCCATACAAGGCGCTCTCTACACACCAGGAGCAACTAGGGAAATAAAAACCTTGCCCAAGGGCTTGTAATGATTTTCCAGTGAGGCTGGGATGTGAACCGAGGATTCTCTTGTCTCAAGCCCAGTACTTAACCACTAGACCACTAGGCCTTGTTGATTGTACATGATTTGGAAAGGCACAGACCTGTCTACATATAAAACTAGATTAGATTGGATTAGATAGAACTTTATTAATCCCTTGGGTAGACTCCCTCAGGCAAAGTGAGGTTCACCCTCTATCGGACCTCACTCGTACGGTAATGTAAGTGCGTCTGTTATATTGTTCTTACTGCATTCTGACGGTTGTCTAGGTAATCCTAATGTGCTCCACCTACATTTGTACTATGTTCAGCGACTTAATGCGGACGGCATGTGCATGAATCATTTGGGGCAGGTCAAAACGCAGTCTGAGTAGTAACTAGTTTGAGTAGTTTGTTTTTTGACATTCCGCCTGGGCCGGCTTGATTCATGCTCATTCTTGCTAAGTGTGATGGGGCCCTTAGTAAAAGGCAAATGGCAGCTCACCTGGAGTTTGCCAAAAGGCACCTGAAGGACTCTCAGACCATGAGAAACAAAATTCTCTGGTCTGCTGAGACAAAGATTGAACTCTTTGATCTGAATGCCAGGCGTCATGTTTGGAGGAAACCAGGCACCATCTCTACTGTGAAGCATGGTGGTGGCAGCATCAAACTGTGGGGATGTTTTTCAGCAGCAGGAACTGGGAGACTAGTCAGGATTGAGGGAAGGATGAATGCAGCAATGTACAGAGACATCCTGGATGAAAACCTGCTCCAGAGCGCTTTTGACCTCAGACTGGAGTGATGGTTCATCTTTTAGCAGGACAATGACCCTAAGCACACAGCCAAGATATCAAAGGAGTGGCTTCAGGACAACTCTGTGAATGTCCTTGAGTGACCCAGCCAGAACTCAGATGTGAATCTGATTGAACATCTCTGGAGAGATCTAAAAATGTTTGGGTATCGATGCTCCCTATCAAACTTGATGGAGCTTGAGAGGTGCTGCAAAGAGGAATGGACAAAACTGACCAAAGATAGATGCACCAAGCTTGTGGCATCATATTCAAGAAGACTTGAGGCTGTAATTGCTGCCAAAGATGCATCAAGAAAGTATTGAGCAAAGGGTGTGAATATTTATGTATATGTGATTGTTTATTTTTTCTTTTTAATAAATTTGAAAACAAAAAACAAACAAAAAACAAACAAAAAAACTTTTTTAATGTTGTTATTATGGGGTGTTGTGAGTAGAACATTGAGGGAAAGCAATGAATTTACTGCATTTTGGAATAAGATTGTAACATAACAAAATGCTGCAAAAAATGAAGAGCTGTGACTACTTTTCCGATGTATTTATTCTGCTTGCAAGTGTTTTCTGCAGGATTACAAAAAAAGGAAGATTCCCTCCTTCTGGAAAGGCTTCTACAGAGTGACTTGACAATATTTTCATAGTGGGTTGATAATTTTCACATCTTTGTGACCTACTTTTCATTGTTGTTTGTGTCAATCAGCAATGACATGATTATAGTTTAAGAAGGACCCGGCAGAAAAAGGAAGACCCAGGACACACTGGAGGGAAAGTTTCAGGATCCCCCTGGAACAATAAGAGGACTTGGCTGAGGATAGGGAAGTGTGGGGTGAGCTGCTTTATTTGCTGTCACCACGACCCCAATCCAGATAAGTAGCAAAGAATGATTGAATGAATGAATGTTGTAATGATTTATTTATATTATTGTACTTTAGTTTTATTTGTTTGTATGACCAAAGCAGATGCTCACCACACTGAGTTTGGTCTGCTTGAAGATTCTTCCTATAATCAAATTTTCCTTACTATTGTCACCAATGAGCTTGCTCATGGACAAGCTAAGGTTTAAACCTTGTTCATGTGTAATGCAGCCTGTGCTGTGATTTGACACCATGTAAATCAAATGAATTGAAATACACAACACAACACTAGAGGTACCGGAGTCTGGAAACTCGGTAGTTTGTCATTTACTCCTGCTCCACTTTTGTTATCAAAATAAGGAATTTTCACTGTTTTTGACAAGCCAAACTGTCAGATGAAATACATTGCTACCTTAAATAAACTAATCCAGATGTTCCAGATCCAACATCAGCCATGTCCTCTAACTAGTCCAGGAGGCCCTGGTTTGAGATACTGCTCATGAATATACCAACAAAACATACCAAAGCACATTATGGAAGGAATCCAACAACCAGTCACTGTGGTGAGGATAATGAGAATAGTTTTCCTGTGGTATCCAAATTCCGGGTCTGAGGGAATATCAGTCAGTACATTTTGGCCATGTGATGGGGATGGATCCGTTGTCTGCTTGGGTGCTCCAGCACCCAAGGAGGTTTGATGTGGCACTAGCACATGCTTCCAAACTTGGACAATTAATAAAGTGTAGTAAAAGCTCACTGTGGAAAGTCGGAAGTAAAAATGTCATTTATTAGGTCTGCCAAAGGCGTAATAAAATCATGTGCGTTTATTTATTTGTCTGTCTGTCTGTCTGTTATCAGGATTATGTCAAAACTACTGCACGGATTTTGACGAAATTTTCAACACAGACTGTCCATGAGCCAGTCATCAATTTTGACCTAATCAGTACCACTTAAAGGGAAGAAACAACACTTAGAATCCAGCCTCAGTGTATCATGGCCTACATAAAAATGTATGATAGCCATCCCAGGGTGGTAGCTGTAGCCAGGTAGGGGTCAATGAATAATTTCACAGAGGTCAAACTTTAAAAATGCTCCAATCATGTTAAATACTATATCACATTACTTATCTGATCATAACGATTCCAAAAAGGTATAGTTTGGACTATCTATGACAGAATGCTCTGGAGTTATAGGGTAAAAATGGCAAAAATGTTTGTACAGGGGTCAAAAGTTAAAGTTGCACCAATTTCAGTAAAAAATGATGCAAATTATTGGGTGACATAAAAGGATTAATAAATGGAATAGTTTTGACTGTGTTGAATGTTTGGTCTCCAAAGTAAAGGTCAAACAAGGTCAACATCCATTGGATTCTATGACATGTGACATATGTTACCCTGTAACATGATAACTAAGCATGGCAGATGGTGCAAACTATTCCTTATTACAACCCTATTAACCCAAATAATAATTTGCATCATTTTTTACTGAAACTGGAGCAACTTTAAATTTTGACCCCTGTACAAACTGAATTTGACCTTTGTCACCATTTTTGCTGTTTTTACCCCATAACTCCAGAACATTCCGTCATAGATAGTCCAAACTATACCTTTTTGGAATTGCTATGATCAGACAAGCAATGTGATATAGTTTTCAACATGATTGGAGCATTTTTAAAGTTTGACCTCTGTGTAATTCTTCATTGACCTCTACCTGGCTACAGCTACCACCCTGGGATGGCTATCACACATTTTTGTGTAGGCCATGGTACACTGAGGCTGGATTCTAAGTGTCGTTTCATCCCCTTAAGTGGTACCGAAAACATGCTTGGCCCATGGACTAGACCTCACTGAATTTTGGAGGTGATCTGGATCCAGATCCAGATTCGAGTTCAAGATTTCCCTTTATATAGGCTTTGAAGGATTTCTTCAAAACTACTTCATGGATTCTCACTAAATTTGCACCACAGATACATATTAGTGTATGGAAGACTCCACTGAATTTTGGAGGTGATCTGGATCCAGATCCAGATTCTGGTTCAAGATTTCCCTTTATATAGGCTTTGAAGGATTTCTTCAAAACTACTTCACAGATTCTCACCAAATTTGCACCACAGATACATCTTAGAGCATGGAAGACTCCACTGAATTTTGGAGGTGATTTGGATCCGGATTGGCAGACATCAGGAATCGCTGATTGCTCTTGTTGGTCGTTATTATGGACATGCAGGTTTTAGGGTTAGATCTGAATACCTCAACATCAGTTTTGCCAGGTTCCTGCTGACCTATGGAGCTCCTTGCGTCACTATGTAGAAAATATTATAGTCCATGTTGATATATAGTGATGCCAAAAAGCGGTTAATGGTTATCGGTGGTTTGCCAGTCCAGCTGAAACGGTTTGAACGGACACAGGAGATATTAATGTGTGCGTGTTTGTCACGTCATCACTATTTGTGTGCGTGAGACAAACATTGGATCACCACCTGTTTAGTGGACGTTCCGCCAAAGGACGAGGGTGCGTGTTTGCTGAACACCGTGATGACAGACAAATGAGTGCTGTGTTGGTGAAACAGGAAAGGGAAGGGACAGGTACGTCTTTGTGTGTCTGCGCTGACAGAGTTAAAGCACCGGCATCTTTTTTTTTCATCTGTTTTGTTTTTGCTCCTCACAGACATAAACTGAAGAAAGACAGAAAGACTGAACATGAACTTCAGCTTGGACAAAGCCTGATGGATTTCACTATGACCGCCACATTTAAAGTTGGTCACACAAAGAGACAGAAACCTCATGTAGATCAATTTAAAGGAGAAGTACACATTTTTTTTTCCAACCCTACATCAAAAGCTTAAGTGTTCTACTGCTCCTTTGACAACTGCATCATGTGAGACAAATCTCTATTAAAAAAGAAATTCCATGAGTCTCAGAAAAGCCCCCCCCACTACCACCACCACCACCACCACAAGTAGAGTGCGAATTTTATGCAAAACACATTTTTGGCAAACAAATTGCATAGTGTAGCTGTTATTGAATTCATGCATTTTATACTTACAACATATTTTGGTGGTGATATTGCTGAATAATGAATTGTCTATTTATTTGCACTAAACAAAGTGACTCAAGCGAACGCTGCATTCAGTGGCAACTGGAAACTCGGAATTTCCAATCTTCCACAAGGAAAAATCAAAGAAATTACCACTAGATGCCAGATTTCCAACTGAGAAACTTAATAATAACAGTAATAATAATAATAATAATAATAATAATAATAATAATAATAAAACAGTGATCATAATAATATCAGTAACAACATATATTTGTTTCACACTTTCCAACCACATATATACAAAGTGCTTTCAAAAATAAAATAGCATAAAAGACAAATAATATTTTTCAATTTTGACTTCCACATTTTATCATTCTCCAAATTATGTTGGTCAATCATGGATCAAAGTTGTTTTTTTTTTTTCGGGATAGTTTAGCACTTTATTTTCTATACTATAGGTTAGTGGTGTCCAAAGAAGGGCCAGGGTGCAGGTTTTCTTTGCAGCTGCTGACTCCAACAGGTGATTTCATGAATGAACTTATCACATCAGTTCAAAGTGATGTTAATCAGTGAAATCACCTGCTGGAGTTAGTTACCTTATTTTTTTTTACTAGTTGGGAGGATCTGTGACTTGTACAAAAAGAAATCATGCATTCATTAATGATAAGTCCCTTTGGCTGCTCCCTTGTTTACACTCAAGGTTGGCACAGCAAATCCAAAGTGGATCTGTATGCTGAAATGGCTCAAGTTTTACACCAGATGCCCTTTCTGATGCAGCTCCACATTACATGGAGAAAAGTGGCAGGGGTGGGGCTTGAACTGGGAACCTTCTGCACTGAAACCAAGCACACTAACCACTTGTCCACCCAAAACACTAATAATAATAATGATAATAGTTATTATTATTATTATTATTATGCTGTGCCACCGTGGTTGTTATGGGGTGCCCGGGCCTATTTTAGCCCTTTACTTGACCACCCAAAACACTAGTAATAATAATAATAATAATAATGAAATCAATGAATACCCAAGGGAGAGCAACCCTCCACCGTGAGGAATTCCACAGCATGTAGGTCATGTAGGTCGCCATGTTTTACTGACTACTGTTGCGCATATGTTCCATCAAAGGTAATTCTGTGCATGCTTAAAATTGCAGGAAAAAAAAAACATTTTGTATAGCGATCATCAATGATGATTATTCTTCTACCAGTTTCACTTCAATATCTTGCTTATTTTTGAAATAGTTTTGTTGGAAGCAGAACTTTTCTGAGTACTTGGGTATGTGCATATGTGTTAGTGGGTCAAAGAACTATGTGCTTTAGTACATACGACAGTAACCGTTTGGTTATAGGTTCCTAACTGATGTTAGTACATACTGAGTTTGCAAATGCAGGGTCATTGTTTAAGGTCCAGGTCTTATATAGTTCAGTGTTTACCTTTGAAGTTCTGAAGCATCTTTAATGTTCTGTAGAACCAATTGGAGACTTTGTCATTGTGTGTAAAAACAAAGAAATACGCTGTAGAACAACGGGAAATGCTTCGTGTGTGGCCTAAAACCAAAGTGACAGCGAATATTTGACCAGACGTACTAAAGGAGATCCCAAAGGCCACTGTCTGAACATCACGACAGTTTTATAGCGACGGGGACGTGGAAGTGAGGCACGACGGCAGTACAGGAGACGGAGCACAAAGACAACAACAGGAAATGCCATTAGCGGGGGGCATAAAAGAGGAAAGAGTGACAGGCTTGAATTGGATGGCGTTTCAATAGAGATGCTATCTGTTCCAGACTGAGCGATGCTAACAGCTTCTGAGCTAACGTCAACACAAAGAGGAGATGACCACAGAAGACATATACGAGGGCAAAAGGTGAGAGGAGCAAATAAGAAACAGAAGGGGAATGAAATGAAAAAGAAGAAATATGAAGCCATTAATTGGTAAACATGAGCATGTATGTCCTTCAAAGTCCAAAATGTCTCGTGTTAAATTGGTTCTTGACATGACTCCTTTAACTGCATCAGTTCTGCCACATTAATATTACTACCTTCATTATGCACATCAATACCAATAAATAAATAATAATAATAATAATAATACATAAATAAACCAGTCTAAATTCATAATACTAACCTTTGACAGGGAAAAGGTAAAACAAACAAAGAAAAAAATAACAAAAAACACACTCACAAATTTAAATAAAACAAAAATAAAAACTTTACAGAATTAAAGTCATAAGTATGCAGTGCACCCACAAAGTATTCACAGCACTTCACTTTTTCCACATTTTGTTAAGTTACAGCCTTATTGCAAAATGAATAGAATTCATTTTGTTCCTCAAAATTCTCCACACAATACCCCATAATGACAATGTGAAAAAGTATTTTTGTTGCTGACATGTCTGCAAATGTATTAAAAATAATATCATAGTCCCACTGGGGACTATGCATTTTGACTCAGTGTTCTATGCATTTTTGGGTCAAAATGCATAGAACACTGACACCTACAATACAACTAAAAGACATGTGCAATATTTTCACTTGTAAAAATGACAGCATTGACGTTAATGTTGATAAACTGTCTGGAATTAGTTTGGTTTATAAATCAAATCATAAGTGAAAACTGCCTTGCTTTTGATGTGTCCTGCCCAGTTGTGGGCACAGATAACCAAAAAAATTACTTTGATAACAGATAATAAGATAACTGAAAAGTTATTTTTGATAAAGATAAAATGATAAACCACCCAAAAATGTACTGCAAGTTACAGATAACCGATAAATTCCAGTATTGTCTCCAGTACACTTGCAACTACTAACAAGCTGATTTGAGTTTTAACACCACAATTGCTCCTGGAGGCATCACAAGTGATGACAGACCCAAACAATGAGTCAGCACTTCTGTCTTTGAGCATCCTGCCCCCTGCTGGAAGCGCCAGTTTACTACATGGCTTCCAGCACAAATGCAGCTGAGAGGAGCCATAGAGCTCAACTCTCTACTAAATCACAATGCTATCGTCAGGCAGAGGTCTTGGAAAATAAGCAATGCTGACTTATGGTTTGGTGTAAATAAAACGAATACTGATAGAATAACTCCATTAACTCACTCGATGCCATTGGCTCTTAAACACGTCTTTTCTGATAGTAACGCTCAGCGCCAAAGACTTTTTTTTTCTGAGGATAAAGGAAAGTCTGAAGTTTCTTTTGGTATGTTTGTTGTTGACATGGACATAGAACTCAATTTTCTATGGGTCTTGAAAAAACACTCAAATGCTGAAAAAAATCCTGGCACTGGGATGTTCTGAACTTTGAAAATGGCTGGCACTCAATGAGTTAATGTCAATTATGTCATTTGTGCAAAGTTAAGATATAACATATATCTTTTAATGTTAAATAATGCACTAATACTGAAGTTTTGTAACAAACACAGACAGATGGCATTCTGGGTAAAATGTGTCTCTGCTAACACTGATTGGTTGACTCATTCATTCTATGTAAACCAACACGTTAATGTGAGGTGTGTCATGTGTTGGTGTTTACAGATAAATGTGCTTTTGTAAAATATGCCATTTTTTATTTGTAAAAAAAAAAGCATTGTCAAAAAAAAAAAAAAAGCCAAGTTGTAATTAGATAACCGTCTGATATAACCGGTGTCAAAATAAATAGAACACTGCGATGATCTACTGGTGCCAGTGTGAGTTTTGGCCCCTTTTCAGCTGATTTTTCATTTGAGCGAGAATTTTTTGGATAGCACCGAGTTTCAGGTTAATCGCACGTCCTGTATCGTTTAGTATACATGGAATAATGAGCTGCGTTTAACATCTCACGACCACCTCCTGATCGCCAATCGTATGGTCAGATGAAAATCAAACCTGTTTGATAGTTTGGTCGGCCGTTGTGAGGGTATCCCGCTGCTGAAGTGCTACAAGCATCCAACCTCTTGAACTGTGCCTGTGCAAACACCGCAGACCTGTCTTGTAATTTTTTGTTGTTGTTGTTGTTTTTTAACTTTGATGTCTCCCATCGAGAGTTTTTGTAAATTAAGCTTGAAAAAAAGCTTCTGTTTACGTTTTGCTTCTGGGAACACAAGTCCGACATGTGGATTTTGAACGTACGTGTGTGAGAACATAAATCAGGCGCTCTGAACTTTTACACTGTGCGGTTATGTAGTACAGTTTGAGCTGGAACCGAGTATAGTGATTGAAAATATCAGCCCAGCTTCAGGGCGAATACTGCCATGAACACTACTGGCCAGTAGATGGCAGTAGAGACCTTGAAAACTTGCCAAAAAAATTCCAGGTCATCTGTGTCTGTTATATTTAAGATACGATGAATTTAATAAATGCAAACACAATAACAACATCTATATACCCAGGGAATATATTCACGAGAGTTTTAGGCACTAGAGTTTAATGCTTTTGTCCATAGAGGCTGATCAGAGTGTTTCAAATGCATTTCTCATGTCGTGAATGTACTGAGATACCCATAATGCACCTGGACACAGCATGTCCACACTGAAACCTTAAAAATTAGCGCATTACTTTAAAACTAAAACATATATCTGATATTTTCACTTTATCAAACTTCAGACGTGACATTAATTTAAATAACTTGTCCGAAATTAGTTTGGTTAAAAGAGACCAGTCTTCTTTGCCAGCAGAGGACAGAGCAGTTTCTTCTAGAAGCAGCTCTCGTCTGTTTGCAGAAGATAAAACTACCCTTGTGCTACAAAACATTTAACAGGTAGGTGCTCAGCTGATTTTTAATTTTATAAGTGTTTGTAGTTGTTCAGCTTTGTTTACCACGTTAACGGTTTAAAAATTATCGGACAAAAATTTATCGGAAGATAATTAGTCCGATAATGGTTTTCAAAGTTATCTGAAAAGATAATCCGATAATGAAAACATTATCTTCGATAATTATCGGTTATTGGATTATCGGAACTGTGCCCTCCACTGGTTCTGCCACACGTTTGCAGCACTGTATGTTGAATGCAAATGACTTTTTTGTAGCAGCTTGACAACCAGGCCCCTTCTGCTGGGGTAGGGTTGAGCTCAGCTCCTTACAGCTGCCTGACTGTTGCAAAACATGTAACAGACAGGAACTAACATGTATGATTTTAGGGTTTACAAACATTTTTGACCATTCAGCTTTACTAACTATGCCAGCAAAAAAACATTAGCGGACTCAAAGTTAGTGAACCTAAATTTAGTGGAAGCTAACTGGTCCGCTGATGGTTTTCAAAGTTAGCTGAAAAACTAATCCGCTAACAAATGTTAGCTTTGCAAATTAGCGGTTAGCGTATTAGTGGAACTGTGCCCACCACTGAGTAAAAGGCACATGGCAGCCCACCTGGAGTTTGCCAAAAGGCACCTGAAGGACTCTCAGACCATGAGAAACAAAATTCTTTGGTTTGATGAGACAAAGATTGAACTTATTGGTGTAAATGCCAGGCGTCATGTTTTGCATTAAATCAGGTACCATCCTTATAGTGACGCATGGTGGGGGCAGCATCATGCTGTGGGGACGTTTTTCAGCAGCAGAAACTGGGAGACTATTCAGGATTGAGGGAAAGATGAATGGATCAATGTACAGAGACATCCTGGATGAAAACCTGCTCCAGAGCGCTCTTGACCTCAGACCAGGGTGATGGTTAATCTTTTCGTTATCAAAGGAGTGGCTTCAGGACAACTCTTTGAATGTCCTTGAGTGGCCCAGCCAAGGCCCAGACCTGAATCTGAATAAACATCTCTGGAGAGATCTGAAAATGGCTGTGACAGAGCTTGAGAAGTGCTGCAAAGAGGACTGAGCAAAACTGCCCAAAGATAGGTGCACCAAGCTTGTTGCATGATTTTCAAGAATTGAGGCTGTAATTGCTGCCAAAGGTGCATCAACAAAGTATTGAGCTAAGGCTGTGAATACTTATGTACATGTGAATTCTTAGTATTTTATGGTTAATAAAAAAATTGCAAAAAAAAAGAAAAAAAGTGAAGCGCTGTGAATACTTTCCAGATGCAAGGTAACTACTGGAACAGTGAAGGATGTGATGAAGAGTTTGTGTCAATAATTATTGTCTTGTCCAGTTCAGGTTGATCATATAAGCCCTGGCTCCTAACTTGGAGTCTATGAACCCCCTTTTGGGGTCACCAAAGATCATGGAGGTCACGAGATTTTGGTCCTCCAAGGGTAAGGGGGGGGGGGGGGGGGGGGTTGGGAATTACTGATCTAAAATTCTGAGAAACAATTTAAAACTGAATAAAAATTACTTTAAAAAAGACAATGCACAAATTGGGTGGGATGGACTAATGCACTCATTTACATTGTGGCTGTACAAGTCCTACATGCTTAAAATACAGTGGAATGTAGAAATCCATCCATTAATAAAACACATTATATGTTAGTAAAAACACCTGAATATAAATACTTTTAATTAAAAAAATAAAATAAACAATTGCAGCTGATTTTGACCAAACTAAACTAAAGCTGAAAATTGTTGCAGATCTACTGCAATAATCCTGCATGATGAAACGTGCATCATATGTGCATCACAGTTGCGTTTGGAAATATGTGATTTTTAGTGCATCATTTGAAATGTTTGGAAGCAGACGCGCCTAACGGAACGAGCACGGTGTTGTTTTACGGCCTGCCAGCAGGGCGTTGGGTCCAAACAGCAGGCTGTGTTTTGGACCGCTTACTTATCTGCTGCAGGGAGGTGACATAAACACACACACAGATGTCAGCATTTGTCCCGCAGGCAGCAGAGTGCATTTGTGTGTAATGTGTCCTCTCCATAAACGTGTCTGTTTCTGTCTCCTCTTGTTACACAAACCCTAGATCAGCTCCCGCTAAAAGCTGAAAGAAAGCCAACCAAAGTCGCTCCGTCAGCCTCTTTGAATAAATAATAAGATCGCTTAGGAGCACCACCACCACTCAGACTGCTTCTGGAGACATTTCAGTGAAATATAACCTTTAAACCTGAAGGATAACTCAAAATCTAAGACACAGTAGCTGGATGTTTGTAGCTTTGGCGAAACAACCAAAACCAAAGTTCTCAGTTGACCCCCCCCCACCACCACCACCACCAAATACAGTTGCATGTAAAAGTTTGGGCACCCCTGATAATTTTCACGATTTTCATTTATACATCATTGGTTGTCTGGATCAAAAATTTCAGTTAAATGTGTCATATAGCAGATGAACACAGTGATATTTGAGAAGTGAAATGAAGTTTCTAGTATTTACAGAAAGTGTGCAATAATTATTTAAACAAAACTGGGCAGATACATAAATTTGGGCACCCCAACAGAAAAAATACATCAATATTTACAGCAGTAGATCCTCCTTTTGCAGAAATAACAGCCTCTAAATGCTTGATTTTGGGCACCCCTGATAATTTTCATGATTTTTCTTTATAAATCATTGGTTGTTTGTATCAGCAATTTCAGTTAAATATATCATATAGCAGACAAACACAGTGATATTTGAGAAGTGAAATGAAGTTTATAGGATTTACAGAAAGTGTGAAATAATTCTTTAAAAAAATTAGGCAGGTGCATAAATTTGGGCACCCCAACAGAAAGTGCATCAATATTAGGTAGATCCTCCTTTTGCAGAAATAACAGCCTCTAAACACTTCCTATAGCTTCCAATGAGAGTCTGGATTCTGGTTGAAGGTATTTTGGACCATTCTTCTTTACAAAACATGCAGTTCAGTCAGGTTTGTTGGTTTCTGAGCATGGACAGCCCGCTTACAATCACGCCACAGATTTTCAGTAATATTCAGGTCTGGGGACTGAGATGGCCATTCCAGAACGTTGTACTTCAACATTCATTCATTCATTCATTCATTCATTCGTTCATCAGGGGAGGTGATGGTCTAGTGGTTAAGGCATTGGGCTTGAGACCAGAAGATCCTCAGTTCAAATTCCAGCCTGACTGGAAAATCACTAGGGGCCCTTGGGCAAGGTCTTTAATCCCCTTTTGCTCCCGGTGTGTAGTGAGAGCCTTGTATGGCAGCACCCTGACATCGGGGTGACTGCGAGGCATTAATTTTAAAGTGCTTTGAGTGTCTGATGCAGATGGAAAAGCGCTATATAAATACAGTCCATTTACCATTTGTACTTGTTCCTCTGCATGAATGCCTTAGTAGATTTTGAGCAGTGTTTAGGGTTGTTGTCTTGTTGAAAGATCCAGCCCGAGCCAACTTCAACTTTGTCACTGATTCTTGAACATTGTTCTCAAGAATCTGCTGATATTGACTGGAATTCATGTGACCCTTAACTTTAACAAGATTCTCAGTACCTGCACTGGCCACACAGCCACACAGCATGATGGAACCACCTCCAAATTTTACTGTAGGTAGCAAGTGTTTTTCTTGGAATGCGGTGTTCTTTTTCATCCATGCATATAGCCCTTTTATGTCCAAATAACTTAATTTTAGTTTCATCAGTCCACAGCACCTTATTCCAAAATGAAGCTGGCTTGTCCAAATGTGCTTTACCATACTTCAAGCGACTCTGTTTGTGGCGTGTACGCAGAAAAGGCTTCCTCTGCATTACTCTCTCATCCAGCATCTCTTTGGCCAAAGTGCGCTGTATAGTTGAACGATGCACAGAGACACTATCTGCAGCAAGATCATGTTGTAGGTCTTTGGAGCAGGTCTGTGGGTTGACTATGACTGTTCTCATCATCCTTCGCTTCAGCTTATCTGAGATTTTTCTTGGCCTGCTACTTTGGGCCTTAACTACTACTGTGCCTGTGGTCTTCCATTTCCTCACTATGTTCCTCACAGTGGAAACTGACAGCTGAAATCTCTGAGATAGCTTTTTGTATCCTTCCACTAAACCATGATGTTGAACAATCTTTGTTTTTAGGTCATTTGAGAGTTGTTTAGAGGCTCCCATGTTGCCACTCATTAGAAGAGATGCAAAGAGGAGACAAATTTGTAAATGGCCACCTTAAATGCCTTTTCTCATGATTGGATTCACCTGTGTAAGGAGGTCAAGGGTCAATGAGCTTACCAAACCAATTTTGTGTTCCAATAATTAGTGCTAAATGTATTAAAATCAATAAAATGACAAGCATGCCCAAATTTATGCACCTGCCTGACAACCAATGATTTATAAAGGAAAATCATGAAAATTATCAGGGGTGCCCAAACGTTTACACACAACTGTAGATGTTCTTTTGCTCATTCATTTTCATTCACTTATCCGGCTGCAGGTTAGTTGGCAGCAGACTAAGCAGCTCATCCCACACTTCCCCTGGTTCTGCCAAGTCCTCTATTTTTTCATGGGGTATTCCAAGGTATTCCCAAGCCATCTTGAAAAGTTAATCCCTCAAGGGTCTTGGGTGTCCTTCTTCTTGGATGTGCCTGGATGCCCTCCAAAGGGAGACAACCAGGTGACATCCTTACCAGATGTCTGAACCACCTCAGCTGGATCCCTTTGATATGAACAAAAAGCAGCAGATCTACTTTGAGTCCCTTCTGGAAATTGAAGCTTCTCACCCGGTCCTTACATGTGAGATTGGACAGCCGACAGAAGGAATCTCATTTTTGCTGCTTCTATATATGACCTTATTCTTGTGGTCTTTACCTAAAACCTTCTGGCTCAGTTCTTTCTTTGTCACGATGGTCCAGTACAGCATCTTTTGGACCTCATACAAAGCACCAGTATGTCTGTCCATCTTTTGCTTCCACTTGTTAACAAAACCCAGACATACTTGAACTCCTTAATTTGGGCAATACTCTGTCCCAACCCAAAGAGGTCAATTCAAGCTTTTCCAACAGAGGACCATGGTCTCAGATTTGTATGCAGTGCGCTTCATGCCAGCACCTTCACAATGGGCCTCAAACCTCCCCAATGCACATGGAGGTCAATGTCTGACGAATCCAACAGAACCACGTCATCTCCAACAGTAGAGCTGTAATTCTGAGGTCATCAACCTGGACACCGTCGAATCCCTGACTGCACCTTAATATCCTGTTCATGAACACTGGTGATAAGGAGCAGACCTGGTAGACTCAAACACCCACCGGGAATAGATCTGATGCAATACAGAGAATGAGGACACGGCTCCTGCTTTGGTTTTATGAAGGACAGATTGCACATTGCAGTGGTCCCAGTACTCCATACTCCCACAGAACCTCCAACAAGTCCACAAAACTCATGTAGACTGGTTGGACATACGCCTAAGCCCCCTCCAATATCTGTGTGAGAGTGAAGAGCTGAAACACAGTCCTATGGCCAGGGCAGAACCACATTGTTCCTCTTGAATTCAAGACAAAAAAACAGCATGTTCATAAATTCATTTATTCATTCATTTTCTGTTGCTCATCAGGGTTTTTCTCATTCTATACTGTCATAATAATTGATCATTGATTATATTATTATATTGTCTTATATTATTTATTATTTGTGTTTTTATTTATTGTATTTATTATTTTTGTATTTATTATTCTTATATAATTTTATATATATATATATATATATATATATATATATATATATATATATATATATATATATATATATATATATGTATATATATATATATATATATATATATATATATATATATATATATATATATGTGTGTGTGTGTGTGTGTGTGTGTGTGTGTGTGTGTGTGTGTACAATTTCCTCTTTTTCTGGCTCTGTGTTGTAAATTTGCATACTTTTCTGTCAAATGTATGTGATCTCAAAATGTAATTAGCATGTGCACCGGAAAAACTATTAAAATATGAGAGGAAAGCACGCAAGCAGAAAAGTGTCAAATCACAGCGTTTTGCACTGTCTGATTTAGCAGGTGCACATCAGGCTGCGGGTCCGGGTCTGAGCACAGTGTGAAAAAAGTAAACAGCTGGTTTTTAATCATGGAAATGACTCCAGTGTTGTACATAATATAATTGTAAATACGTTAAAAATACATGGATGACACATTTCCATTGCGGTCCATTTAAAAATCAAATGACAAAACAGAAGTAATAAAAAAAATAAAATAAAATAAAATACTACTACTACTACTACTACTACTACTACTACTACTAATAATAATAATAATAGTGTGATAACAAGTACCAAAACAATTTATAAATACACTAAGATAGCAAATTAACATAAAAAAAAATATGTAATTAACAAGAAATAAAACAGTTGAGTTCTTCCTTTAAAAAATGTTGAGGTCTAAGGTTCAAAAACATTCTGAACTCACACACCATTCTGCATTATTATAGAAACTTTGCGTGATTTATTACCACCCTTGAAAATGTCAGTTACCTATTTTATAAACACTACTCGTGGATCCCCACGGGTAATGCGCTAGTTTTATTATAACATTCATTATTTTTAAAGTCTATTTCATTTTTTAAATGGAATACTGCACTTTATATTTTTTCTTGAATTTGCAGTTGGTACTAGTTTGATGCTCTGAGAAAAATTTCAGTATCTCCGTGACCAAGAAAACTTTACAATTTCAGGATTCTAATCGAAGGTGCTCCCCAAATTAACAAGTAAACATTTGAACCCAATTAATTGAAACCTCTTAGAATTTGTGAAGTTAGTTTGTTCAAATCCAAACACATCAACAAATAAAATCTTTTAAATGTAATTAATGTAGCAGAAAGACTGTCTATGAAGTGAGGATTCTCACAGTCCAGGCTGTGTTTTTTTAAATATCATTATTTCAGAGCTTGACTAATTGTAAAAGATGAAGAGAAAGAGTAATGTTTCAGCCCGAACACCTGGATAGCTGACACGTGACCTCTGACCTAACAGCTGACCTGGGTTGACCTTTAACAGGTGACAATCAAAGACCCTCAGATTTCAAAGGAACGTTGTCCTCGGTTGTTACTGTAAAGTGTCCCTGACGCTAAAGGCAGCAAAATTATTCAGATTCATGTTTGACTTTGGCAGGCAGAAGTTGGGGAAACTTTGGGATTTTGCACGTTTAAATTTATTTCTGACATAAAATAAAAAAAATTTCTCAGAGAAGGACAGAAGGACTGTGTTAAAAGGAACCAGATCAAATCTGGGCTTACGTAAGTCTCCCATCCGCTGCCTGGCAAACTGAAGATGAAGTTTCACGTCTTCTGTTTTAGGAAATTCTTCTCCGTTCCACAGTGAAGCTAACTGATAATGCAAAAGACAAAAGTTTCACTATGTACAGTTTCTCCAATCACAGCCACAGAAGCCTATTTGATCTAGAACATATTTTGGATCCAGAATCCAGAAGATGTTTTATTCTATATTTGGCCTTGGCAGAGGTATGTGCTTTCTGAATGCCTTCTAGTTTTGGTTATACTTTTGCTTTATTGGTTTGTTCATATAATTACTTGATGTATACAACCGAGAGTGCCACAAATGTACTCCCTCCATGACACGACTGTGGCCTTCAGCCTGCAGCTGATGTGCCCAACCTTCACCGGGTGTTTCGACCACCAACAGCGGCAACCTCCAGTAGGCAGGTTGGCAGTGGTGGCCAATTCACTGTCCATTAGCTCCAGGCCTCCATCCCCCCTCCTCCTTTGTCCCTCAGGCCATCAGAGAAGAAGGAGTAACAGGAAAACAGAGATCAGGAATGAGAGTATAGTAGTAGCCAGTAAACCAGTATTGATCAATATTTGTATTCACATTTTACAAACTGTTTTTTTCTCTTACTTTTACTTTACAATGCTGCTGGAACCTCAATTTCTCTGAGGGAGTCTTTCCAAGGGATCAGTGAAGTGCTGACAGGTGGGTTGGTCAAAATCGTTTGGACACAAATGTGAGGCTCACGCAAACAGCTCTGGTTGGTAAAAAGATTTAGTGGTGTGGACAGCAGAGGTTGGTACACAAAGAGGTAGTCCAAAAAACAGCAGTACAAAAATCATCAGGCTAAAGCATGGTCGTTCAAACAGGCAGGACGTCATAAACTAAACGAGGCAGGCAGGACTATGGAACATGAAGAACAGAGCTGGACAGAAGGGATAAGGCACATCAATCTGGTGAGGACAAGCAGTAACCAGTGAGCTTATATAACACCAGGTGATGAGCTGCAAACTAGGAAAAGGTGTGCGTGGAAAGCACCAGAACAAGGGCGTGGCCAAAGAGAGAGAAACGCCCACCATCAAGAACCCAGCGACAGACAAGAGAGATAGAGACAGACAGACCCAAGCAGAAAAACCCAGCAAGAGAATAAACACACAGAAAACCAAAGAATGAAAGAAAATAACAAAACAGACCAAAAAAACAACACAGACAACATGGCAAAATCTCAGACCCTGACAAGTTCTATCTAATCTAATCTAATCTAATCTAATCTAATCTAATCTAATCTAATCTAATCTAATCTAATCTAATACCAGAGCTAACAAAAGGCTCTTTCTGCTGCCTCTCAGTCTTGCACACAGCTGTGTTCTGCTTGTTCCCTGATACTCCAAATGTAGTGAGCACTGTCCACACAGACTGCACTGGGAATCTCTCTACACCCTGCTTCTACAGGGAAAAAGCCATGTTTGCCACCTTTTCTTTCTGCATTCCTGGATGAGGTATTTTAGGCTCTGCCTCTCACAGGCATCATTGTAGCCTTCTTCCCACGAGACACTCAGCTCCACAAGGATGACCTTCTTTGCCTGCTCTGACCAGATAACTAGGTCAGGCCACAGTGTTGTCTGGATGATAGGGGCAAAATTCAACTTCCTTCTCAAGTCCACCCTCATCTCCCACACTTGCTCCATCTGGAAGATGTTGGTTTTGGTTCTCTTCATGGAAGTTGACTGTTCCTCTGCCCAGATGAACTGCAGCAGTGGTATTCACGGCTTGTGTGGTTGCAGTGGTCTTATCCTGGCCTGCTGCAAGAGCTCAGCAATCACCATTAGCACCTTGTCATGCCACCACTTGTACTTCTGCTGGGTGAGAGCTGTGTGGCACCCAACAAGAATGTAAGCCAGTGTGCCTGTCTTCTCACACAGCCAACACAGTGGGTCTTTCCTCAGGCCCCACAACTCCAGGTTTACAGGAGATGGGAGAGTGTCATACACTGACCTCAGAAGCACGATTACGCAAAGCAGTTCCAACCTCCAGAGCTCAGCCCATGAAACTCTCATCCATGAGTGACTCCATTTGGTCCCAGTTCCCCCAGTTGTTATTTCAACAGTCTTCACCTTCCATGCTTCTTCCACCTGCTGCTGCACTTCTGCATGGACCATTTCCCTTTTCTTCTCCATTCTTGACTTGTCCCACTGGTGGAAATGGGAAGTTCCCAGCCCCTGTCACACAATGCAGAGATTGCAATGATGTCTCAACTTCAGGTAGCTTTCAGCGTACCTCACTGCAGTGTCTGCTGCTCACTTGCAGCCTGTCCCTGTTGTTACCCCACCATTGCTGATGAGTTCATCTCTAGAGTCTCTGGGCTTCATCACTACCCTGCACTTGGATACCTTGAACTCCTCCACAAATGAGAGTGGGAGCTCGAGCTGGCCTGATCTTATGTAGAGGCCCATCACTGTGAAGTTACAAAGGATGCTGAGCCACTGCCTCAGATGTTTGTTGTCTCCTCTCCACTCCCTCTCCCACAGTTATTGATATATTGCAAACTGTCAGCCGCCACATCAACCTTGATAGCAACCCGTGTTGGTAAATTCAGGACTTTAACTTGTAAGGCAAGCCTGACCTGTCAATCTTCCACACCCACTCATCTACTTGTTTCTCAGTGATAGAGATGTTGTTCCTATCACCGAGGATGATATTATGCCACATTCACAAGCATTTGATGAGCTTCTCTCTGACAGTTGGCATGCCTTCTCCTTGGACTTGGAACTTCAACACATCAGTCATGTTCCCCATCCTTATTACCATGCTATGTGACTTCTTGGCCTTGAAGACCATCCTTGGCCATGATGTCACATCTCCCAGAGTCTTCAGGACCCACCTGGCTTGGACATGTGATGTGGTTATTATAGTGAGGTCATCCATGAATCCTCTTAGTGGGGGCTGTCTGCCTCCTGCTGCAGCCATTGGTCCCCTGGCCTCTGCTGCAGCTACTGTAATGAGGAGGTTCATTCACAAGATGAACAGGATGAGGGAGACTGTGCATCCTGTTATGATCCCCTTCTCCAGGACCTGCCACATGGTGGTGAATTTGGCAGTCCTGAATCACAGCTTGGATGATCCAAGATAGTCATTAATCACCTGCCTGATGTTTTAGGATGTAGTAGTGTTACAAGGCCTTGTTAATGACGTTATGGGGCATTGTCTCATATGTGTTGGCTACGTTTAGCCAGACAACTGTTAGGTTGCCTTTGGCCCTCTTGGCTTTATGTATCTGGTAAGAATGGTGGCATGTTCCAGGCAACTCAAGAACCAAGGGATTCCCTTTTCCGTATTGAGGTGTCTATAAAACTATTCTCCATCATGTAGGTTCTCATTCTCCTTGACAAGACTAGGATGAAGATCTGGCTTCTACACTAAGGGGAGCGATCATTTGAAATTGGCTGATCACAGAAGAACCCCTCTCTTTTGGCACAAAGTAGCCCTTGGTATGTGACTTCAGTAGTTTCGGTAGTTTCAGGTGAGTGTGGGTTTGTGACTTGTATTGGGGGCTTCTGGAAAATCTGAAAGAATCTATCACCATTTCCCTGCGATCAAAGGCAATCTGGGAAGCTAAATACTGACTCTCTGGTCATTGTTTTTACAACACAATTTTATTTTAACCCTCTGAGGTCGATGAGCCTGTTTCTATTATAAATCAGTGATATAATGTCACAGAGACTTCATTCAACCACTTCCTGAAAGTACAGAGTGTCACATTTAGTTTCATTCCCTGTTCTAGGCAATCTTTGCCTCACAACCAGTCATAGAGTGCAGAGAATATCACATGGGTCTCTCTCTCTTTCTCTCTCTCTCTCTCTCTCCCTCTCTCTGCCTGCTGCTTCAAGAGGCTCATTCAGAGCACAATGTTGCTCTTTACAGGAGTCAGACTCATTCACACTTTCCCTAAGTACTCATAGGTGTTTAAGCTTGAAAACCCTTTCTTTAGTCCTACAGACGATGGATAATTTTAAAAACATGGATTTTCTGTTTTCTTTTTCCAGGATCTACAAGCCCTGTACTCTGTCTCTGTGGAGGGTCACTGGGTAACACTTGAATGACATTGTGTTAAACAAGCAGCCACTTGGGAGAATAAGATGCCGATTATCACTTTTATTGTGAGGGAACATCAGCTATGACACTTTAGCCACATGGTACGTTTCTCTGGACATTATCCAGCATACAGGTACCTCAGGGTTGGGTACCCCAGTGGCTGGAAAAAACATTGATACACCCACATTTCACCTGGCTGCAGCAGGTAGATAATTGCATTGAAGAGGTGGGGATGAACTGATTGTCTGCCTGGATGGTTACCATTAAAATAGTCCAGAACAGTTCTGTAGTGTGGTGGATGATGGGGAGAAGGAATATTCTCTTGTCTGTTCCCATTTGTTCAGGGTTACCACAGTGGATCCACCACAGGTCCACAGTGGGATACGGCACACGTTTTACACTGGATGCCCTTCCTAACACAACTCCAGTTTAATCCAGAAGAAACACACACACACACACACACACACACACACACACACACACACACACACACACACACACACACACACACACACAGCCGCTTGTCTTCCAAAGAGGTCTCTCATCCAATTAATAACTAGGACCTACTCTCCAATACATTGACAGCATGTGTGTATATATACGAGTATATATATATATATATATATATATATATATATATATATATATATATATATATATATATATATATATATATATATATATATATATATATATATATATATATATATATAACGATTCAACACATTACTGCCAAATTTAGTGTCTGTGATCATAATAAAATATATTTTATTTAGCTCATATATTTTATTAACTCATATTTCATAGATGCTATGTCTACCAAAACCTACTAAAATAGTTAGCTATGGTTATTTATAGGATTAGTTTAATTTTAATTTAACCAGGTTAGTCCCATTGAGATCCAGACCTCTTTTGCAAGGGACACCTGGACAATTCTAAAGTTTCCAACTGACGTAAACTGCATTTTTTAAACTGTTAGAGGAAACCCACGCAAACACAGGGAAAACATGCAAACTCCACATAGAAAGGCCACAGGTGGGAATCAAACCCATAACCTTCTTGCTGTGAGACAACAGTGCTAATCACTAATCCACCGTGCTGCCGAATACAATAATTTTACAAAATATATATTTTATTTTGGGCATTTCAGACTGATTAGAGTGGATTTATCTGCGGGGATTGAACTAGTAAAATTCTTAAAGCTCTGAAAGAATGAATGGTATATTGATAAGTGAGATGAGGCCATAATGACGGAAGAAAGTTTTCTATATGTGTCTGACTCTTTACTCCTTCTCATGCCATTACTTTACTTTTCTGTCATGTCCGGACTATAAATCAGACAGGAGATGGAGCGCCTCTTAGCCAATCGGGCCAAAGCATGATGGATGTCACCATTAATTAAGCAGGATTTTCTTTTATTTCCAAAAGGCCCATTTCCCTGAGCAGTCAGCCTAATGACACTTACAATTTGTTCATTAATAAATGGATTTTTTTTCTTCCACTGTGACAGATCGGGAGGATTAAAGACAAGTGAAGTGTGTGTGTGTGTGTGTGTGGGGGGGGGGGGGTGCAGCGGCTTGCTCTGTCACAGGACAGGCAGAAGGTTGTGGGTTTGAGTCTGATCTTTCCAGTCTGTGTATTTTCTTGAGTTGGATGTGAATTAATTTCACGCCTGAAGGATCTTGTGTATGCGAGCTCACCGTGTGATGGACTGGTGACCTTTCTGGGTTTATCTCACCTCACATCAACTGGGAACCGCCTCAGGCCCTGCGACCCTCCACAGAACATTTCCTTCATCCTACTTTTGTTCCAGATTAAATCCCTTTGTCTCAAATTTTCAGTAAGAGCTTTAACGTTGATCAATATGACGTAAGTTTGAGCAGTGGGAGAAATTTCAGTTTACGAGCCGAAATTTCTTTGTAGCTGGTGTCGGTTCTGTGATGACACTTAAGTCATCACTTCACACAAAAAACTGACTCATTGGATTGGATTTCCATCTAATAAATATATGTAGTCCCAACTAAATTTAATTAAATTAATCTTGCATGGATCTGCTTTATTTGAGTTGGGGATACTTATATTTATTAGCTGGCATTCCTGTTCATAATTGAATTGAGTTCATCCAATGTGTCATTTTTTTTAGTATAGTTGCTCAGCATGACAGTAAAATGATGACTTCTTAAACTTAGGAAAGATTTTGATCAACTGTATGCTAGTTATTTATGATTTTACCCAAAGCAATTAACAAACAAGAGCAAACCGAGATTTCTGATGTCCACCAATCTGGATCTGGATCACCTCCAAAATTCAGTGGAGTCTTCCATGGCCTAATAAGTATCCGTGGTGCAAATCTGATGAGAATCCGTAAAGTAGTTTTGACGTAATCCTGCTAACAGACAGACAGACAGACAAATAAATAACCACAAATGTAATTTTTTATGTAATCCTTCAAAGCCTATATAAAGTGAACACTTGATCCAGAATCCAGATCGAGATCTAGATCACCTCCAAAGTTTAATGGAATATTCCATGGCCTAATATCTCTCTGTGGCGAAACTTTGGTCAAAATTCGTGCATAATCCTGCTAAAAGACTCACAGACAAATAAATAAACGCCAGTGATTTTATCATGCCCTTAATGGATGTAATGAAATTATGTTGATGCTAAAATTTCACTTATTCCTACTTTAAGTAAAATACTGGCAATAGAAAAATAAAATATGACAAAAAATAAAGAGCACTCACTCACTCAATCATCTTCAACTGCTTATGCGGGGAAACAGCTCCAGCAGGGGACCCCAAACTTCCCTTCCCAATAAAGAGCATAAATGAAGTAAAGAGCAATGGTATATAAATGCAGTCCAATCATAGGTTGGAAACATCAGCTAGAATTTATTGTTATTAGGATGTATTTGTCATGCTTCTTTTGCATATTCACACAAGTAAGGTTAGACCTTACTTGTGTGAAGCGCCTTGAGGCAACTCTTGTGATTTGTCGCTATATAAATGCAAATAAATTGAAAATGAAATAGAAAAATATTTCACTTTCATGTTTGTTGACACATTCATTGTAGTTAAGTTTATTTTCACCCAGACATTTTGCTATAATGGTTTTACTGTTATTTTTACATGTGAAAATAAATAAATAAAAATAATTTAAGAACGTCAAAATAAGAAAAAAAAAATATGTCTACTATAATATTAGTATAACAAAAATCAGTTGAAAGTGTGGCTCCATCAGCTTGAATATATTTCGACATAAATAATTTCGAAATAATTTCAATTATTTTCTTCATAAATAATAAAGAACATTAAAAATTCATGTATTTTAATGTGTATTTTAAAAAATAAAATCTTAATTTCAATAAATCTTTTTGAAATTAACATGTAGTGTCTAAACAGTTTAATGTAATAGTTTGACAAATAATAAATAATCCTATATAGTTGATCTAAAATAAAATAAAATAAAATAAAATAAAGGAAGCAAAAGTATTTTTTAAATGAAAATTAAACTGCAACAATATTAAAGGCAATAGAAAATAACAGTAAAAATGCAACATTAGAAACATTTAAATAACAATAATAATGACAATAATAAAACAAATTTAGATGATAACCATTGAAATAAAATGTAGTAAAAAAGGAGTTATCAACTATAATAATGTAATAAATTTATAAATGTTTTCACAGGACAAAATATTTAGATGTACAGATTTTAATCCATTAGCATTATAATTATTTTATATTAGTATGTGTTTGAAGATTTTTGTTGTTCTTTTACTTTCACAATCATACTGGTTATGATTTTGTCTGATGCCTGACTGAAATCGCGCAGTTTTACCATTTTTTAAATCTTTATTAATATCAGTTTAATTCAGTATTTTAAATAATTTGCTCTCTCTTTGTTCCATCTTTATTTTTTCTATTGCAAACCTTGAAATTGGTTTTAAAACAACACATTACGTAATGTCAAAAACTAACTAAACTCGTAGAAAAAAAAAATCAGAAGAATGTCTTTGGCTCTGGTCTCTATTTTCTGTGTGGCCACTTGGAGGCGCTCTGACATCACACATCACTTCTACCTACTCACGCTTGACTCCTGTCATCCATCTTACCCCCTCCTCCCTCTCAGTACATTCCTCCTCCCCTCCTTAATCCCTTCCCTTTCTCCTTCCTTATTTCCTTCCTTTCTTCCTCTCTTACCCTCGTTTTTACCTCCACTGGTAAATCGATCTAAAAATCGATCGATTTTTAGATCCATCTATATAAAAAATTAAAGTTCTCCGGGGGGCACTGTCATACTGTAGATACACTAGGTAACCAAAATTATTTGGACAGTGAAGCGCTGCATATGAGCTAGTTAAACACCGCGTTCAAAACAAATGAAAAAAAAAAAAAGAACATCGACAAGTGCTGAAGGAATTAATGTAATTTTCCCATCTTCCCGTTCTTCAGGAACACAAAAATAACTGGACATTTACCTGCTGTATCCTGTAGGTGTGTGTTACTCTCTGGTAAAATTTCTATAGTTGATTTCAAGTGCTACTTTAATCAATCAATTCCAAGAAACCAAGAAAATGGGACAGTTTAGCAAACTGACCCCTGAAACTGAGTCCACGTTCACATGGGAGACCAGTGATGGAAGCCACCAAGACACCCACGGCAACTCCGAACGAGCTTCAACCTTTAATGGCTGTGACTGACATGAAGACATATAAACTCTGGAGTTTGTCAGAAGGTATGTGGGAGGAATTAAAAGGATATGCAACAAGTTCATATATGTGTGATGGTCACATGTTCATATACATCTGGCCACGACCAATCCCATAATCCTTGGCACTTTGCAGGCCACATTTATGGCTTGGCAGCCCAGTCTCATGCTTTTTCATGCCCCCGTCACTAAAAGCACCCGATTTTTGTGAAACGTTTTTCTTATTTTGCTATTTACAATCTTCCCCTTCTCCTAACTCTAAACATAACCATAGTGTTAGCGTCTACCCTTCCCCAACCCTAACCATACCCCCCCAGACTCCCCATCACCCTACATTTCATGCCCCAGTCAAGAAATGAAATCATCCCCCCCTCACAAAAAGTGCCCCATTTTTGTGCCCCATCACAAACCCATAGATTAATGTACTTTTCGTAATGCCACCACAAACTGCCGTGAGACTGCTGGTGGGAGACACAAGAACTGTTTTTGGAAACACAGTTGTTGAAATTGGCCGAAAGAAGTCAGAATTACGCTGTGTTTGACTAAAACCAAGAAACAGCCAAAAACAACTTCTGTTCATGCTCAGAAAAACAAGATGGCGACAGAAATCTAAAACACCTAATTGAATCTCTTTTTTTTTTTTTTACAGTGTTTATGTCTTAGTGTTGCACCATAAGAGCTTCTATATGTTAATTGGATATATAAGCTTGTGATGTTTTAAAGCATAGCCCAAAAAAGATAAGTGAGTCTCTTCTGGAAGCTTCCATTAGCATGTAGCATTTAGCATGTAGCATGTTCTCTGTTCAACACTTGTGTGGACTGGCTGCTGGATAAAGTTGTGAAGTCTAACAGCCTATAGGTGTCTTTGCTGGTGAGGAAATCTTCACTGACTGACTTTGTGTGCAATGGTGTGATTTTTATGGAATCACTGGATAACCTGATTGCAGCCCCCAAGGAGCTGAGTGAGGAATCTGAGTGTCTGGCTTTACGTCTATCTTGGATGAAGACTAAGATCCAGCCATCAGAAATGTATTGGTAGTGAAAATGGTGAACTTGTTTGCTTATCTCGGCACTGACGTTCATGTCTCTGGATCCTCAGCCTTCGAGCTTAACCCTACATTCCCTTATGGAGCGATAGTGAGCGACAGCAGCAAAGTGATGAGCTGCTGTTCATTTTCAGTCAGAGTGGGCATTTTGCTGCAACAAGAGACAACAGTTGATATGCCGCCATGTAGGCAGGGCCAAAATAGATGTGAAATCTGTTTTACGCAAATACTGAACGATTTGTGAAAAATTCTGTGTGACATCATTTGGCTGCTCACTCAAACAAAGTAATCCAAGATGGCGGCATATGCTCTGAAACAACTGTATTCTATATATTAAAAGCCAAGTGGCCTCTGTGTACGTGTGTGTGTGTTTAACTTCAATCATGCAGAAACTGGGGACAGCTGATGTTTGCGGTTTGGTATGTTTATGTATTTTGGCTCAAGGATGAATACCCCAAAAACGGAGAGTTGATAGGACTAATATTTTTGGAGAAATTAGGAATAATCTGTAACAACAGTGAACAATGGACGTTGGTATCTCCATTAATCAGCCAGCCAACCTTGCCAGTTGTAAAACATGACATCACTAAAGGTGCCAATTAATAAATACAATTATTCACAAAACTTTAGGGTGGAGTGGGTGGAGAAAGGTGGCAGGAGTGATTTGTGACAGAAGAATATCAGCAAGAGTGAAGGGGAAAGTTTACAAAACAGTAGTGAGACCAGCTATGTTGTATGGTTTAGAGACAGTGGCACTAACAAAAAGACAGGAGGCAGAGCTGGAGGTGGCAGAGCTGAAGATGTTGAGATTCTCTTTGGGAGTGACAAGAATGGACAAGATTAGGAATGAACATATCAGAGGGACAGCTCAGGTGGGACGATTTGGAGACAAAGTCAGAGAGGCGAGATTGAGATGGTTTGGACATGTGCAGAGGAGGGACCCAGGGTATATAGGGAGAAGGATGCTGAGGATGGAGCCACCAGGCAGGAGGAGAAGAGGGAGACCAAAGAGGAGGTTCATGGATGTGCTGAGAGACGACATGCAGGTGGTTGGTGTGACAGAGGAAGATACAGAGGACAGGGTGAGATGGAAACGATTGATCTGCTGTGGCGACCCCTAACAGGAACAGCCGAAAGACAAATAGGAAGAAGATTCACAAAACATTCTCATTTTAATTTCCTGCACTTTTAGTTAAAAACATGATAGAAACTTTGTATAATTTATTACAACCCTTGAAAAATGTTAGCTACCTAGTTCATAAACAGTACCCAAACTAGAACCTGTGGATGTCCACGGGCAACGTGCTAGTTTCTGTATAAACCTAGTTGCCATTTTTGCTCATATTTTGTAAATGCTAACAAGAAATAAACACTTCAGAATCAATAAACATACTTTTTGTAACCAGATAATACCTCTGGGTGTGGAGGGATTGTCTTGGATGAGACGTCTCTTCAACATTTTGTTGAGGTCTGGGACAGTGCCTGAGGAGTGGAAAACTGGGGTGGTGGTCCCCATATTTAAAAAGGGGGAATACAGGGGCATCACATTACTCAGCCTCCATGGTAAAGTCTACTCCAGGGTGCTGGAAAGGAGGGTTTGGCCAATAGTCAAACCTCTGATTCAAGAGGAACAATGTGGGGTCCATCCTGGTTGTGGAACAACCGATCAGCTCTTCACTCTCACAAGGATCCTGGAGGGGGCCTGGGAGTAGGCCCATCCAGTCTACATATGTTTTGTGGACTTGGAGAAGACGTATGATTGGGTACCCCAGAAGATATTGTGGGAGGTGCAGTGGGAGTATGGAGTGAGGGGGTCCCTTCTCAGGGCCATCCAATCTCTGTACTCACAAAGCGAGAGCTGTGTTCGGGTGCTCAGCAGTAAGTCAGACTCGTTTCTGGTGGGGGTGGCCTCTGCCAGGGCTGCGCCTTGTCACCAATCCTGTTTGTTATATTCATGGACAGGATATCAAGGCATAGTCAGGGGGAGGAGGGTTTTCAGTTCGGTGGGCTCAGGGTCTCATCACTGCTTTTGGTCCTGTTGTTTCATTGCAGTGCCTTCTACAGTGACGTTCCTGTATCACCAGTTAGCATGTTGACATTTCCTGCATGTTGGTCCTGTTGGCTTCATCAGGCTGTGACCTCCAACACTCACTGGATCGGTTCGCAGCCAAGTGTGAAGCAGCTGGGATGAGGATCAGCACCTCAAAATCTGAGGCCATGGTTCTCAGCAGGAAAACCGATGGATTGCCTACTCTGGGTAGGGAATACAGTCTTGCCCCAAGTGAAGGAGTTCAAGTACCTCGGGGACTTGTTCATGAGCGAGGGGACAATGGAGCGTGAGATTGGCCAGCGAATCAGCACAGCAGGGGCAGTGTTGCAATCGCTCTACTGTACTGTTGTGACAAAAACGTTGTTGAGCCAAAAGGCGAAGCTCTTGATTTACTGGTCAATCTTCGTTCCTACTCTCACCTATGGTCATGAGGGTTGGATCATGACCGAAAGAACTAGATCACAGGTACAAGCGGCCAAAATTGGCTTCCTTAGGAGGGTGGCTGGTGTCTCCCTTAGAGATAGGGTGAGAAGTTCGGTCATTCGTTGGAAGCTCAGAGTAGAGCCACTGCTCCTTCACGTTGAAAGGAGCCAGCTGAGGTGGTTCGGGCATCTGGTAAGGATGCCTCCTGGACGCCTTCCTAGAGAGGTGTTCCAGGCACGTCCACCTGGGAGGAGACCCGGGGAAGACCCAGGACTAGGTGGGGAGATTATATATCCACACTGGCCTGGGAACATCTCGAGATCCCCCAGTCAAAGGTTGTCAATGTGGCATGGGAGAAGGAAGTCTGGGGTCCCGTGCTACAGCTGTTGCCCCCACAACTCTATCTCAGATAAGTGGTTGAAGATGAGTGAGTGATAATACCTCTGAAGTGACATCTTACAGAGATGTCAGCATGCTAACTAACTCATGATACAGGAACATCATTGTGGAAGGTGCTGGAATGAAAGAAATCAAGCGAACTTTGGTTCCGTTAAACAATCAAGCATGAAGTAAAATTAGAAATAAACACTTCAAAATTAAAAAAAAAAAAAGATTTTTGTAACCAGATCATAAGTGACATCTTATGGAAATGTCAACATGCTAACTGGTGATACAGGAACGTCACTGTAGAAGGCACTGCAATGAAACAAATCAAGCAAACTTCGGTTCCAGTAAGAAGTCAAGTATGGAGTTAAAGCTCAGAGTGACAATGTCGGGTTTCCCCGTCCTTTATAAGCATTAAGCATTGTGCCAAGTAACCACAAATGCCCATCAAGTGGCAATCGCTAACTACTTGTCAACCTCATTTGTAGCTAATGTGACTGTAGGATTAAAATTAACGCCTGGGAAGATCTTTTGGAATCACGAGGTTGCTGGAGAAAGGTGTTTGGGGATGCTGTTATCTTTGCAGGATGATGAAGGTTCTGTCCTTCAGGGGTTTTGTGCTACCAGCACTCTAACTAGTGACAATGACTGGATTTTTTTTTGATACTCGGTACCAGAGACAAATAGGTGACTGATTTAAGCGCTCCAGATCTGGCCTGTTAATACAATGCAAATCTTTGTAATCCAGCAGATGGACGAGGCCGAGGACACGCCAATTTATAACCTGGCTGCAGCAAATTGATGGTTACTGTTCAGAGATGGGGATGGACTTCAAGTGGTCCCCAGTCTGAACCTAATGAAGGTTCCTGAAACATATAAAAATATTACAAAATTAAAAAAATCAAATCTTTTGCAGTTAATAATTAATGGAAAAAACAAAACTGTTTGAAGTCTACACTGAAACTGTTTTAAATGTAAAAGATTTTCTGTTCTTCTATATGTAAGAACACTTTGTGAACAATCTTTATCCATCAGTTATACGTAAGGCGCTTTAGATAAAAGCTTGTGCCAAATACATAAATGTAAATGTGTGCTTCAAGTACAAACCTGAGAATCAGACAGATCAGGATGATACTTCTTTACGGAGCAAAGATGGATGATATAGGGTCCAGCGGATGACTGTTTTTTTGTTTTTTGTTTTTTCTTCCCCAAAAAGAGAATCCAAAGGTACCTGAACCTGACTGAGCTAACCTACAGATCTGGGAACAACACATGGACTTTTCTTAATATCCTCTTATTGGTAGAAGTGAAAATGATTACCTACAATTGCTGCTGTTTATAACAGAGTTTTGTACTTCAATGGGGTAATGTCTTAGCTGTCTCTTTGGCTAACTAGCACACTAACGCTAACATGGAGAGTGCGCTGTAATCAGTGAAGGTGTTTCTATCGTTGCGATCATATGCAAAAAGGAATGAAATAGTGCATATTAGTTTTTGCTCAGCTTTAACGTTGTTTGCATAAGTGTGCATGATTGTGCTTGTGTGCATGCGTGTGCAGATTTATCTCTCTTGTAGCGGCCTCTGAGAGCGGCAGCATCTCCAAACAATTTACAGCCGACACATTTATAGTCTTCCATCGTAAAAACACCAGATTGATCCTCTCTCTCTCTCTGCCTCTCATATTCAGTGCCGCACGCTCCATTAAAAAAGCCTTCTTCAACATTTTAGTGTGTTTTAAGCGAGCATATTTCTGAATGTCCCTGGCAGCTTGGACCCCGGGGGCCTTTAGGGCTCCCCAAATATTTGAAAAGGCATAAAACTGCACACGTACATAATGTAAACCAATACAGAATATAGCTGATTCCATTAGGACGAAACACAAACACATAATGCAAACCGATAGCAAACATGCTAAGATAAATAAGTACGTGACAGCTTACAGGGAGCGTGGTGGGGAAGCGGTTATAGCATGGAGGACCAGGATTCTAACTGGACCTGAAGTCCTTCCTTGTTGGACTGAAGTCCCTTTACCCACCATGATGGGTTACATTCTTTGGAAAACCAAAATCTTGTTTTTTGATTAATGAAATGCTGTGGCATTGAAATCTCCTCTTGCAAGATTAATACATCTCATCTCATTTAATCTCATCTCATGTCATCTCATCAAAACTAATCTAATCTCACTGCATTAAAAGCTGTCATAACAATCTCATCCCATCTCATCTCATTATGTTATCTCATCGAATAACATGCTCATCTCAGCCCAGTCTCATGTTTTTTTCGTCCTCCCGTCACGAAATGAGTCAAATTTTGGTGACTTTTTTTTAAACTCACTATTACTGAACCTGCTCCTACCCCCAACCCTAACCATAACACCCCCCTCCCCCCGCTTCACTTTTAATTTCGTGCAGCCATCACGGAATGTATTAGAATGAATTTGTGCTGCTGTGACGAAAATGAGGCGATTTTTGTCACAATATCACGAACCAATAGATTAATGTATATTTCGTGCTGCTGAATCACGACTTGTGGTGAGACCAGGTTGCATCTCGTCACAGAAATGTCATCCCATCTCATAACAATCTCCTCAACTCATAATAGTCTCAGCTTATACCAGTCCCTTCATTTCATCTCATAACAATCTCATCTCATCACATCTCACCCCATCTCATCTCATTGCATCTTATCTCTTTGAATAACCAGCTCATCTCATCACATAACAATCTCATCCTATCTCATAACAATCTCCTCATCTCATAATAGTCTCTTCTCATACCAGTCTCCTCATCTCATCTCTTAGCAATCTAAACTCATAACAATCTAATTTAATCTCCTAACAATCTCATCCCATCTCATCTCATTGCATCTTATCGAATAACAAGGTCATCTCATCACATAAAAATCTTATCCCATCCCATACCAATGTCTTCATCTCATAATATTTGCATTTTATACCAATCTCCTCATCTCATAACAATCTCACCTGATAATAATGTCATTTTTTTCTCATCCAATAACAATGTCATCCCATCTCATCTCATTGAGTCTCATGTCATTGAATTACAAGCTCATCTCATCACATAACAATCTCACCCATCTCATAACAATCTCCTCATTTCATCTTAGTGTCATCTCATTCCAGTCTCCTCATCTCACCTCATAACTATCACATCTCATAACAATCTCAGCAGCTATGGTAGGTACTTGACATTTCCATGTGAGATTTGATTATTTCCTTGACAGATACAGTGCATCCAGAAAGTCTTCACAGCGCTGCACTTTTTCCACATTTATTTTTATGTTACAGCCTTATTCCAAAATGGATAAAATTGTTTTCCTCATAATTCTACACAAAATAAGCAATAATGACAATGAGAAAAAGTTATTTTTTTAAAGATTTTTTTTACAGATTTATATAAAAACAATTCAGAAATCATATATTCACAGCCTTTGCCATGAAGTTCAGATCCTCTAGGACTCTTCCTAGAACTGGACACTGGTCTAAACTGAGCGATCATGGAGAAGGACCTTAGTCAGGGAGATGACCATGAACGCGATGGTCACTCTGTCCGAGCTCCAGCATTCCTCTGTGGAGAGAGGAGAACCTTCCAGAAGGACAATCATCTCTGCAGCAATCTACCCATCAGGCCTGTATGGTAGAGTGACCAGATGGAAGCCATGCCTTAATAAAAGGCACATGGCAGCCCACCCATTTTGGAATAAGGCTGTAACATAACAAAATGTGAAATAAGTGAAGCACTGTGATTCCACCTGCAAAGCTTTCACTGCAACAATACCAAAGATGTGGCTGTATAGTTCACACACGTGCAAAACATTTCTTCTGATGTTTGATATTCTCATGCATTGATTTGTGCAGTGGTCGTGTTTGGAGTTATGTTTCAGCCACTTAACGATCCACCTCTCCACCAAAAGTAATGAAATCTGTTTATGTGTTTTCGAGATATTGGGGTGTTGAACGGTGCCTCCCTGGTGGTGCATCTTGTTAGAAGTTGATGCTGAAAGCATTTTTTGCTTCATGCTTGACACCCTCAGCATCACTTCAGACTATCACTACTGCAGTGGGCCTCAGTGGAGGAATGTGCTCAGATGAGTGCCACTCCTCTTGGAATGTGGACATCTGTCATAACCTTTTAATCTCTGACTTCTTTATTCATGAACTGTTTGAAAACGATAGCAACATCAGCCTCTTCCTGTTCATACAACTGTCATACTTGCTTTGTCACGCTCTCTTTTTCTGCACTTAAGGGAGGCTGGTCATTTGAGGGCGCTAGTGTGCTGACCCCTCAAAACACTGAGGAATGAAAATCTGCTGCAACATAATTAATAAAATATAATGCAATGATAAAATACCCTTGGCTGTATAAGCCTTGTGTTCTTTATAATTTGCAGCTGTTTAATTAATTATTAAGATCCTGTTGCCTTATGTAGACTTTATACATGTTCAATAAAGCCCCTCAATCAATCTATCAATCAATCAATCAATCAATCAATCAATCAATCAATCAATCAATCAATCAATCAATCTCATAACAATAACAATATTTATGTTTTAATGGCATCTGCAGGAGGCCTTGCGTGTGCATGTACATGATCTTTTGATATTTGTAGGTCACCCTCTGTGCATTTGCAGGTATTAATGAGACAAATTTAACTCCATAGGAAATTAGCTTAGTTAGCAGACGTTAGCGTGCACGCTAACATCCGTAAGTTGACTGCAGAGGTGTTATCAGGTTACACAAACAGCATTTTTAGTTTTAGAAGTGTCTATTTCTCGCTAGCTTTTACATAATATATGACAAGAGGTTATATTTACACACAAACAAAACAGAGTTTTGCAGCTAGCTACTAGCCCGTGACGTCACCATGCTAACATCCTTGAAATGTCTTGTAAATAAGTCCAGAGGTGTTATTAGGCTCCAAAACAGCGTTTTCAGTTTTAGAAGTATTTTATTTCTCACTAGCTTTTACATAATATATGACAAAGAGGATATATTTACACACAAACGAAACAGAGTTTTGCAGCTAGCTACCAGCCTGTGTAGTCAGCATGTTAACATCCACGAAATGTCTTGTAAATAAGTCCAGATGTTATTAGGCTCCATAAACAGCGCTTTATCCAGAGTCGGGTCGCGGGGGCAGCAGCTCAAGCGAAGCCGCCCAGACCTCCCGATCCACACACACCTCCCCCAGCTCCTCCGTGGGAACCCCAAGGCGTTCCAAAGCCAGCCGAGAGATGTAGTCCCTCCAGCGTGTCCTGGGTCTTCCCCAGGGCCTTCTCCCAATGGGATGTGCCCGGAACACCTCTCCAGCGAGGCGTCCAGGGGGCATCTGGAAAAGATGCCAGAGCCACCTCAACTGACTCCTTTCGACATGGAGGAGCAGCGGCTCGACTCCGAGCTCCTCCTGAGTGACCGAGCTCCTCACCCTATCTCTAAGGGAGCGCCCAGCCACCCTGCGGAGGAAACTCATCTCGGCCACTTGTACTCGCGATCTCGTTCTTTCGGTCATGAGCCAAATCTCATGACCATACGTGAGGATTGGAACGTAGATCGATTGGTAAATCGAGAGCTTTGCCCCCTACTCAGCGTCTCTTCACCATGACAGTCCGATACAGCGACCGCATCACTGCAGACGCTGCACCGATCCATCTATCGATCTCACGCTCCATCCGTCCCTCACTCGTGAACAAGACCCCGAGATACTTAAACTCCTCCACTTGAGGCAAGGACACTCCACCGACCTGAAGAGGGCAAAGTACCTTTTTCCGGCCGAGAACCATGGCCTCGGATTTGGAGGTGCTTCAATTAGCTTTAACATAATATAGGAAAAATATGAACACACAAAACAAAGTGGTTTTGGAGACAGCAGCCACTGATGTCATGGTGCAGCTTTACTCTGATTGGCTGTCACCTCTGCCACTCAAAAGAAAAAAAATGGAACAGATTGAAACAGAATGTGACTTTTTAACTTCTTAAAATACCTCTTAAAATAGGTCAAGGTTAGCCATCTTTGAACTCGTCCAAGGTCTGTGTCACAAGAATGTTCCATGTGAATTTGAAGACTCTGGGAGTAATAGGACTGGACTTATGCTGAGCACAGAGACGTACAGACGGATGGACAGACGGATGGACAGACACAAAGCCTTCACAATACCCAATGGCCATATTTGATGGCCTCGGGTAATAAGAAAGACATATTGTTTAATCTGAGTCAGAGTGTTCAAGCGGTTGTCAGTGTCCATATACATTTAAATGTGTTCCAGCATTTCATTTCTTTTGGCATTTAATTTCATTTCAGTTAGTCAAAACAAAGCCCACTTCCCAGTTCGGTCGCCGGTCATGTGAAAGTCTTTGGAGGGTCGTAGACTTTTCACAATCATGTGACCTGAGGCTGAGTTATAATTTGAGCATCAAACTCTGTGCATCCTGGACAAATTGACAGAGTTTTATATGTTTTTTTTATTATCTTATTTTATTGGACAATGGACAAATCACTCACACCCAGCACAGGATTTTTTCTCACCCGCTGTCACTCTGGGACAAAAAAATTATTGGTAGGCTGAGGACCGCCATGGCTCCCAATTTCCATTTTTCAGCTACTTTTCTCCTCTTGTCCACCACAGCCATCCTCAAAAAGTCAGACAACACCTCCATCAGAGAAAAAGAGGTCAATCAGCTGGAACTAACAGCACACAAAACACTATTATTCAGGAGTAAACTAACAAAATAACAGACAGGATGGTAATGTGGTCACCCTTTGCTTCACTAACAGATGCAGAATTTAGATGAGACTGATCCTGCTCCATTGTTAGTAATAACATTAAGAAGGAGAAGAAAAAATTTTTTCAGTACAACACTGAACAAGGGAAAACAAACAGTACACAAGGGAAAACAAGGTAAGCATTTAGAAAATGTTTGGTGGTGGTTTTCATGATGGGTGACTTGGCTGTGGGCACAAAAAATTATGGTCCATTTATTTCTTCCGTAATCACGGATTAACTGGGCCTAATATCATCAGGCTACTGAAAGCTGCTAAAAGTGTGAATGGCACATATATATATATATATATATATATATATATATATATATATATATATATATATATATAAAGACCAAAATTTTGCTCGATGGATATACTGGAGCACAGATGTTTTGAATGATCCACTCGGACAATTAACCACACTACAAGCCATGTTATTACAGATATCTGGAATAAAATATTCAGAAAGGACAGATACAGTTGTCCACAGATTGCAGCCAAAGCTAATGGGGCTCGGGTAGTGGAGCTTTGGCTCTGCTCAACAGCACCACATTAGCTGTAACTCGTAATTATTCAGAACTTTGTTGCTTAAAATATGCTAAAGTGATGGGTTATGAACAAACATTCACTCCCTGTAGAGTTGTTATAGAATGGAAAACTCTTTAAAGAGACCAATATGTATGTTTTTTTGTACCAGACTGTAAACATGTTTATTTTTCCTCTAAATTTGGACATTCTGACATGGGCTTCTGTGACAATCTGCTCCCATTTGGAGCCAGCCTCAAGTGGCCATTCAAGGAACTGTAAGTTCTCTCTTTCCCAGTCTGCTTTATGTTTTTAGAAAGCCAGTGGTTGAGGCTTGGCAGGGTTTCATAAAGTGGTCTAATCTTGTTTAGTCAACTAAACTCTCTTAATCGACTAATCTATAGACATTAGTTAGCTAATTGCACAAACCACTTAGTTGGGTAAAGTTTTGCGTTAGCCGAATAAAGTTCTTAGCCTGATACAGAGGAGGCTAACCTTATTTTAGTTGACAAAACGTCAGTGTCTTACCTCAAAAATGGCGACTATCATGTACCACCACTTGATGGAGCAGGAAGGAAGGCGAGCCTTGCAGCGGGAGCGGGTGTTCCGTGACCAAAATAATCCATTGGAGATGTTTATGGACGCCGAGGTTCAACAGTGATACCGCTTCTATCCGCCTACAATTCTCTTCATTGTGGACATGATATCTCCAACCATCATCCACCAAACGAGGAGGAACAACGCCCTGCCAGCCCTTTTTCAGGTTTTGATTGTGGTGAGGTTTTACGCCTGTGGGACCTTTCAGCAGGTTATCGGCGACACCATTCACATCTCAAAGTTGGCCATGTGCCGAACTTTGCCATGGTTGTTGCAGACGACCAACCCAGTGTCGTGGACTGAATGGTCCTCCCTAAAAAAACAGTCCCCCTGCCTTCACTGCGTATGCATTAGCCATGGTTCATGGATTATCACCTTGTTTTGTCTTAAAACTGCACTCCAGTTATTATCTACCTCAGCGAAAGATATCTGAAGCTGTTGCACAACAATCATTTCCACATAAATTCTCCATTATTTCATCATAAAAGACAGATGAAGTGATCAGAGCGCCGTGGCTACACGAGCTGCTAGCTGTGCGTCACGGAGTTTTGCCGAGTTTCTGCTTAAAACGGACTTTAGAATGATTTAAGAGGTTTTACCTTGTCATCTGATGGTTAATAAGCCCATTAATCTATTTGATTGCTTTGGGTGAAGAGCTACTGAGCTCTGAAATGACGCATGCACAGTGGAGGCAGGGCAGACCAATTTTAAGGGGGGGGGGGCAGTTTGGTCTGCGACACCAGAAGTATACAAAACTGTTGCGCATTGGAGGTGTTTCTTGGCAACGGCACTCGTGAGGCCACTTATTCCCGTGAAAATCGGCGTTAGACGGCTAATCTACAAGTTTAGCTGTCTTTGTCAAACGGATATTCGATGGCTAACGTTGGGCGACTAACCACAGTGACTAAGTAAGTTTAGTAGACTAAAATAGACTGCTTTATGAAGAGAAGAAGAGAAGAGTCTTTATTGTCATTGTACATATACATACATACGACAAAATTGTCCTGCATTTAACCCATCCTAATTACAGTTAGACACAATCCAACCACTAGGAGCAGTGGGCAGCCACAGTCCGCCGCCCAGGGACCACCTCCAGATGTAGAGCCTCTGCCTTGGTCAGGGGCAGAGAAAGGAGCAGACTCTTAATGTGCATGTTTTGATTGTGGGAGGAAACCAGAGTGCCCAGAGGAAACCCATGCAGACACAGGGAGTGCATGCAAACTCTACACAGAAAGGGCAGGAAGCGATCCCACGACCTTCTTGCTGTGAAGCACCAGTGCTAACCACTATCAAAACCATGAAACTGTGCCCTGGTGTTTCACCAGTTCTTTCTCATTTGTGCCCCCTACAGGAGAGTCTGCTCTCTGCTGCACATTTAAACCAAGGAACACACACTCTCGCACACGCATCTTCAACCGCTTATCCAAGATCAGTTCACGGGGCTGGAGGCTATCCCAGCAGTTATAGGCATGAGGTGGGGTAGACCCTGGACAGGACGCCAGTCTGTCGCATAACCAAGGAATTACAATGTTATTTATATTTCAGAAATGGAAGCCCAATTATCAGGATGTACAGACGGCACGCTCTAATGAGGCCTGCTTTAGTTCTCCTTAATGAAACATCTGACAGTGATACAATCACATTAAATGCTCGCACAACAAAGAGACATTGAGACAAATGGAACTACTTAGTCTGTGGAAAGAGAGAACTGCTGACGAGCGAGACAACAGACGGTTACTTAGACTTGAAGTTCAATACTGACCCAATACTCTGGTAGCAGCCTGGCGTCACCAGCACGTATGGACGTCTGGCGTCACTCAGGCAGGCCGCTTGTCCAAAATGTGGTGTCTGAGTGTGTGCCATTGATTTAGGTGGAGACGCAGAGTTGTTGCATTTTCAGCCAAACTGCAAAATCAATGCAAAGTGGGTTTGAATGCAAGAAGTGCACAGTGCTCTCATCCAAGCCAGCTGGTAACCCACGGCGACAGAGTACTGTCGGCCATTACGGGGCCAGCATCTCCGCAGCGACCATTAACAATAATGTTGTTGTTGCCGTGGCTACAAATACACTCGATCAACTCCATATATATATATATATATATATATATATATATATATATATATATATATATATATATATATATATTTTTTTTTTTTTTTTCTCACTTACTGTATTTCCATATGTCTTGCTCTCTCTCTCTCTCTCTCTTGAGAGAGAGCAAGACATATGGAAATACAGTAAGTGAGAAATAAAACAGAAATTAAGAGTGAGAGGGAGAAACAAATTAAGAAAGAAAGGCAGAATAAAGGAAGTCACAAGGAAAGAGAAAAGAGAGAGATAATGTTTGACATGTAAAGGAAGAGAGAAATGCAAAACAGCAAAAGAGAAATACATTTGGAAATGAAGAAAGAAAAGAGACAGAGGGATAATGTTAGAGATACAAAGAAAGAAAGATATGGGATTACATTTGGAAATACAAAGAAAAAGGAATTTAAAAAGCCAGAGGGACCAATAAGATGTGAATGGAAAAAGAGGGATAAAAGAAAGTCTGACATGAAGAAAATGTAGAAAATTTGTAATTTTGAAATCTGATATTTGACAGCTGCCAGTCTGAGTGCTGATTTTTCAGTTGGTCTGATGTTGCAGGTCTGTGTAGAAACAGTCACTTCAGGCTTGTTACTTATATTTTTTCTTTATTTTTCTGAAATTATGTAGTGAAATATGATGAGAACATTTTACACAGCCTATCTTTGTTAAAAAATATAAACCATCTAAATTAACCAGATGAAAGACAATTTAAATCAGTTTAGAACACTTTTAAAATAATTAATATTATGTAGTTATAAGTGGTTTTAAAAACCTTTAAGTTCATTCATCGTCTACCATTTAGTCCAATTAAGGGTCGCGGGGGGCTGGAGCCTACCCCAGCAGTCATAGAGCGTGAGGCGGGGTACACCCAGGACAGAACAACAGTCTGTCACAGGGCCACAAACAGACAAACAAACACAGACACACCCACACACACACCTACGGACAATTTAAAGATTCCAGTCCACCTAAACCGCACGTCTTTGGATGTGGGAGGAAACCAGAGCACCCGAAGGAAACCCACGCAAACACGGGGAGAACATGCAAACTCCACACAGAAAGGCCATGGGAATTGAACCCACAACCTTCTCTCTGTGAGGCAACAGTGCTAACCACTAAGCCACCATGCTGCCAAACCTTTAAGTTGTTTCAAATAATTTTAAAACATACTTGAGCTCACATAAAATGGGAAAAGATTCAATTCTTACATTTCAGAATTGCAAATGAAATGAAAATCCATCTGTTTTTTTGTCAATGGCCTAATCAGTAAACCTCAAAAAGCACCACAAGTGGAAAAAGGCACAAAAAAGTTCCTTCTTTTGTTCTTACATCAAATCTTTTGCATCCAACAACTTAATTCCTAATTCATACACAGAAACGCAGTGCTAAAGAGTCGTCTACTCCATAGAGAGCGTACAGTTGGGCGATAACACTTGGCGTAATGCCCCTTTAAAAGGCAATAACTGCCACAATTATCTCCTTTCACTGTCTCTATTCGTCTCCATCTTGTTAAAAATCTCCACTCTCTGCCTGTTTTCGCACTTTAGGTTGCCGTTTTGAATTTCTTCTGAAGCTGTTAAAGGTTACTGAACGCTCACAGCTTCTGCCACATTTAAGAAGCAGTAACATCAGCGGTAATCACCTTCACGGCTGCAGCCACAGGCCTCTGCTGATTTACTAAAAACTGTCAAATAATTACTGTTCTGCTTCTTCATTATTTCAAATTACAACTTAGAAAATATTTTCAAGATGTTAAAAGCCATGTAGCATCATGTATTTGTTTTTTATTTGGCACGCTTATGTCTTTCAACCACATTCTGTACAAGAAGATTTCAGCTATCAGGTGTTTACTATGGGATAGTTTTAAAAGAAAGAAAATTAACAATAATTAAACTACTAGAGCACGAGGAGAGTGCATACCTCCGCCATGGCTGAACATTCCTGAAATGCTTCATTTGGGTAAATTTTGCGCATGTAATTGTTTTAATACAGCAAATTCATTAAGCATCTTATAAAGATAGAGTTCAAAGATCCACATCCTGATGCAGACAGCCCAGTCTCACAGTTTTCTTTTATGATACATCACGAAATGTGTTACATTTTTGTGACACAGCCAGGTTTCTGTTACTATTTTTAACCTTAGCTGTAACCCTAACCATAACCATTGAAATGAGTCACATTTTTGTGACTTTTTTTTTTTTTTAATCTTTCTGTTACAAACCCTCCCCCCTAACCCTTACCCTAACCATAACCATAAACTAATTCCCTGCTGTCATTTCGTGCTCCCGTCACGGCATGAATTCGTGCTCCCGTTATGAAAATATGTCACTTTTTGTGACAATATCATGAACCAATAGATTAATGTACATTTTGTGATGCTGAAATGGGACATGCTGTGAGATGTGGTAGTCTTCCTCATTAAAAACTACTTGTTGCATCAAATTTCATGGTGATTGTTTTTAACATTTTAAGTAACTCTGTTAATAATGAAACACCTGTTTTGTAGGTGGAAGCCAAATAAAATTACATTTTATAGAATCTATCTATCTATCTATCTATCTATCTATCTATCTATCTATCTATCTATCTATCTATCTATCTATCTATCTATCTATCTATCTATCTATCTATCTATCTATCTATCTATCTATCTATCTATCTATCTATCTATCTATCTATCTATCTATCTATCTATCTATCTATCTATCGTAACTATTCATCATGATAAAGAGTCGTCGTAGTCCAAGAGTTGGACTTTGACAACATTATAATGTGTCAGTATTGTTATTCATCTTAGAAATTACTCAGGAAAGTATAGTCACAATTTCTGCAGCAGAAATAAAATTTGTGGATTTCAACATGATGCAGAAATCCATGTTAGTTTTTTTTCCAGTCTTTGTCGTTAATGTTTGTGTGAATGCTGAGTCATGCTATGCTAACATTAACTTCAGGCTGCAGCAAATGTAACAGCTGAAATGTAAACACTGTTACTGTTTTGTTCTAAACCATAAGTGTGTGTGTGTCAGCAGGTCACATGTCCTCTCCAAACAGCACTGTAACGTGAAATAATTTTAGAACTCAAACTGTGATAAATTAGCTGAAGTGTTTGCTAATTGCAGAGTTGTTTGCTAAATGTTCATTTCCGACTGTGTCACTATTAATTTACATTCATCATCTCATCAGCCGCTGTTCACACAGTGAAATGTGGTTCACGTTTCACACAGTGAAATGTAGTTCACGTTTCACATTAAAAAGACAAGAAAAATAATTAACTCTTTATGGCCACTGGGTGTTTTTGTGAAAAAAAGACATACCCAAATGTGGTAGTGTGATAATCCTGAGTATATTATGTTGAAAGAAAACTTTTGACAATATCTAGAAAATAAATTGTCATCAAGGTTTAGCTGTGATGATTAAAAACATTAAAATATGTTGGCAAAGAGAAGATTTTATTTTAATTTGTACATTTATCAAAATGGTTTCAGGAACATAACAAGCTTGTTTTTGTAATGTTGCTAAATTTGTAAATTCTTCTATGCAATTTTGTCCCACAGACACACCCTTTATTTGGTGCACATTTAAGGGCCCCTTCACACATAGTGCAAATATGTACAACTCAGGGCGACTCACAGCGAAACAGTTCATATGAGCGAACCACGAAACATCGTGCTGACGGGCAGGCGTGCATGATACCGGGGCAATGGTTCATGCACGTGACGGTGTCTTTCGAGCAGGAACACAGCAGCTTCGCACTGTGTTCCATGGGTCAAGGTACACCACATTGTGCAGCTGATGTGGAGGAAAATAAAATAAAAACTAGCAGTATAATTAGTGAATATCACTGGCTTGATATAAATAATACATAAAAGGGGATGCAATACAGAGCCCTGCAGTTAAATAACCCTGGTTAAAAAAACAAAACAAAACAAAACAAAATTGAATTTACAGGATTCAAACCTGCACTTTCTGATTACGAGACAAAAATTTATCACTGCGCTGCAATCACTGTCTTGTAACAAGAGCGTGAAATGGCTAAAATCAACAAGCAGATAAACATGTTTTTTTAAAAAAGAGAAAAAGAAAAAAACGCTGTGATAATTGACCAAACGGCGTTTGGTACGGCATATTTCTGCTGATACGTGACTGAAAGTGGTGTATTTGTCACACTGTTGGCCCGAGACACCCTCACGGCCAACACGTGTATCCTGTCAGACGTGACATTCAGATTGCCTGCTGCGTATTCACATGAACTGATGGTGCGTTTCTCCAGCCCGTCGCAAAAGCAATATATGTTATTATGTATTTCCACACAAGCACACACACACGCGAGCCCATCAAAACACGGGACGTGTGCTGCAACTGTGATGTCCAGGGCCGGAGATGTCTCAACAGTTGTTGGCAGTCAGCCACGCCCCCTGTCCTGTCAGCACACAGACCAAGATGTCACTCTGTGATCAGATGAGAGATGCCTCGCCTGCGGAGACAAACCACACGCACACGTGTTGGGGGGAGGGGGATGTGCGCGAAACACATACACACATGTTGTGGGGGGAGCCGACACTCTGGCACACCACATGTGCACTTGGCAACTCCACAGTCGTGGGGCAGTTAGACATATTTTACTGCCAGCTCGACAGTGATTGTCTGCTGACTGTTTTCATGTTAACAGTGCGAATGGCCACACATTTTCTAAGTGCCAAACGAGTGGTGATAAATGTTCATGTGTGTCAGCTGGAATTTGGCCGACACCTGCTGCGAGAGGGTTCGATGAGCTCTCACAGCGCACACTCTGTCTTTCAGCTGCTGGCGTGTGCAAATAGTTGTAGCAACAGGTGTACGAGGCGTTAGAGACAACTATGAATTTACATGCTTTGCAAACTATTCCTGCTTCATGCAAACTTAGTGTACAATTCGACCAACTTCACACTATGCGTGAGGGGCCCTTACACATGGGCAACTGGCTCTTGCTATGGCCAAACAAAAGCTGATAGGTCCACCAACCTGTCAATCAAATCCTCAAACAGTCTAATCCCAAAGAGAAGGACTTTAAAACTTAAAGCTCTACCAGTAGTGATGTTGTCAAAAAGTGATGAAGCTATGATTTTTGCCATTGAGCATTCTGGAAAAGTATCATCAATACCTCTGGCAGAGCGTTGGACCCACTCACAGGATTAAACCAAAGTAAAATAAAGAATAATACAATGCTAAATACCCTCGGTATGAGCATTGTGTTCTTTATAATTTACAGTTGTTTAATTAATTATTAAGATCCCATTGTTGTACATAAAATTTGTACTTGTTCAATAAAGCCCCTCTATCAATCCCTCAGTCAAAAACAATATTTATGTTTTAAGAACGGAAGTTGTGTAAATCAAGGAATATTTGTAGCTCACCCTCTGTGCATTTGCAGGTATTAATGAGACAAATTTAACTCCATAGGAAGTTAGATTTTTGTTAGCGGAAGTTAGCATGTCTTGTAAATTACTCCAGAGGTGTTTTGGAACGGTTTATTTCTCTGTAGCTTTTATGTAATATATGACAAAGAGGATATATTTACATGCAAACAAAACAGTTTTGCAGCTAGCTACCAGCCTGTGATGTCACCATGCTAACATCTGCAAAATGTCTTGTAAATAACTTCAGAGGTGTTATTAGGCTCCAAAAACAACACTTTCAGTTTTAGAAGTGTTTATTTCTCGCTAGCTTTTGCATAAAATATGAGAAACGTATATAAACACATAAAACAAAGCTATTTTGGAGAGACCAGCCATTGATGTCATGGTGCAGCTCTACTCTGATTGGCTGTCACGCCCGCCACTCAAAAACAAAACTGAACAGATTGAAACAGAATGTGACTTTTTAACCTCTTAAAATACCTTTTAAAATAGGTCAAGCTTAGCCACTTTGAACTTGTCTAAGGTCTGTGTCCCAAGGATGTTCCCTGTCAATCTGAAGACCCTGGCAGTAATAAGACTGGACTTATGCTGAACACAGACAGACGGACGGATGGACGGATGGATGGATGGACGGACCGACGGACCGATGGACGAAAAGCCTTCACAATACCCAGTGGCCATATCTGATGGCCTCCGGTAAAAATACTACAAAAAATACCCAAGCATTTAAATACAGAGAGACAACAGATGTGCTTATCTCAATGAAAGGTTTTCATTTTGCATTTAATTGATTATTATTTTGGGCAGCATGGTGGATTAGTGGTTAGCACTGTTGCCTCGCAGTGAGAAGGTGATGGGATCGATTCCCACCTGTGGCCTTTCTGTGTGGAGTTTGCATGTTCTCCCCATATTTGTGTGGTTCTTTCCGGGTGCTTTGGCTTCCTCCCACATCCAAAGACAAGCAGGTTAGGTGAACTGGAAACTTTAACTTGTGCATGCGGGTTTGAATGTGTTTGTTTATTTGTATGTTGCCCTGCGACTGACTGGCATCCTGTCCAGGGTGTACCTCGCGTCGCGCCCTATGACTGCTGGGATATAGGCTCCAGCCCCCCCGTGACCTGATCTTGGATAAGTGGTTGAAGATGAGTGTGTGTGTGCCACCAGATGGCGATACATTTTGAAATGGGATGATGACATTTCCAGTAACTTCTACCAATGCGTTTAATTTTACAACTAATCCTGCACGGAGGAGATGATGGTTCACTTCTCAGCTACTTCTGTACTTCAGAGAGTCTGTGAGTAAGTAGTTGTGCATGTGTGTGTGTGATTAGACAGTCCATCCAGAACTGTGTGATGCCAGGATTTCAACAATAAATTCAAGAAATAGCTCTCTATATATTGATAGACTGTATTGTTGAATTCATTGTTGAAACCTTGACATCACAAATTTTTGGACGGCCTGATTGTCTTATAATTGTCTTATAAATGTCTTATAATTGACTAACCTTCCAAAACCTTCCAGGGTTCAATGTCTAATCACACAGCAAAAAAAAAAAAAAAAAATACAAACTTTGCCATTATGTACATATCTACAGGTCAGAGGTCAAATAAATATTAAACAAAGTGAACAGCATTAAACGAACTATTGGACAGTGGTGTTATAAATTAATCCCTCTGCACAATCGTTGGATGTTTGATGCATTTAAATGAACAAATCTGATGAATGGATCAATATTTTCGAGTTTCGTGGAAAGCACAGCTGATTCTTACAGAGAGAGAGAGAAAGAACAAGAGCAAGACAAAAGCGAGGGCTCCCATCAGACCGCTCGGGTTCAGTGCACTCTGTAAATCCTCCACCTGGACTTCCTGGGCACCGTAAATCTCTCGGCGGTGGATTTATGGCTCTCCATTCACACATTTAACTCCACTACTGTACTGCATGGCCGCCTCACAGCTGTCTGAGTTTGTGTGTGCTCGCTCTCAAGGTGAAACACAGCGTGACACTCTGTATAACAATTAAGTCACAAGGTTTCCATGGAAACCAATAAGGATGGGGGGTGAATAGTCGATAACGCAGCTGCTGTGAGTGAGACGGTAAACAAGCTTGTGTGTGGTGACAGTTCGGAGATTCTTGTAGCCTTGTGTTTACCGCGTGTTGTTACATGCTCACATTGTCACATGGTCATGTCGTTGCTGTCTAGTTCTAAAATAAGTCTTTAATGATTTCATTCTTCTGAAGGAGTAGGATGGAGGTGAGGTAATGTTGCCGGTGGGTACATTTCACTCTCAGACACAAACAGGCATTGACCATAGAACTTTTGGGGTTTAGCCTCTTTGTTAGAACGATTCTCTTCTACACCTGAGGTACTGAATTTGAGTCCAATAGGACTTTGAGAGTCAAACACACTGATTGTTAGACTGGTTGTATACAAGATATTTCAAACTGTAATGAAGAGATCTTGACGAGTCCTTGTGGAGATGTGGTTCTTAGTTTAGGATTTGAGGCATACCTGGATAGGGCACCAATCCAGGTATGCCTCAACTCTGACCGTTGGTTGGCCAACAGTTACTACACCAGTGGCAGTTTGGTTTGAGGTTTTTTTTTAGTTTTGACCATATTAGCAAAGCACCAAACACTCAGGTTCCAGATGGACCAACTATTATCAATGGATTGCTTGGGACTGATAGATTAATGCAGTTCCTGAAGAGGTTTTTGATAAGTTTCTGAGGTTTTAGAGGACAAAAAACAAAACAAAACAAAAAACAATAAACAACACAGTTCTAATTGGTTGTTTTGACAATTTGTTTGAGTTTAAATATTGATGAACTATGTAGAAAGATCTCTTGATTACAAAGTCCAGCAACTGATTCATCCATCCACCAATCCATCAAGAGGGATGCCAAACACGGTGTTATATGGCTGGGGGGGGGCCTGGCTGCCAGTTTGTTTCTGTTTTTTGGTTTTCCTCCCAGGTGGCGTGCATTTGGGACTGAGTGGCTGTGTTGCTGAGGCTGTCAGGACCTCACCCTGATCACCTGCGACTCGTCAGGACTCACAGCTGTGGTGCATCTGGATGGATTGGAACATGTTGGCATTTAAGACTGGAGTGCACAGTGTGTATTTGCCAGAGACTCAACCTTGTGACCAGACGGGTGAGATCGTCGTCTCGGGAGCCATCTCATCAGCAGCGGATGCTGAGAACGTCCAGGTTTGATGCACAGTCTGTGAAAGAGGAGGGGGTGAGGTCTCACGCTCGTCAGCACACTTCCTGAGGTACGTTAGATTTTGTGACTAACAGTTATACAGTCAGTAAATGTGGTGTCCCTCACACCTTATTGTATTGAGCTGTATGTTAGTCATGTATCAGCTTCCACTGCGGTGGAGTTTTGTGAACTGGATGTTCCATGCCTGCAGGTTTGGAAGCTGATCAGTAATCAAGCCAGGAAGTGTTTGCTGTTTGTACACCTTTAAGTGTTCTGTGTGTAGAGTGTGGACTCACATAATGGTTCCTTCTTTCACAGACTCGGTTGTTGCGGCCACCTGGGGGGTGTCGGCGGGGTCCTTGGGTCCGAAACAGCTTCTGGCTCCGGACCGTTAGCGCTGCTGGGAGCGCACCACGCCAGGCCGCACCTTTTTGTTATTATATTATCACTGTTATGTATTAAATTCAGTTAGCCTTTGTACCGTGCTCTGCTTATTTCATACTGGGTCCTTCAAACGCTGGTCGGTTCTCCGAGCTGCGTCCGACACATAACACACGGGGTTCATGGATGTGATAAGGAAGGGCATGCAGCGTGTTGGTATGACAGAAGAGGACACAAGAAAGCATGAGATAGAGACTTATGATCTGCTATGGCATCCCTGAATGGGAGCAGTCAGAAGAAGAAGATGACGACAAAGGAGAAGAAGAATCATGATTTTTTTGTTTTGTTTTTGTTTGTTTTTATGGATTTAGAGCTTTAGTTTGGGCATTTTCATAGTTTTTGTTAACATAATTTACATAAGCAGGTTGCTCTGTGGAAAAAAGTGGTGGACTACCAAGCTATAGACTGGGGTTTCATTCCAGGTATGACCACTTCAGACTACCTACGAGCACTTTTGTCCTTGGACAAGACACATTATGTATATTGCCTTTCCATCTAGCTAAAAATGGATATTTTGATGTCCCATCCAGGACACTCATTGACTCTCAACCACTACAGTCTCCAGGATATTTCATGTTTTGTGTGGTTAACTACATTTCATTTGTTAATATACATGCATTCCCACATTTAAGACCTCTTACACTTTCCAAAAAAAGTTGGCATTTACCACTTTGTAATGTGGCCATTCCTTCTTTTTCGCATTGAGGATACCAAACCATGAAATGTTCTTTCCTACAAACATGTCTTAAGGTGTGTAACAGTATGAGGTCGTCATTGCATTTTTCATCCAAACTTTTCCACATATTCTCTACTGGGAACAGGTCAGGATGCAGGCAGGCCAGTACATCATCCATACTTTCTTCTTCTGTAGCCATGCCTTTGTCCTTCGTCCAGAGCATAGGGTGTCCATTTGTGGAATGACCACCATACATGTTTCCACTGTGTGAAAGTCCAACCCAGATGCCTCAGAGCCCAGAGAAGTCGAAACTGTTTTTGGACAATGTGAGCATAAGGCTTAATTTTTTTCACAGTAAAGTGGCATTTGTGACTATAACTCTGTATTGTAAGGTTTACCAAAGTAATTACTTGCCCATGTGGTTATATCAGCTATTGATGAATGATTAATATATGATGTATATGCCTTCTGGGGAACTGGAGATCACAAGTGTTCATTTTAGGCTTACATGCTTGTCCTTTATGCATTGAAATTCCTGTAGATTCCTTGAATCATTTAATGATATTTTGCACTGTAGAGGGAGAAATATGCAAATCTTTTTCAATCTTTCTTTGAAGAACATAATTTTTAAACTTTTCAATAATTTTCTGATGCATTTGTTGACAAACTGGAGATCATTTGCTCATCTTTAGTCCTCAGAGACTCAGTCTCAGATTGTACCAAACCATGATTTCAAACACCTGTTGATAGAACTTGATTGAAATGACATCATCTTAAAAATGTTTAGCCCCATCATAAGCCCTAAATTGACCCTGTCTGATTTTTTTAAAAGTGTTGTAGGCCTTAAATGCAGGGATGGATACACAGTATAATGTATAAACAAATGAAATGAAGTTGACAACACAAAACATTAAATATCTTGGGTTCATACTGTCTGTAAATGTAAGGATCAGCATTTTTTTAATTTTTTTAATTTGCATTTTCCATACCGTCCCAACTTTTTCTGATTCACGATTGTACAAAAAGACTTGAGGAGCTTTCTGTTACTCCTTGGATGCAGAGACCCTGCTTTAGATTAAGATATCAAAGAGACATCCTGATACGATACTTGGATGACATCTGATTATGTTCGATTAGATTAGATGGAACTTTATTGATTCCTTGGGAAGACTTCCTCAGGAAAATCGAGGTTCCAGCAGCATTGTATAGCAGCACACAGGGTAAGAAGCACACAGAGTATCAAAGTATATATATATATATATATATATATATATATATATATATATATATATATATATATATATATATATATATATATATATATATATATATATATACCAGACATTCAAATACAATAGCATGCTTTTGGAGGGCGGTATGCATTTTTAGAGGCCCGACGTCCATGCTCAGTCACCCAAAATGACAGATATTCACCCTTGTCTAACTCGGGCAAATATCTGGGCATGGACGGAGGGACTCAGAAAATGCATACCGCACTACAACTGCATTATTATCACTTACTGAGATACACAACACATGGAATTACATTAACAATATTTAATGTCATTTCAAAAAGCACAACACCCAGCAAACGTGTACATGAAAAGTTTGCTCACTTTAACTTTTGTCGTGTTGGCTCATACCGCACTGCTCTCCAAATTTGCCAGTGTGTCCTCATCAAGCTGGCTGCTTTGGCTGCTGTTCATTGTTAGACTATCCATGATAAAATCATCTGGAATATCCATATTGGGACCAACACACACTTCTCACTTTTTCATCTTTTTCTCTGCGGACAGTTCTTGGGCTATGATGTCATCAGTTTATGCATAGCGGGCGGGTATTGGGATACCCGCCCGCTACTGCTGGCAGGTATAGCCAGGTAGCGTAAATGTAAATCCATGCTCCTGGCGCAGCAACGCCTCAGTAAGTGATAATAATGATCAATACTGGTTTACTGGCTACTATTGTTCCTCTCATTCCCGTCCTCTGTCTTCCTGTTACTCTTCCTCCCCCTGAGTGAGGAGTTGTACAGTGGAGTTTTTCAGTGTGTTGGTCCTGCACTTGAGAAAGGAATCTATAATGGTAAATGGTAAATGGACTGCATTTATATAGCGCTTTTCCATCTGCATCAGACGCTCAAAGCACTTTACAATAATGCCTCACATACACCCCGATGTCAGACTGCTGCCATGCAAGGCGCTCACTACACATCGGGAGCAACTAGGGGATTAAGGACCTTGCCCAAGGGCTCTTAATGATTTTACAGTCAGGCTGGGATTTGAATCGAGGCTCCTTTGGTCTCAAGCCCAACGCTTAACCACTAGACCTTCACCTCCCCATTATTAGGCCAATGGTTGAAGGTGACTCAAGTCAAATGGCAGCCAAGGTCCCCCTTCGAATTGCAAACTGCTAACTGCAAACTGGCAGTAGCTTCACCAACCTAGTACTTGGATGTGAAAATTGTGAAGAAACATTGGCTACCACACTATGGTGCACACTTCCCTAGAAAAGGCCAAGGAGGTGCCCATGTTTCACCTTGGTGCAGCAAATAAATTGGTACTTTGGGGAGGTCGGAGTAGACTGGTGGTCTGCCTGGGTGTTTGCTAATATGATCTATAATATGAAGGAACAGCACTTCTATGCTGAGCTCCATCAGGAAGTCAGCACTTATCATTGTTTCTCTGAAGAATGAAGAAAACCTATTTGTCTTCCCTTTATCCACAATCACATACTGTCAGTCTTGAGCCAAAATTCACAACCACAGGTTTGGGCTGTAATATTAACTGATGAGTAAGTTGAGAACTTCACCTCAACAATCTGGAGCAAGAACACCAAAATTCACTCACTGTTCTCAGACACCATTTGTCCCCTCACTCAGGGAAAAAACTCGTCACATTCTTCTTTTTCCCTCAATGAGAATCGATACCTTATTGCGGTGGATGGTTTTTCTGTTGCGGTGAAGCTGATAGCTGTGCTGTTGGGGGCTTTCGCTCTTGGTTTGGTCCCCTAAGGAACACTGGTGTCAAATGTGGGTCTAGCCCAAGAAAGATCTGAAAAACACCTTTGAACCTAGGAATGTTTGATTTCATCACCTCACCTGGAACACAGAAACTGTGTCCTGTTTCCGGAGTCAGGCCTGAAAGGGCAGTAAATGCCTGTTGGCTCTGTCTACAGGGGGCGCAGTTGAGTTCAGTGAGAAGCAACATCATTGATCAACAAAAATGTAGACTATCCACCCACAGGGACTGTCTTAATGGTTGGACGGGATTCTGTCCCCTCATTTTGTCCAACACTGCACAATAGATCATGCAATCAAGTGAAAACAAACTCATAAAATCATATGTCTGAAAGCTAATGTTAGTCTATAAAATGTTCACGAGTGTGCTGTAACCATGGTGGCATTGCCAGCTGTTTGTCTCAGTGTGCGCCAGAGCAGCAGATGTTAGAGATTTGCTTTGACTGTGTCTCTGTCTTCAGTGACTTTCAGACACAAGAACTGTAACGCTGTGACATCACGTTGCTATGAGACTGACGACACTTTGACTTTGTTTCCAGCAAAGTTCCTTCACGCCTCAGGTCAGAACATGACAACCATTAGTGAGTGAATTTGCCATCTGGTGGCCAATGCTTGTCAAAGCAATAATTTACAGAGAATGTAACACAAGTTCCAGCTGTTTAAAAAAGTTGTTTACGGTTTGAAACAGTTCTGAAAGATCTGGACTCTGATCTTCTGCTTCTAAACAGATCCATGATGAAGAGCAGACATAACCGTGTAATTCTAGTTTCAATGAAAGCGCAAGTGATGTAAATTTAATTAGGTTTTTGTGTCACATTATGAATGCACCACCCTGTGAACATTTTGTGCATAAGTTTGTTGTGACCACAAGTTCTTGTGTGCATCAACAACTACAGCCAGAAGGGTTTGGAAAAGTTAACTTTTGCCAAACCCTTTCAGGCCCGGATCCAGACTGGTTTGGACCGATGCAGTTGCATTGGTCAGATTTTTTTTACACATTGTCTGTCATCGGTAAAAAAAATCTCAAAAAATCCCGAATAGTGCTGAACGTGTCCCCACAGTGAACACAGCTTTTGATTTGATCCTACAATGCACCGTGCAGGTGGATCAAAACAAACATAGCGTCAGTCCAGTGGAGTCGATGATCATGGCATCCAGGAAAAAAGTTGTTGTGCAAGGAAAATGGGGTGCTTATTTCAGCAAGAAACGGTGAGTGGTTTATAAATAGTTTTCAGACAATAGTGTGGTTTGAAAGGCATTCTATGATGACTGAAATTACATTTGCCGTGGTTTTCCGACTAAAATCGTTGGCCAATCGATGGCCGAAACTTGGAAAAAAAACCCACTCACTCAGTTGCTGTCGATTGTTGATGCCGACATATCGGACATGCATTGATTGTAAAAGTATTTAATTTATCCATAAATCATCATAGAAGTATGCCCAGTTTAAGTGTATTCATGCCACACACAAACTTTCAGATCGGAAAATATTTTATTTATTTACTAAATACATGTATCCAAACGAAGGCACCCATTCGGTCACGTGGCATAGGACACTTTCCGATAATCAAAGAAATTAAATCATTGTTGACACACAGAACTTTCTTCTTATTTTAAATACACTGTAAATTGGTAGTTACATTTTTCTTCTGGAGCGAATAAATACTATTTGAAATAAATTCTAAAAAATTCCAAAAACTACACTGTAAATTTGTAGATCTATTTTTTTTTCTTCTAGAGTAAATAAATATTAAAAATAAATTCTATAAAATTCTAAAAACTACACTGTAAATTTGCAGATCTACTTTTCTTCTGGAGCAAATAAATTCTGCAAAATTTGAAAAACGTATTTTGAAATTATAGGGAAGTTCCACAGCCATGTGATACAAAAATAAAATAAAATGCGAATAAAAGAATGAAGATTATTGAATAACAAGATGCGTATGATTTTTATTTTATCATTGGGCAAAAATGCATCTGTCAAATTTTCACTCTGGAACCAGCCCTGCCTTTATGAACTTCTTTTTGACCTCTTTATGATGTTTGAGGAACTTCCAGCCAAAAAGACTGAACCAACACAAAGATTATGTTGCCTCAACATTTTTCAAAGCAAAATTGTAACACTATGTTTTCAAGCACATTATTAAATCATGTCACTCACAGTGGAGACACTCAGCTCTTGCTAATGTTAGCCTGTTAGCATTGCGTTATGTGACACTACTGAGTTTCTATGTGACATGAATGATTAACTCTGTCGTGAATCACTTCTTTAAGGCACTCCCATCACTCAGGTCTTCAGACACCACAAGTATCTATTTTTAAAAAACACATAATTAAATCCTGTTGCTCACAATGGACACATCACTCAGCTTGTGCTAACGTTAGGGGAGATGCCATTAACTTGGCATTACACCTAATGCCAAGCTAGCACCATGCCAATAGAGGCAATCAGCTCATGCTAACATTAGCCCTTCAGCATCACATTATCAGAGCTCTCAAGTCTTATTCAGAGTGAGACTCACACTTTAAAATGGTCCTGTTGGGTCTCACGCAGAGACTGAGACTGAATATGGTGTCACGCTCTCATGCTAATGCATGACATTCCACCAAAATGATCTGCAAGACAAGATTTCGTGGAAAATAATTCCTTGAGCGTATCTCAACTTAAGAGTTAGCATCATGAGTCTGGTCTGCTTGAGGTTTCCTCCAATAATAAAAAAGTGAAGAGGGAAGTTTTCCCTACAAATGTCCCCAGTGTGCTTGCTCATGGGGTGGATAAGGTCACGACTTTGCTCGCATGTAGCCCCTTGTGATGACTTTGTTGTGATTTGGAACTGTATAAACAAGTGCTGTGAAGGGAACCATCATTGGTCCATGCCTCTTGCCATGTCTAAACAACAACTGATACCGCCACTTTTAAACTTCAACCCCAACCCCCAAGTGATATCACCTGTAAATGAGGATGATACATCTTCATTCTCAGGATACTAGAATCACTGTGCTTAGGCTTGTGGTTGTCATGCTTCACATTTTGATGTTTTGGTATGATCTCCATGTTATTCTGTTTCCAGTAATACTCTCCACATAAATCTGTCTCTGGCATTGTTCTCTGCATTATCTCGGTAATTCTCCTCTATGGTAAATGGCACTTTACTTTGACATATCTTTCGTGCCCGTTTCCCTGTTTGTGGCCTCCCATTTCGTGTGTCCGCGCACATCCACTTTTGTTTGTTTGATTGCTATTTCATTGACATTCGAGTGTTCCCTTGTTGATGGATTGTACAGGCTCATCGGGCTTGCTTATATTATATTTCCAGTGGTTTGGTCACTATTTTTGCCTGTCTGTTATAGACCTTTACAACTGTTTTTAGATATTTTTTCCCTGTCAACTTGGATTTGTTATCTTGGTATGAGATGTCTCTATGCCTTCTGCTTCTACGTAGACTTCTGCCTGTTGAACTGATCTCCCGTGTGCCTGACCTCTGCCTCTGTTTTTGACCAAGCCTGTTGCCAGTGCTGTGTGTTTCTGTGGACAGCAAACCACTTTTTAACCTACCTGCCGTTGTGGTTCTCTGCACTGGGGTCGTTTGCCAAACCATTACAGTTGTGAAAGATATAAGCTTTTTATTGATATCTATACTTTACCATTTTGTTTATAAGTATTGATTAAAAACATCTCAAATACAACTTGCAGTGTGCTGAGACTACCAGCACACTACAGTTGTAAATGGTTAAAAACCACAGAGTAAGAGTTAGTATGAGATACATTTCTTTGATGATTTATATGTACAAGATGGTCAATACATTAAATTTGTTCCATAAACAAGAAAAAAGTACAAATGAGGATACGCTTCTTCTGTTAACCTCTACCAGCTGAAGGTCCAGAGACCATGTGGCCGTCCCCTGATTTCATTCACAAAATATTCAATGGACAGATTAACTTTGTCATCACGCAATGTGCAGAACCAATTTACTGTTTCATGCAGGAGGTGGGTCACTTGGAGCATACGTGCACCTGTACTTTTGTGTTTAGTTCACAACAGCTTCTTAAAGAGAAGCCAGATTGTTTGTATTGTGTGGTTGGTTGTGGCACTTATCAACCTCAGCCGTCGTCACGTAAAAAAACAAAACAAAACAAAAAACAAGTCAAAAAGCTTTGCTTTAACAGGCTTCCTGAATCTGGATTCATCTTCTAAGTGATACACAGAGGTTGGAGATGTGATTTAAATGTAAATGAGAATAAACTCTGTCTTCAAAATCAAAGTGCCGATTGCTGGAATCTTGTTTATTCCTCTGTTTGTACTCTTTATGTCGTCAAACCTCACAATGACCCCTGACTGCGGTTGCAAGTTCAACTTCACCTCTATCGGGTCACCAAGGTCTTGACAGACAGCCTGGTCTTCCACATCACAGAGGTTACAGAGAGGTCACTGACCCGTCGTCATGGAGACGGATGCTGGAGGAGACGGGAAGTAAACATCAGTGTCTCATCTCAACATCTCGCGCTCAACACTTTTCTCTCATCAGAAATTAAAAAAGAAATAATGAATAGCTATGCTTTGAATGAAAGCAGCTGACCAAAACATAAATGTAAAGGTTTTTTTTTTTAACAGATTAGCAATTAAAATAGTAAAACAAAAACAAACAAACAAAAGTAAATAAAAAAGTGGTTACAATTAAAAATAGAAGCATCAGCTGTTTTATATCTTTGTATATTAAACAACTGAAATTTACAATCTGATTTAATACAATCCTCCATTTAAGACATTATTTGCCGATGAAAATGTATGCATGATTTAGTCACAAGAAATATTCAGTACCTTATGTATCGCTGTTTTAGCTAATTTTGTTTCAGTCAACATAACTTACTCTGAACATGCATTTAATCACAAGCATATTAATTCATTTAAAACATGTTTTTGTTTAATTTTTAACAATTGAAAATGTAAATATTCAGTTACAACATGTTTTTGGTTTAGTAATTCTTAAAAATGTATAAAACATTAAACATGCCAATTTATGAATTTTATAAATCCATTTTATAAATTACTTTTTATGAGTATATGTTATAATTTATTTTGTAAATTCATTTTATAATTTACATAATGAATTCTTGATATTTTTATATTATAGACCAACATTTTTATTTATTTTAGGATTTCATGCTGTAACTGATTTTATAACTCCTTGTTATAATTTTATTTTAAAAATCAGGTGGTCATTCATCTTATTTATTTATGTTAGAATTAAATTCTGGTATATTTTATCTTATAAATCACTGCAACAATTTATTTGATTAATGGTGTTATTTATAAATCAACATGTTATGAATAGCATTGTAAACCTATGTTGGACTTATAAATCCAAGCTACAAATAATGTTATTAATCTGTGTTATTTACTTTAGAAATCTGTATTAGAATTTATTCCATAAATTCATGTTATATATTTTTTATTAATTCACATTAAAATGTATTTTATAAATTAATGTTGCAATTTATTTATGTGTCATTTGTGTTTGTAATCAATGTTATACTTTACTTTATAAATCTGTGTTATCATTTAGATTACAAATCCATGTTGCAATGTATTTTATAAATCTGTGTTATAATTTCTGTTATGATTGTGTGCTATAATTATTTATCATTTAGTATTATAGTTTATATTTTAAATCAAGGTATTATTAATTTGGTTAATCTACATCCTAAATCAATCAATCAATCAATCAATCAATCAATCAATCAATCAATCAATCAATCAATCAATCAATCAATTTTTTTATATAGCGCCAAATCACAACAAACAGTTGCCCCAAGGTGCTTTATATTGTAAGGCAAGGCCATACAATAATTATGTAAAACCCCAATGGTCAAAACGACCCCCTGTGAGCAAGCACTTGGCTACAGTGGGAAGGAAAAACTCCCTTTTAACAGGAAGAAACCTCCAGCAGAACCAGGCTCAGGGAGGGGCAGTCTTCTGCTGGGACTGGTTGGGGCTGAGGGAGAGAACCAGGAAAAAGACATGCTGTGGAGGGGAGCAGAGATTGATCACTAATGATTAAATGCAGAGTGGTGCATAAATCCATGTTATAATTTTTTTGATGTTCATGTTCTAATTTATTTTATAAGCCTATGTTATAATTTATTTTTGTTTAACTTATTTTATAATTTATTTTACAAATCCGTGTTATAATTTATTTTATTAAGTTGTATTAAAATTTATTTTATAAATTGTTCCAGTTTATTTTTAATTTCCGATTTATTTTACCAATCCATATTAGTTATTTTATAAATCCATGTTATAGCTGGAGTTATAAATCCATTTTGGAATTTAATTTATAAATTCATAATTATAATTCATGTAAAATTTTACTTTTTCAACTGATGTTATATTTATATTTGTAATCAATTTTATAATTTACTTTATAAATCTGTATTATAATTTAAATTATAAATCCATCTTGTAATGTATTTTATAAATCTGTGTTATAATTCCTGTTATAAATTCATGTTCTAATTTTTTTTATCATTTAGTAATATAGTTTATATTTTAAATTCAAGGTATATTTTATTTGGATAATCTACATGATAATTTATTTCATAAACCCTTGTTATAATTTATTTTTAAATTAAATTAAATTTTTAAATGTGTTTTATAAATCTATGTTAGAATTTAATTCATAAATCCACTTTAGAATATTTTTTTAAACTTTTGTTATATTTTACAAATCCACATTTATTTTATAAATGTGTGTTCTAATTGATTTTACAAGCCATTTAAAAATATTTTTTTAGCTGATGTTCTATTTTAGATCTCCGCATTATTTATTTTATAAATCCATGTTGTAATTTATTTTTTAGCGGGTTACATTTTAGTTTATAAATCCATGTTAAGGTATCTATGTTCCCACTTTCTCTTCTCTCCATCCTTTCTCCCTGTTTCTTGCTGACCTTTTGACCTCTAACCCTCGTCTGGCCCTCACTTCCAGGTTCAGACAGAGGTCATGCTGTTTCTTATGATGTTGTGCATTCAGTGACTGTCAAAGTTTCATTTTTAGAATGTGATGACCTGTAACACAGAGACGAAAGCTCAGGCTGAGCGTGCCACTGCTGTCGTTTGAAAGTAAACATAAATAAATAAATAAATAAAGGTTTTATTGGAATATAACACAGCCTCACAGTCCATAAAGGAATCTCCAGTGAAATCTGGACAATTAAAACATAAATAAGGTGAATTTCATGCTTGATGCTGTGAAATTCACTGGTTTCTTCGCTTCACAGCGTTCCACTGCTTTTCTTATGCTCACACAAACAAATTCAATTGGATCACAGTAATAAGGCAGCCCACAGGGACAACTAAAGGTCAGGTGGAACAGCGGGTTTTCCATTAACTGAAGAGTTGATGAGTTTGAACCCAAACTACACCTGAATCTGGGAAAACAGTTCTAGAGAAAGAAGAAAGTATCCCATGTGGGCTATTTGATGAACATTTGCCTGGTTGTGTTTTAGAAATTGTTAATTCTGTCAGTTTGTTTTGTTTGTAAAGATACACAATACATGCAATTACACACGTGTGAAATTTCACAAACAAGAAACAAAATATCCTAGCTGAATTATCTCATAAAAAAGACAACTGACCTCAGTATCTTTTCAATATGTTATAATTTCCAGGAAATATATTTAAGAATACATGATTATTTTGTTATGTATAATAAAATATACATGGTATTTATTCCCTAACAGGTTAGTAATTGCAGCATGTATTAACGAAGCAAAGTCAACCACAGTAAATCTATTTATTTTAAATATATATTTGACCCCAACAAACACATTTAACAACAAACCTTATTTAACCTCATACTTTTTGTAAACACAAAAGTGTTTACATTTAATAATGCAAATGCAATAAATATGAAATTCACAGCGTGTTGCAAACCTCTTAACTCTACATTTAATCCTCAAAATGTTGTTAATATCACTGAATCAATATTTAATCACCAATAAAAGTTTGCCAATCCAAGTAAACCTACATTTACTCCCCATACCTTACAAAGTTGATTCATCCATTGTTTAATTGTCCTAAAGTTGCTGGTACATTTATTTTCAATTCCACGTTATGTAATATAAATACAAGAGCCTAGATAAAACAACAACAACAACAACAACAACAACAATAATAATAATAATAATAATAATAATAATAATAATAATAATAATAATAATAATAATAATAATAATAATAATAATAATAATAATAATAAACTAGAAGCACTCAGAGAGTGCAAACCTCCGTCAAGACCATGGGGTCACTGACGCCATAACATCTACACGCCGTGGAATCATTGAACCTAATAAAGTCTAACAATGATGTTTGCTCAGTAGTAAAAAAAGTTTCATCTGCTGTGACTGGATAGCATGTATCTTTAGCGCTTGGCATCACAGTTTATTGCAACTTGTACCTTTCCCAGAAGCTACTGTCATCTGAGCACTGATATTGATATTGCATGTGCTTTTAGACAAAAACAAATGAGACAAAATTCAATTTATTATTCAACTAAACTGCAAATATATGAATTTTTTAACATTTATGAAACACTTCTCTAAACAAGGCCATAGGGTCACTGACCCTAAAGAGATTCCCTCCTTGGCACAGTGATCTATTTCTTTTTGTCTCTTTCTCTAAAATTGTATATAATAATCATTGGATTATTAATATATAAACAATAAATTTAAGAAATATTACAATTTGAAAACAAATGCACCCAAACGTGATGACAGCTGCAACTGCTTAATGCTAACTTTTAACATTGAAAATGCCATAGACATGCTAACACGTTAGCATCGGGATCCGGATCGTGATCCGGATCACCACTAAAATTTAATCACTTGTTCCTCTTGTCATTTCCAACCACTCCACAAAATTTCATCAAAATCCATTCAAAACGTTTTGAGTTATCCTGCTGACAGACAGACAAACAAACAAACGCGACCGAAAACATAACCTCCTTGGCAGAGGTAATCACTTTGAAAATCTATTATTATTATTATAATTATTAGTATTATTACATACTTATTGAAACATATTCACAGTCATAGCCAAGTGGTTAGTGTGCTTGGTTTCAGTGTAGAAGGTTCCAGGTTCAATTCCCATCCCTGCCACATTTCTCCATGTAATGTGGAGTTGTGTCAGGAAGGGCATCCAGCATAAAATATGTGCCAAAATTAACATGCAAATCCACCTTGGATCTGCTGTGGCAACCCTGAGTGAAAACAAGGGAGCAGCTGAAGGAACTCACTTTTTACTTACAGAAACATATTCATCTTCAGGAGTATGTATGGTGCATCCAGAAAGTATTCACAGCGCTTCACTTTTACATCATTTTGTTATGTTACAGCCTTTTTCCAAAATGGAGTAAATTCATTTTTTCCCCTCAAAATTATACTCACAATACCCCTTAATGACAATATGTAAAAAGTATTTTTTGTTCATATAAAAAACAAAAAACTAAACAACAACTACAACAAAACAAAAAACAAAACAAAACTAAGAAACCACGCGTACATAAGTATTCACAGCCTTTGCTCTGTACTTTGTTGATACACCTTTGGGAGCAATTACAGCCTCAAATCTTCTTGAATTTGATGCCACAAGCTTGGTGCACCTATCTTTGGGATGTTTTGACCATTCCTCTTTTCAATACTTCTCAGCGTCAGTGCACAGCCATTTTCAGATCTCTTCAGAGATGTTCATTCTGATTCAGGTCTGAGCTCTGGTTGGGCCAATCCAATCAAGGGCATTCACAGAGTTGTCCTGATGCCACTCCTTTGATATCTTTGGTTGTGTGCTTAGGGTCATTGTCCTGCTAAAAGATGAACCGTTGCCCTAGTTTGAGGTCAAGTGTGCTCTGGAGCAGGTTTTCATCCAGGATGTCTCTGTACAATTGCTACATTCATCTTTACCTCAATCCTGACTAGTCTCCCAGTTCCTGCTGCTGAAAAACATCCACATGATGCTGCCACCACCATGCTGGGAAGGTGCCTGGTTTCCTCCAAACATGATTCCTGGCATTCATGTCAAAGATCTTTGTCTCATCAGACCAGAGAATTTTCTTTCTCGTGGTCTGAGAGTCCTTCAGGTGTCTTTTGGCAAACTCCAGGTGGGCTGCTGTGTGCCTTTTACTAAGGAGTGGCATCCATCTGGCCACTGTATCATACAGGCCTGATTGGTGGATTGCTGCAGAGTTGGCGTCCTTCTGGAAGGTTCTCCTCTCTTCACAGAGGAATGCTGGAGCTCTGACAGAGTGACCATCAGGTTCTTGGTCACCTCCCTGACTAAGGCCCTTCTTCCCAATCACTCAGTTTAGACAGGCAGCCAGCTCTAAGAAGAGTCCTGGTGGATCCAAATGTTTTCCATTTACAGATGATGGAGGCCACTGTGCTCATTGGGACCTTCAAAGCAGCAGAAATGTTTGTGTTCCCTTCCCCAGATTTGTGCGTTGAGATGATTTAGTTTCCAAGGTCTACAGACAATTCCTTTGACTTCATGCTTGGTTTGTGCTCTGACCTGCACTGTCAACAGTGGGACCTTATATGTAGACAGGTGTGTGCCTTTCCAAATCATGTCCAATGAACTGAATTTACCCCAGGTGGATTCCAAATAAGCTGTAAAAACATCTCAAGGAGGATCATTGGAATTAGGGTGCACCTGAGCTCAGTTTTTGAGCTTCATGGAAAAGGCTACTTATGTATATGTGATTTTTTACTTTTTTTTTATACATTTGCAAAAAAGAAAAAAAAAACTTTTTCACATTGTTATTATGGGGTATTGTGTATAGCATTTTGAGGGGACAAATTTTCATCCATTTTGGACTAAGGATGTAACATAACAAAATGCGATAAACATAAAGCCCTCTGAATACTTTCCGGATGCACTGTAGTGGCAATAAAATTTTATCTTAAGAAACAGACATTTAATCTCAGTGCATACATTTTGTTGAAATGCTGGTATTCCAAAGATAACGTTTCTCATTTGAGGCCACTTGTGTCTGGTTCATCATGTACATCTGTAGTTCTGTCTGGTGTAAAACCTATGGCAACCTCCCCAACCAAAAAAACAGGAGAAAATGAATATCTGTCCAAATATTTTTAATGCCAGGGAACACAAACCTAACACACAATAACACTAAGTGTTATTATGCTCTATGTAGTGTTTTTTTTTTAATAATTTTTATTATTATTATTTATTTATTTATTATTATTATTATTATTATTATTATTATTATTATTATTATTATTATTATTTATTATTTTATTATTATTTTTTTTTATTTAAACCAGCTTGAGAGAAAAGATGATTTGTGTTCTTTTTCATCCGTAATTGATTATTAACATGTTTTATTCCTCAGTCTGACACACACTGCTATTAGAGAATAAGCAATCCAGTTTTGTTATTCCAACACTTGTCTCACTTCATTGACTTTCTGTACATGTGATTTCAGACTTTAAGGTTTTAAAAGATCAAACATCCTTTCCTGAAGCCTTATGTTCCTTCCTGTAATCATAAGGTGAAAAATAAGTCAGCAGGCCAGACTGCTTATTCTAATTGTGCTGCTTTTGTCTAGAATAACCTGCTTGCTGAAAGAAAACAGTCTGGTTCTGTTCTATAAATCCAGAATTAACTTAGAATTAGCTGACGCACGTTATTGTCTGATCATACACTTGACATTTATCATTCGGGCTGCTGGGTTCAGATATCATAGTAATTAGATTTTGGCTGTGTTAAAATGTTTTTAATGCTTCTGCACAAATAATTATTACTCTTATTTGTCTTCTAACAAACTCCATTCCTCTATCCTCCTTCACTCTATCCTCCGCTCTATCTTGTAAACTAAAAGTCCTCCAGGTCACTCAGACCTTGGTGTCCATCTTCAAGACATGGACACACATCTTCTTTTTCCCCTCGTTTTTATGTTTTATTCCCATTCTTGACATTATATTCCTTGTGTGTCCACGGAGGTCTTGTTATGTGTTGAGTTCCGGGAACAGAAGCTGTCGTGGACATCCTAAAGCCTACAGAGACATTTTATGACTTTCAGCTACATAAATAAAATAAAATAAAATGGAATCACTCCGATAATGTCTGTTGATCACAGCAGTGCAGCTGCCTGGTTGGGAAATATATACACCTCTCCAAGTGTTTTTTTTTTAATATCTGACCTCTTCACCTTTGACCTCAACTCTGGAGCTTCACTCTGGCTCTCTTCTGTCTGTGAAAATCCTTTAGAAGATGATTTTCCTCCTCAAAAATCTCATCAGCATTGCCAGCGCCTGCCTCTGCACTGCACCATGCAGCAGCGTGATGGATTATTTTCAGCGATACTGTGATCGATATGAATGACGCTGTGAAATGCACAATGTGAGCGACGCCAAATGCATCATTCAGATTTTTTTTTTCTGCCATCAGTAGGTGGTGAAGGACTGAACAAGGTCGTTTCACTGCCTGGAAGGATTTGAAACATGAGCAAACAGTCACATTTGGCCTCGAAGTGGAGGCTAATCAGAAATCATGGAAAAGCATCGTCCATATGTTGTGGTGACGTGGACCTTCACTATGTCTAAAAATATCTCAGAAGTTCTGCCGGAGGTAACAACTAAAACAATCCAGTAGAAAACTCCTCACCTTCCTCAGTGGAAAAGGTTTTGTTTTATGCCTGTGAACTGATATAGCATTGATGCAGAAAAATGATGTAAGACACATCAAGATTTTCCATTCATTCATTCATTTATTCATCTTCTACTACTTATCCAGATCAAGTTTCGGTGGCAGTAGACCATGCCGCTCATCCCACATCTCCCTTGGCCAAGTCCTCTAACTCAAGCCAGCTGATAGAAATAATCCCTCCAGCATGTTCTGGGTCTTCCCCGGGCCCTCATACCAGTTGAACATTCCTAGAAGACCTCCCAAGGGAGGATGACCAGGAGGCATCACCTTCACCAGATGCCTGAACCATCTCAGCTGGTTCCTTTCAATACAAACAAGCAGCAGCTCTGCTCCAAGTCCCTCCCAGATTCTAGCTTCTCACCCTGTTCCCGAGTGTAAGCCAAGATACCCACTGTAGCCAAGTGCTTGTTCACAGGGGGTCGTTTTGACCGTTGGGGTTTTACATAATTGTTGTATGGCCTTGCCTTGCAATATAGAGCGCCTTGGGGCAGCTGTTTGTTGTGATTTGGCGCTATATAAAAAAAAAAATTGATTGATTGATTGATTGATCTTATATATGACCTCGTTCTTGGACTTTGGATAATAAAAGTGTAAATCGAGAGCGCCGCCTTCTCACTTCTCTCTTAACCACGATGCTGTGGTACAGTATCTGCCGAACATCAGACTCAGCCCCAAGTTTGTCTATGATCTCACACTCCAAATTACACCCACTGGTGAACAAGAACCTGAGATACTTGATCTCCTCTACTTGGTGCAAAAATGTTAAGTTTTATTACAATAAAATACACCAACAAACCTTTGCTACAAAATGCTACTGCATGGTCAGTGGTGTGCAAATCTCATGAGACTAAGCAAGAAAGCAGAAATCTCACTTCTGCTTTCTGTTTTCAGCTCAGGGAGCAAAGTGTGGGATCCTCCCTTGAAAAAATGTAAATAAAAACAGAATACAATGATTTGCAAATCCTCTTCAACCTATATTCAATTGAATACACCAAAAAGACAAGATATTTAATGTTCAAACTGGTAATCTTTATTGTTTTTGTGCAGATATTTGCTCATTTTGAAATGGATGCCTGCATCACGTTTCAAAAAAACTGGGACAGTGGTATGTTTCCCACTGTGTTACATCACCTTTCCTTCTAACAACACTCAATAAGCGTTTGGGAACTGAAGACAGTAATTGTTGAAGCTTTGGAATTCTTTCCCATTCTTGCTTGATCTACGACTTCAGTTTTTCAACAGTCCGGGGTCTCTGTTGTCATATTTTGCGCTTCATAATTCGCCACACATTTTCAATGGGCGACAGGTCTGGACTGCAGGCAGGCCAGTCTACTACCCGCACTCTTTTACTACGAAGCCACGCTGTTGTAACACGTGGAGAATGTGGCTTGGCATTGTCTTGCTGAAATAAGCAGGGACGTCCCTGAAAAAGACGTTGCTTGGATGGCAGCATGTGTTGCTCCAAAACCTGGATGTACCTTTCAGCACTGATGATGCCATCACAAATGTGTAAGTTGACCCAAGCCATGGACACTAACACACCCCCATACCATCACAGATGCTGGCTTTTGAACTTTGCACTGGTAATACTCTGGATGTTTTTTTCCTCTTTTGTCTAAAGGACACAACGTCCATGATTTCCAAAAACAATTTGAAATGTGGACTCATCAGACCACAGCACATTTTTCCACTTTGCGTCTGTCCATTTCAAATGAGCTCAGACCCAGGGAAGGCAGCGGCATTTCTGGATGTTGTTGATGTATAGCTTTCACTTTGCATGGTAGAGTTTTAACTTGCATTTGTAGATGTAGCAACAAACTGTGTTAACTGACAATGGTTTTCTGAAGTGTTCCTGAGCCTGAGCAGTAAGATGCTTTACACAATGATGTTGGTTTTTAATACATTGCTGCATGAGGGAGCGAAGGTCTCGGGCATTCTATTTTGGTTTTCGGCCTTGCCGCTTACGTGTAGAAAGTTCTCCAGATTCTCTGAATCTTCTGATTATATTATGGACTGTAGATGATGGAATCCCTAAATTCCTTGCAACTGAATGTTGAGAAACATTGTTCTCAAACTGTTGGACTATTTTTCACACAGTTGTTCACAAAGTGGTGATCCTCACCCCATCTTTACTTGTGAATGGCTGAGCCTTTTGGGGATGTTCCTTTTATACCCAATCATGACACTCACCTGTTTCCAAACAGGTGTTCTTTGAGCATTCAACAACTTTCCCAGTCTTTTGTTGCCCCGTCCCAACTTTTTTGAAACGTGTTGCAGGCATCCATTTCAAAATGAGCAAATATTTGCACAGAAACAATAAAGTTTATCAGTTTGAACATTAAATATCTTGTCTTTGTGATGTATTCAATTGAAGAGGATTTGCAAATCATTGTATTCTGGTTTTATTTACATTTTACACAACGTCTCAACTTCATTGGAACTGGGGTTGTAGGTGTTACCAATTAGGCACCACAGTGTCGTTTGAGTGCGGGCGCTAAAGGGGTAAAATATGATGCATATGATGTAATTTCTCTACTTCTGAAAGCAGATTACAACACTCATCATGGACACATGCCAGATTCTTTAAGGCAGTGATTCCTAAAATGGTAGCTGCGGCCCTCTGGTGTGCCATGAAGGTACTGCAGGTGCACTCTAAGAGATCAGTAAAATTAAGAAATAATGTCTTTGATTTTTTTCATTTTGTCAGAAGCAATAAAGCATAGACATGAGATTTAAAAAGGAACTATGGAACATTTTAAACTTAATTTTACAGTTTAGGAGTATTCAGAATCATTAAATTACTTGTTTTGGGGAGAATGGGTGCTCCCCCCCACCAAGCATCTGGTAGCAGAAAAACAGACTTCCAACTTTACGGACGCCGAACTGGTGCCATTTGAATGAGAGCTTCGGGTCTTACAAGTAACAGAAATTGCTTTACGGCACTTCAACAACACATACTCACACCACTTTTGAGGCACCGGTGAGCAGAAGAACAAATCAACAAAGGCTTTATTTCTTACATGTTCATAATCAAGGCAGAGCAGGTGACTGACAAACAAACAAACAGACAAACAAAAAATGCTGTCAGAGGAAGATAGGAAAGGCTGTTAGTGACCATCCGACGATCCATCGGGATTACTTTATGCATTGCCGTGACCGGCTTCAAAGTATACGGCATTCACAACAAACAGCTACAGAGATGTACTAAAACAAAGTATTCATGAGTACTCGTGTGTTTCTGACAAGTGACGTTGCAACTAGAAGTGTCCCAGAGTGCGCTTCAATGGAATGTATCTGATAACATTAAGATTCCAATTAAGAATAATTCCAAAGTTGACGTAAGTGTGATGTCGTGTTATGATGACTCATTTAAAGTGATATCTGTTAATTTTGATGTAGTCATAAATCTCTGCTCCAGGTTCAGCTTTGTGCACAATTAATTATGAGTGTTGTTATCAATAAAATCTAAAAAAAAATACATCTGCTGCCGGGGGAGAATGAGCATCTTGTCAGCTGCACAGCACACACACACACACACACACACACACACACACACACACACACACACACACACACACACACACACACACACACACACACACACACACACACACACACACACACACACACACACACACACAGAGAGAGCAGCGAGCTTCGCAGCACACATACATAGCTCCAAATTTACACTCAAAGTAAAAAATAAAATAAAATACATTTAGCCACATCCCACAAAAGGGGTAAAATCCTGAACATGCACTCACTGCGTAGTCATGGATTAATTTCCAAATGTAAACTTCATGTGATGAAAAAAGCAAAATTGTCGGGTGCAGCTCTGCCTCTATTGTGATCGTGGCATGTAAAATAATGCCCATGAACTCCTGGAAATAATGTATTCTGACTTTTTCCAATGTAACAAATCCATCTCAGTGTCCAGGCAGTCTGTTAAAAACAGTGTCAGATGTCCACACGTCCATGTACACAGCTTCAGTAACAAACAGCATGCCACCACACTTTAGGCTCTAGAATCCGACACTCTGAAAAAGTTCAGTGTGTCAGGGTTAAGCGGGTCATATCCTCTCTGTAAATCCAAGCCATCACTTTCAAACAGCAGCTCAGAAGCTTAATTTTCAGACGGAGCAGGTTCTTTTCCCTCTGTCTGTCAGTCACTGGGATGTTTCTGTTTTGCTAATAAGGACGTCACACACTGAAAAATGCAGAGGATTGCGGAGTGTGACATTTTCTGGAAATGCACCTGCTAACGCTCAGAGTGAGAGGAATAAAAAACATCAGAGATCACTAATTATTACCACGTGTGTGCAGAGACACTTACAATCAGTTATTTTTATGTTGTCTTACTAAATGGGATGTTAAAAAACGTGAGACATGTCCTTTAAAAGTTATTTCAATTAGTAACACCTGAATTAATTAAGTTCTTTGAACTTAAATTAGTAAGTTAGATCACCTCTAACTTACAAACTTAAGTTCACACAACTTAATTCTTTTAGGTGTTACCAATTGAAACAGTTCATTTAAGCGGGTCCAACTGTTCTCTTTTCAGTGCATGAATCAACCTCAATTGGGATTTCTTGGAATCATGAGAAGATGAAGCGTACAAAACGGATGCAGACCTGGTATTTTTGCTGCTACACCTGTAATTATATTGAGATAAATTTCTGTTGTGCAAAAAATTTACCAGAGTTGCATAGTTCTTCTTTAAGTTACATGTTATTGTCATTTATCTGATGTAGTTAAACATAATACTCAAATGGAAATACTTCATCTAAACTGTGATTAAACTTCTGGATGGGTCGGAAGATTTTATGATTTCAAAATGAGTCATGGTGTTATTAAGTTTGGGAATAGCTGTTTTAATATTTTCCAAGGTAAAGGCAAGCATTCAGTCCACGGGCTTCAGGGATACGTGTCTGCGAAAGTGAGAATGGGATGAACATGTTCTCGAACCAATGCGGCATTCAGAGCGCGAGACAGCAATAATGTGACACATTAATGGTAAAATTTGTAAGTTAATGCATATCAGCGGAGTTAGCAGTCAAAATGTTTAAAATCTGTGTGCTAATAATGAAAACTAAATAACCTCCTGATTTCATTACGGTATGACTCGCCCAAACTTTTGATTAAAAAAAAATAATAATAAAGAAACAAGAAGGACAGACAGCAGCGGCAGCAGCAGTGGTGGATTGTGGGTCACCTCCACACTCCACATCCATAGTCCTAATTAGCAGAGCGGGAGAAAGGAGGAGGTTCCACACTAACGAGATTCCATCCAGTGATGAATGTGTGCAAGTGTTTGTGAAATATTAATAAGACGGTAATGAAGCCGAGCACACGGGCTCCATCAGAACAACGAGCGTGCAATGAAGCATTGGCGTGCACAAGCTTCTGCACTAAAAGTCTAACTAAAGAGTGAAAAAACGTCACTGGCTTGAGATCAGACTTTAAGGTGTCGTTATAGACCAACTTTCTCTCACAAATCATCTTCCTCGTTAACTGCCAGATTATTAAACCTGCCCCATATGACGACTGCTCAAACTGATATATGAACAAAGACATTAAGTGTGAAAATTCTTTTTTGTGTTTTTACAGCAAAGGCTTTTCTCACAGAGAAACAAACGATAACAGCTGCCAAAAAGTTTTCTTCTGTTTATTGTGGCTGAGTTGCATGTCTACACACATCCATCAGTTAACAACTCACAGAACACAAAACTCCAACAACTTCCAACAGTCTATAAATCTGTCGGGCTCAAAGCAGGCGGATGCCACAGGCGGCTCTAGGTTGTGCTTTGATGTGCCATAGGCATCCCCCCTCCCAGTTTCTAAAAACCTAATCTGCTCTTATATACAAATAATGAATGTTTATGAGTTCAATGGTAAGAATATTTCAGGAAAAAGTCTTTCCACTGAACGAATGAAAAAAAAAATTCATTATTTATTTTATATAACACCTATAATAGTTCCTTGTCATTTGATATTTTAATTTCTAAATAAGAGAAAAGGGACTTACATTTTGGTGTGCATCACTGGTCCTTTGAGGTCAAGAGGCTCCAAATAGTCCAACACGAACTTTAAATAGCAATCCAATCCAATCCAAAATTGTTCTCAGTAAACTTGCAACAACAGTCAGATAGTTCAAAAGCAAGCCTAACGGTGTAGTCCATACCTGATGCCGTGCACTGGCATCTTTGTGGGTGAGTTGCACATCTACACACTTTCCTCAGACAGAAATTTGTCGAGCTCTTCATCTGACAGCACTTCTACTTCAGGTAGAGATGAGATGTCCCAGTGAATACTGCAGACGGCTTATGGTGTACTGGATTTGTTTTGTTTTTTGTTTTTTTTCTGTGCACTGTCAAAAAGCTCATTCAAATCATTGTCTGGCACCAAAACAAACCCAGCGATGTTTGTTTTTAAGATAAGCACCATTGGCGCTCGTGTGAGCGAGCGGTGTCCGTGGCGTGCAATGGTACAAAATGCATGGAACCAAATTTGCACTGTAAATGGAACACAGTAGCAAATGAAACAAATAATTAATATCACATGACCTACAAACCACCAATCAAATGACAAGGATCTATTTAGGCATTATATAAGAGTTTCTATAGCATCCATCAGATAGTGTTTAAGCACTGCACTGGGATCAGTTGACCAAATTCATGCCACTTACATAAAATATTTGTCTTTTATTATTGTCCTTGTGTTGGTGTGCTTGCATGAAAAAAATGATTTGTTTCTTTGTCAGACAACTCCATCCAGTAAGCTGGATGAAACTGAATCCAAGCCACTATTTAGAAAGCATGATGAAGAATAGCACCACCTAATGGAGAACAGGTTTAGCACTGACAGTTTTATTTGCTGATAGCTGCATTTTGTATGTTGTCCCTGTTAAATAAACACATGCATTTAGTAGAGACTTGGTGGTACAAGTGGTTAGCATGCTTGTCTTGCACAGAGCAGGTGTTGTGTGGGCCGCTGAAGAGGAGGTACTGCTGGCCCACCACCATTAGAGGGCGCCCTGCCTGGAGTGCGGGCTCCAGGCACTGGAGGGCGCTGCCGCCTTACAGGAGCAGCCAGGATGACAGCTGTCACCCATCACTGGAGACAGCTGATTCCAATCAACAGGGAGGTATATCAGCAGGACGGCATCTCCACCTCATTTGCCGAGATATCGCCTTATCAAAGAGGTAACAATCTCCGCCCAAACATACGTGTGACTATAGTTGTAATTCTTGTTGATTATTTGTAGGACAGCTGACTACCGGACAACATTTGGATAAGTACTCACCTTCCTACACTTCTTGATTGTTGTTGATGAGAGGTGGAGGTGGACTCTCCACCCTCCGTGTTGCTGGGTGCAGCCGCATCCACACCTGACTGTTTCTGTTCCTTGCCAGCAGTACCGGATCCGACAAGCGGAGGCAGTGGCCACCTGGGAATTCGGGACTTGGCGGCTCCAGTATTCCCGGGGTTCTGTGGCAGAGGAAATCGGGTTGGTTCCGGTTCGACTTGGACAGACGTCTCCTATCGTCGAGCCTGCCCACACGACACCGTTGTAATTGAACTCAGTCTCAATATTGTAATCGGTTGTGTTTGTTGTGCCTGTTTCACAACAGTAAAAACAGTGTTATTTGACTCCTCCATTGTCCGTTCATTTGCGCCCCCTGTTGTGGGTCCGTGTTCCTACACTTTCACAACAGGATATCTCGGCCAGCGTCATGGATCCCGAGGGGCGTCAACCGGCTGTTGAACGGCCAATGGAAGACCAGGACGCGCAGGCGTCCTCGGGAGTGGTGATCGGTGAGTTGCAGCGGATCCTCACCGCTTTCACGACTCGGATGGATTTAATGACCGAGCAGAACTTCCTCCTGAACCGCAGGGTGGAGGCTCTCGCCGCACAAGTGGAAGCGCGCCCCCCGGGCGCCGCTGCGGCTCTCCCTCCCGTCGACCCTGTGTGTAACAGCGATGTTCCACTGGTCGTTCAACGACCCCACCCACCTTCCCCTGAAGCTTACATAAGCCCCCCAGAGCCGTACGGAGGCTGTGTGGAGACGTGCGCAGATTTTCTTATGCAGTGCTCGCTCGTCTTCGCACAGCGTCCTGTCATGTACGCGACTGATGCTAGCAAAGTAGCTTATGTAATAAACCTGCTTCGCGGTGAGGCACGCGCTTGGGCTACAGCGCTTTGGGAGCAGAATTCACGGCTCCTTCTGACATATGATGGGTTTGTAAGGGAGCTCAGAACCGTGTTCGATCACCCTAATAGAGGCGAAACCGCTTCAACCGTGCTACTGTCAATGAGACAGGGGCGTCGGAGCGCAGCTGCCTATGCAGTCGACTTCCGCATCGTGGCTGCGAGGTCCGGCTGGAATAGCACTGCACTCCGCGCCGCCTTTGTAAACGGACTGTCTTTGGTTCTTAAGGAGCACCTGGTGGCTAAGGACGAACCGCGGGATTTAGATGGGCTCATCGATCTTGTCATACGGTTAGACAACCGGTTAGAAGAACGTCGGCGGGAACGAGATGAAGGGCGTGGCCGGGCACGCGCCGTCCCTCTCCCTTCCGGTTCCGACCGCGCTCCGCCTTCCCCACGCTCCACGGCCCCTGCGCTCCGTGGGGCCACAGCTCCCCCTGCTGACGAAGCTATGGACACGAGTAGGGCAACATTTAGGGCACCAGATGCACAGAGGAGACGGGCCCACGGAGCTTGTTTTGTTTGTGGTTCAATAGAGCACCATATGAGAGACTGCCCCGAGCGGTTAAACTCCAACGCCCGCCCCTAGAGACTGGGCTAGGGGTGGGCCGAGACATTCACGTGGGACACACCCACATTGCCACACGACTCCCAGTTACGATCCTTTATGAGGACTCAACCCTGAAGGCCCCAGCACTGGTGGACACGGGCTCTGAGGGGAATCTGTTGGACAGCAGATGGGCCAGGGAGATAGGGCTCCCCCTGGTGGCGCTTACCTCGCCTGTACAGGTTCGGGCACTAGATGGCTCCCTACTCCCTCCGATCACGCATAAGACACCACCTGTAACTCTGGTGGTGTCAGGAAATCACCGGGAGGTGATCGAGTTTTTTGTGACTCAGGCCACGTCCCGTGTGGTTTTAGGATTTCCCTGGATGTTGAAGCACAATCCCCGGATTGATTGGCCGTCTGGGGTAGTGGTTCAGTGGAGGGAGACCTGCCATCGGGTGTGTCTAGGTTCCTTGGTTCCTCCCGGCTCCCGAGCTAAGGAGGAGGTCAGAGTCCCGCCCAATCTGGGGACGGTGCCGGTGGAGTACCACGACCTTGTTGACGTGTTCAGCAAGGATCTGGCTCTCACTCTTCCCCCCCACCATCCGTATGATTGTGCCATTGATTTGGTTCCGGGCAGTGAGTTCCCGTCCAGTAGGCTGTACAACCTCTCACGGCCTGAGCGCGAATCAATGGAGACCTACATCCGGGACTCGTTAGCTGCCGGGTTGATCCGGAATTCCACCTCCCCGATGGGCGCAGGTTTCTTTTTTGTGGGTAAAAAAGACGGCAGACTTCGTCCATGCATTGATTATAGGGGGCTGAACGAGATCACGGTTCGTAACCGATACCCGTTACCCCTGTTGCATTCAGTGTTCACACCCCTGCATGGAGCCCAAGTTTTCACCAAGCTCGATCTTAGAAATGCGTACCACCTGGTTCGGATCCGGAAGGGAGACGAGTGGAAGACGGCATTTAACACCCCCTTAGGTCACTTTGAGTACCTGGTCATGCCGTTCGGTCTCACAAACGCTCCCGCAACATTCCAAGCGTTGGTTAATGATGTCTTGCGGGATTTCCTGCACCGGTTCGTCTTCGTATATCTAGACGATATACTCATCTTTTCTCCGGACCCTGAGACCCATGTCCAGCATGTACGTCAGGTCCTGCAGCGGTTGTTGGAGAACCGGCTGTTTGTGAAGGGCGAGAAGTGTGAGTTCCACCACACGTCTTTGTCCTTCTTGGGGTTCATTATCTCCTCCAACTCCGTCGCTCCTGATCCGGCCAAGGTTGCGGCGGTGAGAGACTGGCCCCAACCCACAAGCCATAGGAAGTTGCAACAGTTCCTAGGCTTTGCTAATTTCTACAGGAGGTTCATTAAGGGCTATAGCCAGGTAGTTAGCCCCCTGACAGCCCTGACCTCACCAAAAGTCCCCTTCACCTGGTCGGGTCGTTGCGAAGCCGCGTTCAAGGAGTTGAAACGGCGCTTCTCGTCTGCACCTGTTTTGGTGCAGCCCGATCCTAGTCGCCAGTTAGTGGTTGAAGTGGACGCCTCGGACTCAGGGATAGGAGCCATGCTGTCCCAGAGCGGGAAGACCGATAAGGTCCTTCACCCGTGTGCCTATTTTTCCCGCAGGTTGACCCCAGCCGAACGGAACTATGACGTCGGCAATCGAGAGCTCCTTGCGGTGAAAGAGGCTCTTGAGGAGTGGAGACATCTGGCCTCTACTGGTGGTTGGCTCTCACTGCAGTATTGTATCACTTCCTGTTCCGGAGCACAGCGGTGTTTTTTTGTATCTGTTAGCTGTTTAATCTGCGCAGTTAGATTGATCTAGTTATCTAGATTACGATTTGTTTCCCAGTGTAATCTTTACGTGCCTTAACTAAAGTACTCCTTCTGCTGAATCACCTCTAAATTATTCACTTTGCGTGTTTTTAGGAATCCGCTAGGTTAGCGTAGCTACTAGCTCTTAGCCGATTTAGCATGGCAGCTTCTCCTGTCTCTCCCACACTTTTCTGCTCTGGGTGTGAAATGTTTAGTTATTCCTCGGCCTCCTTTAGCAGTAATGGTACTTGTAATAAGTGTAGCTTATTCGTAGCTTTGGAGGCCAGGCTGGGCGAATTGGAGACTCGGCTCCGCACCGTGGAAAATTCTACAGCTAGCCAGGCCCCTGTAGTCGGTGCGGACCAAGGTAGCTTAGCCGCCGTTAGTTCCCCCCTGGCAGATCCCAAGCAGGCTGACTGGGTGACTGTGAGGAGGAAGCGTAGTTCTAAACAGAAGCCCCGTGTACACCGCCAACCCGTTCACATTTCTAACCGTTTTTCCCCACTCGACGACACACCCGCCGAGGATCAAACTCTGGTTATTGGCGACTCTATTTTGAGAAATGTGAAGTTAGCGACACCAGCAACCATAGTCAATTGTCTTCCGGGGGCCAGAGCAGGCGACATTGAAGGAAATTTGAAACTGCTGGCTAAGGCTAAGCGTAAATTTGGTAAGATTGTAATTCACGTCGGCAGTAATGACACCCGGTTACGCCAATCGGAGGTCACTAAAATTAACATTAAATCGGTGTGTAACTTTGCAAAAACAATGTCAGACTCTGTAGTTTTCTCTGGGCCCCTCCCCAATCGGACCGGGAGTGACATGTTTAGCTGCCTGTTCTCCTTGAATTGCTGGCTGTCTGAGTGGTGTCCAAAAAATGAGGTGGGCTTCATAGATAATTGGCAAAGCTTCTGGGGAAAACCTGGTCTTGTTAGGAGAGACGGCATCCATCCCACTTTGGATGGAGCAGCTCTCATTTCTAGAAATCTGGCCAATTTTCTTAAATCCTCCAAACCGTGACTATCCAGGGTTGGGACCAGGAAGCAGAGTTGTAGTCTTACACACCTCTCTGCAGCTTCTCTCCCCCTGCCATCCCCTCATTACCCCATCCCCGTAGAGACGGTGCCTGCTCCCAGACCACCAACAACCAGCAAAAATCTATTTAAGCATAAAAATTCAAAAAGAAAAAATAATATAGCACCTTCAACTGCACCACAGACTAAAACAGTTAAATGTGGTCTATTAAACATTAGGTCTCTCTCTTCTAAGTCCCTGTTGGTAAATGATATAATAATTGATCAACATATTGATTTATTCTGCCTAACAGAAACCTGGTTACAGCAGGATGAATATGTTAGTTTAAATGAGTCAACACCCCCGAGTCACACTAACTGTCAGAATGCTCGTAGCACGGGCCGAGGAGGAGGATTAGCAGCAATCTTCCATTCCAGCTTATTAATTAATCAAAAACCCAGATAGAGCTTTAATTCATTTGAAAGCTTGTCTCTTAGTCTTGTCCATCCAAATTGGAAGTCCCAAAAACCAGTTTTATTTGTTATTATCTATCGTCCACCTGGTCGTTACTGTGAGTTTCTCTGTGAATTTTCAGACCTTTTGTCTGACTTAGTGCTTAGCTCAGATAAGATAATTATAGTGGGCGATTTTAACATCCACACAGATGCTGAGAATGACAGCCTCAACACTGCATTTAATCTTTTATTAGACTCTATTGGCTTTGCTCAAAAAGTAAATGAGTCCACCCACCACTTTAATCATATCTTAGATCTTGTTCTGACTTATGGTATGGAAATAGAAGACTTAACAGTATTCCCTGAAAACTCCCTTCTGTCTGATCATTTCTTAATAACATTTACATTTACTCTGATGGACTACCCAGCAGTGGGGAATAAGTTTCATTACACTAGAAGTCTTTCAGAAAGCGCTGTAACTAGGTTTAAGGATATGATTCCTTCTTTATGTTCTCTAATGCCATATACCAACACAGTGCAGAGTAGCTACCTAAACTCTGTAAGGGAGATAGAGTATCTCGTCAATAGTTTTACATCCTCATTGAAGACAACTTTGGATGCTGTAGCTCCTCTGAAAAAGAGAGCTTTAAATCAGAAGTGCCTGACTCCGTGGTATAACTCACAAACTCGCAGCTTAAAGCAGATAACCCGTAAGTTGGAGAGGAAATGGCGTCTCACTAATTTAGAAGATCTTCACTTAGCCTGGAAAAAGAGTCTGTTGCTCTATAAAAAAGCCCTCCGTAAAGCTAGGACATCTTTCTACTCATCACTAATTGAAGAAAATAAGAACAACCCCAGGTTTCTTTTCAGCACTGTAGCCAGGCTGACAAAGAGTCAGAGCTCTATTGAGCTGAGTATTCCATTAACTTTAACTAGTAATGACTTCATGACTTTCTTTGCTAACAAAATTTTAACTATTAGAGAAAAAATTACTCATAACCATCCCAAAGACGTATCGTTATCTTTGGCTGCTTTCAGTGATGCCAGTATTTGGTTAGACTCTTTCTCTCCGATTGTTCTGTCTGAGTTATTTTCATTAGTTACTTCATCCAAACCATCAACATGTTTATTAGACCCCATTCCTACCAGGCTGCTCAAGGAAGCCCTACCATTATTTAATGCTTCGATCTTAAATATGATCAATCTATCTTTGTTAGTTGGCTATGTACCACAGGCTTTTAAGGTGGCAGTAATTAAACCATTACTTAAAAAGCCATCACTTGACCCAGCTATCTTAGCTAATTATAGGCCAATCTCCAACCTTCCTTTTCTCTCAAAAATTCTTGAAAGGGTAGTTGTAAAACAGCTAACTGATCATCTGCAGAGGAATGGTCTATTTGAAGAGTTTCAGTCAGGTTTTAGAATTCATCATAGTACAGAAACAGCATTAGTGAAGGTTACAAATGATCTTCTTATGGCCTCGGACAGTGGACTCGTCTCTGTGCTTGTTCTGTTGGACCTCAGTGCTGCTTTTGATACTGTTGACCATAAAATTTTATTACAGAGATTAGAGCATGCCATAGGTATTAAAGGCACTGCGCTGCGGTGGTTTGAATCATATTTGTCTAATAGATTACAATTTGTTCATGTAAATGGGGAATCTTCTTCACAGACTAAAGTTAATTATGGAGTTCCACAAGGTTCTGTGCTAGGACCAATTTTATTCACTTTATACATGCTTCCCTTAGGCAGTATTATTAGACGGTATTGCTTAAATTTTCATTGTTACGCAGATGATACCCAGCTTTATCTATCCATGAAGCCAGAGGATACACACCAATTAGCTAAACTGCAGGATTGTCTTACAGACATAAAGACATGGATGACCTCTAATTTCCTGCTTTTAAACTCAGATAAAACTGAAGTTATTGTACTTGGCCCCACAAATCTTAGAAACATGGTGTCTAACCAGATCCTTACTCTGGATGGCATTACCCTGACCTCTAGTAATACTGTGAGAAATCTTGGAGTCATTTTTGATCAGGATATGTCATTCAAAGCGCATATTAAACAAATATGTAGGACTGCTTTTTTGCATTTACGCAATATCTCTAAAATCAGAAAGGTCTTGTCTCAGAGTGATGCTGAAAAACTAATTCATGCATTTATTTCCTCTAGGCTGGACTATTGTAATTCATTATTATCAGGTTGTCCTAAAAGTTCCCTAAAAAGCCTTCAGTTAATTCAAAATGCTGCAGCTAGAGTACTGACGGGGACTAGAAGGAGAGAGCATATCTCACCCATATTGGCCTCTCTTCATTGGCTTCCTGTTAATTCTAGAATAGAATTTAAAATTCTTCTTCTTACTTATAAGGTTTTGAATAATCAGGTCCCATCTTATCTTAGGGACCTCGTAGTACCATATCACCCCAATAGAGCGCTTCGCTCTCAGACTGCAGGCTTACTTGTAGTTCCTAGGGTTTGTAAGAGTAGAATGGGAGGCAGAGCCTTCAGCTTTCAGGCTCCTCTCCTGTGGAACCAGCTCCCAATTCAGATCAGGGAGACAGACACCCTCTCTACTTTTAAGATTAGGCTTAAAACTTTCCTTTTTGCTAAAGCTTATAGTTAGGGCTGGATCAGGTGACCCTGAACCATCCCTTAGTTATGCTGCTATAGACGTAAACTGCTGGGGGGTTCCCATGATGCACTGTTTCTTTCTCTTTTTGCTCTGTATGCACCACTCTGCATTTAATCATTAGTGATCGATCTCTGCTCCCCTCCACAGCATGTCTTTTTCCTGGTTCTCTCCCTCAGCCCCAACCAGTCCCAGCAGAAGACTGCCCCTCCCTGAGCCTGGTTCTGCTGGAGGTTTCTTCCTGTTAAAAGGGAGTTTTTCCTTCCCACTGTAGCCAAGTGCTTGCTCACAGGGGGTCGTTTTGACCGTTGGGGTTTTACATAATTATTGTATGGCCTTGCCTTACAATATAAAGCGCCTTGGGGCAACTGTTTGTTGTGATTTGGCGCTATATAAAAAAATTGATTGATTGATTGATTGATCTGTTGGAGGGAACGTCCGTGCCATTCACGGTTTTCACTGACCACCGGAACCTGGAGTATATCAGGACCGCCAAGCGGCTGAATCCCAGGCAAGCCCGCTGGTCACTGTTCTTCGGCCGTTTTGACTTCCGGATCACCTACCGTCCCGGGACCAAAAATCAAAGATCGGATGCTTTGTCCCGGGTACATGAAGATGAGGTCAAAACGGAGTCGTCGGATCCCCCGGATCCCATCATCCCGGAGTCCGCTATCGTGGCCGCCCTCACCTGGGACGTGGAGAAGACCGTCCGGGAGGCCCTGACATGAGACCCGGACCCCGGAACCGGACCGAAGAACAAACTCTACGTCCCACCAGAAGCTAGGGCTGCAGTCCTGGACTTCTGTCACGGTTCTAAGCTCTCCTGCCATCCTGGGGTGCGTAGGACCGTGGCAGTCGTCCGGCAGCGCTTCTGGTGGGCGTCCCTAGAGGCCGACGTCCGGGCTTACATCCAGGCCTGTACCACCTGCGCCAGGGGCAAGGCCGATCACCGCAAGACCTCGGGTTTGCTACAGCCGCTGCCCATCCCTCATCGCCCCTGGTCCCACATCGGCCTGGATTTTGTCACGGGTCTCCCGCCGTCCCAGGGAAACACCGTCATCCTCACGATAGTGGACCGATTCTCCAAGGCGGCCCACTTCGTGGCCCTTCCGAAGCTACCAACGGCCCAGGAGACAGCGGACCTCCTAGTCCACCACGTCGTCCGTCTGCATGGGATGCCATCAGACATCGTCTCCGATCACGGTCCCCAGTTCTCTTCGCACGTTTGGAGGAGCTTTTGCCGGGAGCTGGGGGCCACGGTCAGTCTCTCGTCCGGGTATCACCCCCAGACCAATGGACAAGCAGAACGGGCCAACCAAGAAATGGAGCAGACCCTACGCTGTGTGACAGCCGCGCACCCGATGGCCTGGAGTACCCACCTGGCCTGGATCGAGTACGCCCACAACAGTCAAGTGTCATCAGCCACCGGCCTCTCCCCTTTTGAGGTGTGCTTGGGGTATCAGCCCCCGTTGTTTCCGGTGGTTGAGGGAGAGGTTGGTGTGCCCTCGGTCCAGGCCCACCTACGGAAGTGCCGTCGGGTGTGGCGTGCCGCCCGTTCTGCTTTGTTAAGGGCCCGGACGAGAGCGAAGAACCATGCAGGCCGGCGGCGGGCCCCGGCTCCCACGTATCGTCCTGGGCAGGAAGTGTGGTTGTCCACCAAGGACATTCCCCTACAAGTGGACTCCCCAAAACTACAAGAACGATACATTGGTCAGTACAAGATTCTCAAGGTCATCAATCCCGCCGCAGTGAGGCCGGAAGCTGGAGCCTCACTGCGGATTCATCCAGTATTCCACGTCTCCAGGATCAAACCTCATCACACCTCACCCCTCTGCACTCCGGGTCCGGCACCACCTCCTGCCCGGATCATCGACGGAGAGCCGGCTTGGACCGTGCGCCGGCTCCTCGACGTCCGACGGATGGGCCGGGGTTTTCAGTATCTGGTGGACTGGGAAGGGTACGGCCACGAAGAATGCTCCTGGGTGAAGAAGGGCTTCATCCTGGACCCAGCCCTCCTGGCCGACTTCTACCGTCGCCACCCAGACAAACCCGGTCGTGCGCCAGGAGGCGCCCGTTGAGGGGGGGGTCCTGTTGTGTGGGCCGCTGAAGAGGAGGTACTGCTGGCCCACCACCATTAGAGGGCGCCCTGCCTGGAGTGCGGGCTCCAGGCACCGGAGGGCGCTGCCGCCTTACAGGAGCAGCCAGGATGACAGCTGTCACCTATCACTGGAGACAGCTGATTCCAATCAACAGGGAGGTATATCAGCAGGACGGCATCTCCACCTCATTTGCCGAGATATCGCCTTATCAAAGAGGTAACAATCTCCGCCCAAACATACGTGTGACTATAGTTGTAATTCTTGTTGATTATTTGTAGGACAGCTGACTACCGGACAACATTTGGATAAGTACTCACCTTCCTACACTTCTTGATTGTTGTTGACGAGAGGTGGAGGTGGACTCTCCACCCTCCGTGTTGCTGGGTGCAGCCGCATCCACACCTGACTGTTTCTGTTCCTTGCCAGCAGTACCGGATCCGACGAGCGGAGGCAGTGGCCACCTGGGAATTCGGGACTTGGCGGCTCCAGTATTCCCGGGGTTTGGTGGCAGAGGAAATCGGGTTGGTTCCGGTTCGACTTGGACAGACGTCTCCTATCATCGAGCCTGCCCACACGACACCGTTGTAATTGAACTCAGTCTCAATATTGTAATCGGTTGTGTTTGTTGTGCCTGTTTCACAACAGTAAAAACAGTGTTATTTGACTCCTCCATTGTCCGTTCATTTGCGCCCCCTGTTGTGGGTCCGTGTTCCTACACTTTCACAACAGCAGGTCTGTAATTAAAAACTATCTCTGGACTTGTGTCAGGAAGGGATCCAAAATAAAATTTGTGCCAATTTAGTGTGCAATTCCATACTTGACCACAAGCAAAATACGAGCAGCCAAAAACAAACAAAACAAAACAAAAAAAAATACAAACAAACAAACAAACAAAAAAAAAACAGAAAAAAAATGCTCATATGTGTATTAGGACTAGAAATTTAATTTAAAATGCAATTTTACTACAAATACTGATTCTGCACAATTAAATATGCAACCCCCCCCCCCCCCCCCCCAGAAATAAAAAACTCTGACGCCGCCACTGGCCAAATTTAAACATTATTCTAACCAACAGAAATACAATGAGCTCCTACTTTGCCAAAAACCAACCACAGCACAAAACCTATCAAGGAAGCAAACACAACAACAGTCAACAACAACAACAACAACAACAAATCTGAGGTGATAAAATTGTGTCTTGGATTGTCAGCTGTTAATTGTGGTGGAACGATTTCATTTTGCGAATAAAAATTCCATGTATTGTAAAAATCAATATATTTATTGACTCATTGAGGAAGACTTCACTAGAGATTATTTCTTTGCAATCGTACGCTCTGAGAGCAGGTCACATTCCTGACTGACAGCTGATCATAGTCAGGCAGACTTTTTATATACAGGACATCAATTTATTTTCTTTAAAAAGTGTCTGTTTGGAGTTAAAAGTATTTCTGCTACAATATCTATGGCATAAATTCTGCAATTTAAATCATATGGGACATTTCTGAATGTGGCCGAAAAAGCCCATGTGACCTTTTGCCTCCTAACTCTAACCTTTCTGTCTGCTTCTTGATGCAAAGTGAAAATAAACATTGTAAACTGGCTATAACTAGCAGGTAGCACCAGGTCAGAATAAACTCAGCCTTTGTCTTTATTCACGGTTTCTTCTGGAAACTTAGATTTATATACTTTCAATACATAAAATTACATATAAATATTTCTGATTTGTATATTTTTAATGATTAATGCATATTTAAATAATAATAATAATAATAATAATAATAATAATTTTATATATATATATATATATATATATATATATATATATATATATATATATATATATATATATATATATATATATATATATATATATATATATACTTTTCAATGATTCCTGTCTGTTTTCAGATATTTTCTCATTTATTTCACTTCTGTAGTGGGCTAAAAACATTTCACGTTTATTTTTCTGTTGTAAAAAAACAGCGCAGCAGTCTTCACAAAAATAACATAAACATGACATAGTTAGTAAAATAAAATGTTTTCTTTCACATTGTTATTAAATGTTGGATTTTATGTATCTTATGTATTATATCACTGTATTATATCTCTCGTTTTATATTTTGATCATTTTTTGGAATGCAATTTATGATTTTTTTCAATATCAATTCATTCACCAGTCATTTAATTTTCCAAATAATCAATTAATTGTTTGGTCCGCATAACAATAGAACTTTTTAAGGAAATTGTTTTTCTGTAAACAAATCCTGTCTGCATAAAAATGAGTATCAGACATTTTTTTTTTTTTTTTTGGCTTTTCTTGTTTTGATAAATTTATTTCAAACTAATTGATTATTAAAAAAACTCCTAATTATTCTTCTTATTCCCATTAAATATCTTTAAAAACTGATTTTGTGCAATTAAACAAACTGCTGCAGAAACAACCTCATCTACAAAAGAAAAAAATAAACAAAGGAGCGACAAAAGAGGAGGAATGAAAGACAAGAGGAAAGCGTGATTGAAGAGGAATGCTGCTGGCTTAAGACTGAAATGAAAAAGTGGGAGGAAGAGAAGGAAGTGGAGGAAGGTGGAGTTCAAAGGTCACTCTCTTTTTTATCCATTACGACTCAGGGTCACATTTTGGGTCACGACTGTGACGGAGTGTTTGGTGATACGAATCAAACGCACCTCAGATTTAATCCATTCCAGCAAATTCTCAACTAAAAATATCCCACAGATATATGAGGAGGAGAAAGACAAGGAGGCATGAAAGGAGGAGGAGGAGGAGGAGTGAAGAGGAGAGGAGCCAGGGGACGGTGGGGGGGTCGGTGGAGGCAGGAGGAGGCGTTTGTATTTGACCTCAGGCTGACCTCCTCTCTGTCGCCCTCTCACCTCTCCTTCACCTCCTTCCTCCATCCTTCATCCTGGACAGATCAGGAGGAGGGGGGGAGAATCACCCCCCCCACACACACACACGCATTCTTGTGCATCCTTGTGAGAACCCTCATGAAGTGCTTTTCCCCACACAGGGTCTGATCTGTGGAGGAACCTGAAGTCTGAAAGTCTGATGGAAAATCATGTTAATTAAAAGCAAATTTTAAATTTTTACAGAATTAAAGCATCTGTCTGGACGAACACAAACAGTTGGTTCCAGCGACACGCTTCCTGCAGCCTGTCTCAGAAATTCTGTCATCTTGTCTCAGCAGCAGCCACACTAACAGGAAGTGATGTGCTGGAGGTTTGAGGCACACCTTGGTACAGTCTGTCATTTGTCTTTTATTCAACGTGCCAAAAAGCGCGACAATCATCCTACCGCTGTCGTTTACATGTAACCATAAGATCACTAGAATTTGTGCCAAGATTTTATAATCTGCTTTTATTTGTGGTCTGACCCCGGGATGTTGGTTTGACAGGATGTAGTGCCACTAGATGTCACACTAAAACACCAGCATCTTAGTCCAAAACACAAACTTTCTTTTGTCCCTGAAGTAATAATCCTGAATCAGCCTTAGTCCATGTTCTTGGTTAGATACCTATTTAGCCTCTGATCCTGGTTTCATCAAGTCCCTTCAGTCTTTCATTTTGATTGCACAGTGTTATGTGGGCAGTAGGGCAGGACTCACATGAATCAAATGTGCACAAAACATTTTTAAAAATAAGCAACAGAAAAGCTAAGATTACAACACTAACATAGGGAGCATTAGTCCATCCTCTGCATGAATCAGCCAGTGTAAGTGCTGGTCCAGAGCCCTTGTAAATGGGCTGCATCAGGAAGGGTTTATGCTGTATATTCTGCCAAACCAAACATACGGATCACCATCCAAATTTTGGTTAAAGCCAGTGCTAACAATAAACACCACAGGTGCTGTTGTCCAACACCGTGCTGATGGAAACTGAGCTATTGTTGAGCGAAGAAGAAGAATAGGATGAGAACTTGTCTGGAGACAGAGGGAGAGGAGGAAAGTTAGAACTGTGGAAGTGAGAGTCATGACTTTGAATGTCATGACTTTTGAATGTTGGCAGTATGGCTGATATGATGGAGCCAATTTAACTCTAGCCAGGTCCAAGCCATATTTCTCTAGGATTGACCTTGAAAAGGTTATCCACGCCTTTGTCAAAAGTAGACTACAACCCCAATTCCACTGATGTTGAGATGTGTAAAATGTAAATAAAAACAGAATACAATGATTTGTAAATCCTCTTCAACCTATATTCAATTGAATACACCACAAAGACAAGATATTTAATGTTCAAACTGATAAACTTTGTTTTTTTTTGTGCAAATAGTTGCTCATTTTGAAATGGATGCCTGCAACACGTTTCAAAAAAGCTGGGACAGTGGTATGTTTACCATTGTGTTACATCACCTTTCCTTCTAACAACACTCAATAAGCATTTGGGAACTGAAGACACTAATTGTTGAAGCTTTGCAGGTGGAATTCTTTCCCATTCTTGCTTGATGTATGACTTCAGTTGTTCAACAGTCCGAGGTCTCCTTTCTCAGTGGTTTTCTGAAGTGGTCCTGAGCCCACGTGGTAAGATCCTTTACACAATGATGTCAGTTTTTAATGAAGTGCTGCATGAGGGATCGAATTTCATGGGCATTCAGTGCTGGTTTTTGGCCTTGCCGCTTACGTGTAGAAAGTTCTCCAGATTCTCTGAATCTTCTGATTATATTATGGACTGTAGATGATGGAATCCCTAAATTCCTTCCAAATGAACATGGAGAAACATTGTTCTTAAACTGTTGGACTATTTTTTAATGCAGTTGTTCACAAAGTGGTGATCCTCACCCCATCTTTGCTTGTGAATGGCTGAGCCTTTTGGGGATGCCCCTTTTATACCCAATCATGACACTCACCTGTTTCCAGTTAGGTGTTCTTTGAGCATTTATCAACTTTTCCAGTCTTTTGTTGCCCCGTCCCAACTTTTTTGAAACGTGTTGCAGGCATCCATCTCAAAATGAGTAAATATTTGCACAAAAACAACAAAGTTTATCAGTTTGAACATCAAATATCTTGTCTTGGTGGTGTATTCAATTGAATATAGGTTTTGCAAATCATTGTATTCTGTTTTTATTTACATTTTACACAATGTACCAACTTCATTGGAATTGGGGTTTTAGATTATTGTAACTCTCTGTATGTTGGCTTGGATCAGACCTCTCTAAACCGCCTCCAGCTTATTCAGAACACTGCTGCTCGTCTTCTTTCGCGAAAGAAAAAGTCCAACCACATTATGCTGGTCTTGGCTACTCTTCACTGGCTTCCGGTCTGTTACTGCGTTGATTTTAAACTTCTTTTAATTGTTTTTAAAATCCTCAGTGGCCTGACCCCAGTGTATCTTTCAGAGATTCTTTTTCCTTACACCCCAAGCAGAGCCTTAAAGTCTTCTGATCAACTGTTGCTGGAGGTGCTTAAAACCAGATTAAAGACGAAGGGTGACAGAGCCTTTGCCGTGGCTGCCCCCAGGTCCTGGAATAGTCTCCCCTTTAATATTAGATAATTTAATGATCTCTCTTTCGTATGGCTAGTATACTGGCATAGTATGTTACTATGATTTTACTCTTTTAATTCATTTTATTAGGAAAAGGAGGGTGCTGTGGCCTCAACTTTATCTAAAGTCTGGGTCTTTTAGTGAAGCTTAGGGCTAGTGGCCGGCAATCACCTTAGTATTTCTTCTGTTTTTCTTGTTGTTTAATGCTGACAAATTATACTGTATTTGTTGTCTTTCTGATGCCTGAGTCTGTTTTTTTTCTATTCTCTCTGTTTGAGGTGTGGCTCCATGGTGGTAGATTTTGCAAAAAGGATGGAAATGGCTGTCATTTGTCAGGTGACTTTGGAGATGAAGAAGAAGACAGTGAGAGTTCAACCAAGGATCAGATGGTGGAAACTAAACAAGGAAGGCTGTTGTGTAAAATTCAAGGAGAAGGTGAGACAGGGACTGGATGTTATTTAAGTGTTTCTGGTTAACTGGAAAGCCAGTGCAGGTGTGGTGAGGGAGACAGTTAGGAATGTGCTGGTGTGACAGAGGAAGGAAGAATGGAATGAAGATGTGGTGGAATGAAGATGTACAGGAAAGTATAATGAGAAAGAGGCTGGCAAAACAGAACTGAACTAGTTGGAGAGTGATGAAAGTAGACAGGAGCATAAGAAAATGCAATTTAAGGTGAAGAGACCCGTAGTAAAGAATAAGGAGAGGGCGTATAGAAGTTGGACATGAAGCTGAATACTAAGAAAGGAGAAAAGGGCTAATACTAATTGGCTAGACAAAGGGACTCAGCTGGAAAGGTTGTGCAACAGGTCAGGGTAGCAAAGAATGCAGATGAGAATTTGCTGAAAAACCATTCAAGGAGATTGTGTTGAAAAGGTGTAGGGAGTATTTTGAGGAGCCCATGAATAAAGAAAATGAGAGTGAGAATGCTGGATGATGTGGACAGCATAAATCAGCAAGTGGAACAGATTCATAAGGATGAATGAAATGAGGACAGCTAGAGGATGAAGACTGAAAAGGCAGTTGGTCCAGATGAAATACCAGCTGAGGCATGGAAAGGGTTAGAGCTAGACCGAAAGCCCAGAGAAGAGTTGTGGTATTCTATAAGGAAGTCTAGAGTGATGGAGAAGTATGTGAGAGTGGTGCAGTATTCATACAAGGACAGTGTGACAGAGACAAGATGTACAGTAGGAATGACAGATGCATTCAAAGTGGAAGTGGGATTACATCAAGGATCGGCTCTGAGCCCTTTCTTGTTCACAATGATGATGGACAGGTTGATGAAGAAGATTAAACAGGAGTCTCCTTGGATTATGATGTTTGCAGATGACATTGTGATCTGCAGTGAGAGTATAGAGAAGGTTGAGACAAGCCTGGAGAGGTGGTGATACAGGCTGCAGAAGAGGAGAATGAAAAACAGACAGAGCAAGACTGAGTACATGTGTGAATCAAGGGGAGCACAGTAGAATAGTGCAGTTACAAGTAGTAGAGGTGGTGACAGTAGACAAGTTTAAAGTCACCTTTCCAAAATAATGCAGAATGTGGTAGAAAAGTGAACACGATAGTACAGGCAGGCTGCAGTTGGTGAAAAAAGGTGGTTGGAGTGATCTGTGATAGAAGAATATCTGAAAGAGTGAAACGGAAATTGAGACAAGTTATGTTGCATGGTTAAGAGGCATACTAACAGAAGACTGGAGGCAGAGCTGAAGATGCTCGAGGTTTCATCGGAAGTGATGAAGATGGACAAGATTAGGGATGAACAGATCACAAAGGACAGCACACATAGGAAAGTTTGGAAACAACATCAGAGAGGTGAGGTTGAGATGGTTCAGAAGTGTGCAGAGGAGGGACCCAGGAAATACAGGGAGAAGGATGCTGAGGATGGAGCCACCAGAGGGAGGCCTAAGACAAAGTTTATTAATATGATGAGGGAGGACATGCAGGTGGTTGGTGAGACAGAGGAAGATGCAGGGGACAGTGAGAGATGGAAACAGATGATCTGCTGTGACGACCCTAACAAAGCCAGCTGAAAGTAATATAATAATAATAATAATAATAATAATAATAATAATAATAATAATAATAATAATAATAATAATAATAATAATACACTGTGTAACATGATTTTTTTTCCTGGCAAATAAGTGTCTTTTTCCAACTACATTTATTGCAAAACAATAGACAAAGCCCAATTTTCATGCCAAACTTTGTTTTTTTTGGGGGCTGCACAGCAATTTTATCCTCTCAAAACACCTATTTTTGACAATTTTCTGACTTTTTCACAATAAAACTAAAATACGGAACATAACTGCAGCAAGGTTTATTTTCAAACATTTGAAAACAATTTTACAAACTTAAAAATGAACAGTTTTCCTTGATTTGCGAATGTGCAATGAATCACTTTCCCTTGTCAGACCCCAAATGTAGTCCCCCATCATGATTTCATTGTAAGATCCCTGGTATCTGTGTTCAAAGTCCATTATGTCTTGGTGGAAGCGCTCCCCATGTTCTTCTGAGTATACCCCCATGTTGTCCTTGAAGTTGTCAAGGTGAGCATCCAGAATGTGGACCTTCAGTGACATCCTACAGCCCATTTGGCCATAGTTTCTCACCAAAGTCTCATCCAGTTCCATATAATTGTCAGCCTTGTGGTTACCCAGAAACCCATGGACAACATCAACAACACTTTTCCATGCCTCCTGTTCCTTTGCTGTTAAGTTTCTTTGGAAATTCAGGGCACGCTATGATTTTCTTGACTTGCGGTCCAATGAAAGCACCAGTTTTCACTTTTGCCTCTGACAGCTTTGGAAAAAAGTCTTGAAGATATTTGAATGCTGCAGACTCTTTGTCAAGCGCTGTGACAGATTGTTTCATGAGACCAAGTTTGATGTGCAGAGGAGGGAACAAAACCTTGTGAGGATCCACCAATGGCTCATGTTTAATGTTACAGCTTCCAACTGAGAATTCAGTCCTTTCAGGCCATTGCTTCTGGTGATAATGTGCTGCCCTGTCTCTACTGTCTCAAAGGCAGAGAAAACAGGGAAACTTGGTGAAACCTCCCTGGAGTCCAATCAAAAATGCCACCATTTTGAAGTCCCCATTGACCTCCCATCCATACTCATCATAGTTCAAAGCTTCCAGCAGATATTTGACACTGTAATCCTCCTTGAGATTCACTGAATGAGCCAAAGGAAGTGATGGTTTCTTGTTCCCATTGTGCAGTAGCACAGCCTTCAGGCTTCTGGATGAGCTATCAATGAAGAGTGTCCACTCATTTGAATTACATGCAATTCCAGTTGCATTGAACAGTCCTGACATGTCACAACAATACCACAAATTCTCTTCCTTGGCAAAGAAGATACGTGTAGAAAAGCTGGTGACGTTTTCTTTGGCTTGTTACTTGCACACTTTTCATCCAACAAGTCCCACTCATTCAGCTTTGAGATCAAAAGCTCAGCATTTGACTTTGTCAAACCAAGATCTCTGAAGAGGTCATTCAGATCTCCTTGACTTGGGAAGTAAGGATTCCTCTCACAAACTGTATCTGTAATGTCACAGTCCACTTCACTGTTCTCCCCATCTTCTGATTCTGTGCTTTTCTCTTCTGATGGTTGTTTTCTTTCTGGAGGTGAAGGTACAGGAAGTTCATTACTATGTGCTACTGGTGCAGTGGAAGATGGAATGTCAGGATAAGGAATAGCAGGTGCATTCTTCGCACTTCAAAGTTTGGAAGGATCCACCATGCAGAAATAGCAGTTGGTTGAGTGGTCAGTGGGTTCACACCATATTCTTGGAACAGCAAACTTCATTGCTCTCTTTTCCCCTCTGTTGTTTAGGTTGTTTAATTTTCTTTGATTAAACAGTGAAATGTTCATGAACAAAGGAGATTCTTCAAACCTCAGTAAATTACTCTCCTTGAAAGTTCTTGCTCAATCTATACAAATGATGGTTTTCATAAATATAATTGCTTTGTCAACATTGTATTATGTTTAAAATGATGTTTGAACCCTTTTGACATGATCACAAAAAGAAAATATGATGACCACAACTCTGACAAATGGACTTAACTTTTCCAGAAATTAGTAGAGACCACTCAGCGAATGCGAAAACTGGTTAATTTGCAATTTCATTGTCCTGACCACAAAACCAAAGTTTGGAGGTCAAGACCACTTTTTTCTCTTTTGATTGGTTGTGAAGAAATGGGGAATTATGGTTTTAACCCAGGAACAAGACAAAAGTGAAAATTTGTTACTTAGTGAATAGTAAGTAGTGCATTGCCTGTGGGGATCCACAGGCTCTAGATTGGTGTAGTGTTTATAAAATAGGTAACTGACATTTTTCCAGGGTAGTAATAAATTATGCAAAATTTCTATAATGAGTTGAAAGTGTGAGTGCAGAATGTTTTTAGAACCTTAGACCTCAACAGTTTTAAGAAGACTCAACCCTTTTATTTCCTGCTAATTATGTAATTTTTTAATGTTAATTTACTGTCTTAATGTATTTAAAATTGATTAGGTTCTTGTTATCATATACATATACATATTATTATTATTATTATTATTATTATTATTATTATTATTATTACTTCTATTTTGTCATTTGATTTTTAAATGGACTACAATAGAAATACGTGCTTTCAGTTTCTTCTGTCATCCATGTATTTTTAACGTACTTACAATTATATTATGTACTTACATTGAACTTACTAAAATAGCATCACGCACACACACTTTTGATATATAAATAATTTCCCTCTCCTTTCTGGAATGGTGTGTGAGTCCAGAATGTAATTATCAATGTCCATTGTTCAGTGTTGTTAATTAATATCTGTAGTTTCTTCAAAAATATTTGTGTTATCACCCTTCCGTTTTGGGCTTGTTCATCCTTGACCCAAAATTCATAAACATGCCAAATGGCAAATGCCAACTCTCCTCAGTTTGTCTGTGATCAAACTTATACACATGCATGCACGCACGCAGAGCTTTTTGTACTTTCTACATTCTGTTGCAAGCAGGTGCTTTTATTTTTACACAACCACAAAAAGAGACAGTGGTGGAACACATCAATCCCAAGTTCTCACTCATGGTAACGGCCACATGGTGGCCAACAACACTGTTAAAGTAACATGAACCACAAAAACAATATTTAAGACCCCAAAATCCAAAACTCCCATGGTGCATTTTAGCACAATGTCCATTGTACACTGTTGTTAGCTAATATCCCTAATTTCTCAAAAAATATTAGTTCTATCAACTTTCTGTTTTCACAGTGTTCATCCTTGACCCAAAACACATAAGCATACCAAATGGGCAAATGCCAACTCTCTCCAGTTTCTCCATGAGCAAAGCCATACACATGTATGCACGCATGCATGCACGCACACAGAAGCCACTTGGCTATTGTAATATAGATATCAATAACAAAAGTGATTTTCTTTGTTGTTGAAACACAACATTGATTCATTAAGCTTGCACCAGCAAAAGCATAATGAATCCAATTTTATTTTGTCTGGCTGCTGTATCAACAAATTTCTGTCCCCACAACACTGTGTTGTTTGGTATTTTCTTTTTAAATTAATCATGCACCAACTTTCCTTAAAAATCTGCTGTTAAATTTTATTCATAATTTTGTTGGTTTTTCATGCACCATTTTTCTGCTCATACGAACAGAACAGCTGCTGCATTTGTTTCACAATAAAATAATCTGACAATACTGACATGCAATGTGCAGTAAGTCAAACGCTCCCATTAACTCAGCATCTAATCACTTTACTCCAGTGTTAATGCTTACAAACTGTCATATTGTAATATTGCAATAATTCAATACTTAGAATTCTTTGTTTGTGAAAACATTTTAATGACTTGTGTGCTATTTGTCATATCCTCTGTTTGTTTCATTTATGCCACTTATCAGCACACTGAGTGAAGAAAAACTGTTTGAAAAAATGTTCTGTTGAGTTGTCTGAATGACAAAGTTCACTTTGATTCTTTCAAAGACTTACTTTGAAATTGACTTTGATTTTTTTTTTTTCCTGAAATAAACGTTTCAGCCATTGCAGAGATGTCAAAGTACTGACCCATGGATACTAAGGTGTGTAGTGCTGTGGGTACTGCGAGCATGTGCCGGTGCAGGGTGTCACCATATTTGCTACTCTACAGAAATATCTTTGGGCCTGGATGGCACCATCCATGTGAAAAGTGGGTGTGGCCTTGATCTTCTCCCGTCACTGGGGTCCTCAACTCTTATTTATCTATATGCTGGGTTATATCTAGAGAAGCATACCACATGATGTTCCCTCAAAATGCAAGTGACACTCTGCATGTGAGTCTCCCTAAGTAGCCATTTGTTTGACACAAAGTCACTCCAACAGTACATAAGAATCCTTCAAAGAGGCCTGGCACCAAAGACGTCCAGGCATTCGGTAACTGTCTTCTTAAAAGTGTTTTCAAAAGAATGCTATTGCCTGTTACATGATAGAGAGTTATTACTAAGTGTGATGTTAAAAGTGTGCTATTACTGAGAGAGTTGTTACTAGGTGTGTTGTTAAAAGCGTGTTATTACTGAGAGAGCTGTTACTAGGCATGTTGTTAAAAGCATGTTATTACTGAGAGATTTGTTGCTAGGTGTGTTGTTAAAAGTGTGTTATTACTGAGAAAGTTGTTAGTAGGTGTGTTGTTAAAATGGGTTATTACTGAGGGAGTTGTTGCTAGGTGTGTTGTTTAGATGTGTGTTATTACTGAGAGTTGTTACTAGGCATGTTTTACAATTGTATTATTACTAAGAAAGTTGTTACTATGCATGTTGTTAAAAGAGTGTTATTGCTGAGAGTTGTTACAAACATGTTATTACTAAGAGAGCTGTTGCTACTCATGTTGTTAAAAACGTGTCATTAGTGAGAGTTGTTACAAATGTGTTATTACTGAAAGTTGTTACTAGGTGTGTGGTTAAAAGCGTGTTATTACTGAGAGATTTGTTTCTAGGTGTGTTGTTAAAAGTGTGTTATTACTGAAAGTTGTTACTAGGTGTGTTGTTAAAAGAGTGTTATTACTGAGAGATTTGTTGCTAGGTGTGTTGTTAAAAGAGTGTTATTACTGAGAGATTTGTTGCTAGGTGTGTTGTTAAAAGTGTGTTATTACTGAGAGAGCTGTTATTTGACATGTTTTTAAAAGCATTATTACTAAAATAAATGCTACTAGGCATGTTCTTAAAAAGGTGTTATTACTGAGAGTAGTTACTAGGTGTGTTAAAAACAAGTTATGACTAAGAAAGCTAGCATTACTATGTATGCTGTTGTTCTTCTTCTTTCTGCTGCTCCCATTAGGGGTCGCCACAGCAGATCAATCCTTTCCATCTCACCCTGTCTTCTGTATATTCCTCTGTCACATCAACCACCTGCATGTCCTCCCCCAGCACATCCATAAACCTCCTCTTTGGCCTCTCTCTTCTCCTTCTGCCCGGTGGCTCCATCCTCAACATCCTTCTCCCTTATATACCCTATGTCCCTCCTTTGCAAATGTCCAAACCATCTCAATCTCACCTCTCTGACTTTGTCTCCAAACCATCCCACCTGAGCTGTCTGTCTGATATGTTCATTCCTATTCCTGTCCAGCCTCCCAAAGAGAAACGCAACATTTCCACCTCTGCCACCTCCAGCTCTGCCTCATGTGTTTTTGTTAGTGCCACCATCTCTAAGTCGTACAATGTAGCTGGCCTCTCTGTTGTTACGAGGCCCTTTGTTAAAAACCTGTTATTACTGAGAGAGTTGTTACTAGCCCCTTTGATAAAAATATATTACTGAGAGAGTTGTTAGTACCTACTTTGTTAAAAATGTATTATTACTGAGAGAGCTGTTACAATGCCCGTTGTTAAAAGCATGTCATTACTGACCAAGTTGTTCCTAGACCCTTTGTTAAAAACTTATTACTGAGAGAGTTGTTACTACTGACCCGTGTTATTACTGAGAGAGTTGTTACTAGGCCTATTGTTAAAAATATGTTATTACTGACCAAGTTGTTACTAGCCCCTTTTGTTAAAAACGTGTTATTACTGAGAGAGTTGTTACTAGGCCCTTTGTTAAAAACGTCTTATGAGAGAGTTATTACTAGGCCCGTTGTTAAAAATGTGTTATTATTGAGAGTGTGAGTTGTTACTAGGCCCTTTGTTAAAAATCTATTACTGAGAGAGTTGTTCCTCGCCCTTTTGTTAAAAACATGTTATTACTGATCAAGCTGTTCCTAGCCCCTTTGTTAAAAATGTGTTATTATTGAGAGAGTTGTTACTAGGCCCTTTGTTAAAAATCTGTTATTACTGAAAGAGTTGTTTCTTGCCCCTTTTGTTAAAAACATGTTATTACTGATCAAGTTGTTCCTAGCCCCTTTGTTAAAAATGTGTTATTACTGAGAGAGTTGTTACTAGGTCCTTTGTTAAAAACATGTTATTACTGAGAGAATTATTACTAGGCCCGATGTTAAAAATGTGTTATTATTGAGAGAGTGAGTTGTTACTAGCCCCTTTGTTAAAAATGTGTTATTACTGAGAGAGTTGTTACTAGGCCCTTTGTTAAAAACATGTTATTACTGAGAGAGTTATTACTAGGCTTGTTGTTAAAAACATGTTATTATTAAGAGAGTGAGTTGTTACTAGGCCCTTTGTTAAAAATCTGTTATTACTGAAAGAGTTGTTCCTCACCCCTTTGTTAAAAACATGTTATTACTGACCAAGTTGTTCCTAGCCCCTTTGTTAAAAACGTGTTATTACTGAGAGTTGTTACTAGGCAGTTTGTTAAAAATGCTTTATTGCTATGAGAGTTATTACTATGAGTGTTATTACTAGGCATGTTGTTAAAAAGGTGTTATTACTGAGAAGTTTGTTGCTAGGCATGTTGTTACAGCGTGTTATTACTAAGAGTGTTATTACTAGGTCATTCTGTTAAAAGCATATTGCTGAAAGCATGTTTTTAATTTGCTTATTACAATTTCAAATACAAGGTTTTTTCTTATTATTATTAGAAATTTTAGGTTTCACAGTGTATGTCAAACCCTGCTGTTTGCATGTTCTGCATTAATATGTGATGCGTTTCGACATCCTTACATACGTGTGTGTTACCATGGCAACCTTGGCTCCATATATTTCCCTGCCGAAGCAGCAGGGAGCTTCAGACGTCCATCCATCTGTCTGTGTGACCTCCTGATGAACCGGCCTCCGAACGCTATCATCTCTCCGCAGCACGCATCGCCGTAACCATGCGCAGACGTGCTATAAAACACAGAGCATGTATGAACATGACAACACACACAAACACACACACTCAGCCGTGTGAAGATGATGTGTGTTTAATGAGATCCAGCTCCTTTTAATCTGCTGCACACATGCAAGAAACTGAGAATGTCTGTGAAAGAAAGAAAGAAAGAAAGAAAGAAAGAAAGAAAGAACGAGAGAAAGAAAGAAATAAAGAGGGAGGGTAGATTTTCTCAGCGCTGCTCAGTTCGATGAAACCGCCACAGAGAACAAAATGAAAGCAGAGCGAACGAGTGGAAGAATATACGTTAAAGAATATGTGTCGTTTAATGGCCGCAGGGAGCGAGCTGAACTTTTCAACTCTCTGCCGCTCCAATAGAACAGCTTCAGTTAATGCAATTTTTTGTCAGGCAAAACTCCATCTTTTGGCGACTACACCTGTTTGCTAATTCTCACTTTTCTGGACAAACTGCTGCGTGCTCGCAGCTGATGGCAAATCTGTGCAAATCAGGAAGCTCACTGCAAACTTGGGTTCTCATTTTGGTTTCAAATGAGGAAGCGATGCGTCTGTATCCGTCTGCTCGGTCTGCAGCTCATCACGCTGCTGCAACAATAAAAGCAACAATGACACACACACACACACACACACACACACACACACACACACACACACACACACACACACACACACACACACACACACACACACACACACACACACACACACACACACACACACACACACACATACAGTATGCACATGCACAGAGCTTTGGAAAATCACTTGTTATTTTATTTTGATATCATTAGTTTTTATGCAGAAATCCATTCATGATGGAAAAAAGTATACAAATGCCGCAGTACAAAAGGACTAAATACAAACTAGAAAAGCACTCAATAGAGTTGTAACACCCACATGTTGTGTAAGATTCTGCTCCAGGTCAGACACAGACCAGTCAGAATTTTTTCCATCTCACAGCACCAAAAAGATTTTAATCTGTTGGTTTCTTCTTGTTTGATCCAGATCCTTTTCCAGAGCAGATCCAACACTTTTCAGGACATTTAATCACACTGGATTAATTCCAGCACTGTAGCCTCACAGCCAGTAGTAGTGTAGGATCATTTATCGTTTTGTGTATTTTTTGGGGGAATAAAAGCAAAAACTCACTTGATTTTGAAAGAGGATACTATTAATGACTTAAATTTATAGAGCGCTTTTCAAGACATCCAAAGCGCATTACAAGTTGCATTATTCATTCACTCGCACACTCATGGTGGTAAGCTACTTGTGTAGCCACAGCTGCCCTGCAGCAAACTGACAGAAGTGTGGCTCCTTCTGACCACCACCTTGTTCATACAAGTATCTTGCCCAAGAACACAAAAGCAATATGGTTGGAAGCCGGATTTGAACTGCCGACCTTTCAGTCACAAGACGGCTTGCTCTATCAAGTGAGGTATTGCGATTGTGACCGCAGGACCTTTGTGGCCGGCACGGCGGTGGGATCAAACCTGGACGGCTCGCACTAAAGACCATTCCTCTACCAGGTCAGCCAAAGGGGACTTCCCTGTTAGCCAAGCTAGCAGGAACGTCTTTTCAATCAGGACCCGGGACCTTCATCCTGCTACACCAGCCCAAGATATAACAAGCTTTAAAAAAATTAGGGCACCATTTTGTCTTCACATTCTAAGGGTCTGAAGTCCAAGATGGCGTCCAAAATGGCCTCCGTTTAGCAATAATCCAATATCTTTGCTAATACACAAGATATAATTACAAAGTACCTAAATATAGGTTTTCTGACACAAGGAAACCATTTGTATCATCAAATTATGTAATTACATTATGTAATTAACAGGATATAAAAGGGTTGAGTTCTTCTTCTAAAAATTGTTGAGGTCTAAGGTTCCAAAAACATTCTGGACTCACTTGCCATTCCAACTCATCACAGAAACTTTGCATTATTTACAGCTACCTATTTTATAAACACACGGACAACGCGCCAGTAGTTTGTTTCTGTTTGTTTGCTACTCAGATGACAATTCAAGCAAAATCCAAATTCCACAGTTTTGGGCTTCTTTTTAGATGAAGACTCTGACATGTTTGTTAATATAGAGTGAGGCAAATAAGTATTTGATCCACTGTCGATTTTGCAAGTTTTTTTTTATCGTAGGTACTCTTCAACTGTGAGAGACAGAAAAAAAAAAAAAAAAAAAAAAAAAAAAATCTCAAAATCAAATTGTATGATTTTTTAAATAATTAATTTGCATTTTATTGAAAACAAAAGTGGCACCCATTTTTAAATGTTTAAATCATATTGTAACAGAATCAGGTGAGTTTTTGCTTTTACCAAAAAATAAAATAAAATAAATAAAAATAAATAAATAGATAAATAAAACATTTCATAACAAATGCGCCCCCACTGTAGGCCTCAGGTTCAATTCCCACCTGTTCTCCTTGTGTCTGCATGGTTTCCTTCCGGGTGCTCTGGCTTCCTCCCACTTGCAAAGACACACAGGCCCAGATTGGCTCCAGCTTCCCATGACTCTAAAACTGGAATAAGTGGGTATAAAAAAAATGAATGGATTCTAATAACACACCTGAGTTTATAACTTTAGAAAAATAATTTAAACATGCTCTGGTTCTGTCCCTTTATGTGGCTCCATTGTAAAGAAAAACAGAACATTTTGGACTTGGCAGAGTTATCCACTCTCTGAGCACGCTCTAGTTTCCTCTGTCAACAGAGGAGGGTTGAGATTCTGTGGTTACTGTCGCTGTCTTTGTGTTTATGGAGCAAATACAGCTGGTGATCAGAATCCAAACATTTTGCCTTTTCTTCCTTTGCTCACTTTAACATTTTTTAAAATCCCATTCTCACTCTATGACATCACAGAGGTCTGATGGAGCTCTTCTCCCTCTTTTGCCTTTTCACTATTGTTGTGTCACAGATGTTGTTCGAATATTGCTAAAGGAAGCTGATGAGTTTGCATAAGAACAAAGCTTAAACAACCAAGTTCTCTTCTGCTCATCACACACTACTTCTGTGTCTGGCTTAGTTTATACTCCCCCCTCAGATTATAATCGGCATCTCTGTTAAAAAACAATTTTTGAATATTCCCGGGAAGTACATCATTTGCTGCTTTATACATAATTTGTGCTGTTTGTAGACGAACCAGGTCATTGAATTTTAATGTTTTGATTCTAAGAATAGCAAAGTTATATGGTCTTTGTAACTGGCATTATGAATTATCCTCACTTTTTTTGTAATATTGATAGTGAATGTAGTGTACATTTATAAGTACTGTATTGCCCCAAACTTTGTACACAGTAATTTAAATATGGTAAAACAAGTGAACAGTAGAGAATTCGGAGTGATTTGTATATGTGTTTGGCCTTACTGTGTACTGAGATACTTCTTGACAGTTTATTCTATACATGTTTTAAGTGAAGTTTCTAGTTTATTTTATTATACAAATATTGAATGTTTATGAGTTCAATGGTACAAATATTTCATGAGGTGAAAGCCCGGTTGAATGGAATGTTCCATCTTTCACCAAATTAAATGTTTGTTCCATTGAAAGAATGTAAAAACATTCATTATTTGTTTTATATAACGGCTAAAATAGATCCTTGTCATTTTATATTATATTAATTTACAATCAACAGAAAAGGGCCTTACATTTTGGTACCTCCTCAGTGCAGCAAAAAAAAAAAAAAAAAAAAATCACATCAGAAATTAATTTGGCTTTGGTGCCTCACTGCTGCTTTGACATCAACAATCTAACATGAACTTTAAACAGGAGTCCAAAATTAATTCTGACAACGATTTTATGCATGCCGTGCATAAAATCGTCGTCCGTCAGCAAAAGAAACTCCGCCATGTTTGTTTCATGGTTAAGCGCCGCCTGACTTGTGTGAGCGCATGTGTGTGTGTAGGTGTGGGTAGGTGTGTGTATATGCGTGTGTGCACAGAGTGCAATGGTACCAAATGTATGGAATCAAATTTGCACTCTAAATGGAAACAAATTCTAAATGCAACACAACACAAATGGGGCGAATAATCCATGTCACATGACATACAAAGCACCAATCAAATGACAAGGATCCACTCATCCCATATATCATGCCTATTATTACACCAAGAATCTTAGTTTCATGAACTCCTTCTGTATCCACACAATCTATTTGTACTTGCACTTGAGTCTTCTTTGCCAAATAACATGAGTTTAGATTTACTTAAGTTTAATGATAATTTGTTCTTATATAACGGCTGAGTGGATCCTTGTCATTTGATTGGTGCTTTGTATGTCATGTGACATGGATTATTCACCCCATTGTTGCATTTATAGTGCAATTTGGTTCCATAAGTTTGGTACCATTGCACTCTGTGAACCCCGCCCACTAGTGAGGGCAGCGTTTAGCTAAACATGCGGAGTTTGTTTTGCTGACGGATGACGATATGAAGGAGCTAACTGACGGTGCTACTTCTTCGATGTCTCACACACACACACACACACACACACACACACACAAACAAAAACAAATCCACTGCACTACAAGCCGTCTGGAGGCATGAAGAGCTGTTAGGAGGAAGTTAGAATGAAATGCTGGACTAATTTCAGACATGATTTTTTTTTTTTTCACTGCACTGAGGAGGTACAGTTTTTTTGTTTAGTTTTTTTTTTTGGAAGTACACAAAGTCGGAGCATGGCATTGCGGACTTCGTCGTCAGAATTATTTTTGGACTCCTTTTTAAAGTTTGTGTTGGATTGCTGATGTCAAAGTAGCTGTGATGCACAAAAGCTGCAAATTTCTGACGTGATTTTTCACTGGAGTGAGGAAATACACAGTCTTTTTTTTTTTTTTTGGAAGTACACAAAGTCAGGCGTACTAAAATGTAAGCCCCTTTTCTGTTGATTGTAAATTAATATAATGTAAAATGACAAGGATCTATTTTAGCTGTTATATAAAACAAATAATGAATGTTTTTACATTCTTTCAATGGTGCAAATATTTCATGAGGTGAAAGCTGGAACATACCATTCAACGAGACAAACACATTTACAAACACACACAAAGTTCACATTGACTATCTGGAGAAACCCACTCACCTAACCTGCATGTGTTTGGAGGTAGGAGGAAGACTTTCCGCCTGGTCCTGTCTGGAGAACACACAGACGCCACACAGAAAGGACCAGGCGGGAAGTGATCCATAACCTTCTCCCTGTGAGGCAACAGAGCTAACCACTAAGCCACTGTGCCACCCTGGCTAGTGGTTATCACAGTGGAATTTTCATTTCCCCTTCATCCATGTTCCTCATCCACCAGAGGTCTCCTCAGAGAGCAAGAAAACAAAAATGACGCTGTGTTGCAATTATTGTTCTTGAAGTTGCATTTATGATTTTATATTGCAGGTCAATATGAAAAGCTGTTGAAATGTATATTTATTTATTTGTCTGGCCACACACGCAGAATTTTCTGTTGATGCCTGTTTGTCAGAACAGCCAGCACGTGGAACTATTACCACCATAAAAATCAATTTGTCATTGTTAAATGCCTTCATTCCTACACTTTATTGTTCCTGCTATCCGATATGCACGTCCCGGCTTGGAATTCCCAGACAGAGGAGCTAATTGGACATAACGGATGTGAAATCACACCCTGATGATCTGGATGTGTCGATATTGACAGAAACAAGCTCCCGGGATCAGTCCATCAATATTCCCAATCACAATGAGTGTGACTGTGTGAGAGAGGCAACAAATGAATGGATCAACAGCCGAATATTTAATGTAATAATTAATAATTCTGTGTGTGTTTGTACACATAAGTGTTGTGAAAAGAAAAAAAAAGGACAACGAGCAAATTAAAGGAATAAAACACTCCGAAATTCAATGAGGCTGACAGAGAGAGGGAGAAAGTTGATATTTATACTCTCTCTCGCTCTGGGGTCTTTTCAATAATTTAAATGCCAAGCATACTTTTATTTTTATGGTACATGTAATTATATTATTGTGTGCTTGTAGAGCAGCACAGATGAGGAAATACAACCCTGTTACACAAAATAAAACACAAATATTATAAAGCATTAAAAGAAACTCGATTATAATCATAATATGAAAACCAAATGTGAGGGGACTTATGGGATCATATAAAGTATTAAAGAGCTGCTTTAGTCAAGACACAGTAGAACTCCAAGCGTACATACTCCAGCCAAGGCCCAACAATCTGCTTTAATTAATGCCCGGATTAATAACATTAATGCAGTCTTGTTAAAATACAATAACTTCATTAACGTCAGGTGTGTAAAAATACATATTTCACAGGAACAGATCATAATCCTGGCCCAGATATGAATGTTTTCCTGATCTATATCTAATAATCTCATATGTGTAATTATAGCCATGAATATTTTAAAATATTTATAAGATTTTTAATTCAGCTGTTTATTTATTAAACTTGGTGCTAAAATAATATTTTGATTTTAAATGCAAACAGTTATCCTTCACAAATAATGTGCCGCTTCCCTTCACACATAATAATAACTAAAACAACAACAATATTATTATTATTATTATTACTACTATTATTATTATTATTATTATTATTGTTGTTTAAATGTTATTATTATAATAATAATAATAATAATTTGATATATAAAGATTAAAAAGAAAATGATTTGGAAAATTACAGATCATGATCACATCAGAATTTCATCACTTCCTCCAAACTCTCCAATTTTATTGAAATGTCCTTTGCTTTAAAAAAAAAAAAAGAAAAAAAAAAAAGAAAACATTTATTTTGTAAACAAAAGCAGAGGGTTGATCACATAACCTTCTGGCTCCTCTGCCAGCTGCTGCTTAAATGTATTCAGTAATGAAGTTACACTGAACTTGTTACATATTATACAGCCACGATATTACCATACAGAACGGTGTAAAATGGAATATGAAAATAATCAGGGTGAACCAAAGCACACACAGGCTGTAAATTATAAAACCCTGTGCACAGATGGTGTGCATGTTGCTGATTTACAGCCCCCGATGTGTCAGAAAAAGAAGGAAATTGAAGTCTAAGACCAAAAGCCATCAATCTGGACACACACACGTGCACGAACAAACATGCACACACACACACACACATGCACGTGCGCTCACATGCACGGCAGCTGTTGCTCTAATTACCTTTGCCATGCTGAACACACTAATCACCATTACCTCGCTCTCTCTGCTAATTCAAAGATCAATTTAATTTTATGGATTCTTTATTGGAATTATATTTCACTGAATATCCCGCCTCTCCACCCTGATTGACAGGTTTAGCCACCTGTTACTGGATTGCACATTTCGCTGCGGTCAATTATGTGCATATCAGTTATGACAAACCACAACAAAGCATAAATTACCCGACAGAGACGACACGTTACTGTTTAATCAACTTTTCATCTTGTCAAGTTTTGGAGTTTTAATTCAAAGTTTGTCATAACATCATTTGTTCTTGTTGTTGCATGTCCAGTTAACACGGCAGTTAGAAAGTGGTGCATTCATGGAAACACTCCTCCTGTGTGATCAGTCCATCCTCCTCTTCAGAGATGCTGTATCCACTTCTGCAGCTTCCACAACTTTACTTCATTCAGCGTTTCTGTGTTAATCTGTTCTCACGTGCGTTCTGGATATAATCTGGGAAATCATCAGAAAGGCAGAAAGCAACGAGACAGTGGGACTGAGAGATCTTACAATGAATACAAGAGCAAACGAGATTTCTGAGGTCCGTCAATCTGGATGTGCACACCTCCAAAATTCAATGGAGTCTTCCATGCCCTAATGTCTATCTGTGGTGCAAATTTGGTGAGAATCCCTGAGTAGTTTGGACGTAATCCTATATAAAGTGCCTTACATAAAGTGAAATCTTGATCCAGAATCTGGATCCGGATCACCTAAAAGATTTAATTGAGTCTTCCATGCCCTAATACCAAGACTCGGTGGGGGAGAGGAGATCTCACAGCGCAGCTGTGTGTACAGAGGGACTTTTCATCACTGTTTAGACACTGTTTTGGATTTAGAAAAAGGACGCTTTATGTGGATTATTTATTCAGATGATTCCCACTGAAACTAACATGTGGTTGTCCATTCAGCTGCTCCCGTTTTCGTTTTTGGGTTCGCCACAGCGTATACAACCAGATCCGCATTGATATTTGACACAGGTTTTACGCTGGATGCCCTTCCTGATGCAACTCCAGTGTTACCTGGAGAAACACACACACAGCCGCTGGTGTTCCAAAGAGGTCTCCCATCCAAGTACTAACCAGGTCCCGCACTGCTTAGCTTCTGAGATCTGACAGGATCAGGCTTAAGCCCAGGTTACACATAGACGGTTTTGTCGGCGGGCAGTACGTAGACCGAAGTTCGCGGTAGTTCCGGCTGTTTTCGCGGTGGAAAGGGGCAGAGCATTTCGCAGGCGTTTTGAGCGCCGTACTAGCCGCAAATGCGCGAATAAAACGCCACTAAATCCGCCGAATAAAGCAGCATTTTGATGCCGTAGCATCCGGCACACGTCAGGCAACGGGGGTTAATACCCAGTTCTATCCTTTACAATCACAGGTTAAGACGCGCGTGAGAACGGCGGTGTTCTGCTGCCGCTGATAATGCCCTGTGTACCGCTGGATTTATCCAGGCAAATCCTGCGTTACTCCAGGAACTTTTGCATATAGGCACCGCCCCCAGAGTATAATAGGCTGAAGCAGCTGTCACTGCAGGGGGAGGGAGCTCATCTCTCAGCCTTTTCTTTTCTCTCCTTTTCCCCTCTTCAACGTGTTGCTCCGTCTCCACCACAGGGCTACCCTCTGCTTCTGAACCAGACCTCTTGGTAAGTCCTTGCCGCTGCCAATTTTCTTTTAGGAGGCATACTGGAGCTTCTCTGCAAAAATATCTGGAGCTGGCCGCGAGTGAGAGGCCTGCATGCAGTGCGCTAGCGTTTTTATACTGACCGCCGCCTATCGGCCGTTTGGAACGCCGTTAACTGGGAGGCGGTGTTTAGAACAATGTACTGTCCGCTAGCGCCACCGTTTTGTCTGCCTCTGTCGCCAGTTAAAATGCCTTTGAGGATGCCAATGTAGGCTCTATCGCCGTTTTACACGCCGTTGGTTAGGGATACAACGCCGGCCGCCAATTACGGCGGTGTAAACTGCGGCACTACAGGAAGGAGCAGGATGACACGGCGATTCAAAAGTATCAAACGCCGTTGTTCGTGTTGTCTCCGTCGTTACGCGAATTCTCCGGGAGCGCTCCCGGAATTATTCGACATGTTAAATAATTTTTTTCCACGATTCCCGGTAAAGCTGGAACTAAGCCACGCCCCCTAGTGCCGGCATTGACAATGGCGTTTGATCCTTAAGACAGCCAAAAACTCTTCCGGGACGCTTCCGGGAGCTCTTACCGTCTATGTGTAAACGGGGCTTTACACAGAGCAGACCGGCTGCACTGAAACTAACAGGTAAGAATTTATATTTACAACGTGTCTTTTACTCTGCCAATCAATGCATTAATGGATGTATTTTGGTTGTTTAAGCTGCAGGGTTCAAAGTGTGTGAAAAAAGCAGTAGCTTTTTAGTTTGTACGATGTATGACGATGTATATAATACCGAGATAAACTGTGACTTCTAATACTGTATTTTACTGCTTTTGAAAGATGATGACAGTGTTTGGGGTTTTATTTTATATTCATTCATTTTTCGTGCATTCTTATGTGTTTGTGATCCTTGAATTTACTCAGCAGCGAAAAGTGAAAGTGAAACTGGTTTATCAGAAGCTGACAGTGTAACCTGATGCGGCCGCATCCGAATCAATACAAAAAGTTATCGGTTGTCTGTAATAAAGATAAATCTTTTAGCAGTTTATTGATTTAGCATCATAAAAGATAATGTTTCAGTTATCAGATTAATGGTTATCGAAGCTAATGAAGGAATATATCCTAAATGTGCTTAAACTATGCATTATCCTTTTGTTTTTTTTTTCCCTATTCAGCATCATCATAATATTATTTATCTTTTATTGAGCTAAAAATATATTGTTACATGAGTGTGTTTTAGTGTTTAGAAGTCATCATTTATATATTAATAGAGCTTGTTGCTGTTGAAGAATATATTACTCATATGCTCATAGTGATCAATATTTATCAGTGCTTATTAAACATGTAAACAATAGCTAAGGTTAATTACATGGTATCTATATATTCAAAAACTCTTGGGTTATATGTTTGAATACTGTTGAATTGTGTATTGTATCTACCTAATTAAAGGCATGTTATGTTTATGATTACATTTGTTTTTGTTCTAAGATTTGCTTTGCTCAAATATTAGTTTAGTTTCTTAGCAAGCTGTCATGAAGATATGTTACTTATATAATCATTTTCAAAAGTCTTGTAAATGTGATGTGTCCCTGTTTCGGTGAGGCCCTGAAGATATGCTGACAGTTTTTCAGTTAGCAGTTGCCCAAAAACCTTATCAGAAAAATTCACAGCGCGTGTGGACAGGACCATGCAACGAAATGGAGGGATCAAGACTACCCAGATGAAGGACACCGCACAAGATTAGCAGAAAAACGTTGTAGTAGTATAGAGTGTATAAATCAGGGCCGTATATAGGAATGTGAAAGGGGGGGTTCAAATCCTTGAGTTGGGGGTCCAGTGGGCCGCAAGGCCCCCAGTGTGGTTGATTTGCAACGCCCTCGTGGGTGGCTCAGGGGGGCAAAGCCCCCCAAAGCAGAAGCTTTTTGAGGATTTCGAGGGGTAAAAAGCTACATAAATTTCATTTGAAACCCAAAATGTATCATTTTAGGAAATACATTTTTATATACAAATAGTCCTTGCTTGGGATTGGATCAGTTGCCATAAGAACCACCCAGGAAGAACCAAGATAACATTAATGCAAACTTTATACCTGCCTGTCGGTTGCGTCATTCGCAACCGACAGGCGTGAAAAAACTCACACATGCGCACGAAGGTTCAAGCTTGGCTGATGCAAGCGCACATGATTCAAATCCATATAGTTTTTGCAAAAAATAAAAAGGTCGGATAGTTTTCTAACAGACCTCAGTGAATTATACAACCCCTGGCAAAAATTATGGAATCACCTGCCTCAGAGGATGTTCATTCAGTTGTTTAATTTTGTATAAAAAAAAGCAGATCACAGACATGACACGAAACTAAAGTCATTTCAAATGGCAACTTTCTGGCTTTAAGAAACACTATAAGAAATCAAGAAAAAAAGATTGTGGCAGTCAGTAACGGTTACTTTTTTATACCAAGCAGAGGAAAAAAATATGGAATCACTCAATTCTGAGGAAAAAATTATGTAATCACCCTGTAAATTTTCATCCCCCAAATTAACACCTGCATCAAATCAGATCTGCTCATTGACATTGACCCTATGCCATGACATTGACCCTATGTGTCTTTTTGCAAGGAATGTTTTTGCAGTTTTTGCTCTATGGCAAGATGCATTATCATCTTGAAAAATGATTTCATCATCCCCAAACATCCTTTCAATTGTCCAAAATATCAACATAAACTTGTGCATTTGTTGATGATGTAATGACAGCCATCTCCCCAGTGCCTTTACCTGACATGCAGCCCCATATCATCAATGACTGTGGAAATTTACATGTTCTCTTCAGGCAGTCATCTTTATAAATCTCATTGGAAAGGCACCAAACAAAGTTCCAGCATCATCACCTTGCCCAATGCAGATTTGAGATTCATCACTGAATATGACTTTCATCCAGTCATCCACAGTCCACAATTGCTTTTCCTTAGCCCATTGTAACCTTGTTTTTTCTGTTTAGGTGTTAATGATGCCTTTCGTTTAGCTTTTCTGTATGTAAATCCCATTTCCTTTAGGCGGTTTCTTACAGTTCGGTCACAGACGTTGACTCCAGTTTCCTCCCATTCGTTCCTCATTTGTTTTGTTGTGCATTTTTTGATTTTTGAGACATATTGCTTTAAGTTTTCTGTCTTGACGCTTTTATATCTTCCTTGGTCTACCAGTATGTTTGCCTTTAACAACCTTCCCATGTTGTTTGTATTTGGTCCAGAGTTTAGACACAGCTGACTGTGAACAACCAACATCTTTTGCAACATTGCGTGATGATTTACTCTCTTTTAAGAGTTTGATAATCCTCTCCTTTGTTTCAATTGACATCTCTTGTGCTGGAGCCATGATTCATGTTAGTCCACTTGATGCAACAGCTCTCCAAGGTGTGTTCACTCCTTTTTAGATGCAGACTAATGAGCAGACCTGATATGATGCAGGTGTTAGTTTTGGGGATGAAAATTTACAGGGTGATTCCATAATTTTTTCCTCAGAATTGAGTGATTCCATATTTTTTTCCTCTGCTTGGTCTAACAAAGTAACTGTTACTGACTGCCACAATCTTTTTTTCTTGATTTCTTATAGTGTTTCTTAAAGCCAGAAAGTTGCCATTTGAAATGACTTTAGTTTTGTGTCATGTCTGTGATCTGCTTTTTTTCTACAAAATTAAACAACTGAATGAACATCCTCCGAGGCCGGTGATTCCATAATTTTTGCCAGGGGTTGTATATGTACGTATATGTACGTTATGTATTAAAATAGAGGTATTTAATTTGGTGACCTTGTTTAACTCGCGAAATTCGCATTAATAAATCCCACGCGAATATTTGCACCTTTACAGTATTTGCAACAGGAAGGAGAAGCTCCCTTTATTTCTCAGCTTATACATACAAACATGTTTTTACAAACCAGACAAGTGTAATTGTGTGTCTACATGGGTATTTACAAGCCTACTGATCTGTTTGATATCAGAGGAGGATAGGGACCAGGGAGCAAAAATTCTCAACCCCCATGGGAAAAGTTTATCTGGCAGTTTCCCCTTTCATCACTTAAGGGATTACTCTGGCAGAGGAAATTGAAACTTGAGGGTGTGTGATAATAGCTGTGTAACAGTTAGTGCTTGTTGCTTATTATCAATGAAAAGAAAATACATAACGTTGATATCCAGATCAGAAAAAAATCAGCAGAATTCTCCGGGGGGGGGGGGGTCGGTTCAACCCCCTAAACCCCTCTATATACGGGCATGTAAATACAGGGCCAGCCCACTGTTGGGGGTTCCTGCTTGCTGTCAGCTTGCTGGAACACCAGATTGCTGGTTGAAAGCTTGCAGCTCCTGGGACCCTCAGAACTTCTGGGTATGTTTTTGTTTATCTCACTCATTCTGTAAAACTTAAATTCTGTCAAAATTTGTGACATTTAAAGCCTGTTCAATAAATCTCTGAGTGGTGGTCTATCCCTCAGAGTAATTGTGTTCAAATTTAAATGACTGGTTAATACCTTCTTTCAAATCAACAGACGCACAGGATAAGAGGCAGGGGGAGGCGAGGTCACAGGATACCACTGAAATATCCCAAGACTAACTTTTTTGTTAGCTGTGCCCACCACTGGTTAGACCTGATCTCAAATGTAAGAGACAAAATTTGAAGAGGACAGATTCATACAGATTGCCTCAGTGTCTGTTCATTTTCATGTTTATGTCATGTTGTCTGTTTGCACACCTCTGCATCATGCAGCCTGCATTTCTTTGCAAAACACAAAAATAAAAACACATTTATTTAGTACTTGTTCATTAAAGCTGTGAGGCCTTTCAAATTTTTAAGATTTAAGTCATCAAAAGAATTTTCTTGTGATGAATAGTATGTCATTGCCAATATGATCAAAATTTGCATTGACTTAAAAAAAAATCATAAATAATTCCCCTGAAGGGAAAAATTTCAAAACAAACAAACAAACAAAAAAAAAAACAGACAGCCTTCATGGTCGCGACCCAAACAGTCTGTAACATACGTCATAAGCCATGTGGGGGCTTTCCCCAACTTACATGAGGGATACTGGGAAGCACATTGCGACAGCCAATCAGAGTAGATAGGCACAGTGACGTCTGCTGGCTGTAATCCAATTTGTCCAATTCATCTAGTCCAACTCATGTAATAAAATAGTCCAACATGGTGGAAAATGCTCCAAAACAGCTTATTTCTGTTTAAATCAAACACGTTACTCATATATTTTGCAAAAATGTGTGAGAAATAAACAACCAGGTAACCCCTCTGAAGTGATTTACAAGACATTTTATGGATGTTAGCGTGCACGTCCCGTGTTTGCGCATCACACAACGTCAAATGTAACCTCCAGTAATTTCAAAACCTTATGCATGTGCACATGCATGTCATCCTGAAAACAGCTTTAAAAAAAATACAATATTCATTATGGAATTCCCCCCAAGTAAATATGTTCTTTTTATTAAAAAGAGCTGCAAGGAGCTTGTCTGCTCTGTGTAAGCCTGATTCTGTCAGATCTCAGAAGCTAAGCAGTTCAGGATCTGGATCTGGTGAGTACTTGGATGGGGGACCTCTTCAGAACACCAGTGGCTGTATGTGTTTCTCCAGGTAAAACTGGAGCTGTCTCAGGAAGGGCATCTGGCGTAAAAACTTGTGCCAAATACCAATGCAAATCTGGCTGCATGCATAGGAAACAGAATATGACCTTTTGACCTCTTAAAATAGCTCAAGGTTAGCCATCTTTGAACTTGTCCGAGGTCTGTGTCCCAAGAATGTCCCCTGTGAATTTGAAGATGCTGGCAGCAACAGGAATGGAGCTGAGCATTGGCAGACAAACAGACAGGCGGATGGACGCAAAGCCTTTGCAATTCTAAATGGCCATATTTTGGTCTCAGGTAATAAGCTGATACTATAATGCTTGGATTTCAGTAGAAAAAAAAATGTACATTTTGTGACATTTGAAAGACTGTGCAGTTTTACCCCTTTAATACCCTCACATTTTTCAGTAGAATGTAATGAATACCAATGTGCTCTACCAAACGGCTGAGTTGACCATTTAAGAGTTAAGTACTTGGTAGGGACAGATGGTAGTTATGTTTTAATCACTATAGTGTCCAGGATGGAGTCATACTTTTTTACTCTACATTCATATATAGATACAAACATACTGCAATACATGCAATGAAAATTCATTTCACCCACCAACATAGTCATGGAAGACAATAATCCATGTATGATTCCAGAATGGAGAAACATGTAACGTTTTATATATCACATAAAATTTAATGATGAAATAGGAAACATTTTGAGGATGATACAGAGGAGAGGAGAGCTGCTAATGCTGAACGTTAGACATTTGCTTAATACTCACATTTCTGTCCGGCCAATACAAATAAATCCTTTGGACTGGATTATTTTTGCACATTGGGAAATTTTTGTGAGCATTATGCTGTGGGGATGTTTTTGAACTGAATTAAATTGAATTGAATTTTAACTGAATTTGACTTTTTAATTTTTATTTGGCACACACACAAAACTTAACAAAGAAATCTCTCACAAAACCAAACAAAGAAAAACAAAAGCAAACAAAACCTCAAACAATTAAACAAACAAATAAAAAAAAACAATTTCCCGGTTGTGTGCGGCCCAAAGGGTGTGGGCTGAAGCAAAGGCTTATAAATGCACAAATTGCTATATACACATATATATGCACTCATAACAGCAACTACAAAGATGTAGATTAATCAATACATCTGAACATAGCAGAACAATTAGCTGTATGCCTCACAGATTAAACAGAAGAACAGAAACAAAAACAATTTACCTAATTGATCATATTTTAATAAGCAATTCTGTTATTTTTATAAGATCTTTTCAGGCCAGCCAAAGTACCAGATAATTTAATACTATCAGTTCACTCATTCCAGATTTTAACCCTTTTAGCAGACACAAAATTACTTTTTACAATAGTACGATACTTTAAGCAGTCAAATACTAATGTTCCTCTCAGATGATAACAGGACTCTCTTATTTTAAACATTTCCTGGACATGTTGAGGTGAGAGTTCATTTTTAACTTTATCCATGAACTGTATCGTAAAATAATCAACCAAGTCCAAAAATTTCAAAATGTGCAAACAAGCAAACAGTGGATTCATTGGCTCCCAATATGTTTTTTTTTTACTTATACTGTAACTCTTATAGCTTTCTTTTGTAACAGAAATATTGGATTTCTATTTGTTTTATATGTATTTCCCCATACCTCAATGCAGTAAGTCATACGTATGTGGAACAAGCAACAAATGATACAACGTAACCAACAAATGCTGGGGGAGGAAGTATTGTACTTTGTACAAAATCGCAATGACTTTTGAGATTTTGGATTTAACATAATTTATATGAGTTTTCCAACTTAGTTTGTCATCGATTAAAAACACCAAGAAACTTAGTTTCAGTTACCATTTCAATTTCGACGTCATTCAACAGTAAACTTCTATTTAAGTTCCTAAGCTTATTTCCAAATATAATACATTTAGTTTTACCCAAATGAAGCCATGACTTATTTAAATTCAACCAAAGTCTAAATATTTGGAGTTCCCTCTTCATCATGTCCAGGAGCTGTCCCAAAGGATCCCCACCACTAAACACAGTTGTGTCATCAGCAAACAAAATACACCTCTCAAACTTAGAAACCAAACCAGTATCATTAATGTACAATTAAAAAGAGTAGCAGCCCAAGGACTAAACCTTGGGGCACCCGACATGAAATCCTCAAAAATTCAGAGTTTATCCCTCCAAAATGAACACACTGGTACTTGTCTTGTAAATAACTAGTTAACCAATCAAGGGCCAGTTCTCTAATACAATACTTCTGTAATTTATTCAATAGTAAGGTGTGATCTATGGTATCAGATGCTTTCTGCAAATCAAAAAACTCCTACAGTGTATTTCTTCCTCTCTGTTGCATTTGTAACCTGTTCAACCAAATCGACCAAAGCCAATGAAGTAGTGCAATTCTTCCTAAAACCATACTGATGTTCACTAAGAATGCAATGTTTAAGTAAGAAATTGTTCAACCTCTTTACAAATATCTTTTCCAGAATTTTTGAAAACTGTGGTAACAATGAGATTGGCTTGTAGTTTGAAAAAAAAAAAAAAAACAACAAAAAACAAAACATGTTTATCACCAGATTTGAACAATTGTCAGGAACTGAGAGACTAGTCAGGATTGAGGGAAAGATGAATGCAGCAATGTACAGAGATAGCCTGGATGAGAACCTGCTCCAGAGCGCTTTTGACCTCAGACTGGGGTGAAGGTTCATCTTTCAGCAGGACAATGACCCTAAACACACAGCCAAGATATCAAAGGAGTGGCTTCAAGACAACTCTATGAATGTACTTGATTGACCCAGCCAGAGCCCAGACCTGAATCCGATTCAACATCTCTGGAGAGACCTGAAAATGTCTGTGCACTGAAGCACCCCATCCAACCTGATGGAGCATCAGAGGTGCTGCACAGAGGAATGGATAGGTGTGTAATGCTTGTAGCATCATATTCAAGAAGACTTGAGCCTGTAATTGCTGCCAAAGGTGTATCGTGAAAGTACAGAGCAAAGGCTGTGAATACTTATGTATGTGAGTCCTTATTTTTTTTTTTAACAAATTCAAATTTAACAAAAATTAAAAAAAAAAATCACTTTGTCATTATGGGGTATTGTGGGAAAAGTGAAGTTCTGTGAATATTGCCATCCATTTAATGTGGATCTTACTATGTGGCAGAAAATTAATATTGTTTTTTTTTTTTTGCAATCACAAGAAGTTATCCACATCATAATACTTAAGCCAAGAAATTGCCATATTTATCAGCAATGATTGTCCCATGAGTTGCTGAGAGTTGAGTAGGATGTGTATTGTAGTTTCAGCTCTGTGGATTTTGATGTCTGTTCATATAGAACTCCAGTTTGAGTTTTTCACCACATCGTCACCACGTTCTCACGCTTGTGACAAATAAATATGGTGAAAAGACTTTTTTCTTCTTGCGATTCTTCTTCTAAGCAATTACAAGTTTACAAACTTGCTTTTGTACATTAGTATGCTATATTCAGTAAGAAGTAAGAAGATGCCTCTTCACAGGATGAAAGAATAAGTGCACATTGTAGTTCAGAAAACTATGGGTCCTTCTATAACTGCAGCATGGTGCAACATTGGAGCTACACAATGACAATAAAAGGTTGGTAAGGTTAGACCTTACTTCTGTGAAGCCCCTTGAGGCAGCTTTGTTGTGATTTGGTGCTATATAAATTAAATAAATGGAATTAAATTGAAATGAAATGAAAGGCATCAGAGGGCTGATGCCTTTACACTCTGCAAATCCACACAGCATGATATAAATGGACAAGTAAATATAGACGGTAAATGAACAACAGTTTTATAACGTTTCCATCTGAATGAAAAGTTCAAAATGGTTTACAACGATGCCTCACATTCACACTGATGTCAGGGTGCGTCACGCAAGGTGCTCACTACACACCGAGAACAACCACCTTGCCCTCTAGTCACAAGACCACCGCTTATCCACTAGACCATCACTTATGTCTGTAATGGTGTTTTTGATTATGTATGACAAATCAATCACAAATATTTTGTTGATCAATCTATTCTTTTGATAATCCAGTGAGGCTTCTTGGGTCTTGAGATATACAAAACATAAGTAGTTTTCATGTCATCGTTTCTTTAGCCTTTAGCCAATCTACTAAAGGTTGGCGGATCGATCCTAATATCGATAATATCGATACCAACACTGGTATTGATATTGAACGATCCTCAGGTAAAAAGCTCGGTACTCGAGCTTTTTTCTCTCCCACACGCGCTGACTGCTGCGCACGCGGAGTCATCAAAGTCTATGTGTGTAAGGGTAGCACTGCGCTGTGTCACACAACACAGAGCAGCGCATTCTTGTATTGTGGTTTGTCAACCCTCTACCTCAGCAGATTTTGTTTTAAGTTGTGTTGAGTGATTTTTTTTAAACAAAAATGTTGATTGTGATAAAGTATTTTGTTGTCACGTACAATGTTTGGCAAAATTCTATCCTAGGTCTTTTGGATACTTTGGATCTATGAAGTTAAATATGAAAAATTATCGGTATTGGTATCAATATCAGCGATACTGGGCCTGTATTTACTTGGTATCGGATCAATACCAAAATTCCCAGTATCGCCCACCTCTACAATCTACACCAAAATCTAATTAAATCTAGATATCTATCCAAGAAACATTTTCACCAAGTTTGAGAAATCCAGATTTCTTGGTTGTTGAGCTATACGAGGTCTGTCAATAAAGTATAGGTCCTTTTTATTTTTTTCAAAAACTATATGGATTTCATTCATATGTTTTTACGTCAGACATGCTTGAACCCTCGTGCGCATGCGTGAGTTTTTCCACGTCTGTCGGTGACGTCATTCGCCTGTGAGCACTCCTTGTGGGAGGAGTCGTCCAGCCCCTCATCGGAATTCCTTTGTCTGAGAAGTTGCTGAGAGACTGGCGCTTTGTTTGATCAAAATTTTTTCTAAACCTGTGAGACACATCGAAGTGGACACGGTTCGAAAAATTAAGCTGGTTTTCGGTGAAAATTTTAACGACTGATGAGAGATTTTGAGGTGATACTGTCGTTTTAAGGACTTCCCACGGTGCGAGACGTCGCGCAGCGCTCTCAGGCGCCGTCGTCAGCCTGTTTCAAGCTGAAAACCTCCACATTTCAGGCTCTATTGATTCAGGACGTCGTGAGAGAACAGAGAAGTTTCAGAAGAAGTCGGTTTCAGCATTTTATCCGGATATTCCACTGTTAAAGGAGATTTTTTTAATGAAGGACGTGCGGACGGATTGCAGCGTTGGCTCGCAGCTGCCGCGACGCTCTGCCACAGGAAAAACACCTCTGTTGGAAGCCTTAAGGACAAGTTGGAACATGTCCAGCTGTTAAACAATTTCTCATATACTCACTCCACTGAAAGCCATCAAAAGCCGCCTGGATTTTACAAATGGTTATCAACACGGAGGTGTTTTTCCTGTGCCGCCGCACCGCGCTGGCTGCGTCCCGACGCGCGGACCCGTCCGCACGTCTTTCATTAAAAAAATCTCCTTTAACAGTGGAATATCTGGATAAAATGCTGAAACCGACTTCTTCTGAAACTTCTCTGTTCTCTCACGACGTCCTGGATCAATAGAGCCTGAAATGTGGAGGTTTTCAGCTTGAAACAGGCTGACGACGGCGCCTGAGAGCGCTGCATGACGTCTCGCACCGTGGGAAGTCCTTAAAGCGACAGTATCACCTCAAAATCTCTCATCAGCCGTTAAAATTTTCACCGAAAACCAGCTTCATTTTTCGAACCGTGTCCACTTCGATGTGTCTCACAGGTTTAGAAAAAATTTTGATCAAACAAAGCGCCAGTCTCTCAGTAACGTCTCAGACAAAGGAATTCCGACGAGGGGCTGGACGACTCCTCCCACAAGGAGTGCTCACAGGCGAATGACATCACCGACAGGCGTGGAAAAACTCACGCATGCGCACGAGGGTTCAAGCATGTCTGACGTAAAAACATATGAGTGAAATCCATATAGTTTTTGAAAAAAATAAAAAGGACCTATACTTTATTGACAGACCTCGTACAAAATATTTTTGACCATATTTTTGTTGAGCAAACTACTCCAAAATCTAATCACCTCTAGATATGTACACAAGTCAAGTTTGAAGGAAATCCGACCAGCCATTTTTGCGTTATCTCATACACACACACACACACACACACACACACACACACACACACACACACACACACACACACACACACACACACACACACACACACACACACACACACACACACACACACCGCAGACTGTTTGTGTTCAGTGCAAACTGTTTGCTTAATGCAAAATGTACAATAAATGGCAGATGCAAACACGCTGCCTGCTGATTTGACTCGGCCTCGGCCAAAACAGCCAGCCAGCTTTGACCTGCTGAAGAAACACTCATTTGAATGGAGGCACGTTGTCTTTGCCTTCTTGTGCCTGCTGCCTGCAGCTGCTGGCTGCTCGCTGACAAAAACAGCTTCTGTCTGCACAATGACAAACTGTGAGAACAGGTGCTGACAGGGACGCTGAGCAACAAAAGAACCCCAAAGCAGACCCGGCGTCATGGGCGGGCCTTAGGGTGCCTTGCCGACCCTCAGAGGCAGTTGGACCCGCCCTGGATGGACGAGCCTTTCAATCACCTGCCAACCACAAAAAAAAAAAAAAAAAAAAATCACAGGCTACCATGATTACAATTTGTATACATTTCCAATATAGATGATTCATAATAATATTGATAAACACTCTGCTTTATCTGATTTTTACTAAAATAACTGTGAATGATTCGATGTGGCAACAACATGCAGTGGGGGAGGAGATTTCTACATCACTAGCTGGCTTTTCGAGGGCCAGTGAACACAACTCGAAATAGGAAAACACGCAACACTCAGTAATATTAAGAGAAAAAAAGCAGAAAAACGAGTGACGGACATCACCTGCTGGGAAAAGCTTGTTTCAGTGACTGTTTTGGAGTGAAGCCAAGCTGAAGCCACCAGTGTTCAGGTCAGAGACCTGGTCTCATGGTCTGATCGAGCCCCCCTTCTGATCAGTCCCCCTGTCTTCACTGCACATGCGTCAGTTCAGAGTGTCACCAGCGATTAACTGATCATTGCCTTGTTTCTTCTTAAAACAGGCCTTCAGTCATTATCTGTCTCAGCAACAGATCTCTGAAGCTTTTGTACAACAATCATTTCCACAAAAAAAAATCATCATTTAACAATAAATTGTAGAAAGTCCTAAAAAAATCACCTGAGATTAATGAAACCTGATTACCCAAACCGATAAAAGGGAATAATGTGATTATTAACCATCAGATGACAAAGTAAAGATGACTGTGTGATGAGAACAGCCATGACCCCACCGCGTGGGATCCAGTGGACACTCATGCACAAGCTTGAAGACCTGGATTTCACAGATGACATCAGCTTGGTGGCCCGCTCCCTTCAACACATACAGGAGAAGACAGAGAGCCTCCGCAGCACTGCAAGGAACACTGGCCTGGATATCAATGCAGAGAAAATGAAAACAATGAGAGCCAACACATGACAGACAGAAGCAGTCCGCCTGGGTGAACAGCAAATCGAAGACGTCGACAAATTTAACTACCTGGGAAGCATTATCAGCAAGACAGGAGGCACTGACAATGACATTAAGGCCAGGATAAGCAAGTCAAGATTCACATTCACCATCCTCAAACCCATCTGGAAGAGTACCAACATACATTTTCCCACCAAAGTGAGACTGTTCAACACCAGTGTGAGATATGTACTGCTGTATGGTTTGGAGACCTGGAGACTGACCAAAAGGCTGGAGCACAAGCTGCAGGTCTTCATCAACACATGCCTGCGACACATCCTTGGCATCAAATGGCCCGACAGAATTGCCAACAAAGACCTTTGGTGCAAGACCAAGCAGAGACCGGGGACATCATCCGGACACGACAGTGGAAGTGGATTGGGCACACTCCACGCTGAGGCCCAAACAACATCATGCTGCAAGCATTGGACTGGAACCCACAGGGGAAAAGGAAAAGAGGACGGCCAGTGACAACTTGGCGCAGGACCCTGGACAGTGAACTGAAGACCATAAAACTGTCCTGGGGAGAGGCAAAGCGGGCAGCCCAAGACCGAACACACTGGAAAACTGCAGTGGAGGCCCTTTGTTCCAGTTGGAACCCAGATTAACGATGGCAAAGAAAAAACTACTTTAAGCAGAAATGAGGTGAAATGATGCATGCGCAGTGAAGGCAGGCCAACCAATCAGACCGCAACACCGGTCAGAGAGAGCCAGTAGCCAGTGTGATTGAGTAGACAGACTCAATCCAAAATTCTTCACTTTTGGATATATACACACACCAAGTTTGAGCAAGGGAGCTTCTGCAAATTTGTCTGAGGTGAGTGAATAATCTAACATAATCTAAAAATAAAACATGATGTTACTGCACCGCTGATGTTTTATCAGCTAATGTTAGCTTGGCCTTTAGCCTAGCTGCAGGATGCTGAATTAATCACTCTCAAGCTGAGTCAATTTTTTAATATTTGTAAATTATTTGACCTATTTTTATTATTACCAGATAAAGCTACCCAGTTTTTAATGGTTGCTGTTGTGACTAGAAGAAAAGTCTCAACTTTAAGTTTTTTTATTTAAATCTTTTTTAAGTATTGCGTAATAATTTAAAGAAAACACATCAATGTTTCATGTTTGTTTGTATTTAAGAAATATATTTCTTCAGTTGTCCCACACTAGAAACATTTGCTGTGCAGAGAACCTAGTAAATACAGATGCACTTCAAAACTTCCAGTGATGGAGCTGAAGACCAAAACCTGAAGTCCAGATGGAAGAAGAGAACATCTCTGCTCTTCAAAATGTGAGGAAAGTGTCTCAAAAAACTCCAGCAAGAGGTTGAAGCTGCAGAGGAGACCTTCATCTGGTTAAATGTTCTGAGAGTCCAGCTCACTTGTCATTTCTGAAAACTCACACCAAACCTCTATTCTGCGTCATTTCAAAGCATTCACAATCACTAGAATAGTCAAATTCATATTTTAGTAATTTGGAATGAATCCTGTTATTCAACAACTGTGGGAGAATAGTGGCTCTTAGAGCCAGAATATTCAGCTAATGAGGCTCATCTCTAAGCATGGCGCTAATTTCAAGAAATTCAAAATTTAGCAATAACAGTGTGGGGCAGTTTGTGTGTGAGGGACAGTTGTATGTAAAAGTTTGGGCACCCATGATGATTTCCATGATTTTATTTTATAAATCATTGTTTGTTTGGATCAGCAATTTCAGTTAAATATATCATATAGCAGACAAACACAGTGATATTTAAGAAGTGAAATGAAGTTTATAGGATTTACAGAAAGTGTGAAATAATTCTTTAAAAAAAAAATTAGGCATGTGCATAAATTTGGGCACCCCAACAGAAAAAATACATCAATATTTAGTAGAGCCTCCTTTTGCAGAAATAACAGCCTCTAAACACTTCCTATAGCTTCCAGTGAGAGTCTGGATTCTGGTTGAAGGCATTTTGGACCATTCTTCTTTACAAAACATCTCAGGTTTGTTGGTTTCCGAGCATGGACAGCCCGCATAAAATCACACTACAGATTTTCAATGGGGACTGAGATGGCCATTCCAGAATGTTGTACTTATTCCTCTGCATGAATGCCTTAGTAGAGTTTGAGCAGTGTTTACAGTCATCTTGTTGAAACTTTCAACTTTGTCACTGATTCATGAATGTTGTTTTCAAGAATCTGCTGATATTGACTGGAATCCATATGACCCTCAACATTAACAAGATTCCTAGTACCTGCACTGGCCACACAGCCACACAGCATGATGGAACCACCTCCAAATTTTACTGTAGGCAGAAAGCGTTTTTCTTGGAATGCTGTGTTCTTTTTCAGCCATGCATACCGCTCCTTGTTATGTCCAAATAACTCAATTTTAGTTTCATCAGTCCACAGCACCTTATTCCAAAATGAAGTTGGCTTGTCCAAATGTGCTTTAGCATACCTCAAGTGACTCTGTTTGTGGCGTATACGCAGAAAAGGCCTCCTCTGCATTTCAGCATCAGCATCTCTTTGTGCAAAGTGCCTTGTATAGTTGAACGATGCACAGAGACACTATCTGCAGCAAGATCATGTTGTAGGTCTTTGGAGCGGGTCTATGGGTTGAATATGACTGTTCTCACCATCCTTCATTTCAGCTTATGTGAGATTTTTCTTGGCCTGCCACTTCGGGCCTTAACTAGTACTGTGCCTGCGGTCTTCCATTTCCTCACTATGTTCCTCACAGTGGAAAGTGACAGCTGAAATCTCTGAGATAGCTTTTTGTATCTTTCCCCTAAACTGTGATGTTGAACAATCTTTGTTTTTAGGTCATTTGAGAGTTGTTTAGATGCTCCCATGTTGCCACTCATTAGAAGAGATGCTAAGAGGAGAAACATTTGCAAATGGCCACCTTAAATACCCTTTCTCATGATTGGCTTCACCTGTGTAAGGAGGTCAAGGGTCAATGAGCTTACCAAACCAATTTTGTATTCCAATAATTAGTGCTAAATGTATTCAAATCAATAAAATGACAAGGGTGCCCAAATTTATGCACTTGCATAATTGTGTTTAAATAATTATTGTGCCCTTTCTGAAAAATACTAAATACTAAATACTAGAAACTTCATTTCACCTCTCAAATATCAGTTTGTTCGTCTGCTATATGATATCGTTAACTGAAATTTCTGATCCAGACAACCAATGATTTATAAAGGAAAATCATGAAAATGATCAGGGGTGCCCAAACCTTTGCATACAACTGTACTACAAGCACAAACGAGAATTATAGAGGCATGTTTGTAGTGAGGATAAGGCTGTTAAAAGCCCATTATCTGAGCACCTGGCTGTTACAAGGACAGGACAGCCTATTTTGGACAGGCTCTGCCCTCTTGCACATTACAGTCCCACCAACTTTGTGCTCTGGATGCGGTATATAAAGTAATTATTTTGTTATATTTTACCAATTATTTTCTGTCAGAGCTTGGATGTTGAAAACACCTCTAATTGCTTCTGGAATCAGAGACGACCTTTCATTTGCAACTTTTTGCTCTCTCTGTTTCGTGTGCTGAGGTGGAGAACATATTTGGAACAGCCTAAAAGGTAATTATTTGTAATGTTTTAATTGATTGCATTTTCATTCCTTCTTTATAAGCAGATGTAATAGTATGTCTATGATAGATTTAACATCTTGTTAGAATGGATCAGATGTTGTGCACTCTCCGAGTGCTGATGCAATGACTAGCACTCAAGACGAGCATTTACGGAGAACGTGTAAATGCCGTCGTATACGACAGCTAAGACCAAGTTTTACTAAATTATAAATAACTTTTTAATGATATGAGATAGAAACTTACTTTTTTTTTTGGTGAAAAGTTAACTCCGCAGACTTTCAAGCCAATTATCGGCCATCTTTGTACTCCTCATAGAAGCTCTGTGATGACGTGCGCAATGTGTGTCCAATCGGAATTGGTTCACCATTTAATGGTTTTCCAAAATCCAATCGTAGGGCAGATTTACCTCACGTGAAAAGCCAAAGATCGTTTTCAGGAGTGATATGTTATTAGTTGGCCCATTTGAATAGCCCCTGGGTGCTCCAATCAGTACATACTATTCCAATGCTCCCTGCGCAATTACGCACAGTGAAAGTGAAAGCAGGAGCAGACAGAGAGCCTCTGATGACAATCTCACGTGCTCCAACAAAGAGTGTGTAACTATTAGGATTGCTCCACTAGTTTGCATGTGCATGCTACTGGATAACTGTGTTGCTTTCTCGGTGTAAAGCACTGTTTACCATATCAATGGACAACAAAACGCATAGACCATTTTGTATATATTGTTCAAAATGCGCATTTGTGTTTATTGTTTGAATCTTTTTGTTGTACAGTCTTTCACACAAGACCTCAAATTACCTTTATAAAGTGTCAAAACTGTTGTTTATTATAGTTTGCTGTGTGTTTTGAATAAATGTGTGTGGAAAATTATTTTTCGCTTTATTTTTTCCTTGCCTATTTTTTATTGTAAACCTTTATTACACTTATAAAACACAACAAAAACATATATATTCTGAAAGCACAGGTTGTCCTGAAAAAAGAGACATAAAACATGATTGTGGGATGCAGGGAGAGCTGTTAACAGCAATAATAAAACATTTATGCCAGGCGAGTGAACTGTCCAAAAAATGCCCATGGACCCCAGAGGGTTAAAAGTTGGATCATGGTGTGAAAATGACTGTAAACCTATGGAAGAAATAAAGCCAGTGAGAAGAAGCACAGAGGCGACTGTCCAGGAAGCCATAGTTCGGTTCCAGTTGGTCTGGTTATGGATGTGTTTTGTACATTTTTGGGGGGTGGGGGGGATCCACACAGTTGCGTGTGTATATAATTAAAGTGGTCACCTCATTGTGGTGTCTTTTTTTGGTCACAGAGAGCTGGGTGAACACACACAACTGCTGCATTTAATGACTCTGGAACATAGGTGAACAGCAGCCTGGCACATACTGGCTGGACTGTGCAGGAGCATCTTTTTTTGGACTGCGTTTAAAAAATGTGACAACATTTTGAATGGATGCTGTGAATGGAAAACCCACACTTTAAATGGACCAGGTTTGGGAGGGCTGGAGGTTTGGACCAAACCCATGCCTAAATTTGCACCAGCGTTGCCTTAACATGGCGCTACATCAGGGGTGCCCAAGTTCGGTCCTCGAGATCTACCTTCCTTACACTCTTAGTTGTCTCCCTGCTCCAACACACCTGAATCCAATGAAAGACTCAATAAAAGCCTGCTAACGACTCTTACAATACGTACAATAGTTTTCCATAATCTCAAATCCATCAACCCTGCTGCTCTTTCATCTCTCCTCACAACTAAATTATCCACCTCCCCTCCTCCATCATCTGAAAATCCTTCTGAACTGGTCACCCACTATAATATTCTTTCCTCCTGCCTTGAAGAACTTGCCCCAACTAAAACCAAAATAGTCTCCTTCACTCACACTGCCCCCTGGTACACCCCCGAGCTCCATAAAATGAAATCCCGCAAGCGCCAGTTTGAGAGACTGTACAAAAAATCTGGTTTGACTGTTCATCTACAAATGTACAAAGATCACCTACAACAATGCAAAGATGCCCTTAATTCTTCCCGGTCTAATTACTACTCCAATCTCATCCACTCTGGTTCCAATAACCCCAAATCTCTATTCTCTACCATTAACACACTCCTTAAACCCAATAACAACATTTCCTCCTTCACTACCACCAAAGCTTTCAATCCTTTTTTCAGTCCAAAATTGACTCCATTTACAGTTCCCTCAACCTTTCTTCTGTTCCCACTCCCCCTACAGACCCTACTCCTCTCAGTCCCAAACATCAGCTTTCAGATTTCAAACAAATCTCCCTTGTTCAGCTTACAAAAATACTATCTGGCATTAAAACCCCCACTTGCTCCCTGGATCCCATCCCCTCACCACTCATTAAAACCTGTCTCCCCATAATTTCTCCACTGATCACAAAGATCATAAACTCCTCGCTGTCCTCTGGTTCTGTTCCACAGTCTCTCAAGCTGGCAGCTATCACTCCCATTCTCAAAAAACCTGGTCTTGACCCAGATAACTTTATCAATTTTCAGCCCATATCCAACCTCCTCTTTCTGTCTAAAATCCTAGAACGGGTCATTGCTGATCAGCTCCAAACCTACTCAATTCCGTTAGTCTATTTGAACCTTTCCAATCCGGCTTCCGCCCAAAACACAGTACTGAAACAGCTCTTCTCAAAGTCACCAATGATCTCCTCCTCTCCTCTGACTCCGGCCATCTCAATATTCTCATACTCCTGGACCTCACCGCTGCTTTTGATACCATCAGCCACTCCATCCTCCTGTCTCGCCTCAAGACCTCACTCAACATCACCGGCTCTGCCCTCTCCTGGCTTCAATCATACCTCACAAACCGGCAACAGTTCATCCACGTTAACCGCTGCTCTTCCTCCAAAGCCCCCCTATCTCAAGGTGTTCCCCAAGGTTCGGTACTTGGTCCTCTCCTCTTCATTCTCTACATCCTCCCTCTCGGAAGTATCATCCGTCATCATGGTCTCCACTTCCACTGTTATGCTGATGACATACAGCTTTACATTTCCACCACATCCATAAACCCTAACATTCACTCCACCCTCACCCACTGCCTGTCTGACTTAAAAACTTGGATACAACACAATTTCTTGAAATTAAACACTGACAAAACAGACATCATCATCATCGGTCCTAAAAACATCACAAAATCAACCCATTTTTCACTCTGTTTTGACAACACTACACTGACTCCATCCCCCCTTGTCCGCAATCTTGGAATCCTTCTCGATCCCACCCTCTCATTTGACCCACACATTAAACAAATAACCTGGACTGCATTCTTCCATTTGAAAAATATCGCATGTCTCCGTTCATCCCTCACTTTCTCCGCTGCTGAAACCCATATACATGCTTTTATCACATCCAGAATCGACTATTGCAATAGCATCCTCTATGGTTTACCTTCCAAAATACTCAACAAACTACAGTATATACAAAACTCTGCTGCCCGTCTCCTCACCCACACCCAAATTCGAGAACACATCACCCCCGTCCTACAAAACCTCCACTGGCTCCCCATCACTCAATGCATTCACTTCAAAATCCTCCTGATCACTTTCAAAGCCCTCCATAACCTGGCCCCCACATATCTCACTGACCTCCTCCATCGCCACACTCCATCATGCTCTCTCCGCTCCTCCGACACAAACCTTTTGTCCTTTCCCTGTAGGACCAGGCTTCGAACCTGGGGAGACAGAGCCTTCTCCATCGCCACCCCTACCCTCTGGAACTCTCTGCTCCAACCACTCCGTGCTTGCCCCGACCTCCCCTCCTTCAAGAAAGAACTCAAAATCCACCTGTTTAAGTTAGCTTTTAATGTACAGCCCTGATTTTTAATGTGTTTTTTCTTAGCGTTTTTATCTTTTACTTTTGGTTTGTAAAGCGTCTTTGAGTGTCAAGAAAAGCGCTATACAAATAAAATGTATTATTATTATTATTATTATTATTAAGCGTGTCAGGAAGGTAGATCTCAAGGACCGAACTTGGGCACCCCTCTGCTGCATGGATCATACGAGGTCTGTTAGAAAAGTATCTGACCTTTTTATTTTTTTCAAAAACCTGATGGATTTGAATCATGTGTGCTTGCATGAGCCAACCTTGAACCTTCGTGTACTTGCTTGAGTTTTTTCACGCCTGTCGATTGCATCATTTGCTTTTAAGCAGCCTTTGTGTGAGGATGGGTGGAGTCTCTCGTCGTTTTTTCTTTGCAAGGAAAATGGCAGAACAACTGGAGCAGTGCAACTGCATCAAATTTTGCCAGAAACTGGGCGACAGCCAGGTGGAAACCATTCGGATTATTCAGACGGCTTTCGGTGACGATCCTATGGGCACCACACAGATTAAGGAGCGGTACAACCGGTTTAAAGACGTTCGCACAATGGTGGAGAGCGCGCCACACTCCGGCCAGCCATCAACATGCTGAAATGACCAGATCATTTCCAAAGTGAACGCTGTGGTGATGCGGGATCGTCATGTGACTATCCGAGAAACTGCGGAAGAGGTGGACATCAGCACTTTTTCGGCACATTCCACTGTGACAGAAGATTTTGCCATGAAAAGAGTTGCAGCGAAATTCATGCCGATGGCTTCGGCACGAAGCTGCCGATGAAGCAAAAGCGCCTCCGTGTTGAAGCCTCACAGGACATGTTGTAACATGCCCACGTCTTCCACAATTTCTTGGATAGACACACGACTGAAAAATTCATGCCGATGGCTTCGGCACGAAGCTGCCGATGGAGCAAAAGCGCCTCTGTGTTGAAGCCTCACAGGGCATGTTGTGACATGCCCACCTCTTCCACAATTTCTCGGATAGTCACATGATTGAAAAGCCACAGAAAGCCGTCTGAATAATCCAAATGGTTTCCACCTGGCTGTAGCCCAGTTTCTGGCAAAATTTGATGCAGTTGCGCTGCTCCATTTGTTCCGCCATTTTCCTTTCAATGAAAAAACGATGAGAGACTACACCCATCCTCACACAAAGGCTGCTTACAAGCAAATGACGCAATCGACAGGCTTGAAAAAACTCACGCATGTGCACAAAGGTTCAAGGTTGGCTCATGCAAGCACACGTGATTCAAATCCATCAGGTTTTTGAAAAAAAATAAAAAGGTTGGATACTTTTCTACCAGACCTCGTATATGGCTTGACGTGGACCATATGTGATGACACGAGCATTGGAGGCTGGATGGGGCTCAAATGACAGATCGGTTTTGGCTCACTAGAGACTGATACATGGTACATGTGAGGTACAGAGAGGCACATACGTAGAAGCGCTTTAGTAGTGGATACGTGATAGATTTATATGTGGATCATTCTTCGAATAATCGCTTATTATTCATGTCTTATTATTCAGTGGGATCAAGGCTTTACTCTCCTGGCCACTCTGCTGTCCGCTCTCCTAACTGTTTACCTGTCTACTTTCTTAGCACTTCTATTGGCCTTTCTGCTCTCCTATCAGCTCTATTGTCTTCTCTATTGGCTGCTCTCTTTGCTCTCTCTGCTGGCCGCTTTCCTTCCTCGGCTGATGTCCATGGTGGCTCTGATATCTGCTCTGCTCTCTGCTCCGTTCCCCTCCCTCCTGGCGGCTTTGCTGTCCACTCTACTGGCTGCTCACTAACTGCTCTGATAGTTGCTTTGCCTCACCTACACAGCATCACTCGTACCAATTAAAAACCATCGCGGTAAAAGATACGCCTCACTGAGTGAATCCACCGATTTCAGGAACATGCTTTGAAATTACTTCAAACTTGCTCTGCAGTTTACTTTCAAGCAAAAATAAATTTAAAACTAGAAGCACTCAGAGAGTGCAAACCTCCGCCAAGGCCATAGGGCCACTGACCCTAAAGAGATTCCCTCCTTGGCACAGTGATCTGTTCAACAATTCAGTGTTACAACCAAAACTATGATACATACACTTTTCTTTCCTTTATATTTGACATCCTTGACCATGAAAACATACCACTAGAACTTGGAATCACTTTTATGTCTTTATTAGTTCAAAAGTTATTGTATAAAAATGATTTTTCGGTAATGGCGGTTTTCTTCTGAATCTAGCTCCATAACATTTGAAGCTACATCAAATCTGATGACACCTTACTGAATCAGTACAGATTCAGCTACAATTTGGTGTTAGTTGTGCATCTCTAGCTTCATTTGTCACCTCACACTGACACATTTTCTATTTTCCCTATATTTTTGCATATTCTGGATCACCAGATCCGGAATCCGGATCCGATCATCATCAAACCTTGTTGTTTGATAGAACATTTGACTATGTTACACCTTAATTTTTTTCAAGCCTTTCTTCCTTGTTTTTGTGGAGTTAGAAACTAGAATTTCAAAATTCCCCCTATCCCGCAATGGTGAAGAATCCTTTAAAAAATTCCTGGATCCGGATCGTGATCCGGATCACCACTAAAATGTAATCACTTGTTCCTCTTGTCATTTCCAACCACTCCACAAAATTTCATCAAAATCTGTTCAAAACGTTTTGAGTTATCCTGCTGAAAGTCAGACAAACAAACAAACGCGACCGAAAACATAACCTCCTTGGCGGAGGTAAAAATGCAAGAACTTCATGATGATGCGCAGTCGCGCATGAATCACAGCACGTGAATGAATGACCGCACATAGCTAATTATCAATGTACATCCACCAAGTAAAAATATCTGGAATGTTTTAGACATTGCATCAAATCAGGCTGATGTTGCCTTCACAGAGCAGCGTGGTGAAACCACAAGGTACGACCGGAGTCATCTGGGCCATTGGAGCCATCGTTTACTGAGTGTGCAGCTGGTGTAGAACATGAGACCATATTTGTACAAAACACAAAGAAATAATGAGATATTAAAACAAACACAGATGGTTTGTTAAAGCCGCCTGCTGTTAAACTCACTTCTGCCTCCTGTCTGAGGCTGGAGCCCGTGCACATCAACAACAACAGTAGTTTGCATTTAGTTTGTATTTAGCTGCAGCTCTGATGCCGACAGGGTGCCGGTGCAGCGGCCCTTTGAGTCATCGTTTGAACACGCCTGTATTTATGGCTGAGCTAATGGACCCGCACATGCAAAGCAAGGCATTTGAATACGACGTGGCACGGTGTGATATCGGCACGCCTTGCTGATGTCAAGAGCGTATTGCCGTAGCAAGTAAGGGCAATGGCGCGTAACGCTTTTAATATTCCTGAACAAACACATCTTCTGATGTCTGACACTGATGTCATGTTTGTTTATGAGGTTTATTCAAAATATTTCAAATCTGATTTTATCCAAAGGAGGAAATGTGGATATGTGAGAAAGATCTCAAAATCTGGATCAAGGTGCAAACTCAGGATATGAATCACTTTAAGTCTTTTATACAGTGCAGGCTTACTTCAGGAGTTTGTGTTATGTTCTACACAATCTGCTTGACTTGTAGTTAAATATACACGTTAACGATGGAGGATTGCAGGAAACATCGGAGTGACAGCAAACAATTTACTGTTGCCATGGTAACAGACTCATCACAGAATTGTTGGATAGCTTTGATCTGCAGGAAGAAAATGCATATTTGACCTTTGACCCTGAACTTCCCCTCAACCTTTAAAACAAAATACAACATGTATTGATGCATTAAAAAACACTTTTACGCAAGCAATTTTTTTTTCTTGTGTCACAATTAGCAATGAAAGGCATCAGAGGGCTTTTGCGTACTAGAGGGTTCAGGCCTCATATTTCTGTCCGAACCCGACCCACGTCTGACAGCGCAGTGATCAAACCCCTCCCGAACCCAACAGGCATTTAAATGTTTCTGTCTGATCCAGGCTCGAACCCGACGTTGGTTAAATACGAGGCCACACTGATGTCAATGACTCTCTTATTTCCATGCTAATGATGTTCTTTTGCACTAAGCAGAAATACCTCCACACAGTAGACTTCCCTTGGTATTCGGTGGCTTTAAATTCTCCAGATGACAATTCCTTTTGTATGTTTTCCTTGACAAACAAGTCCCCCCTGAACAGGAAGAAAGCTGTTAGATCCTCCTGTATTTTCATTTTTAGGCGAGGCCAAAATATGGCCATCAGGTTTTGCAAAGAGTTTGAATCCATCCATCTGTTTGTGATCAGCATAACTCCAGTCCTATTACTGCCAGAGTCTTCAAATTCACAGGGAGGATTCTCGGGACAGAAACCTTGAACAAGTTCAAAGATGGCTAACCTTGACCTATTTTAAGGGTCAAAAGGTCACATATCACCTCAATAGAGCGCTTCGCTCTCAGACTGCAGGCTTACTTGTAGTTCCTAGGGTTTGTAAGAGTAGAATGGGAGGCAGAGCCTTCAGCTTTCAGGCTCCTCTCCTGTGGAACCAGCTCCCAATTCAGATCAGGGAGACAGACACCCTCTCTACTTTTAAGATTAGGCTTAAAACTTTCCTTTTTGCTAAAGCTTATAGTTAGGGGTGGATCAGGTGACCCTGAACCATCCCTTAGTTATGCTGCTATAGACATAGACTGCTGGGGGGTTCCCACGATGCACTGTTTCTTTCTCTTTTGCTCTGTATGCACCACTCTGCATTTAATCATTAGTGATCGATCTCTGCTCCCCTCCACAGCATGTCTTTTTCCTGGTTCTCTCCCTCAGCCCCAACCAGTCCCAGCAGAAGACTGCCCCTCCCTGAGCCTGGTTCTGCTGGAGGTTTCTTCCTGTTAAAAGGGAGTTTTTCCTTCCCACTGTAGCCAAGTGCTTGCTCACAGGGGGTCGTTTTGACCGTTGGGGTTTTACATAATTATTGTATGGCCTTGCCTTGCAGTATAAGGCGCCTTGGGGCAACTGTTTGTTGTGATTTGGCGCTATATAAAAAAAAAATTGATTGAAATTGATTGATTCTGTTTCCTATTTTTATGCTCATACGGCCGATGGTATTTTAACAGTGCATTTTATATATTTTTTAATTAACAAAAACAAACATTTACATCATGTGAAGTAGACCTATAGGGTACCTTGTGTAATTAGTAAACTATTTTAAATGTAAAAAAAAAAAAATCAGCACAAAGACACTGCTGATGTGACCGAACCTGACCCGAATATGAGAATCATTTTGAAATATTTGTCTGAACAAGTCAAGTCCCGTCTGAGTATCCACGCTCAAAAATATAGCCTGTATGCTCTACATACCACAATATAAATGTACAAGTAAATATACATACGTGTTTTTGGCTGTGTATGACTTCATCATATGACTTCTGTGTAACTTCATTATGAAGTCATTCATTATACAAATAATGAGTGTTTATGAGTGTAATGGTAAGAATATTTCATGCGGTGAAAAATGAAATGTTCCATTCAATGAAAAAACATTCATTATTTGTTTTATATGATGCCTAAAATAGATCCTTGTCATTTGATATTTTATTAATTTATTAACAAGAGAAAAGGGACTTACATTTTGGTGTGTAAAACTGGTCCTTTGAGGTCAAGAGGTTCCAAACAGTCCAACATGAACTTTAAATAGCAGTCCAATCCCATCCAAAATTGTTCTGTCAACTTGCAAAAACAGTCAGATAATATAAAATTGTGCGTGCACAGTCTGCCGTTTGCTTTCCTCAGTCCAGTGAAAAATTGTGACAGAGATTTGTCCAGTTCTTCATCCGACAGAGCTTCTTCTTTAGCTAGCGAATGCCGTAAATGTTTCCAGATGGCTTAAGGAATACTGGAATTGTTTTTTTGTGTTAGAAGAATGAGCACCATCAATAAGCTTGTTCAAATCATCGTCTATCACCAAAATAAACCCTGCCATGTTTGTTTTTAAACTAAGCCCTGTTGCCATGTTTTTTCATTAAGATGGTTGCATTGTACAATGGTACAAAATGTATGGAAACAAAATTGTATGGAAAATGGATCAAAAATAGAAAATAGGACAAATGATCAATATTGTGTGACATCCAAATCACAAATCAAATGACAAGGATGTATTTAGGTGTTATATAAACAAATCTATCACAACTATTTGTCTGATCAATATATGCTTTAACCCTCTGGGGCCGATGCCGTCGTATATGACAGCTAAGACCAAGCTTTACTAAATTATAAATAAGTTTTTAATGATATGAGATACAAACTTACTTTTTTTTGCTGAAAAGTTAACTCTGCGGACTTTTGAGCAGCCATTGGCCATCTTTGTACTCCTCATAGAAGCTGTATGATGACGTTCACAATGTGAGTGTCCAATCAGAATTGCTTCACCGTCACATGATTTTACAAAATCCAATTGTAGGGCAGATTTACCTCACGTGAAAAGCCAAAGATCGTTTTCAGGAGTGATATGTTACTAGTTGGCCCATTTGAGTAGCCCCCTGGGTGCTCCAGTGAGTACATACTATTAGTACATACTCAGTGTGCCCTGTACCAGTGATCAGTGAAAGCAAACGGAGAGCCTCTGATGACAATCTCACGTGAAAGCTGCTTTAGGAACAGCACAGAACAGTCCAAAATAGAGTAGAAGTAGACGTTTGTGTTGTAACCTTTGTGTAATAGCAGACAGAAATTGCTTTGAGATGAACACAAAAAACAAACAAACAAACAAAAAAAAAAAACGCATAGACCATTTTGTATATATTGTTCAAAATGTGCATTTGTGTTTATTGTTTGAAGCTTTTTGTTGTACAGTCTTTCACACAAGACCTCAAATTACCTTTATAAATTATCAAAACAGTTGTTTATTATAGTTTGCTGTGTGTTTTGAATAAATGTGTGTGGAAAATTATTTTTCTTTGTAAACCTTTATTACACTTACAACACCTGGCAATAATTATGGAATCACCGGCCTCGGAGGATGTTCATTCAGTTGTTTAATTTTGTAGAAAAAAAGCAGATCACAGACATGACACAAAACTAAAGTAATTTCAAATGGCAACTTTCTGGCTTTAAGAAACACTATAAGAAATCAGGAAAAATAATTGTGGCAGTCAGTAACGGTTAGTTTTTTAGACCAAGCAGAGAGAAAAAAAAATATGGACTCACTCAATTCTGAGGAATAAATTATGGAATCACCCTGTAAATTTTTATCCCCAAAACTAACACCTGCATCAAATCAGATCTGCTCATTAGTCTGCATCTAAAAAGGAGTGATCACACCTTGGAGAGCTGTTGCACCAAGTGGACTGACATGAAACACGAGAGATGTCAATTGAAACAAAGGAGAGGATTATCAAACTCTTAAAAGAGGGTAAATCATCACGCAATGTTGCAAAAGATGTTGGTTGTTCACAGTCAGCTGTGTCTTAACTCTGGACCAAATACAAACAACATGGGAAGGTTGTTAAAGGCAAACATATTGGTAGACCAAGGAAGACATCAAAGCGTCAAGACAGAAAACTTAAAGCAATATGTCTCAAAAATCGAAAATGCATAACAAAACAAATGAGGAACGAATGGCAGGAAACTGGAGTTAACATCTGTGACCGAACTGTAAGAAACCGCCTAAAGGAAATATTTACATACAGAAAAGCTAAACGAAAGCCATCATTAACACCTAAACAGAAAAAAACAAGGTTACAATGGGCTAAGGAAAAGCAGTCGTTGACTGTGGATGACTGGATAAAAGTCATATTCAGTGATGAATCTCGAATCTGCATTGGGCAAGGTGATGATGCTGGAACTTTTGTTTGGTGCCGTTCCAATGAGATTCATAAAGATGACTGCCTGAAGAGAACATGTAAATTTCCACAGTCATTGATGATATGGGGCTGCATGTCAGGTAAAGGCACTGGGGAGATGGCTGTCATTACATCATCAATAAATGCACAAGTTTACGTTGATATTTTGGACACTTTTCTTATCCCATCAATTGAAAGGATGTTTGGGGATGATGAAATCATTTTTCAAGATGATAATGCATCTTGCCATAGAGCAAAAACTGTGAACACATTCCTTGTAAAAAGACACATAGGGTCAATGTCATGGCCTGCAAATAGTCCGGATCTTAATCCAATTGAAAATCTTTGGTGGAAGTTGAAGAAAATGGTCCATGACAAGGCTCCAACCTGCAAAGCTGATCTGGCAACAGCAATCAGAGAAAGTTGGAGCCAGATTGATGAAGAGTACTGTTTGTCACTCATTAAGTCCATGCCTCAGAGACTGCAAGCTGTTATAAAAGCCAGAGGTGGTGCAACAAAATACTAGTGATGTGTTGGAGCGTTCTTTTGTTTTTCATGATTCCATAATTTTTTCCTCAGAATTGACTGATTCCATATTTTTTTCCTCTGCTTGGTCTAAAAAAGTAACCGCTACTGACTGCCACAATTTGTTTTCCTGATTTCTTATAGTGTTTCTTAAAGCCAGAAAGCTGCCATTTGAAATGACTTTAGTTTTGTGTCATGTCTGTGATCTGCTTTTTTCTACAAAATTAAACAACTGAATGAACATCCTCCGAGGCCAGTGATTCCATAATTTTTGCCAGGGGTTGTATAAAACACATCAAAAGCATATATTGTGAAAGCACAGGTTGTCCTGAAAAAAAAAAAAAGAGACATAAAACTTAATTGTGGGATGCAGGGAGAACTGTTAACAGCAATAATAAAACAATTATGCCAGGCAAGTGAACTATCCAAAAAATGCCCTCGGACCCCAGAGGGTTAAATCAGCCATAAAGGCTTCTTGACGTTAACGTTTAAGCCAAACTTATTTAATCATCTTGAGAATCCGTCCAGGTAATATTTCCACCAACTTTGATAGAAATCCATCCAGCTGTTTTTGATTTATCTTCTCCGACAACACACAGATGCCAATGAAAACTCTACTGTGCAACCGCTACATCACCAACACGCAGCGTAACAACTTTGTAAGCGCTGCTCCAGTTTGTTTTCCAAGATGAATGAAAGATTCTTTCATCTTGGTGTATCTGAACTCACCAACCGAAAATCTGATATTGTGATGGAAAACTGAAATAAATAATCTTGTAACTGTTATTTTAAGTAACTTTATATGGATCGTTTGACTTAAGTGACTTAAACGTGCAGAAAGAGAAAGTTGAGTTTGAAAGTTTTTAGTCAAGATGTATTCAACTTATGTCCACTTATGTTCATGTCATTCATCTCTATAATGAAAAGAGCTGTCTGTGCATTGGCTCAAAGGATAACTGTAGCCAAGTGCTTGCTCACAGGGGGTCGTTTTGACCGTTGGGGTTTTACATAATTATTGTATGGCCTTGCCTTACAATATAAAGCGCCTTGGGGCAACTGTTTGTTGTGATTTGGCGCTATATAAAAAAAAGATTGATTGATTGATTGATAATTCAGGCACTAATTCCCATGATGCATCATTGTTTCTCAGATGTCTTCACTGTTTTGGAACAATGATAAAGTTACAGATATTTTGGATTCATCATCTTAAATCACTTCATCCTGACAGCAGAGTGAAACATCAGAGGAATGCATGCCCGAAATGTCCTTCAGGCACGGCCTGAGTGAAAATGGTGGAGCTGACCTTTGACATGTGGAGTGGGTCAGTGTGAGAGAAAGAAAGGACGTCAAGAGAGACACAAAGTCAAAGGACACAGTGTGAGAAAGCAACAGAAAGAGAGCTGTCTGCTGACCACTGTTTAACCTCTGTCTGGGGTCGGCTCTGTCCGGTGACCTCACTGGTCCCTACGGGAGGTGTCAGAGGTCACGGTGTGGTCAGAGACAGACGTTAGACGGACACGCTGCAGCTCCTTCGGATGTGCTGACGGACAAACTGTTGGCAAAGACCACATAAACATTTGAAAAATGTCTTTTTATTCCGTTTGCTTCAGTTGCTCAACAACTGTTCAGTTCAATTCACTTTATTTATTCATCAGCAAATCACAACATAAGTCACCGCGAAGTGACGGTGCACTCTGATTGGTTGATTTTTATGTTTTACTCACAACATGCCCTTGACTGATCAGTAGAAAGAAAGACACTCCTCCAAATTGTGCAAATTGAAGTAGGGAATTGAAAACACTTCATGGAAACCCTTCTTCTTCTTCCTCTTTCGGCTGCTCCCATTAGAGGTCGCCTCAGCAGATCATCCATCTCCATCTCACCCTGTACTCTGTCTCTTCATCTGTCAAGTCAACTACCCACTTGTTCCTCAGCACAAACCTTGCTTTTTGGCCTACCGCTTACCCTGGGTTCATCCTTGGCATCCTTCTCCCTATACCACGGGTATACAGAGAGAATACTACTGCTACTCTTTCCCATAACTTCATGATGTGGCTGATCAACTTTGTGGCTCTGTAGTTACTACATCTTTGCATATCACCCTTGTTCTTAAAGATCGGAACCAGCACACGTCTTCTCCACTCCTCAAGCATCGTCTCACTTTTCAATATTTTATTAAACTATCTCGATCTAAACTCAGCTGCCATCTCTCCCAAACATTTCTATGCCTCCACTGGAATGTCATCTGGACCAAGTGCCTTTTCACTCTACATCCTCTTCAAATATGTTCTCAGTTCATCCTTACTAATCCCTTGCACATTCTGATTTACTCTCTCCACATCACCCATCCTTCTCTATCTCTCATTTTCTTTATTCATTAGCTCCTCAAAATATTCCCTCCACATTCTCAACACACTCTCCTCCCTTGTCAGCACATTGCCATCTGCATCCTTTGTCACCCTAACCTGCTGCACATCCTTTTCATGTCTGTCCGTTTGTCTGGCCAATAGGTATAAGTCCTTTTTCTCTTTCCTTAGTATTTATCTTCATGTACAGCTTGAAGTATGCCTTTTCCTTAGCTTTTTGTCACTTCTCTTTTCACCTTGTGCCTCATCTCCTTGTACTCCTTGTACTTCATGACATTGTACTTTCTTCATTTCTCCAAATACTTCATCCGTTCAAATTCATCTTCAAACAATGTCTATTTTTAAAGTTTTTTTGATCATGTAAACAAATAAAATTCTCTTTTGTTTTGGATGAAGGACATGGACAAGAAGGAGGAGGACAATGCAACGATATAGAGGAAGGACAAGAAGTGAAGTGGAGTACATGGTCAGGTCAAACGCTACGTTTTCGGGTGAAATGGAGTTCACATTACCATACTGCTCTCTCTCTCTCTCTCTCTCTCTCTCTCTCTCTGTAGCGGTGGGAGTGGTGGGGGGAACTCCACTCAGGCGGGTGACAACAAATCTGTAACCGAACAACACCAACAGATGGACACCCATACACACGTACACACACACAAATGCACGCACGCACGCATACACACATGCACACACACACGCATGCACGCACGCACACATTATTGAGTGTCACTTAAATACTTGATAACAAATTACAAAGAGTGTGTGTGTGTGTGAACACAAACTGAACCCTTGAACTGTGTTTAACCCTCTCTCTTACACACACACACACACACACACACACACGTATACTCTTTCTCTCTCTCTCTCTCTCTCTCTGTCTGTCTCTGTTCTTCTGTTCATCCTTCATCTGGCCTTTGTTGTTGCTTTCCTCCTTCCTCTCCCTCTTTTCCTGTTTCTGACACCTATATTTGTTTTGTCCTTTCCTTGCTCTCTCTCTCTCTCTCTCTCTCTCTCTCTCTCTCTCTCTCTCTCTCTCTCTCTCTCTCTCCGTCATTCTGTCTATCCTTTATGTCCATGTTAACATGCTGAAACATGGAGGTCAAACACAGTCATGAGATGCTTTAACAGATGAAATACATATATATAAATACATTTAAATTTCAGTCCAGGGGGTTCCCCTATGTGTCACACCCTATGACTGCTGGGATAGACCCCCCCGTGACCCTTAATTGGAGTAAGCGGGTATAGAAAATGGATGGATTTAAATTTCTAGAAATGAATTTTGCATTGTTCTAATTACAGTGTTACTCATTCAAATAAGAAATATAAAAAATGTATAATATATAATGCTAAGGGTTGTCTAGTTGGATCACCACCATTACAACATGTTCCTTAAGTGATGTGTGAAGCGGGGGCGGGGCTGGGGGGGGCGGGGTAACTGGGGTGGTTGTGAAAAGCAGTGACTTATGTGCTTGACCTTGACTTTGCAGATAATGATGTGATCTTTCCAGAATCAATGGATACCCTCATATCAGCACTTCAGAAGCTGAGTGAGGAGTTGGGTTGTCTGGATTTGTAATGATCCTGGATCAAGATAAAAATCCAGGAAAGTATTGAACTTGTGAAGACTTTCTTTTGCCTCAGTAGTAACATTCATGTCAGTGAGTGCTCTGCCTTTGAGATCAAGATGTGTATGACGTGCTGATGGTGTCTTGAGGTCAAGGGACAGAGATGTTTTGTGACGCTGATACCTCTGAAGGAGAATGAAGGTCAAAGTCTTCAGGGTTCTGGTGCTTCCTTTCTTACTGTTCAGTTGTGAGACTCGGAGACTAGCCAGTGACCAAAGGTGATGACTTGATATCTACAGTATCAGGTCTCTTCAGAGGATCCTCGGATACCCCTGGAATGACATGGTGGCAAACAAATGGTTAATTTAGTGAGACTCACTGATATTGTGAAGGAATATCGCTTTGACAAATTTCTCAAGATACAATCGAGCATGCAGGTGCCTCAGTGTTAAAGATCTCAGTGCCTGGAGAAGGTCAAGGACACGCCTGAGTCTGACTTCGATGTGGCAAATAATTTAGAGACATGGGGATGTATCACCTGTCTGCCTGTGTGCTTGCCATCCAAGATCGGAGGTGATTCTGTAGTATGGTGGATATGGTGGCACCAGCATGTGCTCCCAGTTTTCACACACTTTGCTATGAAACACAACATTTTAGGTTTGACATACCTGCACATCATTGCATCTTCCACACCCTGGAACTGCCTTAGGTCCTGGATGGCCACCACCTAGACAACCTAGAGTGCCTTAATTGAGAGAGTGGCATCAACTCAGAACATGGCACCATTTTGGTTCCAACTGTACTGAACTACTCAATGAACCTTTTATGTTTTCAGCATAAAAAAAAACAAAAAAAAAAAACAAAACAATTAATCACATACAGCAACACATCCAGGTACAGCAGGTGCTATCAAAAATAAATATAAAAAAGTTAAGCTATCAAATTTACATAAATGTACAATTTATGATGATTTTTAAAATGAATTTAAAGCCTGATTTTATTCTTCTGCAGCTCTGTCATGCACATCACACTCCATCGCTGGATTATGCTTTATTTTGGACTAATTGGACCCTCAACAAGATTTTCTTTCTACAATCATCATCTCCAATTCAAAGGTAAGCTGTACAAATTCCTCCTTTTCCATTCGGCATTGTAAAGTTGTGGACATTTCTGATCCATTTGTAATCAGTGTGCACACTGCAAAAACTATTAAAATATGAAAGAGTGAAAGCAGAAAAGTGTCAAATCACAGCCTTTTGTGTGATTTAACAGGTGCACATTAGGCTGGTGGTCAGAGTGTGAAAAAAATAAACAGTCAGTTTTTTAATCACAGAAATGACTCCGGTCCCACTTTTCTCAAATCAGCAAGTGTCAGAGCACTGAACTTTAATTTGTACCTCTGCACGTCCAGACTGCTCAGAGTTTTTAATGGAAATACATTGTGATCAGATGGGACATTTTATCCGATGTGAGCGAAAAATCTGTTGGACAAAATCCGTTATATACGGTGTTTATTACATGGAACAATACATTGGGACTTTTTTTGTCCGGTGACTGTGAATATCTGGTTTACAGAATGATGGTTTTACTGTACATGGGACTGAACAATAAATTTACCTCTCAAAAATTTGATGATGAAGTCGCTTCCATACCACACGGCTGGCTTTATTTTCCCAAATTTTTCTTCTTAAATCTTGAAGCCCTTGCTTTGTCTATTTGTGCCCCCAAATGCATAACAACCCGGCATTTTCAGCAAACAAATACATAAAATAGCTGGATTTACATGCAGACAGATTAACAGAGAACATTATTTTGGCACCAAGATGGCACTAGGAGTCATGTGACCATTTTTTTTTTTTTGACTCATCATGTCACCACTCTCTCAGTTAAAACACTCTAAGGCAACCTGCCCAATCCCTCTTCTCCAAAGTAATCATCTGCAGCATCTGCTGCAGCCAGGTGAAATGTGGTCATGTACTTGACCATTTCCAGACAGTGGGGTCCTTAAACACTGAGACATCTGCTATGAAACTTACAATTTTAGATCAGTTGTATCCACCTTATTCCATTCAAAATTCAAACATGCTAATTGACAAAGACATCCATTATCTGTTAGTTTGCACAAACTCAAAAATTGGTTCATGAATTATGATAAAATGGTGTCTTCAATATTGTTAGATTTTCTTTCTTTCTTTCTTTCCTTCTTTTGTTGCTGTCCCTATTTCACTGATAATCTGACTATATGATGGTAATTTAGAAATGATTAAAATGTGGAATTAAAAGTTACATTATTCATTAAAATGCCCTTTTCCTATTTTCCTACATTTATGTTTCGTTGAAACTGTTTTTGTAACAACAGCATTTTTCTGTTAATCTGTGCATCAGAATGTCAACCAGAACAAACACATCAAATAAAAAGGTGAAAAAAAAAAGTTCCCTCAACAGTTTTAGGACCACAAATTTTAAATTAAACTTGTTATTTGCAGTACATTTTCAAAAACAATAATAATTGAAAGGTTTACAGAATAATTTGGGCCTATTTTTTATCGTGGTTTTGTGAAAATTGGATATCAGCATTTTAATTAGTTTTGCATGACGGTATATTTTCCCAGCCGTTGTATAATATTCTGTACTTCAGCATTGCTTCCTCGTAAATCACAGCTAATTAATCACTGATAATGAAATGAGGTGTTTCAGAGAGACATTTAATTTTTCAGTACAGTCATTTTATTTGTTGAATTTTATTATTGTTATTCATCTTCCTTATTGACATGCTTGTTTTTGTGATTGATATTATATAATTCAGAATTTTTCATTGAGGTAATTATAACAATTTTGGTACTGATTTCTTCATTTATATTTTGTTTAATGTCTTTGTTGCTTATTTTTAAAAGACATTTTATGTCAATTAAATAATTTATAATTCAGATTTCTTTTACAATTTTAAATGATTAAATAAATGATAGCAGTGCTCTGAATGTTATTTAATATGTTCGGAATGCTTTAATGGAAATCATTCAAACAATTGAAGAATTGTCAGACAATTGACAGAATTGTACAATGTTACATTTTATTTTAAATGCAAATGCTTTTTAAAATATTTTTGTTATTTATGTTTGTGTTTTGTATTGACAGGTTTTACAGACAATTTTTAAAGAAATAATGTACAGTTTAGAAGAGAAACCCATTAGGTTTGGATGATGTTCTGGATGTGCATTAGGAAGTGAATTTCCTGTTCAGTTTGTAATAAATAAAATTATGGAAGACGATTTATAATTTCTTCCAGGATCTCGAATAGTAACACATTTCCTGATTTTAAAAACAAAACTTTTTTAAATTTTAATTTCTCATACTATCTTAGTTTTGCATCTCCAAGGATATATATGTTTTATAATGTGATGAAATAAAGTTATTTCTAATTAGAATGATGTATTTTTAGTAGTAAATACATCCAAATTTAGTTTTTTATTTTTTGTTGTCTGTGAGTCACAGTTTTATTTAATTAATTAGAACCTTTAATTACATTCTACAGATAACTCACTGGATTCTTTTTAAAAAAACATATTATATTCCAGTTTGAACCAGTAAGTAATGAATTTGCTAATTTGAATTCTATCTGCTGCAGCACGGTGGATTAGTCATTTATTACTTCACAGCACAAAGGCTCTTGGATCACTTCCCATCTGGTTCTTCAATGTGTTTTTTTTTTATTTTTTATTTTTGCATTTTCTTGCATTCCCTTCAGGTGCTCCTGCTTCCACTCATTTCCAAAGACATGCAAGTTTGTTGAAATGGAAACTTTAAATTGACTGTGTTTGTCTGTTTGTATGTGTCAGTCCTGGAATATTCTGGCGGTCTGTGCAGGGTGTGTCCTGCCTCTCGCCCAGTAACCACTGGGTAAGGCTCCGGCTCACCCGGTGACCCCTTAATTGTGTAAAAAGAAATGAATGAATAAATCTTATTCATCTAATGTTAAAACTAATTGTCATATTATATTAAGCAACATCTACTACATTTTAAAAATGAAAATATTGCCAACACAAACAGTTGATATACATTTCCATCACTATTATTATTATTATTATTATTATTATTATTAATAATAATAATAATAATAATAATAATAATAATAATGTTTGTTTTGTGTTTAATGGTTTATTTTTTATCATTTGTATTTCCTTGAATTATAATTTTCTACTCAGTATTCATTTCCCAAGATTCAATATGAAGGCCAAACTCTTTGTGTTTAGATTTAAAAACTAAAATAAAAATCAAAGTGTAATTATTTTTTTAACGTTACCTTGGTTACTCAGCTTTGACCTGTGAGTAAAACACTTGGATCGCTAATGTTTAATGGCTGCAGAAACTCTTACATCTTATTCTTACACATCACTTTTATTGTCATCCTTTAGTTGACAACTTTAACACATTTTTGATTTCTTCTTCTTCTTATTATTATTTTACTCCAGTCAAGTTGATTTCTCAGAATAATTGAGATCCCAGTTATTGTTAAATATATAAATTGTACCTTCCTCTTGCCGCAGAGCAGCTTTACACCGTGTCTGTGTGTTTGATGTGAACTCTTGAACTGAACTTGAACCGGTATCAGTGTCATTAAGAGGCCAACAGGGGTCTAACATACACACAGACATCAATGTTCTAGGAGGGGTCAGAGGGTCAGAGGGTCCCGCTGGCCCCGTGGGCCTCGTGACAACAGGCCTGCAGCCCCCCACCCCCCCGCCTCTAGCTGTGGGCTCCTGTGGCCCTGTGGACCACAAAATGAAAAGTCTGAATGAATTAATACCAGATTACTTTGTTGTGATCACAGTGGAAAAGTAAAATGTGTTCTAATGTCTGAGCCCTTCATCTGAGAGACTGATCGACTGCTGACACGTGGATCTGGAACCTTTTGATTTGAAACTATAGGTTCTGTTTTAGTTTATTCTGTTTGTCATCTTTTGATTATTTGTAAAAGTGCTACATATATTATGATAAGTCAGTCATTTGCATTGATGACTTCTGTCATTAATGATTTTTTTTTTATTTTCTGTATTAATACAGCAAAATGTTCAAATTATTTTTACAATGACATAACAACTGGAAATGCCACGAAAGACATTGCATATAAAATATGTAGCAATTGCCTACTTTGATCAATTTTACAAAGGTTTTAATTTTTCCATTGCCTACATAATTTTCTTTTTATCCATTCGGCCAATGCCTCATGCCTATATAGACAATATTTAAAATTGATAAATGATATTTCCTTCTCCTGCCACAATTTTCCATAATTTATTTTCTCATGTCATTCAGTTAATACATGAAATGAGTAAAAAATATATACACATTATACATAGTTTAATTTAACATGATATGCAATGTTTTGCAGATATCCTTGTTTTTTTTTCCCAGTCATCTTTTTCATTTTACATATACGGGAAACTGCAAACTATGCATTGTGTGTCCACCCGAGAACATGCTTGACATGTTTGCATAGTTTTTTTTCTCTCTTTTTCACAGATTCACACGTTTCATTATTCAGTTAGTCATTTTTCATGCAGGAAATACATTTACAAACTATCTCCATGCAAAATGTACATTATTCCATTTATCCATTCCTCTTCCTGATGTGATTCTTAATTTGAGTTATGCTTTTATTAACCATTTTTTAAAACATGGAAGGCTATTCACTCAAAACAATTTGCAATTATTTGTGTCAAATTTAGAATACATCTTACCTTTTTGTATTGATTTGGCTGTAGTGTCTCCTGATTATACATTCCTGAATTTTTTTTTTTTTTTTTGCAGAACATTGTATTATAAAATGTGACCCCCTCCTTTTCCTCGATGCCATTCATAGTGTAATTGTTTTGTAATTATTCAATCATTCCTTTTTGAAATATCCATGAAATTATCCCAGCAAAAATACACACATTATTTTGACTATTTTGGTATAATACATGACATTTTATATATATATAAATATATATATATATATATATATATATATATATATATATATATATATATATATATATATATATATATATATATATATATATATATATATATATATATATATATATATAAAACATAGCAATATTAATAATAATTTATTATATGTGTCAATTTAGGCAACTAAAACCCTTAAATTTTCTTCATTCTTTTTCTTTTTTTTTCTTTATTCATTTACTCATAAGCTTTTCTACATAAAACACAACAGCACAAATTATCACTCTGAAAGTATGGACGATTTGTTTTGTCAAATGTATGACATTTTAAAAGCAGAAAATTATAATTTATTTTTTTCTACATCATTAAATGTCAGAATATTCCATCATGATTTTTTGAGTTAGCCTTTTTGATATCTGCAAATTACAGCTACCTTCAGTTTTTAAATCTATTTCACATCATGTCCTTCTTCATCTATTCTATTCTATTCTATTCTATGTTGCTTCATTTCCTCAGTTTCCTCTCTTTTTCGTCATTCCCGTTTCTCTTTCCGACACGCAAGCTCATTTGTCTCTTTCTGGTCTAAATAGGAAGTGATCAGTCATTGGCTGAGAGGGAGAGACGGCGAACTCCCTACGAACTCTGACCTCCCTGTGACCTTTGAAAGGAGAGGAGAAGGAAACGTATGAACCAAAGAGGAGATGAAGGGATGGTAGACAAAGACAGTAAACGAGAAACAGGAGAGAATGAAAGAAACAACAGAAAAGATGAGGTGACCCATTTGACCCCTTTCCAAAAATACGTTCTAAGCAGCCACATCTTGTTTGCCGTCGTCACCTTAACGTGCACGTCTTCAATTCTTAGCCCATTAACTTCAACAAAAATATACATACCTCCTATTATTAAATATACTGTATTAAAAGTCTGAACCAAAACCAAATGACTTCCTTCTGATAAAACAGAAAAATTCCTCTGAGTAATAAAGAGGAACCCAGAATGATGTTTCCAGACAGAAAAATTGCAACTGCCAGAAAAATCATTTCAGGATTTCAGGATTCAGAAAGACCATGTTGTATGTTCAAAGAAGGGTTGCCAGTTCTGCAAGTCAAAGTGTCCTTGAGCAGAACATCCGAAGCCCAGCTTCTTTTCAGTGTTCACGGGCGCTCTGTGAGATCGTTGCACAGATAAACATGAGACATCATTTTGAGTGAAAGTCACTTTGGATTAAATCGGAAATCTAATTCTTAAAAATTAAAGGTTTGTATTTATTATTCAAATTTTCTGGTTTACTACATATAAAAACAACTATCTTTTACATAAAGAGACAAAAAATTGCAATCTGGTCAAAAATTATATTGTTTGCATCAAAAACATTTTAAATATTTGGTTTAAATCCCTTTTTCAGGGCTCCAATATTTTAATTCAGTGTGCCAGTGGAGAATTCTGTTTCTTTTTCTTTTCTTTTTTTTGTGGTCTTTGAAACACCTCACAATAGAATTAAATCTTTTTAAAGTTGATAATCTACCAGAAAAAAAGCATATTGCATTAGTGAAAAAAGACATATGTAGACAATAAGTGGATAAATTAATGCAAAATGTAACCGTACCTCGTACTAAAAAGTAACTCTATGTTTAGTGAGAGAAGAAAAGTAAGAAAATAAAAAAAGATGAAGGGATGAATGGGAGAATAAAAATGACTAAAGGACACAAGTAAGGGAAATAAGAAGGAAACTTTATCTAAACAGTGAGTTTCAGCAGAGAGGTGAGATAAAAGTAGATGAACAAAGAAGGATGGCGGTGTCTGTGATACAGGCAGACACCAGGGGGCAGTGTTGGGACGAAGCAGAGGGGTGCTATGAGATGAAGTAGAGTTCAAGGGGAGGAGCTAAACACCAGCCCTCCAGCCCTTTCTGACGTAAATAAGACATTATGGAAAAAAAAATCATCAAGTGATTTGATTGGCCGAATTGTTTGGCGTTCACGTGGCGACAGGTTGACAAGAGGAGGGCCGCGGCGTGATGATGTCAACGTGACACGTCCATGGTGAAGCAATGGAGACACTTAATCCTTGCTAACAGACGCCACCCTGTTGGCTAATATGAACATGTACAGCTATACAAACATATGCACACACACACACACACACACACACACACACACTCTGTGTATACCTTTTAAAGGAATGCAACCGCATTCCTTTAATTGGAATGAATGGCTTTGTTGCATAAATAAGATTTTTTTGTGTGTGTTTCAAAATGTACGGCAAAGCAAAACAGCATGAGAAAGTAAAAATACAGGTTTCAAACTGACATTTTACTTCTTGAAAACAAGTTACCCATCATTTGTTTTGTGTAATAAATAACTAAGTAAATCAGTGACTGTTTGACAGCAAGTGGCTTCACCTGTAGGGGGCAGTCACACTTGATATTTGCAGGGCAAAATATTTCTGCACATTTCAGCAAGATGGGTATTCAGTGATATGTGACTATGTGACATCACACAAAGGGAAATTATTCAGGAGCAGCGAAGCGACATAATGAAAACGTATTCTCGAGGTCCGTGCTACGTCACTTTGGCAAAGTGGCCAATCCGAAGGCGAGAATTCATGCTTCCGTGACTGGCCCCTCGGTGACAACACGCACGGGCTGTATTGCTTGTCTCTTGAAATCAGCCAGTTTTTATTGTCTCTAAGTTGCTTCTATCAGCCAGCTGACAACTATCGTTACTTGGAACAATGAGATTTATACACTAAGATGACCTGAAATGAACCATTGTACATTAATTTGACTTTATTGACAAGTCTGACCCCTTTGAAAAGTGACCAAATTACATGTATTTGTATTGAGCTTGGCAATGTTTTCACCGACAAAACCTGCCCCTAGAGGTTAAACGACCGGATGACCAACCTTGAGAATTAGCGTAATACAACATTTACTTATGTTTGTGCCAGCTACATGGGATTAGTCAAGCCCACAGAGCTTCTGTGTTAGCTTCGCTAGGCTACCTAGCTTGCTAGTGAGCTAGCACATAAGTCTTTATAAATATATATGTGTGGCAGTGGTGGGTGCACTTGTTTCCAGAGCATAAGGTTGCCGGTTCAAGGCCACCCTGCCCATTCTCTATGTAGTGTGGAGTGGTGCCAGGAAGGCCATCCGGTGTGAAATATGTGCCGAATCAACATGCAGATACACCTCAGATCTGCTGCGGTGACCCCGAGTGAAACAAGGGAGAAGTCGAAGAGACTTGATAGATAGATAGATAGATAGATAGATAGATAGATAGATAGATAGATAGATAGATAGATAGATAGATAGATAGATAGATAGATAGATAGATAGATAGATAGATAGATAGATAGTATAAATATAGACTGTATATTTACTGGACAATCCCTGTGTGACATCACTCACAGGTTTTCTATGGAGACCCAGAAGAACTGATATGAACCCAGAATCTGACCATGTTGACTCTGCCTTCCTCACAACAAACCCATATATGGATAAAGAGGTGGAGTTACTCACTGTGTGACAAAGATTGAACACACCCTTTTTTTTAAGTCTGAACCAGCTAAGCTAACAGGCTAACCTCTGTTTGGGTGTTTATTAAATCATATTTTTGGGGACTGCGTGGTGGTTCTCATAAAGGTTTGCTTTGGTGCGGGTGTTAAAAGTTATGAGCTGCTTATTTATTTTTAGTATTCATGCATTTATGGAACATAACAGATTAAACTATCCACAGCTGCTAAAAGTGCTAATGTCATTAGCGTACAACATTAAATAAGACCAAGCACAAATATTACAGCAAGGATGTCTTAGATGATGACATTTCATCACATAGCAACCTATATTATTCCAGGTTTTTGTATTAAAATGTTCAAAATGACAGACACAGCCCTACACAAGAGATAACAGCCGCATCGAGTGACCTCTGGGCTAAAAACGGTGTGAAAGTAGGAGTTCAGCTCAGCAGCTGTTACTCAAAGCCTCCATCCCCCGAATGATGCATAATTTTATGGTTTAAAATGTCTTAAACTAAGAAGTTCGGGACAAAAAAAATCACCCTGTACAGTTGTCAGGGGGGACAAAACTACCTATAGAGACCAAAACCATTGTTTATACCTGGCTGTTTATTTCTGCTCTCAAATTGCAAATTTTAACATGGATTTAATGGGAACCTGCTCCCTTTTGGAGCCAGCCTGAAATGGCAGCTTAAGGAACTGTAACTTTTTCTTCTTCCAGGTCGGATTTATCTGACACCATCAAAACTTACTGCTTGATTATAAGTTGTGGGGTGTTGCTTTTTAGTAGTTTGGGACGTTCTGCGACTCCATAGTGACTTATATATGAAAAACAACTGTATTATCATCTACGGCCACAAGAGGGCACCTTCTGCACTTGGCAAGCAGCTCCTGTATTCTGAATGAGGTACTGTGATTCACACTCTGGAGCCAAAATCATAGAAGAAGATGACATTTGTGGTAATTACCTCCTTATATTCTACACACTAATGTGGTGTTTGCGTTATAAATAAACAATGTACCTGTTAAATGAATAAATTCATGTATGCATTGTGTGCCACCTGTTGTCGTGCTCCACACTGCTGTAAATGTTGTGCCAAAGGGACATTTAGATTCTACATGACCAACATTACTTATGTTTGGGTGTGTTGAGTTCTGAACCTAATTATTCAATGAAAAGATAATTTAATGAGAAATCTGACAAAGTACAGGATAAGGAGAAGGAAGCAAGCTGCCATTTCTTGAAATATTTAGTTCAGCTGAGATGTTTTTTCTGCTGTTTTTTTTTTTTTTTTTTTTGGTTTGTTATTGGATCATCCAATAATTAATTAGCCAAGCTTGACAAAACAAGATGAAAATGTTCATTAGATACCAAATCATCTTGAGGGTGGATCATTTGAAATATTGTCATGTAGCTCTCAAATATCAGAATAGATGTAGCAAGCTCATTTTGATATTTTGAGTCCACATTGTGTCATGAAATTTAAATATGTACAGTAGTGTTCAGAATAACAGTAGAGCTATGTGACTAAAAAGATTAATCCAGGTTTTGAGTATATTTCTTACTGTTACATGGGAAACAAGGTACCAGTAGATTCAGTAGATTCTCACAAATCCAACAAGACCAAGCATTCATGATATGCACACTCTTAAGGCTATGAAATTGGGCTATTAGTAAAAAAAAGTAGAAAAGGGGGTGTTCACAATAATAGTAGCATCTGCTGTTGATGCTACAAACTCAAAACTATTATGTTCAAACTGCTTTTTTAGCAATCCTGTGAATCACTAAACTAGTATTTAGTTGTAGAACCACAGTTTTTCATGATTTCTTCACATCTGCGAGGCATTAATTTTGTTGGTTTGGAACCAAGATTTTGCTTGTTTACCTGTGTGCTTGGGGTCATTGTCTTGTTGAAACACCCATTTCAAAGGCATGTCCTCTTCAGCATAAGGCAACATGACCTCTTCAAGTATTTTCATGATTTCTTCACATCTGCGAGGCATTGAGTCAACCAACTTGGGACCTTTCAGATGTTATTCCACTCCAAGATTCTTTAACAACATTCCACAATTCATTCACATTTCTTGGATTTGCTTCAGAAACAGCTTTGTTGATGTCACCCCACAAGTTCTCAATTGGATTTAGGTCCGGGGATTGGCCAGGCCACTCCAAAACATAAATTTTGTTGGTTTGGAACCAAGATTTTGCTCGTTTATTAGTGTGCTTGGGGTCATTGTCTTGTTGAAACACCCATTTCAAGGGCATGTCCTCTTCAGCATAAGGCGGCATGACCTCTTCAAGTATTTTGACATATCCAAACTGATCCATGATACCTGGTATGCGATATATAGGCCCAACACCATAATAGGAGAAACATGCCCATATCATGATGCTTGCACCACCATGCTTCACTGTCTTCACTGTGAACTGTGGCTTGAATTCAGAGTTTGGGGGTCGTCTCAAAAACTGTCTGCGGCCCTTGGACCCAAAAAGAACAATTTTACTCTCATCAGTCCACAAAATATTCCTCCATTTCTCTTTACGCCAGTTGATGTGTTCTTTGGCAAATTGTAACCTCTTCTGCACGTCTTTTATTTAACAGAGGGACTTTGCGGGGGATTCTTGCAAATAAATTAGCTTCACACAGGCGTCTTCTAACTGTCACAGCACTTACAGGTAACTCCAGACTGTCTTTGATCATCCTGGAGCTGATCAATGGGTGAGCCTTTGCTATTCTGGTTATTCTTCTATCCATTTTGATGCTTGTTTTCCGTTTTCTACCACATGTCTCTGTTTTTTTTTTTGTCCATTTTAAAGCATTGGAGATCATTGCAAATGAACAGCCTATAATTTTTTGCACCTGCGTATAAGTTTTCCCCTCTACAATCAACTTTTTAATCAAACTACGCTGTTCTTCTGAACAATGTCTTGAACATCCTATTTTCCTCAGGCTTTCAAAGAGAAAAGCATGTTCAACAGGTGCTGGCTTCATCCTTAAATAGGGGATACCTGATTCACACCTGTTTGTTCCACAAAATTGATGAACTCACTGACTGAATGCCACACTACCATTATTGTGAACACCCCCTTTCTACTTTTTTTTACTAATAGCCCAATTTCATAGCCTTAAGAGTGTCCATATCATGAATGCTTGGTCTTGTTGGATTTGTGAGAATCTACTGAATCTACTGGTACCTTGTTTCCCATGTAACAATAAGAAATATACTCAGAACCTGGATTAATCTTTTTAGTCACATAGCACTACTATTATTCTGAACACTACTGTATGCCTTTTATATGGAAATATAAAATAGCAGACATCTTTGCATTAAAGGGGAAGTCCCAGATTTTTTTTTCAACCTGGGATTAATTTTTTAATTTTGTGGGGTTTGTTTTTTTCACTCAGGACAAAAGGAATATAAATTGAAGGAGAACTTTACATTCTGGCCCCATACATCACAAAGGAAAACCTAACATGTCAAATCTCATACCCTTCCCTGAAGGCATTGCAAATCAATCACAATATTTTTGCTTTATGGCATCATGAATGAAAACCTAAGATTCTGGCACTATGACATCCTAAAAGAAAATATAATATTCTACCATGATTGCATTGTAAAGGGTCAATAATATTATTACTTTAGAACAGCATGAAGCCAAACTACCATATGACAAAATAAAGGAAAACCTAACATTCTGTCCCAGTGACATCATATATGAAAACCTTAAATTCTACATCACTGTAAAGGAATCACATTTTTGCTTTATGACATCATAGAGGAAAACTGTACATTTTGACTCATAACATCATAAAGTAAAATACAATATTCCACCGTCATGGAATTGTAAATGAAAACAGCATTCTTTCCCAGTGACATCATGAACAAAAACCCAACATTGTAGCCTGATGGCATCATAATGAAATCAAAATATTTTCACCTTATGACCCAATAAAAGAAAACTGGGCCCTATGACATCATAAACAAATAAAAAAAAAAAAAAACATTCTGCCACAATGGCATTGTGAAGGAAACTCAATCATTTTTCACAGTAACATCATAAAGGAAATCCTAATAGTCTAGGTTATGACATCACAATCATCCAGTTAAAGACAGGTGATCAAGATCAAAGATGAGTGTTCCGGCATTAATTTAGCAGATTAATGGAGACTGCACAACCTTGGTGTAGCTATCCTCTTCCTGAATTCCTTTATACTTCTTCATTGTTCTAATTTGACTGACCATTGTATACTGGAAAAATAAATACTTTTTCTTTGACTTTTTTTTTTGCTTTCAGATTAAAAGAAACACAAAAATACATCTTTGAAAAATAATACCTTTGTGATCAGTATCAAAGGTCAAAGGAACATCAAAAGGTTTTCATGTACCCAGATAAATATGACACACACTCTCGTGATGCTCATTATGTTTTTACTGGACACCTGACTCCCCCATTTTCCCGTCCCTGAGGCAAAGGTGGGGTCACATGACTAATCAAACCATGATCAATGGCAAGTGGAAGCTGTGATCTCATTGGCCAGGTGCAGCGGTGGCCAGAAGGTTGAAGATGGTGCTTGTCAGAGGAAATGAAGGGAGGATGTGAGCTCGGATCAAAGAGCTGCGACTGACTGATTACATCCCATCCTGACCGCTCTACAACACTGAAATTTTGCCTATGTCACTGTGATGTCATGACAAGGTCAAAGTGATGTCAATTTTGAATGCAGTGTCACAGTCAGGCCACAGGTAGAGTTTACAAAATTGTAACAAAATCTATGTGTTCTGGCATTACAAATAAATAAAGTAAAAGTGAGTGAATTTTAAACCATCTGTGATGTCACCATGACAAAGAGGTCAGTCCCCCTGACAGTACTGCTACAGTCTTATCTTTGGCTTTTGTCCACTTGATCAAATAAAACTGCAGATGTCAACACACTTCCAGGAATTAATCACACCTCAGAGAGAAGGAGTTTTTTTTATTTTCAGATGGAGAAAGAAACAAAAAAGCCTCTAAAACCACAAGTAGTGAACAGATGTTCTGGTGTCATGGGTGTGTGTGTGTGTGTGTGTGGATATCATATTATATCATATTATGTTGTTTACACAGTTGTGCATATTTAATTCTTCATCACAAAGATATAATTTGACCTCTGTGGTGTATGTCAGACACATTCCCTGTTATTTTGTCACCCACAGATGGCGATAAAGTTGAAAAAGGGCGGGGGGGATAATTTCAAATTCTTCCATCAAACCTTCTGCAGCTCCAGAGGATTTTAGCACATAATCTGAAAAATGTCATTAAATTTCCATTAAATACTCTCAGTACTGTGTTGTTACGCTCACATTAAGTTATTAGTTTGGATGCCCTCAGGTAAGCGCTACAGGTGTATCAAAACAAGAACAAACAGACTCAAAAACAGTTTCTTTCCCAAAGCGGTAACCATCCTGAATTCCCGCATACACCGACGATAATGTGCAACATTCCATCCCATAATGTCCAATATTTATAATTTTTAATAATGTATATAATAACATACTTATTATGCAATGTACATACCATCCAGGACCGTGCAGCTTACCTTCTAATGTTTACATCGTATATATTTTTTGATACATATTATTTGATATCGCTGCTTTTCTTCTTACTTGCTTGCACTGATTTTGGAGTTGGCTTTTAATCTCGTTGTACATATAATGACAATAAAAGGCATTCTATTCTATTCTATTAATAATTTTGCTCCATCAAATATTTAAGAAGGGAACAGCCACAAATTATATCAGAGATCATACAGAAGAAAGAGAAGAAGGCGTAAACTCTATTCTTTTCCTCCATAGAGCTGAAACGCATCAATTTCCTGTAAGAATTCTCTATTTTGTGATTCTCTGAGGAGGCTTCGTGTTTGATGGAGGTTCAGAGGGCTCTGTGTGTGTGTGGTGGGGGAATATCATGCTGAGGTCACTAAGGGTCACGGCAGGGTCATGGGAAGTTCACAGTAAAATTTCAGTCCAGGAAGTTCCAGGATGACAAACAACTGAAACCTTCAAAGTTCTTCAATGATGTTTGATTGATGTTTTTGTTTGTTTGTTTTTGCACCTTTCACTTTAAGACTGTGAACAAAATGAACAATGCTTTTCATTGGGTTTGAATGATTTGAATAATTCTTGTGCATCAAAGCTCGGAACACTTCTCGGAGTCTTGCACAGTACCACAATTCCAATATATTCCAGGTCCCATTTGGGAATAGTTTGGATTTTAAAAAAATGCAAGGAACAGGCTGTGACTATGTTCCGCACAATATCAGAAGATGGACAAAACTGGATTTTTTTATTTATGGAAGGGTGCTGCACACTTCCAGAAGAAGAACAAGTATCACATGTGATATTTCTCCTGCTTAGCAACATTACAATTTACTTTCTTGTCAATCAGTTAGTGTCCAGTTTTGAAATGTACAAGAAAAAAAGAGTCTTTATTGTTGAACAATCCTTTAGAAATTGTGTCATGACACCTGCACACTGCTTGATGTTTTGTGCAGGTTTGAAACTTTGATGACCACTTTTTGGACCAAATATTACCTCATAGTCCATTTTGCATTTTTGGCTGCAAATCAATCAATGTGTGTGTTTTAACACACCTGATGAGTCATATTGTTAAAAACCCTTCAAGGCTGCAGCTTTACTCAAGGTCACTTGAACATATGAGGGACGTTCTCAAGGACACAACACCTGCTGTGCTGGAAGTGAAATAAAAATTTTAAAAACTCATTAATCACAGTTATTACTATTATTATTATTTTATTTTATTTTTTTGACAGATAAAGTGGGGTGAACTTTAAACTCTCTGAGAGGAGGTGGGAGGAGGTCTGATAAAAAAAAGGTGAAAAAACATGAAGTCTCATTCAGTTGTCAGTCCCACACAAACACACAAACTCTCCTTCACGGTTAACAGAACTCCACCCAATACCAACGCCGTGAGTCATAAACCCGGTCCACCTTGGACAACCAGGCTGCTTTCAACATAATCACTCAACTGTAGCCTGGAAAACTACTGAACAGCACGAAACAGCCAAAAATGAGATGCAACCACTGGAAAGGACTCGCACAATGAAACAAAAGTCCAAAAGATAAAATATGAAGCTGAAAATGTGATTCTGTGCTTCTTCAAAACCTACAGACTATGTATTTGTATATATGATGACCTGTGGGCAAACTGAGAAGATTATGGCTGCAGTTCCAGCAGTTTAACTGCAGGGGGCAGTGCAGTGTGATAGAAGACAGGGTTGGGTGTGTGTGTGTGTGTGTGTGTGTGTGTGTGTGTGTGTGTGTGTGTGTGTGTGTGTGTGTGTGTGTGAGAGAGAGAGAGAGAGAGAGAGAGAGAGAGAGAGAGAGAGAGAGAGAGAGAGAGAGAATGCATAACTCTTCTTTTGTCATTTTTTTTGTTGGTGTGTGTGCGTGTGTGTGTGTGTGGGGGGGGGGGGGGGGGGATCTCATTTTTTGGTCTTTGGGGTGAGCAGGAACAAATCAAGATAATTAATGGGACACACGCGCGTGTAGCCTCTAGGGGCAGTGTGGAGTAGCGTTATCATTGACTCCATGGTATCCTGAGATTTTGAACCCCTCCTGTATTTTCTGTTCTGCCTTTTATTAGATTTATTAAGTTCCAACCGGCAGGCAACTTCTTGTATTAAATGCAACAACTTTAAATGGAAACCACAGGAGAAAATATGGAGAAAAGTATCACATCTGAGTTTTAGTCAAAGCTCAGTATAAAGACACAAGGTTCACTCTGTGTGCATTCAAAATCCAACATATGAGACCACATTTCTACAAGATAATACATGTCAGCAGGTGGTTTTAAAGTAGATATTAAGGGTTATAACAACAACAACAACAAAAAAAAAATGTACTTTAAGTAAAAATAAAATCCAAAATGAGTGGAGAGTAAAACAGCGACAAGAAAAGAAAGCCAGTGTGGTGTCTGGAGAAACCAGGAGGGGGCCTCAGCCCCTCTCAAAGGCTGGATCCGCCTCTGGTGGAGCAGTTGATGTTGGTGACGGGATGAGTGAGCAACATGCTAATGTAAATAGCTGTAAAAAAGTTGCTGTTGTTTTTCAGAAGATGCACTTTTCCTGGAAGAACCACACACGCGTTTCTGTTAAACACAACAGCCAGGCTCTTATGAAACAGAATGGTCATTTATAGCTACACAGTTGTGCCAAATTTAAGGAAAAGCAAACCAAACAAACAAACAAACAAACAAAAAACAATGCAAGCATCACCACCACCAACCACTGCAAAGCAACCAAATGCAGCATTCTTTGCACACTCAAATCCAAAATGCGGCACCAAATAAAATAATTTAAACAGCCACGTCGGACAGTTTTGTCGGTACTGACGTTTTCCGATTAACGCTGGACTCCAGCGGGTGCTGTGTGTATGTGTGTCTCAGCGTGTGCGCATTTGGAGTCCAGAGCATGAACAGTGAAGGCAGGGCCAACCAATTTTTAGGGGGGGACTGTTTAGTCTGTGACACTGGTTTTGCTCGGTTGTAGTTTATTGTTTGCATTATAACGTTTGGAAAGCGGTATCATTTGATTTAAAATGGCGTTTCACTCTGAAGTTATTCATTCCAACTGAAATCTGCATGGCTCTTTGGAGCTGCACACAGTCCCACAAAACAGAGGATATTATTATTATTATTATTATGACTATTATTATTATGATGACTATTATTATGACTATTATTATTATTTCCTTTACCTGATGGACAACTTCATTTTACGCACTGGCTGGTGCAAACGCCAGTGGACTTGTCACTTCTGAAAACCAACGAAGCAGAGGACCAGCGAACAGCAGGTCGAAGCGCTGCTTCATTGTTTCAAACTTCAAGCAGATCTTCTGCAGTCTGCAATCAACCTAGACATAATAATTTTCTCGATAAACACCCTCAACAACAACGGCTGCTCTGGTGTTCCAGACCGTCCGTGGTGCATTCAGTGTACCTTGGAAAACATCGATGCAAGCAGGCAGCAAATGATGCAACATGATTCAACCCGTCTATTGAATCGATGCACGCTGAATGAAATGATGCAATCGCATCACACATGTTTGTATCTAGACACCGATTTCTATTGATTAATCTCCACATCGCCACATGTCCACAGAGCCAGCCCACATGTGCGTAAAGAGGTGGAGCATGGGTAAGACCATGTATAACTAGGGCGGGACTGTGTATATACTGGACAAAGCCTGCGTGATGTCACCCATAGTTTTTCTGTAAAGATCTGGAACAGCTGATATGAAACCTGTGCCTGGGCCGTGGTCTGGGCGTTACCATGTTGGCAGCAGCGGCACGTTGACTGCATGGCAGTTTGCCTAATGATTTTCTTTGGTGTGGACATTACAAGTTATGAACCACTGATTTTCTCACTAATCATGCATTGAAGGAGCTTAACACATAAGGCTACTGATAGCTGCCAGCAGCCAAAAGTGCTAATGCTGTTAGCATACAACATTAAATAAGACAAAAGTTTCATTCTGTGAATATTGCAGAAGAAATGTCTAAGATCTGTTAAGACTTTTCACTGCACAACAAGCCATATTATTCCAAGTGTTTGAAATAAAATATTCCAAATGAGAGACACAGTTTCCACAACAGCCAGCAGCTGCATTGAGTAGCTTCTGAGCTAAAGAAGCTACGAGAGGTGGAGACAGTTGGATGAACTGATGGATGAACTTTATGGCCTAAAACATCTTAAATTGAGAAGTTAGAAGAAGAAGTTAGAAAAAAACATTCCACCCCTCCACAGCGTTGTTATGGAGGAGGAAACTATTCATAGAGACCTAAACTATTTTTTTTTGTACCAGGTTGTAAAGATGTTTATTTCTGCTCTAAAGTTGGATATTTTAACATGGCCTCCTATGGGAATGTGCTCTGTTTTGGAACCAGCTTCAAGTGGCCAGTCAAGGAACTGCATCTATTCCCTCTTCTGGCAGGGCTTCATGTGAGACCATCGGAGTTTACCGCTTGGGCCAGACAAATGAATTACGAGCACACCCCATCTTAAGAATTACCGACGTAGTTGGTTACCAGATGAAATGTTAATTAAATCATGTTTGGGGCCTGAGTGGAGGTTTTTATAATGGTTTTGCTTTGGTGCAAGCATAAAAAAAACTTATGACCCCCTTGTTTTCTCAGTAATCATACAACCCCTGGCAAAAATTATGGAATCACCGGCCTCGGAGGATGTTCATTCAGTTGTTTAATTTTGTAGAAAAAAAGCAGATCACAGACATGACACAAAACTAAAGTCATTTCAAATGGCAACTTTCTGGATTTAAGAAACACTATAAGAAATCAAGAAAAAAAAGATTGTGGCAGTCAGTAACGGTTACTTTTTTAGACCAAGCAGAGGAAAAAAATATGGAATCACTCAATTCTGAGGAGTGAACACACTTTGGAGAGCTGTTGCACCAAGTGGACTGACATGAATCATGGCTCCAACACGAGAGATGTCAATTGAAACAAAGGAGAGGATTATCAAACTCTTAAAAGAGAGTAAATCATCACGCAATGTTGCAAAAGATGTTGGTTGTTCACAGTCAGCTGTGTCTAAACTCTGGACCAAATACAAACAACATGGGAAGGTTGTTAAAGGCAAACATACTGGTAGACCAAGGAAGATATCAAAGCGTCAAGACAGAAAACTTAAAGCAATATGTCTCAAAAATCGAAAAATGCACAACAAAACAAATGAGGAACGAATGGGAGGAAACTGGAGTCAACATCTGTGACCGAACTGTAAGAAACCGCCTAAAGGAAATGGGATTTACATACAGAAAAGCTAAACGAAAGCCATCATTAACACCTAAACAGAAAAAAACAAGGTTACAATGGGCTAAGGAAAAGCAATCGTGGACTGTGGATGACTGGATGAAAGTCATATTCAGTGATGAATCTCGAATCTGCATTGGGCAAGGTGATGATGCTGGAACTTTTGTTTGGTGCCTTTCCAATGAGATTTATAAAGATGACTGCCTGAAGAGAACATGTAAATTTCCACAGTCATTGATAATATGGGGCTGCATGTCAGGTAAAGGCACTGGGGAGATGGCTGTCATTACATCATCAATAAATGCACAAGTTTACATTGATATTTTGGACAATTGAAAGGATGTTTGGGGATGATGAAATCATTTTTTAAGATGATAATGCATCTTGCCATAGAGCAAAAACTGTGAAAACATTCCTTGCAAAAAGACACATAGGGTCAATGTCAATGAGCAGATCTGATTTGATGCAGGTGTTAGTTTTGGGGATGAAAATTTACAGGGTGATTCCATAATTTTTTCCTCAGAATTGAATGATTCCATATTTTTTTCCTCTGCTTGGTCTAAAAAAGTAACCGTTACTGACTGCCATAACCTTTTTTTCTTGATTTCTTATAGTGTTTCTTAAAGCCAGAAAGTTGCCATTTGAAATGACTTTAGTTTTGTGTCATGTCTGTGATCTGCTTTTTTTCTACAAAATTAAACAACTGAATGAACATCCTCCGAGGCCGGTGATTCCATAATTTTTGCCAGGGGTTGTAGATTAAATGGACCTGACATCATGATGCTCCCGATACTTCTGACAGGCTTCAGCAACAACCCAGGAACTGTTTCTATGTTCAGAGCCCTTGGATGTTCGGAAAGAGCTGACATAAACAAAACGCGTACTTCCAGAAAAAAAAGGTATTTGTTAGATTACCTCTGTAATTTGAGCCATTAACTACTATGCAACATCAACTTTTGGGTTAAATTAAATTGTCAAAGACATTTTTGCTGGTGTGTGGTGCTGGTAACTTAAGTAATTGTACGTACAGTACATCCATCCATCCATCCATTTTCTTCCGCTTTATCCGGAGTCGGGTCGCGGGGGCAGCAGCTCAAGCAAAGCCACCCAGACCTCCCGATCCACACACACCTCCCTCAGCTCCTCTGGGGGAACCCCAAGGCATTCCCAAGCCAGAGATGTAGTCCGTCCAGCGTGTCCTGGGTCTTCCCCGGGGCCTCCTCCCAATGGGACGTACTGTACGTTTGGAAAGTATTCACAGCGCTTCACTTTTTCCACATTTTGTTATGTTAAAGCCTTATTCCAAAATGGAGAAAATCAATCACTCAAAATTCTACTCATAATGACAACATGAAAACATTTTTTATTTATTTTTGCGAATTTATTAAAAATAAATCCTTAGCAATCACATGTACATAAATTTTCACACTCTTGCTCAGTACTTTGTTGATGCACCTTTGACAGCAATTATAGCCTCAAGTCTTCTTGAATATGATGCCACAAGCTTGGAGCTTGGTGCACCTGTCTTTGGGCAGTTTTGTCCATTCCTCTTTGCAGCAGCTCTCAAGCTCCATCAGGTTGGATGGGGAGTATCGGTGCACAGCCATTTTCAGATCTCTCCAGAGATGTTCAATCAGATTCAGGTCTGGGCTCTGGCTGGACCACTCAAGGACATTCACAGAGTTGTCCTGAAGCTACTCCTTTGATATCTTAGCTGTGTGCTTCGGGTCATTGTCCCCCTGAAAGATGAGCTGTCGCTGCAGTATGAGGTCAAGAGTGCTCTGGAGCAGGTTTTCATCCAGGATGTCTCTGTACATTGCTGCATTCATCTTACCCTCAATCCTGACTAGTCTCCCAGTTCCTGCTGCTGAAAAACATCCTCACAGCATGATGCTGTCACCACCATGCTTCACTGTAGAGATGGTGCCTGGTTTCCTCCAAACATGACACCTGGCATTCACACCAAAGAGTTCAATCTTTGTCTCATTAGACCAGAAAATTTTGTTTCTCATGGTCTGAGAGTCCTTCAGGTGCTTTTGGCAAACTCCAGGTGGGCTGCCATGTGTCTTTTAGTAAAGAGTGGCTTAAGGAAACCAATCCGAAACACTATGGTCCACTTTGAAATCTGAAAATCTTCTGAGGTCCACACAAACCTTAAATTACAATTTTAACTGACACATGTGACTAAGATGAAATATTTTCTTATATATGTGACATTGAAATAGGTCAGATAAATGTCATTTAAATCTCATGGCTTTGTTTTATTGTTTTATATTACATAAAAAATAGAAAAAAAAATTCTCAAAATTCTAAACTTTGAAATAAAGACTTTTTATTTTCTTATTTTTTAATGACCTCTCAATGTCTGCTTGCAGGACTTTCACAGCCCACCAGGGGACCATGGCCCACACTTTGGGAAACATTGCTATCAGCAAATGTGGATGCAGGGGGGAAAATATATAATTTTCAAAATAAAAGTTTCAAGAATGTGATCACTATGTCCTATAAGAACAGCAAGTACTGTGTGGTTGTCAATTTTGATTATGAAAATAATACAGTTACCTCCAATTACCTCTAGGTGGCTCCACTGTCATCAGAAGGTAACAGACAAAGGACTTGGGGCCTCATTGTGCAAAGGTTCTAAATCCTGTTGTATGACCCAAATCTAGTTTGTGTCTACGCTTAGCTTGTGTTCCTCACTGGTGTAACTGCTAAGAGAGAGAAGAAAAGAAACTTTTGTGAAATGGAAATCAAAGTAATTGTGTGCGATCACAGCAGTGAGATTACAAAAAATTGAAATGCAAAGTCACAGAGCCCGATTGCAAAGCACTGAATGGCGGGATATCTACAATCCTCCGCTGTGATTAAGTCTCCAGACTTTGAGGATCTCTGGCCTTGAGAAGTTATGTTATTTTGAGAAGTAACTGCCAATTTTAATGGCAAAATAAACAAACAAACCAACAATCAAGTTTATTTGTAGTTTAATATTGTTAAGGTGTTTTTACTCATTTTTTTGTCTGTCACAATTTTTTTTTAAAGAAATACGTTAACAGTAAAACAAACAGCAAACAAACAAAGTATGAGGCCACAAAGAGATAGAAAAAAAATGTACAATAACAAAAGTAAAGGCATTCTTTAACATTAATTCTCTTCAAAAAATGTATTATAGACCGTGGCAGTATTACACTCAACAAAAATATAAACGCAACACTTTTGGTTTTGCTCCCATTTTGTATGAGATGAACTCAAAGATCTAAAACTTTTTCCACATAGACAATATCACCATTTCCCTCAAATATTGTTCACAAACCAGTCTAAATCTGTGATAGTGAGCACTTCTCCTTTGCTGAGATAATCCATCCCACCTCACAGGTGTGCCATATCAAGATGTTGATTAGACACCATGATTAGTGCACAGGTGTGCCTTAGACTGCCCACAATAAAAGGCCACTCTGAAAGGTGCAGTTTTATCACACAGCACAATGCCACAGATGTCGCAAGATTTGAGGGAGCGTGCAATTGGCATGCTGACAGCAGGAATGTCAACCAGAGCTGTTGCTCGTGTATTGAATGTTCATTTCTCTACCATAAGCCGTCTCCAAAGGCGTTTCAGAGAATTTGGCAGTACATCCAACCAGCCTCACAACCGCAGACCACGTGTAACCACACCAGCCCAGGACCTCCACATCCAGCATGTTCACCTCTAAGATCGTCTGAGACCAGCCACTCGGACAGCTGCTGAAACAATCGGTTTGCATAACCAAAGAATTTCTGCACAAACTGTCAGAAATCGTCTCAGGGAAGCTCATCTGCATGCTCGTCGGCCTCATCGGGGTCTCGACCTGACTCCAGTTCGTCGTCGTAACCGACTTGAGTGGGCAAATGCTCATATTCGCTGGTGTTTGGCACGTTGGAGAGGTGTTCTCTTCATGGATGATGTGAAGGAGATGTGTTGCACTGCATGAGGTAAATGGTGGTCACACCAGATACTGACTGGTATCCCCCCCCAATAAAACAAAACTGCACCATTCAGAGTGGCCTTTTATTGTGGACAGTCTAAGGCACACCTGTGCACTAATCATGGTGTCTAATCAGCATCTTGATATGGCACACCTGTGAGGTGGGATGGATTATCTCAGCAAAGGAGAAGTGCTCACTATCACAGATTTCGACTGGTTTGTGAACAATATTTGAGGGAAATGGTGATATTGTGTATGTGGAAAAAGTTTTAGATCTTTGAGTTCATCTCATACAAAATGGGAGCAAAACCAGAAGTGTTGCATTTATATTTTTGTTGAGTATACATTTAGGAGAGTCTATAAGCTTAATATATTGTTCAAATTCAGCCAGAAGTCTGTGTAAATTCCTTTTCAATATTCTACATTTATGAATATGGGATTTACCAAACAATATTAAAATGTTGATAATGTATTCAATGATCTCTCCCACAACATTTTTTCCTACAGCATCTGTGATGACATCATACTATGTAAAAAATATGCAAATTAGATGAGGATGTCATTTAGCAACTTCTGGCGACTAGTTGGCAACACTGACTGCGCATGCGTCATTTTGGAGCTGAGCAGCTCGTCTAAGACAGAGTTGCTTCACCCAAAGCGATCAAATAGATTAATGGGATTATTAACCATCATTTGACAAGATAAAACTCTTAAATCATTCTAAAGTCAGTTTAAAGCAGAAATAAGGCAAAACTCTGTGACACTTTGAAATGACCGATGCGCAGTGAACGCATCAGTTAGCAGCTCGTGTAGCCACAACACTCTGATCACTTCCTCTGTCTTTTCTGATGAAATAATGCTGAATTTATGTGGAAATGATTGTTGTACAAAAGTTTCAGATATCTGTCGCTGAGATAGATGATGACTGGAGTGCAGTTTTAAGAATAAACAAAGTGATAATCCGTGAACTGCGGCTCATGACACATGCGCAGTGAAGGCAGGGTGGACTGATTTTTAGGGGGGGACCGTTCAGTCTGCAACAGCGGTTACTCTAATCTGATCTCTTTTTTCAATAATGAGTAATCTAACGCATTAATCTTTCCAAATCAGTATTCAGATTAAGTTTACTTCTCCAAGTCACTGCGCGTTACTATTATTTTTGCATTGCAGGTCGATCGCAGCATTAAACTGGGCCTGTGCGCATGGGGTCAGGGTGCGACTGAACTCCCCACTTTCAGTGAGCTGTGAGCTTTATATCCACGGTTTTCTGCAGCAGCTACGACTCGTCCTCATCTCTCAAAGTGCAGTGATGACAGCACTTCTGCACTGAGCTTTACAAATACATTTTTATCCTGTGAGCCGCTCTGTGTCTACTCACTAAAAACAGCTGATACGCAACGCATCAACAACTAACACATTTTCCCACTCAAATGCTCCTAAACTCTCTTTCTGAGGACGACATAACGTAAAAAAAGCAATAAAAATTTCTTACCTTTCAATCTGGTCGTGTTTTCTGCATAAATAAACGTTAACCATTCTTTGTGCTCAAACGCAAAAGCAGGGGTGAATCCATGCGGAAAGGGGACATTGGGCGGAGTAGGGATGCGGCTCCCCACAACACCCCTAGATTAAAGGTCCAGTTTTGAAGCCTTTTTACTACTATTAATACAGTAATCATAATTTCAACAACTAAAATATTTAGGGAGAATTTAAATGTTAGAAAAATGTTAGAAATAATTTAATAGTTACATTTATAAACAATGTAGGTTAGAAATAGCAAGTTTTACTGTTACAGTGGTGTGAACAGTTAAATATGAGGCCAAGAAAGATGTCTTTATTTTACTTTTTGTAAAACAAGTATTTATATTCATTGAAGTCATTAAAGGGTGACTATAAAGTGACTATTGACAAAACAGGTTATCATTTTCATATTGAGGTGGTGGGGGGTGTGTGCTGTCTGTAGCTGGTGAAAGCAACTAGTAATCTAACTTAGTTACTTTTACAATTGAGTAATCAGTAAAGTAACTAAGTTACTCTTTCAAGGAGTAATCATTAATCAGTGATTAGATTACTTTTTCAAAGTAACCGTGGCAATGCTGTCCACAACTAGTTTTGAACCCAACCAGTCCTAATGACCACTCACTATAATGGCCTTTATTGTTATTGTAGAATACATATAACAAAGTTTATCATCTGCATTTAACCCAGCCTAAATATAGTTAGATGCAATCCAACCACTACGAGCAGTGGGCAGGCACAGTCCAGTGCCTGGGGAACAACTCCAGATGTAGAGACGTTGCCTCAGTCAGGGCCAGAGAAAGGACCAGACCCTAACAGAATAAGCAATTATTTATCATTACTGTTCTCCCAGAATTTTCTGCGCTCCTGTGAGATCTCCGCTGTGCTGTCTTTATTAAGATAAAATCTATGTAATGAAATTTGAGCAAGAAAAATAACATGGTGCATTTTTTATATAAAATTTCAGGAGGGAAACTTTTCCACATGCATTGTAGCATCAGGTGGAGATTAAGGTGTTGGTTGCCGAAAACTGCTATTGAGTTCACAAAGGTGTCTTTTACAGGTTTGGACACCAGTGAGGCTACTTGACTGTTTCTAACTCAGCATAATTGCTCAAAGTATACTTTTTAATTTTATGAAATAAATAAACTCTATGGATTAGGTTGCATGCTGTGACACAACGATTTCTAGTTGCAGTTTCCCTGTTGTACCAGTAGGTGCTGTGCATATATATGGTCAGAGCTGAGTACGTATAAGGGTGATTCTTAGACTACGGGCACTTATGTCCTTTGATCATATTGTATGAAAAACAGAAAAAAGGGGAAATTTCACACTTTTATAGTTATCTTTACAATGAAAGTGTGTTAAGAAATTTGTTCTAGTAGTCTGTGATGACTTTTTCACCTTTTTTCAGCATCATTATATGCAAATATTGCCGTTTTGTGTTGTGAAAGTGTAGTGACACGGACCCACAACAGGGAGCGTAAATGAATGGACAATGAATGAGCTGAAAATAGAACACTTTACTGTTGTGAATGTGCACAACGAAATACAGACGGTTACAGAATTTGTATGCAGTCAATCTACAGAGGTGACATGTGGGCAGGCTCAAGGATAGAAGACGTCCATCCAGAGAAGAACCGGATCCCACACGATTTCCACTGCCACCGAACCCAGAGGATACTGGAGCCGCCAAGTCCCGAGTCCCCAGGTGGCCACCGTCTCCGGCTGTCGGATCTGGTACTGCTGGCAGGAAGCAGAAACAGTTAGGTGTGGGTGTGTGCACACCCAGTAACACAGTCAGCTAAGCAGGTGGGAATTGCACCTCTACCTCCGCAATAGTGAACACAGTCAATCCGCTAAACCCGACCAGTTGCTTGTCTTACGAGTCTTGAAGAGTGAGATCCCGCACCCTGCCGTCAACGACTGATTCAGCCTCCCGCTGACACAAGCAAACAGGTCCTTCTGAAAAGAATAAACAAACGGTTACGTGCAATACGGCACAGTATCTGGCTGAGAGAATTACCTCTAATTGTAGGCGATATCTCGGCAGCGGGGTGGAGATGTCGTCCGGCTTTTATGGAGCGATTGATGAAGTGGAGATGAGTGACAACTGTCAAGAGTTGATGAGTGACAGCTGCCACTCCCGGATGTTCCCGGGAGGCGGCAGCGCCCTCTCGTGCCTGAAGCCCGCACTTCAGGCAGGGCGCCCTCTGGTGGTGGTGGGCCAGCAGTACCTCCTCTTCAGCGGCCCACACAACAGTTTTGTGCTTGTCCCACACCCAGACTTTTGATCTTCAATGATAAAAATTAATGGTAAAGAAACATTTTTTCTAATGTTTTAAAATATCTCTGAATAAAATATCAGTAAAATAATCAAAACATAATCGGGGTATTCAATGTCATACAACTGTTGTGATTTTTTTTAAACAAAATGTAGTTGTCCCACACTATTGCCGTAATTTCCACCACAACACTGTAATGTCCCTTTAAACAGTTTGTATGAAAGATTGTTTGGGTAGTTTCTATGGAGATAAACAGTGACATCAGAGCACATGTATATAGCGCCAAATCACAACAAACAGTTGCCCCAAGGCGCTTTATATTGTAAGGCAATGGTGTGGTGGAAATTACATTTACAAGGCCAATAGTGCCCGTAGTTAAAGAATCACCCATAAGTGCAAGTTGGTAAATTGTACACTTTGCATAGAAATGCTTGTGTGAATGTTTCCAGCTGAAAACTGTATAAATGTTTGATAATGTGGACCCTGGAGAGGTGGAGGTATTTATTAAAGAGTTAACTGACAGAAGCAGTCCACACAGACAGTTGTTACTGCAGTATTCTTGGTTATCTAGTTATTAAAATACCATATTTGCACTTTTGAGTGTCCAGAAATTCTGCATGAACATGATTTGTCAGAATGCCCATTTCAGTAAAATGTCTTATTTAATCACAAAAAAAATAAATTACATATAACTCATCTATTTGTGTCAGTTTTTGTCCTGTACAAATCATTTTCTCATTCATTATATGTGTTCCTTGTCAGCTGTCCATCAGAAAGTGGCACAGTGGATTAGTGGTTAGCACTGTTGTGTTACAGCAAGAAGGTTGTGGGATCACTTCCCATCCTGCACTCTAAAAAAAAGAACTGCTGTCTCATTTTAGGAAAGAGTGATGTAACAATTTGCATAGATTTTTTTATTTCAACTGAGTTAATGCCACAAGACTTCTCTAGTTAAGTTGAAATAACTTAAAATATATATATATATATGCAAATTGTTACATCACTTTTTCTCATTGAGACATCGGTTAATTTTTTTAGAGTGTGTCTATGTGGGGTTTGCATGTTCACTTTGTGAGTTTCCTTCCTCAATAATAATAATAATAATAATAATAATAATAATAAAAGCATGCTCTGGAACATCTACTAGGGATAACAGATGGAGATGAGCCGCTGGCTATAATATGGCTTAATTCACTCCATGATGATGGTGATGAACTTGCAGTGTCCCTTCAGAAAGAATTTGACAACTTTGAAGAGACATAAGACAGAGAACATTCCCAATGGCTGTTTTGTCCTGTCCGTCTTTGCAGCTTGCCAGTGGACATCCATTTTACTTTAAGCTGCTTTCTTATGTCGTCAGCAGAAAAACCATCACAGCAGAATTCCATCTGCAGCGGCGGACTCCAGGAGGTGACATGAGGTGCACCGGTGCCCACCAGCACTCGGTGCTTGTCCACTCATTCCATCAGGGGCTTAAATCCAACAATGGCTTGCTTTGTGAAACTCAAGACGCTGCAAGCCACTGTCCCAGAACACTTCCTGTTTTCTTGCCCAATAATTTTTTCCTAATAAGAGCAGATTTCAATGTAAACCACAATTCTGCCACAGCTGCTATCAGCGCACACTGATGATATCGTCACAGGTAGGATGGGGAAGAGATGAGAAAAACATCATGAAGACTCATTATTTTTTGGTTTTTATGGTGTGTTGGGGTTACAAAATGATTTATTTTTAGGATGGGTGTTGAAACAACTTTTTTCAAAAAAGTAGATGGGCTGACATGCAGACCTGAGCAGTCTGATGTGTGGATACGGTAACTTCACCTCCCACAAAACCCAAAGTACTTGGATTTATCCATGTTAACATTTCCTTGAATTATGTTACAATCCTTCATCTGCAGTAAAATTGACACAGCAAAACTTACTCAACTGTTATCTGCCTGAACTTGAAGAATGAAGAGAATTAATGAGCAGAGAAGCATGGCTATGCTTACTGACTGTCATCGATGATGTCACAAAGGCGTTTGATGGCTTCAGCCACCACATGGCTTGACTTTGAAGCAGACAAAATTTTATTATTTCAGATATTTCTAACCTAAGTCTTGATGTGAGTTGAAGTATTTTTTTTTGTTTTTGGTGCTTTGAGGAGTACTTGTGTCCAAACCACAAGTACTCAAGGTTTCCACAAAGTGATGATATAATCTGTCAATGGAATGACAATTTCTCATGATTTAAGATGTTGTCTGGCAGAGAAAACCTTTTCTTCCATTGTTTGCTTTGCTTGTTCGTTGCCAGCTGCACAACATGGAATTATTTATAGTGTGAGAAAGGGATATCTGAGGAAAAAGATATTTTCCTAAAACTTTGTTGACAGAAATATTATCACCTGGAATAGAAACCTTTAAATCTTCTTTGCTTTGGGATGTTTCAAGACTTGGCACAAACACACACACACACACACACACACACACACACACACACACACACACACACACACACACACACACACACACACACACACACACACACACACACACACACACACACACACACACACACACACACACACACACACATATATAAACAAGAATAGATGTTTTGTTGTGAACATGTGTTTACTTGTGGTTTGATGCACATTTTTATTAAATAATTAAAAGAACGGGAAAATATGGTGAACATTTTGAACACTTCAGTAACATAAAATAAAATAAAATAAAATATCCAGTACATCACAAGGATAATAGTAGTGCAACAGAACAGTACATTTACTACCATCACCCAGTAGGGGGCAGTGCAGCGTGTAAGGTTTTTAGGCCCTGTGTGTGTGTGTGTGTGTGTGTGTGTGTGTGTGTGTGTGTGTGTGGGCACACACAATCATTTATTGTATCTCTGATGTTGTACTGGATGCAGCCACTTGTGTTTTTGTGTCATGTGATAATAGTTTATAGTAATAGGTTGAACGTCCTAACTGATGTGTGTGTGTGTGTGTGTGTGTGTGTGTGTGTGTGTGTGTGTGTGTGTGTGTGTGTGTGTGTGTGTGTGTGTGTGTGTGTGTGTGTGTGTGTGTGTCCATGTGTGGTGGGGGGGAGCAGTGGCATGCCCCTTCATCTCCTCACACTCTCTGTGACCCCACCATCAGCCCTGCACGCTCTCCGTCACTGCGTTGCCATGGAAAGAGTCCTTTGACTATGGCGGTGCAGTGAAGTTTCTCTTGTTCTTTTTGTCTTTCTCTATTGCTTCTGCTGCCATTTTTATCTTCTTTTATCATATTGCATTCATTCTCTTTCACTGAAATTTCTGCTCTTTTTCTTCCTGTGTTTGTCTTTGTCCTGGACGGAGGCTGAAGGTGATCACTTGACCTTATTGGGCATCATGACTGCCAGATGTTCAGATGTTTAACTTGAGCTCTGGTAAATTTGGATTTGGCAACGGGCAATACTTTTCCAATATGTCTGCGTACGGGATGCTTTGGACCACAACTTGTGACCAAAATGAAAAAGTGAACAAGTGCTGATGTTCCCTCCACCAATGAGCTTCTTTCAGCAGCACATCTGTTATCAGGATCACAACAAAAGTTTTTCGACATGAAAACTGGTAAAATGTTCCATCGTAACAAGAGACAAAAAAAAAGAAGTTACATTTAAGTTGTGATCAGCATCTGAATGTGAATTCTTCATTTCAATACTTTGCAGTAATGATTGCATTAAAACTCGGAAGGAAGGAAGGAAGAAAGGAAATAAGGAAGGAATGAAGGAAGGAAGAAAGGAAATAAGGAAGGAATGAAGGAAGGAAGGAAGGAAGGAAGGAAGGAAGGAAGGAAGGAAGGAAGGAAGGAAGGAAGGAAGGAAGGAAGGAAGGAAGGAAGGAAGGAAGGAAGGAAGGAAGGAAAAAAGATAAGATTCATCCCGAAGGAAATTATTTTTCCAGAGAAACAGTAAACACTAACAATGTTTTTTGTTTGGATTTGTTTTTGTTTGTTTTTGCATTTGTTTTAGAATAAATACAACAAATTAATGCAGAATGACTGGAAGAAGCACAAGACGTTTGACAATATTGCACATAACTGAGTAACTAAATAACTCTCAATAACTCTGTTCATTATGTATTCATCCTGTAGAAGGGGGAGGAGTTATACAGTCTGATTGCCACAGGTAGGAAAGACCTCCTGTGGTGTTCTGTGGTGCACCTCAGTGGTTTCAGTCTATGGATGAAGATGCTCTGACAGGATGTCATTGTGGCATGCAGGGGGTAGGAGGTGCTGTCCAGGATGCTGAGCAGTTTCCTCAACATCCTCCTCTCTGACACCTCCACCACAGACTCACCACAGGATGGAAGGAAGGAAGGACGGAAGGAAATCTATATACATAAAGGGCTACATCTGTCTGTCTGTCCGGGATAAACTCCCAAACAATAATATGTAGCCCTAAAAACTACATTTATTCTGAATCCTCATGACATGGGGAACAAACTGGTACCATTTTCTTAAAAGTTGAACTGAAAATTACCCCTAAAATAGCCGGCTGTGGGTATGACCAGGCAGATTCAAATTTTCAGCCCTGTATATGTGTTGGCCATCTCTGTTTATTTAATCCCTTTCTACAGCACACTGACCACAGCACAGCCACAGCACACTCAGCAAAACAACAACATGCTTAGGCTGAGGCTGTGGGTATGACCAGGCAGATTCAAATTTGCAGCCCTGTATATGTGTTGGCCATCTCTATTTATTTAATCCCTTTCTACAGCACACTCACCACAGCACAGCCACAGCACACTCAGCAAACCAACAACATGCTTAGGCTGAAGCTGTGGGTATGACCAGGCAGATTCAAATTTCCAGCCCTGTATATGTGTTGGCCATCTCTTTTTATTTTACCCCTTTCTTCAGTTACTTTATGTTCTCAACTGTTAAGCACCTGACTGTCCTGTACAACCCAGTTTGCCTTCCTGTCTGAATACATTCATTTTATGTTTGTAAAATTGCAATGTAAAAACTGTGAAATACACCACTACCTCAATTTTGATTCATTGATATTTACATTTACTGTTACCTACCTTTTGTGTGTAATTTTGTTATAAATTTGATTGCAAAACAAAGTCTGCATGAAGGACTTCAAATGTGTTTGTCTTTTAACCAAGTATTTCCACTTAGTTTGGGGAGTCCACCTCTTATAGTTCTGCTGGACAAACTTTAGCCCATTAACTATTATATTTATAAGACATCAGCATTACAAAAACAAATGTTGGACAATTGTTTTGATTAAAATGATTGGCATTTGGCTTGTGTCTAAAACAGGTTAACCCGGGCAGCTCCAGGTACCCCACAATAAATAATAATTTAATTAGTAAACACTGAATGGAGGAAAGAGACAGGAAGAAGGAAAAACAAGGCAATGTGAAGCAGAAGAAGATGTTAAATATGCCAAATTTTAGTGCTTCCTCATAATGGGACCCCAAAGAAACGTACTATGTTTGGTGTTGACACATCAAAACATTGCTGACATATGACCTTAAACAGTCATATTGTGAGGCTGAATATTCATGGCTGTTGTTGCTTATTAAAGACTTAAAAAAATGAGGATGCATCACATATCTTCAGGTAGTTGTGACTTGTTTGGGTATGCTTCTGGCAAAATTTAGTTGCATGAACATATTTGAGGGCCAAATTTGACCTACTGTTGTCACTAAACTGCTGGAGATACAGAACCCAGCCTTGATGGAAGGAATGAGCTGTTTACCGTCAGTGCACCAAGTTTCACAAGTTTTTACCGACTGGTTACAGTGGTCACCTGAAGTGTGACTGATGGATGTCATTTGATCCTTACTCTGGATGGCATTACCCTGACCTCTAGTAATACTGTGAGAAATCTTGGAGTCATTTTTGATCAGGATATGTCATTCAAAGCGCATATTAAACAAATATGTAGGACTGCCTTTTTGCATTTACGCAATATCTCTAAAATCAGAAAGGTCTTGTCTCAGAGTGATGCTGAAAAACTAATTCATGCATTTATTTCCTCTAGGCTGGACTATTGTAATTCATTATTATCAGGTTGTCCTAAAAGTTCCCTAAAAAGCCTTCAGTTAATTCAAAATGCTGCAGCTAGAGTACTGATGGGGACTAGAAGGAGAGAGCATATCTCACCCATATTGGCCTCTCTTCATTGGCTTCCTGTTAATTCTAGAATAGAATTTAAAATTCTTCTTCTTACTTATAAGGTTTTGAATAATCAGGTCCCATCTTATCTTAGGGACCTCGTAGTACCATATCACCCCAATAGAGCGCTTCGCTCTCAGACTGCAGGCTTACTTGTAGTTCCTAGGGTTTGTAAGAGTAGAATGGGAGGCAGAGCCTTCAGCTTTCAGGCTCCTCTCCTGTGGAACCAGCTCCCAATTCAGATCAGGGAGACAGACACCCTCTCTACTTTTAAGATTAGGCTTAAAACTTTCCTTTTTGCTAAAGCTTATAGTTAGGGCTGGATCAGGTGACCCTGAACCATCCCTTAGTTATGCTGCTATAGACTTAGACTGCTGGGGGGTTCCCATGATGCACTGAGTGTTTCTTTCTCTTTTTGCTCTGTATGCACCACTCTGCATTTAATCATTAGTGATCGATCTCTGCTCCCCTCCACAGCATGTCTTTTTCCTGGTTCTCTCCCTCAACCCCAACCAGTCCCAGCAGAAGACTGCCCCTCCCTGAGCCTGGTTCTGCTGGAGGTTTCTTCCTGTTAAAAGGGAGTTTGTCCTTCCCACTGTAGCCAAGTGCTTGCTCACAGGGGGTCATTTTGACCGTTGGGGTTTTACATAATTATTGTATGGCCTTGCCTTACAATATAAAGCGCCTTGGGGCAACTGTTTGTTGTGATTTGGCGCTATATAAAAAAATTGATTGATTGATTGATTTGATGACCTGTGCATTTCCTATAGTCAAGAAAAAATAAATAAGAAAGGAAGGAAGGAAATGAGAGTGGGACAAAAGAATGAAGGAAAGCAAGAGGAGAAATTAGGACGTAAAGCAAGAAGGTACAAAAGGTAAAGAAACAAGTGAAGGAAAGGAAAGGATGGAAACTGAGAAAGAATGAAATCAGAACATTAATAACTGGAGAACTTCAAAACGTTTCTCTGCACCACTTTAGAAACACAGCCTGTATTTCCTCAAAAACACTAACGGATGTCACGTGCACAACACAGTTCCACAGATCTTAGTGAAATCGACTGTGAAGTCCACATCAGCTCCTGTGAGGAGGAGACTGATCCCCTCACAGCTCCTCTCCTGCAATATGCTCCATGTAACACCAGGGGGCAGTCTGGACTGCAGCTGAACTCCCCAGTCTGAACCTGAACTGTTCCTGACAAATAAAATGGGGTTTACTTCTGTCAAAATAAATAAATAAATAAAATACACAAAAGATCAGTGGGTTTTGTAGTCTGTAAAATAAATCACATTCATTCTGTCGACACTGATGATAGATTAAAAACAACAACAAAACATGAACAAATGAACTAAACACTGACACATACTGTAGGGGAGATCTGGCATGGTTGTAACTGTCATGTGACCAACACTGTAAACAGGGCCACCATGTGTCTTACTGGGCCTGGGGATGATGTTGGCTCCATTGGGGTGGAGTGACAGTGATAGAGGCCACTGTGCTCACTGGGACTTTCAAAGCAGCAGAAAAGTTTCTGTACCCTTCCCCAGATTTCTTAATTTCTAAGAATTTAGATTACTTGATTTCTTGGGGGGTGGGGTGGGGTGGGGGGGGGGGGGTTATTATTATTTAAAAATGTGCAAAAATCTATAAACAACAACAACAAACAAAACAAACAAAAACTAAGCAAAAAAAACCTCGTCAGATTGTCATTATGGGATATTGTGTGTAGAATTTTGAGGGGAAAAAACGAATTTCATCTGTTTTGGAATAACAAAATGTTGAAAAGGTGAAGCTCTGTGAATACTTTCTCGAACCTCTGTATGTTATTTGAAAGGATGTAAGCATAATTATACAGATATTTAAGTATTGATTAATTCAACAACCTTTCAATCTTTATTAAACTAAAGTTATAGCCCCCCCCCCCCACACACACACACATGGATCTGCCCCTGAATACAGTTCATGTAACATTCTACATACAATACAGAAGATAACAGAAAATAAGATTTTATCCAACTTAACTACCTACTGAAACTTGAAAGAATAGTTTTTATCTCATCTTGATGCTGTCAAATTTATCACACAGACCAATAACAGTGTGACCTTCAAAGTAAAAGCCTTTGTCCTGACGCTGGCCCTGCTTTAACTGTGGGGCGCTTTTAGCAACATGAGTTAACAGAGATGTTACTTTAACTTGATGACCAGGAACACCAGAGACTGACTGACACGAAACACTGCTGCTATATTTGCAGAGATCAAACATGAAGAGAAGAACATGTTTACTTGACTGCTGTTCGCAAAAGTCATTCACAGCTATTTCACAAATATGCATTTTTGACAAATCTTTCTAAACGGTAAATGGACTGCATTTATATACCGCTTTTCCATCCCATTCACACAAACACAGTCACACACCGACATCAGGGTGCTGCCATGCAAGGTGCTCACTACACACTGGGAGCAACTTGGGGATTAAGGATCTTGCCCAAGGGCCCTTAGTGATTTTCTGCTCAAACTGGGATTTGAACCAAGGATCCCCTGGTCTGAAGCCCAACGCTTAACCACTAGACCACCACCTCCCCTACCAGGTTATTTAAATGGTAGAGGGGCTTTTTGGGCCCCACTTCACAGGGATCCCAGGGACAGTAGACCCAATTCCTCCCCTGACTTTAAACACCCGTCTCATATCTCTTGAGTAAAACATGAATCACTAAAGTCCATCATTCTACCACATTCACACTTACAATTTTAAAACAAATATTAAAGCCTCCATTCACTTTCATATCCAAAAAGATTGGAATAGTTGGTTTGTTTATGCTATTTCAAATACAAAAAAATACAATAAATAACTAAAAATACAATTTGTAAAATTATCTTCCTTAAACTCAAACTCAAAGCAAATCTCTACAACTTGATATAAATTAATTAAAAATATAAAAGCCAATATGATGGGTTGGGTAAGTAATGGAATACTTTGTTACAATACCTGTAAATAACCAGTTTTACTGCCAGTTTTCTTTTCTTTGTTATTCTTCAGACAAGTAAGGGGATGGATACATAAACATTTCCAAGTCACAGAATATGTCATGGACTTTATTTACATCAATTATGAAGAAATTCAAACAGTATGGCACCTTGTGGTAAATCCAGCCCAGTCTCACTTTTTTTTTTTAATGCTTCCGTCACAAAATGAATCAAATTTTTGTGACAGGGTTTTTTTTAACACACTATCACTTACCCTACCCCTACCCCCAACCCTAACCTTAAACAAAACCTAACCTAACCCTACCTCCAACCCAAATATTAAACACAGCCCAACTCTACTCCTTCCCCTAACCCTAACCGTAACCATAACTGAACCCTAACCCTACCCGTACCCCCAACCCTAACCTTAACCATAGCATAACCCTACTCCTTCCCCTAACCCTAACATTAACCGTAATCTGACTCTAACCCTACCCCTACCCCCAACTCCTTCCCTTGACCCTAACCTTAACCATAACCTTACCCTACCCCCCCAACCCTAACCTTAATCATAGCCAAACCCTACTCTTTCCCCTAACCCTAACCTTAACCATAACCTAACCCTAACCCTACCCCTACCCCAAACCTAACCTTAAAATAGCCCAAACCTACTCCTTCCCCTAACCCTAAGCTTAACCATAGCCCAACTCTACTCCTTCCCCTAACCCCAACCTTAACCATAACCTAACCCTAACCCTACCCCAACCCTAACCTTAACCATGGCCTAACCCTGCTCCTTCCCCTAACTCTAACATTAACCATAACCTAACTCTAACCCCACCCCTACGCCCAACTCCTTCCCCTAACCCTAACATTAACCATAACCTTACCCTACCCCATCCTAACCTTAACCATAGCCAAACCTTACTCCTTCCCCTAACCCTAACCTTGACCATAACCTAACCCTAACCCTACCCCCAAACCTAACCTTAACCATAGCCCAACCCTACTCCTTCCCCTAACCCTAAGCTTAACCATAGCCCAACCATACTCCTTCCCCTAACCGTAACCTTAACCATAACCTAACCCTACTCCTTCCCCTAACCTGAACCATAACCCCCCCCCAGACCCCCCACAACACCTTTAATTTTGTGCAGCTGTCACGGAATGTATTAGAATAAATTTGTGCTCTCATTACAAACATTTTGCACTTTTCGTGACAATATTGTTATGTGTCGACGCAGATTGAGGAGCGAACCTGCGTCAGACAGGACCCAGCACTAAAAATAACCAAGAAGCGGTTCCATCAACAAAAAACAATTTATTTTTCACCTGTGCCTATATAAATTATACAAAAAAAACCCAACCCAATGTCCTTCAGGAGGAGTGACTGCTGGCACGCTCTCCAGTGTGCACGGGGAGAGAAGTCCGATGCTCCTGGACTCACTACCAACAAACAGACACCCCCCAGGTGGACACGACAAACTGATTCTCTGTTGAAGCACAGAAGATGTGAGGCACGTTAGCTATTATAACAATTTCTTTCACAGAACACATGCTATCAGCAACACATCAAGGTTTATACTTTTTATCTTTATGCACATGAGCAGCTTCTCACAATAAGTGGAGGATCACTTATCCTGCACGCCACAGCAGTGAGAAGCAAGCCACACCATTCTCATCACAATTTCACGTATACTATGTAGCAAAACCTCAAGTTATTATCTACAATTAATCCAACAGTTAATTACCTTTACTGTGTGCTGACAGCATGTGTCCTCACCCTTCCTTGCTTCACAGGCTTATTGTGTCAAACCCAGGTGCGGTCCTCAGCGTCTCACAAACGAACATCACAAGGTCGCGTTCCCGGCAGTTCTGCTTGGCTCACACCTGCCTTAAAAGCAGAACGCCATCCAATTATCTGCTACAGCTGAAAGTCTTTAGGGCTGCACGTGAGCACCAGTCCCAGGTGCCTCACATGATATTGACGAGGGTGAGGATTCTTCAGCCAGCACCTTCTTTTCCACAGACAAATCAGCTTCCATGCCACCTGAGGAGCAAAGAAAAGAAAACAACACCAAAACCTCCAGCCACACACCCCGACACACAACAAATATCCTGCTGCTTAATCATGACATGCTGTGAGACTGGGTTGGGTAAATCTGTGTGGAGTAGACACTTCTCAAAATCTGAGTGCCTCTGCAAGAAAGAGAAGCGTGATGAAAGTCTCCAAGACACCCAGACAACCCAGAAGAAGTTACAGGGTTCTGCGGCTGTGATTGCAGAAATTGTGCATAGTGCATGTTTTGCATTTTGTATCCCCAGTTATACAGCTTCAGGGGGTATAGAGGAAGATTTTCTTTCATGAAAACATCAAATCTAGACTTGTACCTTCCGGCAAATTGTAACTGAATTTTCAGGTCTTTTTAAGAAAACCCCAGCCCATCGTGGAGGAGCACCGTCTAGAATCCACAAAACATGCTGACTTTTGCATGAGCAGCTGATGAATGTAGCGTGAGGTGGTGACTCTGCTCACAATAGAGGCGATCATCATAATGCTAATAACATATACATTGGAAATTCCAGAACTGTGCAACAAGAAATTACTTTTCTGTGTCCGCTTTGAAATGCAGCTGTCTGCCATGTTATAACATTGTATAAAGTCTGAAATAAGTGCTAACATGGCAAATGCTTGATAATGATGCAGCACTCAAGTCTGGTTGAATCTCATTCACTCCGAAGTCCCAAAGTTTGACACTGGTGATGTAATAAGGTAATTGAGAGTCATAGGTCACTGGAGGTCATTTGAATACAGGTCTGAGTTGGCATTGTTCTTGGTGTTGTCACACTATTGAGTAAATTAATTAATAATCTTAATCCTTTGCTCTTCAGTGGACTTGGGGCTCTGATAGATGTCACATTTCCAAATGTGACACAAAGAGCTGGAGGAGCCGGATTTGAGCAGGATTCACTGAGGTCTGATCACAAATGTGGCTAGAATTCAGCTATCTGAGGGATCATGACATCATACTTTCCCACAATATTCGTGCACCAGCAGCATCCTTTCCACTGTGCGACTGCAGCTGCGAGGACAACAAACAACCTTCTTTCTTTGTGGTGCCTTCTCACCAAGAGAATCTGCTGAGTGCACTCTGACACCCAGATAAAAATGCACACGGCTGCGTCATCTTTATTTTTCAGCTCATGTCTTTCCTTGGCTAAATAAACAGCCATGCTGCATCAGGAACTGCTCTCTCTCCTCTCCTACTACATTCACACCCAGGCGCTGGAGTTTTAGCCAATCAGAAGCCCACACAGTAAAATCACCAGTTAACACTGACAATTAACACTGACAGTGCACATATGGTCCCACTCTGGCCAGAGTAGGACCATATGTACACTGGCAGTGTTAATTTAACACTGCCAGTGTTAGTTTTACACTCGTGATTTTACTGTGCAGTCTGAAGCATTGGGCAACCACAGGATATGAGTATCATGAGTATCATACAAGTAACAAACAAGTACAGGACAAATCAGTAAACAGTTGTACAAACACCGGAAGTGCTGAAGGTTTTGAGCGTGCACAAAATTTTCCACTGGACTCGCTGGACATCAGCTAAGAAGGAACACATTTAACAAATGACAAAAAGACTTGTACAGAACAAAAATGACACTAATACAATAACATGCTTTTGAAGGGCGGCAGCATGTCATTTAGTTCTGGTGGCATAACAGTATGGAGGTCGCATTCAATATTGCGCTGCGTGAGCCACTCACGGAACTTGCGCATTCCAAACTCGGTGGATTTTGTCGTGTTAGCTGGTACCACGCTGCTCTCCAAATTCACCAGTGCATCCTCGTCAAGCTGGCTGGTTTGGCTGCTGTTCTTTGTCAGACTATCCATGAGAAAATCATCCATATTGGGAGCAACACGCACTTCTCACCTTTTTATCTTTTCCTCTGCGGACAGTTCTTGGGCTGTGCGCGCGCTATGATGTCATTTGTTTATGCACAGTGGGAGTGTATGCCAATACTTTGCCAGAAACTAGGTGACAGCCAGGTGGAAACCATTCAGATTATTCAGACGGCTTTCGGTGACGATCCTATGGGCATCACACAGATGTCGCCCAGTTTCTGGCAAGATTTGATGCAGTCGCGCTGCTCCAGTCGTTCCGCCATTTCCTTGCAAAGAAAAAACGACAAGAGATGACACCCATCCTCACACAAAGGTTGCTTACAAGCTAATGACGCAATCGACAGGTGTGAAAAAATTCACGCATGTGCACGAAGGTTCAAGGTTGGCTCATGCAAGCACACGTGATTAAAATCCATCAGGTTTTTGAAAAAACTAAAAAGGTTGGATACTTTTATAACAGACCTCGTACTTCATTTTATATAGTGCCAAATCACAACAACGCTGCCTCAAGGTGCTTCACACAAGTAAGGTCCAACCTTACCACACCCTACAGCAAGCACACAGGTGACAGTGGTAAGGAAAAACTCCCTCTGATAATATTGAGGAAGAAACCTCAAGCAGACCAGACTCAAAGGGGCGGCCCTCTGCTTGGGCCATTCTGACAGTCACAAGGTTTTTACAAAGTTTCACAAAGCTGAAGAAACACAAAACAGAAAATCAAAACAACATCTGCTGCTTCAGCTTCAGGCATGGCATCTCACAGTCAGTCCAGCATCCTGTGGTCCATAGCCGCCAATCTGGTGCGATGCCCTCCGCACCTCGGATAGAAGAATCAGTCCACTAGAAAAAAAACACATCTAAGGTATAATTCATCAGCAGTAAAATTGACAGGAAAGCAGAGAAAATACTAAGGTGATTGCTGGCTGCTAGCCTTAAACTTCACTAACAGACCCAGAATAAAGGTTCCGCAAACTTACTTTTTAGGGTTTAGGAAATAAATGAGAAAAACAAATGAGGAGAGGAGGAAATAAATGAGGAGAGGAAAAGAGAAGGAGAGCGAGTGCATTTTGTTAATGTACCAGACATCTGTGTTTTCACACAGAGAAATCTAATTGAAAACAAACATGTAAAATTTAATTTGCTGTGCAGATAGATGGACATTTAAAGAAACAAATTCACTCTAACAGACGGAAAAAGAACAAAAGCTGCTTCTTGAAAAGTTGCTGTCTTTTAAACCTTTAAAACGCAAGGATGTCCTCTATCTGGCTGTCTGTCTGTCTGTCTGTCACCTTCCTCTAGTGGTCTGTTGCTGTGTTACATGGTTGCCATGGTTACGGTGTCAGCTGGGGTCGGGACCTCACGGGATCTGACTGTAAATGAGTGTGTGTTTGGTGCTTGGGGGGGGGGGGGGGGGGGTACCGAGGATGGATGATGGGTTCTTGGTTTCTATGGTAACAGAGTCGTTGCCGTCCCTCATTGCCGTTATTTAAATCTTCATCATCTCTTTGTACTCGCGTTTCACAACCGCATAAAGGAAAATGTCATTCCTTGCCATTGCTTCACTTGAGAAGGTTGCTGGTTTGAATCCCAGCTGACTTCCAAATGCTGTGTTTGCTGATGAAACATGAACCATGACAGAAGACCGTCGAGTGATCATCAGAGAGATTTGGTTTCACTTGATGTGTTTACCTGCCGGTGGCTGAAATTAACACTTTAATGAATGTAGCTTTAATTTATTAAAGAAATGAACAGCTGCAACTAGAGCGGCACTCGTTACACAACACGGGTAAAACCAGGTCACAAGAAACAAAACGAGTGGCTGTGACAACCTTCTGGTGCTGAGCTAGTGTGTTCTGCAGTTTGAGAGGGTTGTTGGTTTGATGCCAGAATTCAACCAGATAGCCGTCTGTGAAGATCCCCCCCACCAACCCCAAACTAGAGTCCCTTCATTCAGAGAGTAGCAACAACTGAGAACATGGCGCCATTTTGGGGCCAATTGTGCTGAACTACTGAATGAACTTTTTGTGTTTTCAGTGTTTTTTTTATCATTTAACCACACACAGCACCACATCCAGGTACAGGTACTATCAAAATAAATATAAACATAGCTAAGCTATCAAATTTGCATGAATTTACAATTTATGATGATTTATTTAATGAATTTAAAGCCTGATTTACAGGTAACTCTGTGTCATGATGCCGACGTGCATAACAGTTTTAAAGTTCGGCGTCTCTGGATTGTGCTTTATTTTGGATTAATTTGACCCTCAACAAGCTTTTCATTCTACAGTCATCACCTCCAATTCAAAGGTAAACTGTACAATTTCCTTTTTCTGACTCCGTGTTGTAAATTTGCGGACTCTTCTGCCAAATGTATGTGATTCCAAAATGTAACCAGCATGTGCACCGCAAAAACTATTAAAATATGATGGGAGGAGTGAAAGCAGAAACGTGTCAAATCACAGTCTTTTGCTGTGTCTGATTTAACAGGTCCATGTCAGGCTGCGGGTCCAAGTCTGAGCACGGTTTGAAAAAATAAACAGTTGGTTTTTTTAATCATGGAAATGACTCTGTTCCCACATGTGAGGGGTTTTTAATGGAAATATATTGCGATCAGACGGGAAATTTTATACAATGTGAGCACAAAATCTGTTATATACACTGTGTTTATTACATGGAAAACAATACAAAAACAATGGGACTTTTTTTGTCCGGTGACGGTTTAGGTGAGTTTTACTGTACATGGGACTGAACAATAGATTTACCTCTTGAAGCTTTAACAATGAAATCGCTTCCATCCCACACAGCTGACTTTTTGCCAATTTATTCAGATCTGAAGGGAATCTGTACATCTTGAAGCCCTTGTTTTGTCTGTTTGTACATTCAAACGCACAACAACTCACATTTTCAGTGAATAAATAAATAAAATAGCTGGATTTGCATGCAGACAGATTAACAACAAACACTATTTTGGCCCCAAGATGGCACCACGAGTCACGTGACTGTTTTTTTTTTTTTTTGGATCATCATGTTGCCACTCTCTGAATAAAGGAACTCTACCCCAAACACCTCCCCCCGCACTTGTGTGTGTCACCCCGGAGTGAGTGAGCGGCATCGCTGTCATCTGGTGTCATCACTGACACAGATTAAAATAATCATCACAACACACACATTAGCATGTAAATTAAAGACCATCCCACCAGCCTTCCTTTCTTATTTGATCACACATCAATCCACAGGTCCATGTATCCAGACAGCAAGATTATTTTATGCTGCTTCAAATCATGACTACAACCTTGAATTATTTAGTAAATTCACTAAAGCCTATAATGTTCCCACATTTTTTCTACAGACATTTTTGCCCACAAGTTCAAGTATGTTTTCAAATTGTCTGTATTTGGTCAACTAAAGAATAAACTGAGCTATCTTATTTGCTCCAAACACTAAATGTAAAAGTTAAAGAAATAGAATTGTATTCATTAAGGGTTGCGTCTTGTCCAGGGTGTACCCCACCTTGCACCCTGCGACTGCTGGGATAGGCTCCAGCCCCCTGTGACCCTTGATTGGAGTAAGTGGGTATAGAAAATTAAATAATGAATGAATAATCAAAGGTTGTTGTTAATGTGTGGGTGAGTGTGTGTTGACCCCCAATTCAAGTCATTTAATATTGACTATCTGCCAATACTAAGATCTGATCTGATCCTATCTTAAGTACTAAACTTGCACAGGACATTTATGAATTGAACAGCTCTGCAATGTAAGAACAAAAAAGCTACAAAACATGCTGCGTCTTTTTATGTATTTATTTTTTTACATAATGAAATACATCAGAGGGTCATTCATACCAATCAATCAAATATTTTGCTGATCCATATATGCTTCAGATCATCCACCGAAGCATCTTGGTTATTGAGATATACAACAAACATATATTTTGATTATATTTTCTTTGACATTTGACCAAACCACTCCAAAACCACACATGACCCCATCCATCCTCCCTTCAATACGGTGCAGTCGTTCTGTCCCCTTCGCAGAAGAGCACCCCCAGAGTATGATGTTTCCACCCCCATGCTTCAAGGTTGGGATGGTTTTCTTGGGGTTGTTCTCATCCTCTAAATATGGTAAGTGGAGTTGATTCCAAAAAGCTCTATTCTGGTCTCATCTCACCACATGACCTTCTCCCATGCCTCCTCTGGATCATCCAGATGGTCACTGGTGAACTTCAAATGGACCTTGCTGCCCTGCAGGATTTTAAACCATGACAGCATCATGTGTTACTAATGTAATCTTTGTGACTGTGGTCCCAGCTCTCTTCAGGTCATTGACCAGGTCCTCCTGTGTAGTTCTGAGCTTTCTCAGAATCATCCTTACCCCACAAAGTGAGATCTTGCATGGAATCCCAGACCGAGGGAGACTGACAGTCATCTTGTGTTTCTTCCACTTTCTAATAAATAATCATAACAGTTGTTGTCTTCTACCAAACTGCTTGCCTGTTGTCCTGTAGTCCATCCCAGCCTTGTGCAGGTCTACAGTTTTGTCCCTGGTGTCCTCAGACAGCTCTTTGGTCTTGGCTATGGTGGACAGGTTGGAGTGTGATTGATTGAGTGTGTGAACAGGTGTCTTTTATACAGGTAATAAGTTCAAACAGGTGCAATTAATACAGGTAAAGAGTGCAGAATAAGAGGGCTTCTTAAAGAAAAATTAACAGGTCTGTGTGAGCCAGAATTCTTGCTGGTTGGTAGGTGTTCAAATACTTATTTGCAGCAGTAACATACAAATAAATTATTAAAAAATCATACATTGTGATTTCTGGATTTTTTTTTTATTTTTTTAGATTATGTCTCTTACAGTGGACATGCACCTAAGATGAAAATTTCAGACCCCTCCATGATTTCTAAGTGGGAGAACTTGCAAAACTGCAGGGTCTTCAAATACTTATTTTCCTCACTATATATAGTAAGTCTTTTTTTAATTGAGAAAAATGCAGTTTAAAATGACGATTTAAAGGACAGACAGCACAGACTTTCATCAATAAAATTAAAACAGTTTGTTCAAATTCTTTTGTATTTTGCACACTGATGGTCCCCTTGACAGCCAAGTACATGTTGGCCTTAACTAAAAATTTATGGTTATGGAGATACTAGGTTTTGCATATGTGTGTGTGTGTAGTAGTAGTAGTAGTATTCATTTTAAAGGAAGGGGTAGTGATGGTTATGATGTTTTACTTCTAACCTCTAGATGTTAGAAATGTTAGTTAAATCTGTGGTATAAGACAGAACTGAAGGTATAAGAAGATGGGATTGGCTGTGAGCACAGAAAGTACAAGGAATAAAGTGGATTGTGAAAAGTGAGAAGATGGTCAGTCATCTGATGGCAACAAAATGCCTGAAAGAAAGATAATAAGTCCGATACAGGTCCTGAGGCCCGTTTGGTGCCAGTGTTTATCTCTGGATTCCGTAGCGTCAAGTGGATGAGAGTCTACGACTCCCCCTATACGGGACTCCAGTCCAATGCAGGTCACTTCCCCAGCCATGGCTGGTGCCCATTTGCAACTGGATGGAGTGAGACAACGTAGGTTAAATGTCTTGTCCAAAGACAGAGACACATAGCAGTAGCAGGATTTGAGCCCAGGTGTGCATTTTAGAAGGTTAGGTTCTTGTCCACTCAGGTGCCTGCTCTTGAAACATAGACATATTATATAGGCACATTTTCAAGTAACTCAATTCAGCACGTGCGTGGTTCAAAGGCTGTATCGTTGGTTGTTTATGTCATAGCTGGCACAACTAGGCTGTCTCATTTCAGAGGCTGCTTGTGAAGCAGTCAAGCAACCTTCTTTCTCCCGCAAACAAAGGATACAACAGGTTATTTTTCATGGCCTAAAAAAAATCCCATGAGTCCTTGTGTGTTTTTTTCTTTTTCCTTCAAGACAAAACATTTGGTTAAAAAATAAATAAATAAAAATTAAGATAAAGTACACTTTTGGACTCCTTATATACAACTGTAAATAAGTAAGCTGCTTTCAAGGTTTCCAGGCGACAGGAGATGGGGCAGACAACCATAATATCACAACAGCTAAACGTGGGCTAGAACGTGTCATTTCAGAATGGGTTGGTCCGGCCTTCACTGTGTCAGAGGGGCTGAAGTCTGAAGAGTTTTGTGGGACAGAGACCTTAGAAGGGTGCAGATCCTGAATTTGGACACAGCCATTGTAAGCCGGTATTGTGAAAATGAATAAATGAATGAATTTAGGCTCCACACTGAGACCTTGGTACTGGTCTCAAAGGCAGGTGCAGCTTCCTTCCAAAATAAAACTGATGTAGACTGATGTCTACAGAATATACGCATGAACTGTGTCATGATGCTCATCGTAAGCTAGCATATATGGAATCAACGCATGTCCTCAAACAGGTTGTTCCAGTGTTAGCGCTAAGGGTCCACATGTTCCTGTTAGTTTCCAGATGTGATCTTGCCACTGGTGACAATTTCGCAGTCTGCTTGCCGTGCTGTCGTGGTGATCTTTACAATAGCAGATTGGGTACAAATCTGCATCAGTGTTTGGTACAAGTCTAATGCCACCAGCTTGCAGCAAGGTTCTGGGGATCCTGCAGATTGCCGCGAGCTTGCCGATGAGCCTGTTGGTTTCCCGTTGAAATTTTGTACAGGCTAAAATTATGTTCCCGATTGTTCAGATAGTGTCCAATGTTCTCCAAGATGACCATGTATGCTTGTAGATGGGTTGCGGCGGGATTCGATATTATGCTATGAGTTTGCAGTTTTCAGATTTTTTTTATCGGGAACCCAAACACAACCCAACTGGACACATGTGGACATGGGGTTATGGGGTGAGTTGTTCTTAACTATAAGACAATGATGATCTTTGACACTGGATTAGGAAATCCAGAGAAAGAATTATTTCTTTCTTTTATATACAGAATTATTTTACAACTGGTTGCATCGTACATTCATCTTATTACAGAGATTAGAGCATGCCATAGGTATTAAAGGCACTGCGCTGCAGTGGTTTGAATCATATTTATCTAATAGATTACAATTTGTTCATGTAAATGGGGAGTCTTCTTCACAGACTAAGGTTAATTATGGAGTTCCACAAGATTCTGTGCTAGGACCAATTTTATTCACTTTATACATGCTTCCCTTAGGCAGTGTTATTAGAAAGCATTGCTTAAATTTTCATTGTTACGCAGATGATACCCAGCTTTATCTATCCATGAAGCCAGAGGACACACACCAATTAGTTAAACTGCAGGAATGTCTTTCAGACATAAAGACATGGATGACCTCTAATTTCCTGCTTTTAAATTCAGATAAAACTGAAGTTATTGTACTTGGCCCCACAAATCTTAGAAACATGGAGTCTAACCAGATCCTTACTCTGGATGGCATTACCCTGACCTCCAGTAATAGTGTGAGAAATCTTGGAGTCATTTTTTGATCAGGATATGTCCTTCAATGCGCATATTAAGCAAATATGTAGGACTGCTTTTTTGCATTTGCGCATTATCTCTAAAATTAGAAAGCTCTTGTCTCAGAGTGATGCTGAAAAGCTAATTCATACATTTATTTCTTCTATGCTGGACTATTGTAATTCATTATTATCAGGTTGTCCTAAAAGTTCCCTGAAAAGCCTTCAGTTAATTCAAAAATGCTGCAGCTAGAGTACTGACAGGGACTAGAAGGATATACCATATCTCACCCATATTGGCCTCTCTTCATTGGCTCCCTGTTAATTCCAGAATAGAATTTAAAATTCTTCTTCTTACTTATAAGGTTTTGAATAATCAGGTCCCATCTTATCTTAGTGACCTCATAGTACCATATCACCCCAATAGAGCGCTTCGCTCTCAGACTGCAGACTTACTTGTAGTTCCTAGGGTTTTAAGAGTAGAATGGGAGGCAGAGCCTTCAGCTTTCAGGCTCCTCTCCTGTGGAACCAGCTCCCAATTCAGATCAGGGAGACAGACACCCTCTCTACTTTTAAGATTAAGCTTAAAACTTTCCTTTTTGAAAAAGCTTATAGTTAGGGCTGGATCAGGTGACCCTGAACCATCCCTTAGTTATGCTGCTATAGACTTAGACTGCTGGGGGTTTCCCATGATGCACCCAGTGTTTTTTTATTCACCTCTTTTTGCGCTGTATGCACCACTCTGCATTTAATCATTAGTGATTGATCTCTGCTCTCTTCCACAGCATGTCTTTTTCCTGGTTGTCTCCCTCAGCCCCAACCAGTCCCAGCAGAAGACTGCCCCTCCCTGAGCCTGGTTCTGCTGGAGGTTTCTTCCTATTAAAAGGGAGTTTTTCCTTCCCACTGTTGCCAAGTGCTTGCTCATAGGGGGTCATTTTGACCGTTGGGGTTTTTCTGTAATTATTGTATGGCTTTGCCTTACAATATAAAGCGCCTTGGGACAACTGTTGTTGTGATTTGGTGCTATATAAATAACATTGATTTGATTTGATCTGGTTTTGGTGCAGTTTATTGTTTCTTAACTTGGTTTAATGCTGTATTTTTTAAGTTGTATCATTTTGGGGATTGTGTACACTGTTTTTGCGTCAGACGCTAACAGCTCAAAATATTTCCAGGTTGGGCATCAATGCAAATTAGAGTGTTAAAGCTCAACAACATCAAATTATTTTTTAATGTGTGTTTTTGCAGCCTGAGGGATTAGTCCATGTCGATGAGAGAGAACTCGATGGAAGCTGTTTACACACTGACAATAAAAAAAAAAAAAAAAATGGTGTAACCGTTACAAAAAATACATATAAAAAAAATGGATTTAAGCCACAAGCTGATGATTTAAAATAGCTGACGTTTATTACTGGATGAAGCGTCTTGTCTCTGCAGTGTGTCCGTCTGACCTCGGCCCTGGTCTCCTCATCACCTCCTCCTGCAGCTCCTCTGTGTTTCTCCTCTTCTCCCCTTTGCCTCCATCTTCTTTCTTGTCTTCTCTCCTAATTTGCTCATTAACCTGAGTGTGAGATTGACGTAGGAACTCTGCTATAAAGACCTTCACCACAAATGAGATTTTCTCCCCTATTGGCATTTAATTATCCACAGCAGCACAAACAAACACCACGTATAAAACTCAAAGTCAGACTCCAGAAAACAGCAGCGCACTCCTCAAACTGCACAAAACCAGACAGCCACTCAGTGAGTGCAGTCCTTACGCCAGCAGAGCAACTGCCGTTCGTCATCAGTTGACAGCAGCAATAAGACAGTGATCAGAATTCTGTGTACATTCAAATCGACAAGATGAATGATGTCATAAGGTAAGAAGAAGAAACAAGTCCTATATTGGTTCTGAGGCGCTTTGGTGCCGGCGCTTATTGCCCAATTCTTTAGCGTGAACTAGATGAGAGTCTACGACTCCCCCCGGATCTGACACCAGTCCGACACAGGTTACATCCCCAGCCAGGGCTGGTACCCATTTACAGCTGGATGGACTGAGACAATGTAGATTCAGTGTCTTGCACAAGTCGTCCGAGCACAAATCAAACCCAGATCTACACACTGGCACTGGGACTGACCACCTGCCTGCTGACAGGAAGCCTCGTTCAAATACACTCAAAAAATGGCTCATTGGATGAACTCAATTCAATTATGTGCAGGATTTCCATCTAAAACATATATGTAGCCCCAACTCAAATAAAACACATCCATGCAAGATAATGTATTTTAATTTAGTTGGGACTACATATATTTATTAGATGGAATCCAATCCAGTGAGTCAATTTTTTGAGTGTATCACTCAAACAAATGACTCACTGGATGAACTCAATTCAATTATGTGCAGGATTTCCATCTAAAACATATATGTAGCCCCAACTGAGATAAAACACATCCATGCAAGATAATGTAATTTAATTTAGTTAGGACTACATATATTTATTAGATGGAATTCAATCCAATGAGTCAATTTTTTGAGTGTCAAACAAATGACTCACTGGATGAACGTGATTCAATTATGTGCAGTATTTCCATCTAAAACATATATGTAGCCCCAACTCAAATAAAACACATCCATGCAAGATAATGTAATTTAATTTAGTTGGGACTACATATATGTATTAGATGGAATCCAATCCAATGAGTCAATTTTTTGAGTGTATCACTCAAACAAATGAGTCACTGGATGAATTCAATTCATTTATGTGCAGGATTTCCATCTAAAACATATATGTAGCCCCAACTCAAATAAAACATCCATGCAAGATAATGTAATTTAATTTAGTTGGGATTACATATATTTATTAGATGGAATCCAATCCAATGAGTCAGTTTTTTTGAGTGTATCACTCAAACAAATGACTCACTGGATGAACTCAATTCAATTATGTGCAGGATTTCCATCTAAAACATATATGTAGCCCCAACTCAAATAAAATGCATCCATGCAAGATAATGTAATTTAATTTAGTTGGGACTACATATATTTATTTGATGGAAATCCTGTTCATAATTGAACTGAGTTCATCCAATGCATCAGTTTTTTGAGTCTAAATGTCTCAGTGACACGCCCACCAGAGTCATGCTGTGTATCACGACTCCCGTCAATGTGAGGATTATTGATTAGACCTCAGGCATAGAGACAGCTTAACAAACAGCAGCCCAACACAGTTAACCATAGGTGTTAACCTGACTCCAGAAAGGGCAAAGAGGGTGCAGGTTTCTTTGTAAACCCCAACTCCACCAGGTGATTTCATTGAGGAACTCATCCCATCTGCTGTATATCAGTGCTTGCTTGCGGGGGAGGGGGGTGGGGGGCACTGGGACAGAGCAGGTTCTGTCACACACCTGGGTGAGATGGGCATCTCGGTCTCACTACCGATCTTTGGCAGACACCATAGGACCAGGAAGGGCGTAAGTCCCTTTTCTCTTGTTTATAAACTAACAAAATACCAAATGACAAGGATCTACGAGTATTTTAGGCATTATATAAAACAAATAATGCATGTTTTTCATTTGTTCAATGGAAAGAATATTTCATCAGATATTCTTACCACTGCACTCATAAACATTCATCATTTGTATAAAGTTTGTTGATCAGGATTCAAATCTTTTTTTTGTTGTTGTTTTGTTTTCTTTTGTTTTTTGACAGAGTGGGATTAAAAAAAATTCTCAGTGTTGATCTGATCTTCACCCAAAATAGTGAATTAAACATTTTAATTAAACGAATCAGACTCAGACATTTGGTGTTAATCATGATCTGGATGTAAATTGTTGATCTTTTTTTTAAATATGTAAATTTGCTTAACAGGATTCAATACCAGTAACAACATAAACTATTAGCTGCATCTGTCCAAAAATGTGTCATGAAGAGGAAAGAAGCATATTTAAGTGAAACCTGTCTATAAATTACATTTTTTTTTTTTTTTGAAGTGTGGTGCTAGTGCTTCATGCAGCGGGAAGCAAAAGGAATTTAATCACTAAATTATTTATTTATAAAGCAAACTCCTTAGATTTGGATTGCTGACTTGCTGTTGCTGTGTTTGTTATGTCACGCAGTCCAGACAAGTGCTGTGCTAAGTGTTCTTTTTACACCAGAGTGCGGTCTTTCAATTTGAGAGTATGATTTATTAAATTTACTCATTCTTTGGAACATATAATGTCTCTCATTCAGATATCCTTTGTTGTCTTCCTTTATGCAGTTGCCATCCAGCTTAATGGGGCATCTTGTTGTCTGGAGTGTGAATTGCAGTACTTCATTCAGTATAAAGGAGCACAATGTCACACATGTAGATGGTGCCATCTTATGTCCAAAGATGGCAATGCAGTATTTTTTTCATATTTAAGCTACTGTGGAATATTAGCCACTGGCACTCCCACGCTAGTAAAAAAAATAAAGAAATGCAGCAAAGCATGTTCTGCTAGAAGACTCACAATGTAGTCTTCCACAGTCAGCTTATTGACTCCAGCCACATGCATAATCCCAAACACTGTTAATCATCACCACTAACCGATAGATTGCAGGCACGTCTTTTAAAAGCTTCAGTGTTTCACTCACCTTTTGCTGCTTTTCAGTTCTGTGCCTGACGCTTCCTCCACCGCTTCATGGCCACCAGTTGGTCCCTGTCTGCTGTTAGGGGATGAGTTCTGCCCCCTGCCTCATCCTGTACTCACCAATGTAATTATTTTTGTTTAACCTGCTGAGTCATCTGGTAAAAACAAGTGACTAAGGCCCCATATCCAAATAACATTTTTTTTTCCTGAGTGTCAGTGTCTTTTTTTCAGTTTCTCAGAGCTTTTTCAAGTTCCTGCTCTGGGTGCTTTTAAGTAGAATATGCCTTAACTTTTCAGAGTGGTGCCATGACATCATTGCAGTGCCTGTTCAGGCAAACAACAGGGGGGAACTATTTTTTGAATTGTCACTCAAAATCTGACATGCCCTGTCATCTGTGGGACCTTTACCGTGCATCCAGAAAGTATTCACAGTGCTTCATTTTGTCCACATTTTGTTATGTTACAGCCTTATTCCAAAATGGATGAAATTCATTTTTTTTTTCTCAAAATTTTACACACAATACCCCATAATGACAATGTGAAAAAAAGATTTTTAGAGATTTTTGCAAAAAAAAAAAAAAAAAAAAAAAATTAATAATAATAATAATAATAATAATAAAAACTAAGTAATCACATGTACATAACTATTCACAGCCATTGTCATTCTTCTTCTTCTTCTTCTTCTTTGTCTTTCGGCTGTTCCCGTTAGGAGTCACCACAGCAAATCAATCGTTTCCATCTCACCCTGTCCTCTGTATCTTCCTCTGTCACACCAACCACTTGCATGTCCTCCCTCAGCACATCCATAAACCTCCTCTTTGGCCTCCCTCTTCTCCTCCTGCCTGGTGGCTCCATCCTCAGCATCTTTTTCCCTATATACCCTGGGTCCCTCCTCTGCACATGTCCAAACCATCTCAGTCTCGCCTCTCTGACTTTGTCTCCAAACCGTCCCACCTGAGCTGTCCCTCTGATATGTTCATTCCTAATCTTGTCCATTCTTGTCGCTCCCAAAGAGAATCTCAACATCTTCATCTCTGCCACCTCCAGCTCTGCCTCCTGTCTTTTTATTAGTGCCACTGCCTCTAAGCCGTACAACATAGCTGGTCTCACTACTGTCTTGTAAACTTTCCCCTTCACTCTTGCTGATATTCTTTGGTCACAAATCACTCCTGCCATCTTTCTTCATCCACTCCACCCTGCCTGCATTCTCTTCATCACCTCTCTACCACGCTCTCCATTACTTTGAACAGTTGACCCCAAATATTTAAACTCATCTACTTTCACCACTTCTACTCCTTGTAACTGCACTATTCCACTGGGCTCCCTCCCATTCACACACATGTACTCAGTCTTGCTTCTACTGACTTTCATTCCCCTTCTCTCCAGAGCATCTCTCCACCTCTCCAGACTAGACTCAACTTGCTTTCTACTCTCACTACAGATCACGTCATCTGCAAACATCATAGACCATGGGGACTCCTGTCTGATCTTATCCGTCAACCTGTCCATAACCACTGCAAACAAGAAAGGACTCAGAGTTGATCCTTGGTGTAATCTCACTGCTGTCACACTATTCTTGTTCTATGTCCTGCACTACCCTAACATACTTCTCTGCCACTCCAGACTTCCTCATACAATACCACAGCTCTTCTCTTGGCACCCTATCATAAGCTTTTTCTAAGTCCACAAACACATAATGTAACTCTTTCTGGCCGTCTCTGTACTTCACCAACAGTATTCTCATATATACGAGGTCTGTCAATAAAGTATAGGTCCTTTTTATTTTTTTCAAAAACTATATGGATTTCATTCATATGTTTTTACGTCAGACATGCTTGAACCCTCGTGCGCATGCGTGAGTTTTTCCACGCCTGTCGGTGACGTCATTCGCCTGTGAGCACTCCTTGTGGGAGGAGTCGTCCAGCCCCTCATCAGAATTCCTTTGTCTGAGAAGTTGCTGAGAGACTGGCGCTTTGTTTGATCAAAATTTTTTCTAAACCTGTGAGACATATTGAAGTGGACACGGTTCGAAAAATTAAGCTGGTTTTCGGTGAAAATTTTAACGGCTGATGAGAAATTTTGAGGTGATACTGTCACTTTAAGTTCTTCCCACGGTGCGAGACGTCGCGCAGCACTCTCAGGCGCCGTCGTCAGCCTGTTTCAAGCTGAAAACCTCCACATTTCAGGCTCTATTGATCCAGGACGTCGTGAGAGAACAGAGACGTTTCAGAAGAAGTCGGTTTCAGCATTTTATCTGGATATTCCACTGTTAAAGGAGATTTTTTTAATGAAAGACGTGCGGGTGGATTGCAGGGTCGGCTCGCAGCCGCCGCGACGCTCCGCCACAGGAAAAACACCTCTGTTGGAAGCCTTAAGGACAAGTTGGAACATGTCCAGCTGTTAAACAATTTCTCATATACTCACTCCACTGAAAGCCATCAAAAGCCGCCTGGATTTTACAAATGGTTATCAACACGGAGGTGTTTTTCCTGTGCCGCCGCACCGCGCCGGCTGCGTCCCGACGCAAAATTTTCACCGAAAACCAGCTTAATTTTTCGAACCGTGTCCACTTCGATGTGTCTCACAGGTTTAGAAAAAAATTTGATCAAACAAAGCGCCAGTCTCTCAGCAACTTCTCAGACAAAGGAATTCCGACGAGGGGCTGGACGACTCCTCCCACAAGGAGTGCTCACAGGCGAATGACGTCACCGACAGGCGTGGAAAAACTCACGCATGCGCACGAGGGTTCAAGCATGTCTGACGTAAAAACATATGAATGAAATCCTTATAGTTTTTGAAAAAAATAAAAAGGACCTATACTTTATTGACAGCCCTCGTATATATATATATATATATATATATTTTTTTTTTTTTTTTTTTAATTTATTTATTTATATATTTATAAATAAATAATTTAATCAATATAATCAATAATCAATATATTTTTTGAGGAAAAAATGAATTTCATCCATTTGGAATTAGGCTGTAACATAATAAAATGTGGAAAAAGTGAAGCGGCATGAATACTTTCCAGGTGCACTGTATGTAGAAAGGTTAGTGCCTTTCCCAGTCATATCCAATCAACTGAATTTATACCAGGTGAACTCCAGTAAAAGTGTAGAAACATCTCAACGATGATCAGTGGAAACAGGATGCACCTGAGCCCAATTTTGAGCTTTGTGGTAAAGGGTGTGAATACTTATTTACATGTGATTTTTTTTTTTTTTTCATTTTTAAAACATTTGCAAAAAAAAAAAAAAAATTTTTTCACATTGTCATTTTGGGGTATTGTGTGTACACTTTTGAGGAAACAGAGGAATTTCATCTAGCTTGGAATAAGGCTGTAACACTATTAAATGTAGAAAAATGAAGCACTGTGAATACTTTCTGGATGCACTGTTATGTGGTATATTTTTCAGTATGAGTGAAGGATTTTAAAATGTTGACCCCTGTGTCATCCTTCATTGACCCCTACCTGACTGTGGCTACCACCCTGTGGTGGCCGCCATATTCTTGGGTAGGCCATGGTATACGCCAGCTGGATTATCAGTGTTCTTTAGACCCCTTAAGTGGAACGAAAAACCTGCTCCGCCCATGGATCACATCCATGATGGAAAGATTCGCTCTCTGTGTGCTCTTCTAGTTTCAAATAAAATTTATTGTGAACATCTGAGGCATCTTTCTTTTGTCAAGTCCAGGTGGTGTTGATCTCTTGGTGCCAAACAGTCTTGTCTCTCACAGTGAGCAGCATCTGCTTTACTGTGAGACTCGTCGCAAACACTCACAAAGGCTTTAATCAAGTCAAAAGCTTCCAGCTGACTGGTTCAGAGGAAGTCACATGAATTCGCTCCCTCATCCGTCTTCCACGCTGCTTGCAAACACTGACACAGAGCTGCCATTTACACACAATGGTCTTCCTCACACAAGCACACTGCTTCCACATGCTGCTGGTGGAACAAGTGCCAAAGCATCTGCCTTTTTCTTCGTGAACAAGCCAATAAGCTGAAGGCAGGAAGTGCTGCTCATCTTCCTCACTGCTCATTGGTCAGCAGAGTGGAATCATGTCATCGCCAAACAGCTGAACCAAAACTGCACTGATAATGAAAACTTTATGGCTTTGCTGCTTTTCCTCACTGAAAAATTTCCCAAAATGTGGCTTAAAGAAGAGCGCCGATTTGGGCCTATATTCAGATTACGCCCCCTTCTCGCTTTCGCCGATGTATATCTCCCAAACTCACAATTTGAAACCTTGTCTGTAACTTGGTAAACCTAAGAGAGTTCTGAGTGTGATGAACTGGAATATTCCAGCAATGGACCTTGGGATGGTTTTAACGGTGGCTGATTTTTCACAATGTTTGAAAATTTCTTTTTATTTTCTCTCATGACCTTTAACATACTTTAGACATCCCCTGCATCCAGATAGAGCCCGTAACATTGTTGTACATGCCGTGACATCACTAGAAGGTTTCCTGCAAACACCGTGGTTGTGCTAAAGTTACGCTATAGATGTAGTGCGGCGTCTGTGCTTGGTTTTGCATACATGCCATGGTATAAGCCATCATCACACCATGTGCAAGATCACTTTCACATGCAGCCATGAGCTTCACATGATGGCTTGTCACGGTTATAGAACATCAGGATGCAGATCCCTGAAAGTGAAATAAGGGCATTAGTAATTTGATCGACAATTACAACCAGAAATGTGATCGTCACTCTGGCAGAGATTCAGACAACAGAGTGCGAAGGGAGAAAATTCCGAAAGGATGATAATCCACAGGACGGCATGGTGCCTTACTAATTAGCACTGTTTCCACATAGCAAGAAGGTCACAGGAAGACTTCCCTCTTGGTCCTTTCTGTGTGGAGTTTGCATGTTCTCCTCATGTTCATGTGGGTTCCCTCTGGTTCCACACCTTCCACACACTTCCAACGATACACAGGTTAGGTGAATTGGTGACTCTAAATTGTCTGTTGTTGTGAGTGCATGTGTGAATCAGATTCAGAATCAGAATTGAATTTATTGCTAAATGGTTAATGCGCTTGATTTCAGTGCAGAAGGGTCCAGGTTCAAATCCCACCCCTGCCACATTTCTCCATGTCATGTGGAGTTGCGTCAGGAAGGGCATCCAGCGTAAAACCTGTGCCAATTAAACATGCAGATCCACCTTGGATTTGCTGTGGCGACCCCGAGTGCAAACAAGGGAGCAGTCACAGGGACTTACTTTATATATAATTATAAATATTATATTATATAAATATAATATGACTGCATTTGTCTGTCTATATGTGACCCTGCAAAAGACTGGTGTCCTGTCCAGGGTGTACTCTACCTCATGCCCTCTGATTTCTATGATAGGCTCAAGCTCCCCATGACCTACTGACTGGGGTAAGCGGGTAAGGAAAATGAATGAATGACTCTTTGACCTGAACCTTAGCTATGAGCCTGACTCTAACATGAAACCTGACTATAACTCTGACTCAAAACATATCTCTGTCCTGAGCCTGACTCTAACCTATTTCTGACCCCAACCCTGATGCTGAGCCTTTCCTTGTCCCCGACTCTGATCCTAAGCCCTAATCTTGTCCCTAAGCCTAACCTTGACACTAACATTAACCCTGATCCTAAGTCTGATCCTTTCCCTGACTCTGACCCTAACCATAACACTGTCCTGACCACCTACCCAGTCCCAGACCATGACTCTGACTCGAACCCCAACCTTATCCCTAAGTCTAACCTTGACACTAACATTAATCCTGATCCTAAGTCTGACCCTTTCCCTGACTCTGACCCTAACTATAACCCTGTCCTGACAACCTACCCAGTCCCAGGCCATAACTCTGATTTCAACCCAACCTTGTCCTTATGCCTGACCCCCCCAACCATCTGACCTTTATGGCAGTTGAAGCCTCTCCACAAAGAAGATGGAAGAAAATAACTGCTATTTTCAAAACACCTTCCCTCATGTTTTCTTGCTTCCATCTGACCAGTCTGAAACGAAGTCCAGACTGAGGTGTTGCAGTGAAATATTTCACATCTTTGCACATGTTGTTCTCTGAAGCTCAGCCAGAGAATCCAGCATATCTTTTATCTTTTATCAGAGCACATGTATATAGTGCCAAATCACAACAAACAGTTGCCCCAAGGTGCTTTATATTGTAAGGCAATGGTGTGGTGGAAATTACATTTACAAGGCCAATAGTGCCCATAGTTAAAGAATCACCCTTATGAGAAGAATCACTGGACTGAATCATTACGAAGTTTGTGTTGGTCTGTACTTGTGAGGTAGAAGAAAGTGACACAAAGCCAAACGAGTTATGAATGACATTTTCTATATCCTTTCTTATCTATATAACTATAACATGATTTGTGTTTGATAAGGAATTGATTTGTTTGTGAGCTGACACTGTCTATGTTGGATAAAGCGCCAGCTTCAAAATCACCTCAGCAATGATTTCCCACTTTAGTCTACTGTAGACTTCAAGACACTTTTTTTACTCTTCGATTGTCTATCTCTTGAAAAATGATGGGCACTCACTCCAAATGGTCTTCACCGCCGGCAAGCAGACAGAGTGGGCCCTGTGTCGGGTGTGAACGAGCTTGTCGGTTTGACCTAATGGCACCGTGTGGGAGTACAACAGCCTGCTGTGACGTGTGTGTGAGAATGCGAGCCTCGGGCAGACAGCAGGAATGTGTCAGCTCCGTGATGAATGAATCGCAGGCTGCGGAGCCCTGTGGACGAGCTGCACTGTGGGGCTCACCTGCACCGCAGGGCTCACCTGCCTCCAGGCAAATTTGAACTCTGCTGTGAGGTTGGTGCTCTGCTGCCAGGGCTGCTCGGCTTTAACGAGGAGAATGGATGTTGCAGAAGTGCAATGTTTCCTGTAGCAACCAGCGTGGCGCTCTGAACTGATTATTGTGGAAAACCAGCAGGCTGATGCTGCCTCATATTTGTCTGCTTTCCTTCACTCACAGCAGTTCTGGCAGCTATAAAAACTTCACGGCATCTGATTTTATGATTGAAGCAATTTCACTCAGGTTTGGACATTAAAGGTCCAATTGAACAAAACAGCTATGACCTTCTAACACAGGGTCAAATTTGACACCCTTTAGTCATACATACAGCACGTATTAGAGTGCATACCTCTGCTAAGACTCTAAAAGTCCTGGGGCTTTATTTATAACTGCTGTGATTGCCCAAAATGGGTCTTGAAAGAGGCACACTAAAAATGGGGCAGGAGTGGTGGCCAAGCGGTTAGTGCACTTGTTTCCAGTGTGTAAGGTTTCCGTGGTTCAAGACCATATCTGCCCATTTTCCATGTAATATGGACTTGCCTCAGGAAGGGCATCCAGCATCAACATAAAACACAGCAACTCAACACGCAGCTCCACCTCAGATCTGCTGTGGGGACCCCAATGGAGAAACTGAAAGGACTTACTTACATTGTGATTTGTAAAAAGAAACTAGGCATCAGCCCATACCGTGAAAAAGAAACTAGACTGCAACATCTCTCTGCCACAGTCAGGTGAAGCATGGGCATTCCCTGGGCCTTCCTTCTTCAGCCACTGGGGTTCTTAAAACTCAGGGACCTACATGCTGTATCATGAAAATTCAGTAAGGTATATCTTCTATTATACATTCCAATTCCAAGGTAGGACTCTACTAGTGTATAATAAAGTTTATTATATGTTATGGGATTTTGCCAACTTCTGATTGGCCCATTCACCACTTTCTGAGCTGTACCACATGCCGAGTTGACCACTGGTGGCGCCAAGTAGACCGCGTGTGCGAAACGAGTACACCTTGCATGCAGTGTAGCACTACTAATTGAGCAACACCTTCTATCATTAACGACCAATTAGACAACACGATACAACGCCTACTTTGGCTGTCAGTTTGTTGACAAGATGGCAGAAGACAGATTTGCGTCTGTTAGCGACGCTGACTTAAAACGAATTTTACACGAAAAAGATGCGAAGAACACCCACAGAAATACACAGTCAGCAGCCAACCTGTTTCGCTTGACGGATGCTTGACGGAGTACTCGGTCAATTTTACGTGGAAGCTAGACAGGCAAATGGCAAACTTTTTAAGAAAACAAGCCTGATGACTCTTCGTCACGGACTTAACAGGCATCTCCAGTCGATCGATGGGATGTCAGTTGGTGCAGTATGACAGTAATAATGAGTTGAAACTTGAGATTGATTTTTCAGTTTTACTATGTTTGACAAACTCCCAATTTTCTTGTTTACCATATAATAAAGCAGTTATAGGCTTTTGATTCTGGTGCACGGAGGCCTAGGTGAACCCCATCCTGACCAGGTCTGCATAATCACGGGTACACTGAAATCAAAAGTCTATAATTGTATAATATCTAAATATCTAAAAAAAAAAAGAGAGTAGAGCCACTTAGGTGCCTGGTCTCGAGAACCAGGGATGGTAGGTTTAAAAGCTTTTTTATCCCATGGGAACTCTCCCTACCCACCTAAGCGGCTCAAGAAAATGGACAGCATGTATAAGTGATATTTCCACAATCAGGGTAATAAACAACATATACAAGAAATATAGTTACTACATAATATTATAGGAGTCAGCTTCTAAAACCTAAATATTCATACAGGAGGAGATTGTAGTACAGTGGTCCCTTGCTATAACGTGGTTCACCTTTCGCGGCCTCGCAGTTTCGCAGATTTTTTTAGTCCAATTTTGCATGTTTTTTTTTTTGTTTTTTTTACAGTGCAATGAATGTGAGGCATAATTGTAAAGCGTTTGAGAATCTGATGCAGATAGAAAAGCTCTAAATAAATGCAGTCCATTTACCATTTTAGGTATCGATCTAAAGTTCACCCTGCTAGCTTACTATAGGAAGACAAAATCCATACTCTATATGTTTTCTAATGGAAACCCCAAACGTAGATACTATCTGTTAATATCTAGTAAAGAACCCATAAACTGAAGAACCATTAAAAATCTACACCATGTAAAATAAAAGTGTAGATCACGAAAGTAAGCTAACTATAGGTAGATGAGCTACCATTCATTTAGGCGTTAATTAGCCAACTGTACCTTGCTAGCCAACAAGGTTAAACAAAGCCGTAACTAGTGTATAAAGTACAATATCGCCATTTAACCCTACAATAACGGTATTAACAATATAAACAATCATGCCCAGAGCCACATGGCCAAAATTTGGAAGCTAACACTCCCTCACAATGCAAGTGATATTTGTCATGTGAGACCTCATTCAGAAAGGGGTTGGCAATAGCTGCAACGGCAACGACAGCAAACAACCTTCTTTACTGTCCCACCAAGAGAATTTGCCAGATGTGTTCTCTGCCACGTCACATGCACCTCTGCTCTCACATCGAGATCTTGAAAGCAATCCAGATTGAATCCAGCTCAAGCCAGATTGCCAACCCCAGTCTGAATGGGACCATATAACCATTTGTTTGATGCAAAGCCATTCAAGTGACTTGGGACAACTGTAACGATAAAAAAATAAAAATAAAAAAAATTTAAAATCTCATTCTGTTTCTTGGAAAGTTTCATGCTGGTTCTTGTGGTGTGCTTTTTAAAGCTTGTTAAAGTTATGTCCATCAGGAATTGTGGTGTCAAAATGAAGAAGCAAGTTGTTGCATCGTGAGTGAATGGGTATTACAAATGGTACACAATTCCAGGTAGTGTGGGATTCATACAGAGAATTTTGCCTGCACATGTGCATACAAATGGTTTTAGTAGTCTGATTTTTTTCATACCTATACTTCTATTATGAATCCTGCACTGTGTTTTGTAAATGTATAGACCCTGATACCCATTGTGCCTGTGCTTATCAACAGATTCAAACTAATCCAATCTCAACATTTTGATGAAGCTTTGTAAAAAAAAAAAAAAATGTTAATTTGTATTTATTTGTTTGTTTATATTTTATTCAATGAGCAGAAAGAGCAAAACATTTGACAGATTAAAATTCACTTTTTTTCAAATTTACTCAGCTTGGGCACCCAAATAACTGCCAAACCACCACGTAATACAGCCTCAACAGTTTTTAAATAAATTAAATTTGACTGTGGGATGTATTCCACATGGTGCAACTTTTTTTTGCAGATGATACTGTATTGTGCGGCTCCAGAATGAAGGATATAGATAAGCAGAAGTATGAGGAGGGTCTTTGGAAGATTAACAGGAATAAGACAGAATGTTTGGAGGTTAACCTTCAAGTGACCGACTGGGGTCATTTCACCCAAATATTTATATCTGTCATTCTATTTTTAATCAGAAAAAAAAATGTGTCCTGCCATGAATTTGTCAATCAATTTCTCATTTTTGGCCCATGCAGGAAATATGCTTTGTTTGTTTTTACATTACTAATTACTATTTCAGAATATCTGTCACAGACAAAGGAAGCAGTATAGGTATAATACACACAAATAAAGCTATTATAAAGTATCAACTATAACTGTGTCATAAATAACCCCACTTGGTTGTTGCGTTGCTAAAATAGCTTGGTCGCTTGAGGTTTAATAAACATCAGGATTCCAATAATTGAAAATTTGTTGACTATGCTTCAAAGCCGCGTCTGTGCCAGGAAACCAACCAATTAAAATAAACTCTACCAATTCTGCCAAGTATATTTGTCAACTATCCAGATAGAACTATGCCAGAACCTTATGGACTGCCAAAAGCATGTGGTTGAGGTGCAGCTCACCAAGGAACATTTAAGCAAATATTAGTGGGTGCATTTGTATATATTTAAACTTGTATATATAATTGTGACACTGTGTGTATTAGAGAAGATCCAAAATATAGTCATATTTGTCCACCCAGTTCTTGTTTTTTTTTTAAAGTCATGCATGATGTATGTTGTACAGTTATTCCACTCTGGCAAAAGAACAGTTCAAAGACATCATTAAAAGGGCAACATTACCATGACATTCATCCCCATGATGAGTGTCTGTAAACTCCTGACCACAACTGGACAAAGATGGACAGAACAGAAAGTCAGTGAATCAGAGGAATCAGCAAGTAAAAGTTCAAGAACTATCTAAAATTCCAGGAAAGTAGGTTGAGTTGATTTGGACATGTGCTGAGGAGAGATGCTGAGGATGTCAACAAAGGAGTGGTGAGGATGTTAGGATGAGAAGAGGAAAAAGCCTGAAGTGGAAGCAGATGAACAAAGTCAAGAAGATTTTTAGGGGAAAAAGGTTCAGGAAGGGGCTGTGTGGAGAAAGTCTATCAGATCCATTGACCAACAAGGGAAGAGGTGAAGGCAAATGTGTTCACATTCACACGCACAGCCATCGAATAAAGTCAAGTGTAGAACGAGTAGGCGGTTGAAACGGTGTTGTCCCGCGGTGTGTTACAGAGGTCAGAGTGTCAGAGGTTGTATGGAGGTAACGCCACATTGCGTCTGCAACAAGGCATGATGGGAAATCTGAGAAGAAGGCAGCAGAGAGCGAAGGAGAGGTCAACGTGTCAACACCATCACATGGGTTATCTGATACAGAAGGTGGACAGAGGTGTCAGTGAAGGAGGTGGCAGGTTAGAATGAGAGTCACGTGACAGGGAGGAGGGGGTGTTAGCCGATGGACAAACCCAAACCTGTTTTATTGCTTTTAGTCATAAGTTATGATTCCTCCACATAGTGCAGCAGATAACTGAAACAAAATTGTACCAAATTTGGCACAAATACTCCTTTGACATTACTCTTTTGAAAAACCGACTGGCCACTTGAATTTTCAATAGGAGGCCAGGTAGGGGTCAATTGAAGAATTACACAGGGGTCAAAAAAAAAAAATGCTCAAATCATTTTGAAAAATACACCACATTATTTGTCTGATCGTAAATATTCCAAAAATGTATAGTTTGTACTATCTATGACTGAATGATCAGGAGTTATGGGGTAAAAACAGCAAAAATGGTGACAAAGGTCAGTTTCAGTTTGTACAGGGGTCAAAAGTTAAAGTTCCTACAATTTTGGTAAAAAATGATGCAAATTATTGGTTGAGCTAATAGGATTAATAAATGGAATAGTTTTGATTGTGCTGAATGTTTGGTCTCCAAAGTAAAGGTCAAACAAGGTCAACGTCCATTGAATTCTATGACATGTGACATATGTTACCCTGTAACATGATAACTAAGCATGATACATGGTCCAAACTATTCCTTTTTGAAACCAGTGTCTAGGTCTCTTTGGCTACTTTGGGTACTGCTGGAATGACTTTCTGTCACATGAGTGGTTTAGGGAGATGAAGATGAGAAGTGCCTCAGTGCTGATGACCCATGTGGCTTGAGAAGGCCGAGTGCACAACCGCATTTCACCTAGCAGCAGCAGGTAAATGGTTATTTTTGAGAAGTGTGGATGGACTGGTTGTCTGCCTGGGTGGTTACCATCCCGGTGTCACAGACCGAACATGCATCTGTGCATGCGTCATTTCGGAGCTCTGCCGCTCCTCTAAGATGGACTCTCTTCACCCAAAGCGATCACATGGATTAATGGGATTATTAACCATCAGATGATAAAGGTAAAACCTCTTAAATCATTCTAAAGTCAGTTTTAAGCAGAAAGTGCGAAATTCCATGACTCTTGGAAATGGCCGACACACAGCGAACGCATCAGCTAGCAGGTCGTTTAGCCGCGGCGCTTCGCCTTTTCTGATGAAATAATACTGAATTCATGTGGAAGTAGAGAAGCTTGAATCTTCGACTGGACTGGGTTGCTTGACGCGAGGACGTTTTGCTTCAAATCGCAGAAGCTTCCTCAGCTAAAATTCTTGCTCTGGAAGTTTGACTTCTGTCTGGCTCTTGTAGAGAGTCTCCTACAAGTCAGACTTCCAGAGCAAGAGTTTTAGCTGAGGAAGCTTCTGCGATTTGAAGCAAAACATCCTTGCGTCAAGCAACCCAGTCCAGTCGAAGATTCAAGCTTCTCTACTATGGAAACCACCTGGACAACTGAGAGCCTACACAGAAACAAATTCATGTGGAAATGATTGTTGTACAAAAGCTTCAGACCTCTGTCGCTGAGATAGATGATGACTGGAGTGCAGTTTGAAGCAGAAACAAGGTTTAATCTGGGAACCGCGACTAATGACGCACGCACAGATGCAAAAAAGCGGACCGACTTTTAGGGGGGACACCGGCATCCAGGTGGTTCCGTGGCAGGGCCGGACTGGGAACAAATTTCGGCCCTGGCATTTTTCCTCTGGACCAGCCCACTATTGGCCCGACGAATCCACCCCCAAACACTCACACCCACCCGTCCATACCGAACCCCCAATGAACAAATACTATACACCTAAACACCATGAACACACACCTACTTCACTGTCATTTCACCTTGATCATAGTACAAAATGCGGACCCGGCGCCACGAGGGGGCGTCCTATATATATAAAACATCATGAGGTTTATGTCACAGAAATCCTACTTTACAATCACACTGCAGTCATTGTTAAATTATTTCCTTTTGCATTTATAATAAATACTTGTATTTATTTAGTGTTTGTTTTTCTGGTTGAAATAAAATATAAATAATCTACCAGACTTCAAAAAATATACAAGTTTCCATGTTATTTTATTTGTCTAAAAATAAATGTCGGAGGTTCCTTATGTTAAACAAGAAATTATCTAATCTGAAATAACAGGTGGTTTTAATTTACAGATGAAAGGTTTCTAAAGAACCATTTATTGATTTATTTACCTGTTTTAATTACAAGTGTTCTAAACTTTTTTAACAGTAGTCAGAAATTTTGAGGTAACAACAACAAAAAAACATTTCCAATGATTTTTCTTCAGACAACTGCTCTATAAATGAGCAGTCCTGTCACACGTTAATGTTTTGTACAGATCAGTCGTTTCTGCACCAATCGGATTGGTCCAATCCATTTTGTAGAGATCAGTGGTTTCTGCCACGAGTCTTCCGTGTTTTGGCCCGACGCGTCATTCCTATTGGACAATGCCAAGGTACATCACAGCTCAAAGTGTCGAAAGTTGGCGCACCTCATCTCGACAGAACACCGGCTCTGTGGTATGCAAGAGATCACTTGACCGAGCGTCTATACGTTCAAATAATAATTAAAAAAAATACTGTCATCACTCTTCACTCTTGGTCAGTCTCTTACAACGGTGCAGCGTAAATACACGAGCTTTCCAGGAGCGCACATCTCCTCCGGTGCGCACTATTTTTTTTTGGGGGGGGGGGGGGGGGGTGATGATAAACTCATCGCCCCCTTAATATTTTTTTTTTTCTGGCGCCGGGTCTGACAAAACGGAAGCAAATGCACACAAGTGGATAAAAGTTTTTGTGTCTCCAAAGTGTGTGTGTGTGTGAGTGAGTGAGTGAGTGAGTGAGTGAGAGAGAGAGAGAGAGAGAGAGAGAGAGAGAGAGAGAGAGGTAATGTGTAACCACTGCTAGGATTCACACAGCAGCAAATTAAGGAGCTGACGTCCGTAGCTGTTGCATTTAAAGATTAACAAAAGTAAAGCACAGTTAATTAAGATAAAAGAAATGATTCCAACCTTGTATCAGTAGAACAGCGGAGAGAAGTCCAGGCGCCGAGGTCTCAATCCATTCACAGGGGCGGGAGCGGCCGCCTGCTCTTCCTGCAATCTGATTGGCCACCCTGTATGCTTCTCCATTGTCATTGGCTGTTGGTCATGTCAATCATTGTGCTCGATGTAAGTCTCCGTTGTGTGATCAAATGGAAACAAAACTGAAACCTAGAATAAGACTGCGCCATGTTTGAAACACTACAGAACTTTTATTTTGACACAAATTCAGCTGCGCCGATTAAATGCTGTAGCTTCACCGATCACGGACTTTCCTCGTGTTGACAGCAGCGCGCGGTTCGAGAACACTGTATATTTCCATAATCTCTATAAATATGGGAAGGCCGGCCCACGCACGTCTAAACGTGCAGCGGCCCACCGGGCAAATGCCCAAAATCACAGATTATCAGTCCGAGCCTGTTTCGTGGTGTCATGGATGCAGCAAAGTGCTGCACCAACGCATGCTCGCAGTCTTGACTCGACTTGAGTGTATATTTTCATGCTTTGTTCTGCATGCCGTGTTAGTGTGCATAGATTTTTACCACCTCAGAACTGCTGGTGGCGCTATACTTTCTTCTGCTTGAAGATTTTTCTTACTAGATGCTGTATTTTGGAGATATTACAACTGCATTCTGGGATTTATTTACTGCATTTAGTGTGCTTGCAGGTAAAGTGATTGGAAGTATCAGCCCTGCTTAATATTCTTGGATGCAACAGGTTACTGGTTTTGAAGGAATTTTTTTGAAGTATTCCTCTGTGTGGAGGTATTTACAAATAGTAAGTGAACAGTTAGTATTAATTATTGCCTTTCAGGGTAATAATTATTACATTTTAAGGTGTCAGTTACTGTACTTGTAATTATCACTGTGTTTGGGAGTATTGTTATTATTATTATTGCTTGAATAGGTGCTATTATTCTGCATTTGGAGGTATCAGTCAAGGTACTGATTACCGTGTATTGGTTATTAGTGACTGAATTTGTAGTAGTACGCGCTCAACGCCACAATGGTCATTGTATGAGACCCTGCAGACGGATCAGATCGGGTTTGGAACTGTTCACCTTAGACTGGCTGTTTGTCTGATCTGGTTTTAGTCTGGACAGTTTTCTTGAGGCCACACATTAGGTCACGACCTCAAGCTAAGAGTTTGATCACACCAACAGCTCTGACACCAGTCCACATAGACACACGACCATAATGTCGTCTGAGGTTGCCTGGTTAGAAGCTTTTAATCCTTCTTTTATGGCTCTTGTGATTCGACTCAGTTCTTGCTGTCTGTGATTGTTGTTGGCGAGTCGTCGGGTCGCCAGGATTGGAGCCATTCTTTCACTTTTTATGGTTGTACTTGACATAGGACCGAGGCCCTTTGTCATCTCGTTTATGTTCGTCATGAAAGGTCAGAGTTAGGGTTGCTGGTTTGAAGTTTCCGCTGACCCCACCGCAACCACACCTTATGACTTATCACGGAGTCTGTCAGCTTCATCTTTAAACTTACCAGCCTGAAGTCCTTCATCTCAACATTTCCACGTCTTTGTGTTTGTGTGGCTGCAGCAGGGTCATCAGTTAAATTGCCAGGTTTGCAATAGTTTATCCTCCTTTTTATGGCTCCATGTGACTTGTGACTGAGCTCCGTCCTTTGTCTCATCTCTCGTCACCGTTTCGGCTGATGGAGTGACGTTTACGTCACCACACCTTGGACCACAGGGTTACGAGTGTTTATTCTTTTATTATGATTTTAATCACAGCTCTGATGAAAACTGATCTGAGTTCAGCATGTTTCAGAGTCATCTGTGGAAAGTGTTGATTGTTATTTTTACCATGTAGTGAAATAAAAATGAAAGCATTCACATAGATAGATAGATAGATAGATAGATAGATTTCTACATCAATCGATCGATCGATGTAGGAAAATGTCATGTATGTACTGTAAATATAAATATTCAGGTAGATCTGTAAATGTACATACGTAAAGAGCGAGATATTTAGAGTTACATTGCTAAAAATGTATTTTTAAAATAAACAAACAAGATCGGTGTGAAAACGTATTTTCCATGATTTCCTAAATCCATAAATTTAACAAAGCCCATGGGATCAGCCGAAATAAAACACTACCCATCACACTAGAGGCTGATTGAGCCTGTATTGCGTCCGAATGAAAATTCAACCCACATTCAAGGAGAGTCGAGGTGCACCGAAAATGTCAGACACCATTCTCAGAGCATTTTGCATAGTTGGGCACAGTCGTGTGGCCGGCTCGAATGTTTTGCACATGTTCAAAACTGTTGTATCGCAGTTGAGATGGAACCACTATCGAACGACAGTCGAAGTGCCATCTGATCACAGTCTGACTGCATTCTAAACAATCCAACGGCGTGAAACCGGCATTTGTAACATTCTGATTGTGTTCGTGGGGACGTTTAGCATGTTCCCGCCACATCGACTGGTCACCGAATGCCCCAAATGTGCCTGAACACACCACGAGTGTGGGCCTCGAGCGCTGCTGGATTGTACTCTGCCGAACCGCAATCAAAATAGGAACCTCAATAAGACCTCAATGGTACAGCTTGTAAGTGCATTCTTATTATTTTTACTGCAACCTGGCAGCTGTCCAGGTACTCCTACCATGTTCCACGTACATTTGTACTGCGTTCAGATGGTCATGCACACGGCACTTGCACGAGTCAATCGGGGATGAATTCTGGATTTTTGGACATTCTGCTTGATTCGGCTCATGCTTATTGGCTCTAAGTGTGATTGGGGTATGAGACTAGTTAGTGCCAACCCTGTTAGATCACATCATCTGTTAAGTAGAACTGTTTCAGAGCTGTGAAGTTCATTTAAAGGTCTTAGCTAGCAGAACAGCAGGTCAGTGGAATTCATCATTTGGGGAAGTCTAATAAAGATCTTCCCACATTTCTGGAACTTCAAAGAACTACAGGGAGAAATATTATCTCCACAAAAAGAAGACCTTCACAGTGATTACTGACCTATGAAAATTCCTCAAAGAGCACAGCATCGACTCATCCTGGAAGTCAGAAACGATCCAAAGAAAACATCCGGCAGGATTCTCTCACCTCATTAAAGATCTCCTTCTGACTCCACTGTCAGAAAAACACTGAGTGAAAAATAAACAAACATCTGTGGCTGAGATGACCAATAACCGAGAGGACACCTGTGAAGTTTGACCAAACGCATCTTGATGACCCTCAAAGTCTTTGAGAGAATGATTTCCAGACTGGTGAGTCAAGCAGTCAAGGTGGTGAGAAGGAGGTGAACCTGTAACATCTTGTTGAACCTTCAAGGACCAACCAGTTTTAGCAAGTGAAATGACCAATTTGGCTCTTTTTTGCTTATCATATCTAAACTGCTTCCTTTATGTGTGACATATATTTTAAAGTGTTTCAATGTAATTTATTATGGTTTTCAACTATTTGTCAATGCAACAAAAGACTGACGTGATGTTCTCACTGTGTGCTTCATTGGTTATACCCCATGGATTCCTGCTGATGCCCTACATGAGATGCTCGAGAGGAGGATTTCTTTCCATTTTTCCTTGTGTGTGGCCTGTAAATTCTATCCTGATTAGGAAGTCCATTGTTTCCATCTGACTCATCAGCTGGTAGTCCTACTGGCGGCAGTTCTAGGCCTCATGTAGGCCTAGAACGTCTACATGCTCTGGCTCGACCACCAGTCCTTGCGTGACCGCTGCTTGCTCCCTTTACAGGCAGATTGTGATCACCTCACTTTGGCCATTAAATCTCTGCCTTAAGGCTTCCGCAGCAGTAAATCTTGCTATTCTGGCACTTTTAGCCGTGATTGACTACAAAATATAACAATATAGTGATTAGAAGTGAAACGCTACAATTAAATTGAAAACCTACAAAGTTAAAAAAGCATACATATCTTTCTGGGGTTGTAAATTACCCCACACACATTATCCTTGACACAGAAGGTAAAACCACAAAAAAGGACATCATATCTCCAGTCAGGTAATGCATTAGTGCTGGAATACGTTGCTGCTGCTTCAAGGCCTCAGTAGAACATGAATTCTGCTCTCAACTAGAAAATCCTCAAGGACAACATCCGGACAGCCGTCTAAGTTGATGCTTTTGTGCGACTGAATTATACTGCAAGACTAAAGCACCTCATTTCTGAATGAAGAAGCAAATTAAAGTTTTTAATTTCTGAAGCAAAAGTCCTGACTTGAACCTTCTTGAGATGCTGCAGCTAAAACTGTTCTACAACGACAATTCCAATGAAGTTGGGACGTTGTGTAAAATGTAAATAAAAACAGAATACAATGATTTACAAATCCTCTTCAACCTATATTCAGTTGAATACACCACAAAGACAAGATATTTAATGTTCAAACTGATAAACTTTATTGTTTTTGTAATAGAGAAGCTTGAATCTTCGACTAAACTGGGTTGCTTGACGCGAGGACGTTTCGCTTCAAATCACAGAAGCTTCCTCAGCTAAAATTCTTGCTCTGGTAGTCTGACTTCTGTCTGACTTCTGTCTGACTACCAGAGGGGTGAAACGGGGTGAAAGAGTCATTCTATGTGAAACATTTGAAACCCAGCCTTAACCAGGGGTCTGAGACATGTTTTGTCTCCTGTTTACAATGGGGTACTCAGGTCAAAGCAGTTTCAGTCTTTTGTTCATGGTAATGAGTCATTCACATCATCAGGAGAGGCGTCAGTCCCATCGTTAGGAGGGACAGCTACCCTGTCATTAGGAGGGTGCTAACTAGAGCACAATAGGTGCTAATTAAAGCAATTGTTTAATCACTAGCCAATAGCAGTCTGCCTCTTGGTGTGAGGCGTCTAGTTAGGTTTCAAACTCCAACTTTTGTGGCTTCTGTTTGTTCTTCTCAACTAGGGTCAGACAGAAGTCAGACTACCAGAGCAAGAATTTTAGCTGAGTAAGCTTCTGCAATTTGAAGCAAAATGTCCTCGTGTCAAGCAACCCAGTCCAGTCGAAGATTCCAGCTTCTCTACTATGGAAACCACCTGGACAACTGAGAGTCTACACAGAAACTTTATTGTTTTTGCGCAAACATTTGCTCATTTTGAAATGGATGCCTGCAACACATTTCAAAAAAGCTGGGGCAGTGGTATGTTTTCCACTGTGTTACTTCACCTTTCCTTCTAACAACACTCAATAAGTGTTTGGGAACTGAGAACACTAAGTGTCGAAGCTTTGTAGGTGGAATTCTTTCCCATTCTTGCTTGATGTACGACTTCAGTTGTTCAACAGTCTGGGTCTCCGTTGTCATATTTTGCGCTTCATAATGCACCACACATTTTCAATGGGTGACAGGTCTGGACTGCAGGCAGGCCAGTCTAGTACCTGCACTCTTTTCCTACGAAGCCACTCTGTTGTAACACGTGCAGAATGTGGCTTGCTGAAATAAGTGGGACGTCCCTGAAAAAGACGTTGCTTGGATGGCAGCATGTGTTGCTCCAAAACCTGGATGTACCTTTCAGCATTGATTGTGCAATCTCAGATGTGTAAGTTGCCCATGCCATGGGCACTATCACACCCCATACTATCACAGATGCTGGCTTTTGAACTTTGCGCTGGTAGCAATCTGGATGGTCTTTTTCCTCTTTGGTCTGGAGGACACGACATCCATAATTTCCAAAAACAGTTTGAAATCTGGACTCATCAGATCACAGCACACTTTTCCACTTTGCATCTGTCTATTTCAAATGAGCTTGGGCTCAGAGAAGGCAGTGGCATTTCTGGATGTTGTTGATGTATAGCTTTCACTTTGCATGGTAGAGTTTTAACTTGCACTTGTAGATGTAGCGACGAACTGTGTTAACTGACAATGGTTTTCTGAAGTGTTCCTGAGTCCACGCGGTAAGATCCTTTACACAGTTATCGGTTTTTAATGCAGTGCCGCCTGAGGGATTGAATGTCACAGGCATTCAATGTTGGTTTTTGTCCTTGCCGCTTATGTGTAGAAAGTTCCCCAGATTCTCTGAATTTCTGATTATACTTGTATATTATGGACTGTAGATGATGGAATCCCTAAATTCCTTGCAATTGAACATTGAGAAACATTGTTCTTAAACTGTTGGATTATTTTTTCATGCAGTTGTTCACAAAGTGGTGATCCTCACCCCATCTTTGCTTGTGAATGGCTGAGCCTTTTGGGATGCTCCTTTTATACCCAATCATGACACTCACCTGTTTCCAATTAGGTGTACTTTGAGCATTCATCAACTTTCCCAGTCTTTTATTGCCCCGTCCTAACTTTTTTGAAATGTGTAGCAGGCATCCATTTCAAAATGAGCAAGTATTTGTGCAAAAACAATAAAGTTTATCAGTTTGAACATTAAATATGTTGTCTTTGTGGTGTATTCAATTGAATATAGGTTGAAGAGGTTTTACAAATCATTGGATTCTGTTTTTATTTACATTTCACACAATGTCCCAACTTCATTGGAATTGGGGTTGTACAAAGAAGTTTTCAAAAGAAACACAACTACTTTTTTTTCCCATAGCTGACATTAGTATCTGATATAGTTTTGTGCTATCATTTAAAACAGTATTTTATGTTTACTCGGGTTGCCATTGCGTTATGTTAAAGAGATAGCCCAGCTCCTAGGGGTTAGTCTTCACTGACCTCCTTTGACCTTTTTAGGGTCACAGTGAGGTTGAGCCAAGAGCTTCTTGACATTTTTCTGTGCAACATCTGACCCTGCATGCACGGTTTGCATCGAGTAGTGTGTGTGTGTGTGTGTGTGTGTGTGTGTGTGTGTGTGTGTGTGTGTGTGTGTGTGTGTGTGTGTGTGTGTGTGTTAGGTACAGGTGGTGCTGTAGGATCTAGTGCTGGTGGTACTGGTAAGGGTATCCACAGGGTGATGAGTGGCTGCAGAAGTCTGACTGTACTGGTGATATTGGTGGTCCTGGCCATGATAAAGTATGGACAGGACAAAAACAAGCATATCTCAGAGTTCTTGGTTGACATGGTGGCAACACGTATTCATGGAGAACCACCTGTAAGTCACTTTCCTTTTACAGGACAAGATTTCTTGGATTACATTGAAAAGAAAATAGATGGCATTAGGTTAAACATATCCCAGCATGCCTCACCCCAGCCACTACACCCTGCTATTAAGGTGGGTACCATCACTGAGGTATTACCTAGATTTATGGATTTTGATAGGATCTCAGTAGGCGTACTGATGAAACTTGTAATGTCTACAAAAAGCACAACCTGCTTCTTTGATCCTATACTAACAAAACTGTTTAAGGACCTGTGGCCCACTCTTGGGCTGATTGTGCTGGAAATCATTAATCTCTCATTAACCTCTGGATCTGTTCCTAAAAGTTTCAGATCTGCAGTGATTAAACCATAACTTAAGAAATCTAATCTTGACCCTAGTATACTGAAAAACTATAGGCCGAGATCAAATCTATCATTTTGCTCTAAAATTCTAGAAAATGTGGTTTCACAGCAGCTTGTGGACCACCTTACTGAAAATAATCATTTTGAGCCACTGCAGTCCGCTTTTAGAAAATATCATTCCACAGAGACGGTTCTCACTAAAGTGGTGAATGATCTTCTGCTTGCAGTGGATTCGGACACCACTACAGTTCTGGTGCTGTTAGATCATTGTGCTGCATTTGATACTGTGGATCATCATATTCTCCTCAGTAAATTGGAGAATCATTTTAGGATTACTGGGAATGCCCTCGCATGGTTGACATCATACCTGACCAGTTGTTCTCACTGTTTTGTACAATACCACTACTTCTAACCTTAGAAACATGAAATTTGGGCTTCCACAGGGGTCTGTCTTAGGTCTCCTGCTTTTTTCCCTTTATATAGCACCTCTTGGGCACATATTGTGGGGTTTTGGGATTACCTTTCACTGCTATGCTGATGATACTCAGTTATACATGCCGATAGCTGTTGGTAATCTCATAGACATAAAATTCTCAGAAGATTGCCTTGCATCAGTGAAAAGCTGGATGTCTAGCAATTTCCTACTTTGAACCTCTGACAAGACTGAAATGATGGTTCTTGATCCATGAGACATCGGCATCAATTTGACCAGTTAACACTTAGCCTAGGCTCGTGTGTCATATGTCACACTGACAAAGTGAGGAACCTTGGGGTAATTTTTGATCCTACGTTGTCCTTTGACCTCCACATTCGAGATATTACAAGGACTTTCTTCCACCTGCGAAATATAGCGACGAGTCATCCCATCCTGTCTATGGCTGATGCTGAGACCCTGATTCATGCGTTTGTCTCTTCTAGACTGGACTACTGCAATGTTCTACAGTATTTTCTGGTTTACCGCAGTCCAGCATTAGGGGTCTCCAATTGGTTCAAAATGCTGCTGCCAGACTTTTGACACGAAGCAGAAAGTTTGACCACATTACCCCCATTTTGGCATCTCTTCACTGGCTTCCTGTCCCTGTGAGATCAAATTTTAAGGTTCTGGTATTAACCTATAGCATTATTCACAGACTAGCACCTCCCTACTTAGCTGACCTAATTAAACCCTATGTACCCGCCCGGGCTCTGGGTTCTCAGGGTGCAGGACTACTTTGTGTCCCTTGGGTGAATAAAAAAGTCTGTGGGTCACAAAGCTTTCTCTTATCAGGCACTTGCTTTGTGGAACGATCTCCCTGCATCAATAGAACAGTCAGATTCTGTAGAGACTTTCAAGTCCAGAATTAAGAAGCACTTCTTTTCCTTTTTTTATGGCTAGCACACTGGCATAGTATGTTTCTATGCTTTGTACCCTTTTAAATTAATTTTATTAGGAAACGGAGTGTGCTGCAGCCTCAACTCTATCTAAAGTCTGGGTCTTTCAGTGAAGCTTAGCTACTGGCTGATGATCACCTTTGTATTTCTTCTGTTTTTCCTGTTGCTAAATGCTAATAAATTATAATGTATTTGTTGTCTTTCTGTCGCCTGATTCTGTTTTTTTTTTTTCTCTCTCTGTTTAAGGTGCGGCTCCATCCAGAGATGTGAGTGGGTGTTTTTCTTCTGCAGGCCTCCTGTCTTGTGCACCAACATGGACTCCCAAAATCTCCCAGAATTTCCTTTATAATTTCCTGTATTGCTAATTGTGTCTGTAGCATGGCCCAAGCAGAGGATCGTCCCTTTGAGTCTGGTCTGCTTGAGGTTTCTTCCCCAAATCATCAGTAGGAGTTTTTCCTTACCACCGTTGCCTGTGCTTTCTCTAGGGGTTGGTAAGGTTAGACCTTACTTATCTGAAATGCCTTGAAGCAACTTTGTTGTGACTTGGCGCTATATAAATGAAAATAAATTGAAAATTGAAATTGCTGGTCAACTGGGTAAAGTTTATTGGTCAAAAACATTTGTAAACCCTGAGATCATACATGTTAGTTACTGTGAGCCGTTAGTTCCGTTAATGTTTATAAATATAATGTACAGGTAAACTGTGACTATTAATACTGTGATATACTGCTTTTGATAAAGATGATACCTGTGTTTGAGGTTTTATTTTGTATTAATTTATTTTAAATGCGTTCATTTTGTGTCATGTTTAAGAATGCAACACGGGTGAGCCATTCCTGTAGCAGTTTATAAATATAACACAGAGATGAAATGTGACTATTAAAACTGTGATTTACTGCTTTTGATAAAGATGATGACAGTGTTTGGGGTTTTATTTATTTATTTTTCATGCGTTTGTTTTGTGTTTGTGAACGCAATACTGGAGAACCGTAGCTCCATTAACGGTGTATAAATATATATATATATATATATATATATTTTTTTTTTTTTTTTTTTTTTGAGATAAACTGTGACTTCTAATATTGTGATTTACTGTTTTTGATAAAGATGATGACCTTGTTTAAATTTTATTTTTTATGTATTTATTTTTCGTGCATTTGTTTTTTGTTTGTGAACGCAATACGGGTGAGCCGTAGTTCCACTTGTGGTTTATCATATATAATATAGAGATAAACTGTGACTTTTAATACTGTGATTTACTGCTTTTGATAAAGATGATGACAGTGTTTTTGTTTTTTGTTTTTTTTCGTGCGTTCGTTTTATGTTTGTGATCCTGGGAATCAGTGGGAACCTTTGAATTTACCCAGCAGCCCCTGTGGCACATAAACTCAAAACTGGTTTATCAGTAGCAGATAGCGTATTCCGATGTGGCCGCGACCAAGTTAGTAATAAACATTAGTGGTTAGCGGTAACTTCTGTGAAATTTTTTTATTGGTTTATCGGTTTAGAGTTATAAAAGTTAACTTTTCAGTTAGCAGATTAATGGTTATCGAAGCTAACTTTTCGGGTAGCTGTGCCCACCACTGATTAGAACAACCACTTCATTAAAGTATACTTATATATACACCCCACTGACCGTCATACCGTTTGCCTTTAGCACAGCCCATTTCTGCAGCAGTGCAGATAAGTTGCGTTATCACGTCTTGGCGGTACCACCCACTTTGACCTCTGTGCACTGAGGTCAATTGTGTTATGTGATTTTAGCAGCACACATGTGTGCTTTAGCACTTTGCTCAGGTTCTTGGTCAACAGCAGAGTTTGACTTAGATAATTATTATTACCTCATTATTGATTGATTTCTTGTCAGGCGTGTTTGTTGATTAAATATTGTGTGGTTTTGGAGAGCAGTGATGGATGTAGTGCTTTGGCCGCAGCATTGAAGGCAGCTGATGCACTTTAGCCCTTCCTGGTCCTCACAAACACACACACACACACATTGAAAAGGTGTTGAAAGAACACGACAATAGCGTGTTTATCTCAGGCTAACACAGTGTGCGTGTGTGTGTTGAGGTCACCGGGTCACGGGGTTCACAGTCCGGCGAAGGGAAATACTTTTAAGGTTTCAGGCCGATAGGTTTCGTTTGACAGTTTTCATGCTGTTTCAGAGAAATAGTAGCGATTTCTCCACATACCATAAAAATACGTGCAACCAAACCATAGACAACTAGTACAGGCAGTAATTCTACTTCAGATGCAGTAACTATACTCACAGTTTCCAGTAAGAGTGTGTAATCTGAGGAATAACATGCACAAGTTTGTTTCCAGAATGGATTTTTTTTTTAATAATACTAAAATACTTCTGGGTTTTGTCAGTGTGAGACAGACAGGAATGTCTGTCCTGATAACCTTCTGCTCCCTGTTCTCCCTCTGACCTTTGACTCCAGCGGTGCAGTCTGATGACATATACAGTTTACAAAACCTGGTTTTGGGTAAAACATGAGCTTCTGTCTTTCCTTTGTGTTCAGTCTGTGAGTTTTAAAACAGCAACTGTTTGTAATAAAAACTGAATCGTGACATTCATTCGCCGGTAGCCCAACAAACAACCCCCAGAAATCTCCAACAAAAAGCCAACCAAGTTACCAAAACTCTCAGAATGTTAAAAAAAGGGATGATTAATGTCCTGATTATTACTAAATTGATTCTAATGTTTATTTGAACCAGTCTGATGTGGATCAGCCTGAACCAGTCTGGTTCAGCCTGGAGTTGGTGGGTGTGGTGGCTGCTCAGTAGGGCCGCAAAGAAGAGATGCTGACTTCTGGATGACCCTGCCCCCAACAGACACACAAACACTGATGTCATAATAATACATTATTATTATCATTATTATTATCTGCTTTACTTGTATTACGTATGTTTAAGAGTTGACAAAAAGTTACAGCAATTAAATCATCAATCACTCGGGGGGAGGAGGAGTAACAGGAAGACAGGGGACGGGAAGGAGAGGAACAGTAGTATCCTGTAAACCAGTAGCGAGCAGTATTTCTGGTATTCATATTTGAATTGACATTTTGCTAATTGTTTTATACTTCTACTTTTGATACTCTGTGTGCTTCTCACCCCGTGTGCTGCTATACAATACCGCTGGAACCTCAATTTCCTTGAGGAAGTCTTCCCAAGGGATTAGTAAAGTTCTATCTAATCTAATCTAGTCTAATCGAATCTAATTAAGAACATGCATGCACGCACCCACACATACAGGTTGTGTGCAAGTGTGTGTTAAACAAAGTTGAATAAAATCATGTTTGCGTGATTAATTACTTAATTGAATGTTAAATATGTTTAAACAAGTTATCTTGAAAAAAATGTGATGTTTGTCTGCAACCAATAAATCACACTGAGCAACCAGCAGAGATAAACATTTGTCAAAACTTAAGTAAACAAAACTGTCAGAATAAATAACTGAACTGATTTTCACCACCAAGAAGTAAATAGAATGAAACTCAATTAGACACCAGGTAAAAAAAATACTATTATAATCAAAAATAATCAAATCAAATCAATTCAAATCAATTTTATTTATATAGCGCCAAATCACAACAAACAGTTGCCCCAAGGCGCTTTATATTGTAAGGCAAGGCCATACAATAATTATGTAAAACTCCAACGGTCAAAACGACCCCCTGTGAGCAAGCACTTGGCTACAGAGGGAAGGAAAAACTCCCTTTTAACAGGAAGAAACCTCCAGCAGAACCAGGCTCAGGGAGGGGCAGTCTTCTGCTGGGACTGGTTGGGGCTGAGGGAGAGAACCAGGAAAAAGACATGCTGTGGAAGAGAGCAGAGATCAATCACTAATGATTAAATGCAGAGTGGTGCATACAGAGCAAAAAGAGAAAGAAACACTCAGTGCATCATGGGAACCCCCCAGCAGTCTAAGTCTATAGCAGCATAACTAAGGGATGGTTCAGGGTCACCTGATCCAGCCCTAACTATAAGCTTTAGCAAAAAGGAAAGTTTTAAGCCTAATCTTAAAAGTAGAGAGGGTGTCTGTCTCCCTGATCTGAATTGGGAGCTGGTTCCACAGGAGAGGAGCCTGAAAGCTGAAGGCTCTGCCTCCCATTCTACTCTTAAAACCCTAGGAACTACAAGTAAGCCTGCAGTCTGAGAGTGAAGCGCTCTATTGGGGTGATATGGTACTATGAGGTCCCTAAGATAAGATGGGACCTGATTATTCAAAACCTTATAAGTAAGAAGAAGAATTTTAAATTCTATTCTAGAATTAACAGGAAGCCAATGAAGAGAGGCCAATATGGGTGAGATATGGTCTCCCCTTCTAGTCCCTGTCAGTACTCTAGCTGCAGCATTTTGAATTAACTGAAGGCTTTTCAGGGAACTTTTAGGACAACCTGATAATAATGAATTACAATAGTCCAGCCTAGAGGAAATAAATGCATGAATTAGTTTATCAGCATCACTCTGAGACAAGACCTTTCTAATTTTAGAGATATTGCGCAAATGCAAAAAAGCAGTCCTACATATTTGTTTAATATGCGCATTGAATGACATATCCTGATCAAAAATGACTCCAAGATTTCTCACAGTATTACTAGAGGTCAGGGTAATGTCATCCAGAGTAAGGATCTGGTTAGACACCATGTTTCTAAGATTTGTGGGGCCAAGTACAATAACTTCAGTTTTATCTGAGTTTAAAAGCAGGAAATTAGAGGTCATCCATGTCTTTATGTCTGTAAGACAATCCTGCAGTTTAGCTAATTGGTGTGTGTCCTCTGGCTTCATGGATAGATAAAGCTGGGTATCATCTGTGTAACAATGAAAATTTAAGCAATGCCGTCTAATAATACTGCCTAAGGAAAATGTATAAAGTGAATAAAATTGGTCCTAGCACAGAACCTTGTGGAACTCCATAATTAACCTTAGTCTGTGAAGAAGATTCCCCATTTACATGAACAAATTGTAATCTATTAGATAAATATGATTCAAACCACCGCAGCGCAGTGCCTTTAATACCTATGGCATGCTCTAATCTCTGTAATAAAATTTTATGGTCAACAGTATCAAAAGCAGCACTGAGGTCTAACAGAACAAGCACAGAGATGAGTCCACTGTCTGAGGCCATAAGATCATTTGTAACCTTCACTAATGCTGTTTCTGTACTATGATGAATTCTAAAACCTGACTGAAACTCTTCAAATAGACCATTCCTCTGCAGATGATCAGTTAGCTGTTTTACAACTACCCTTTCAAGAATTTTTGAGAGAAAAGGAAGGTTGGAGATTGGCCTATAATTAGCTAAGATAGCTGGGTCAAGTGATGGCTTTTTAAGTAATGGTTTAATTACTGCCACCTTAAAAGCCTGTGGTACATAGCCAACTAATAAAGATAGATTGATCATATTTAAGATCGAAGCATTAATTAATGGTAGGGCTTCCTTGAGCAGCCTGGTAGGAATGGGGTTTAATAGACATGTTGATGGTTTGGAGGAAGTAACTAATGAAAATAACTCAGACAGAACAATCAGAGAGAAAGAGTCTAACCAAATACCAGCATCACTGAAAGCAGCCAAAGATAATGATACGTCTTTGGGATGGTTATGAGTAATTTTTTCTCTAATAGTTAAAATTTTATTAGCAAAGAAAGTCATGAAGTCATTACTAGTTAAAGTTAAAGGAATACTTGGCTCAATAGAGCTCTGACTCTTTGTCAGCCTGGCTACAGTGCTGAAAAGAAACCTGGGGTTGTTTTCTTCAATTAGTGATGAGTAGTAAGATGTCCTAGCTTTACAGAGGGCTTTTTTATAGAGCAACAGACTCTTTTTCCAGGCTAAGTGAAGATCTTCTAAATTAGTGAGACGCCATTTCCTCTCCAACTTACAGGTTATCTGCTTTAAGCTGCGGGTTTGTGAGTTATACCACGGAGTCAGGCACTTCTGATTTAAAGCTCTCTTTTACAGAGGAGCTAAAGTTGTCTTCAATGAGGATGTAAAACTATTGACGAGATACTCTATCTCACTTACAGAGTTTAGGTAGCTACTCTGCACTGTGTTGCTATATGGCATTACAGAACATAAAGAAGGAATCATATCCTTAAACCTAGTAACAGCGCTTTCTGAATGACTTCTAGTGTAATGAAACTTATTCCCCACTGCTGGGTAGTCCATCAGAGTAAATGTAAATGTTATTAAGAAATGATCAGACAGAAGGGAGTTTTCAGGGAATACTGTTAAGTCTTCAATTTCCATACCATAAGTCAGAACAAGATCTAAGATATGATTAAAGTGGTGGGTGGACTCATTTACATTTTGAGCAAAGCCAATTGAGTCTAATAATAGATTAAATGCAGTGTTGAGACTGTCATTCTCAGCATCTGTGTGGATGTTAAAATCGCCCACTATAATTATCTTATCTGAGCTAAGCACTAAGTCAGACAAAAGGTCTGAAAATTCACAGAGAAACTCACAGTAACGACCAGGTGGACGATAGATAATAGCAAATAAAACTGTTTTTTGGGACTTCCAATTTGGATGGACAAGACTAAGAGTCAAGCTTTCAAATGAATTTAAGCTCTGTCTGGGTTTTTGATTAATTAATAAGCTGGAGTAGAAGATTGCTGCTAATCCTCCGCCTCGGCCCATGCTACGAGCGTTCTGGCAGTTAGTGTGACTCGGGGGTGTTGACTCATTTAAACTAACATATTCATCCTGCTGTAACCAGGTTTCTGTAAGGCAGAATAAATCAATATGTTGATCAATTATTATATCATTTACTAACAGGGACTTAGAAGAGAGAGACCTAATGTTTAATAGACCACATTTAACTGTTTTAGTCTGTGGTGCAGATGAAGGTGCTATATTATTTTTTCTTTTTGAATTTTTCTGCTTAAATAGATTTTTGCTGGTTATTGGTGGTCTGGGAGCAGACACCGTCTCTACGGGGATGGGGTAATGAGGGGATGGCAGGGGGAGAGAAGCTGCAGAGAGGTGTGTAAGACTACAACTCTGCTTCCTGGTCCCAACCCTGGATAGTCACGGTTTGGAGGATTTAAGAAAATTGACCAGATTTCTAGAAATGAGAGCTGCTCCATCCAAAGTGGGATGGATGCCGTCTCTCCTAACAAGACCAGGTTTTCCCCAGAAGCTTTGCCAATTATCTATGAAGCCCACCTCATTTTTTGGACACCACTCAGACAGCCAGCAATTCAACGAGAACATGCGGCTAAACATGTCACTCCCGGTCCGATTGGGGAGGGGCCCAGAGAAAACTACAGAGTGTTGTGTGGGCCGCTGAAGAGGAGGTACTGCTGGCCCACCACCACCAGATGGCGCCCTGCTTGTAGTGCGGGCTTCAAGCACGAGAGGGCGTCGGAGCAACAGAGAGTGACAGCTGTCACTCATCATCAGCACCAGCTGTCACTCATCATCCACATCACCATAAAAGCCGGACTGCAACTCCATCTCCCCGCCGAGAAATCAGCAACCAAGAGGTAACCGTCTCTATTGAAATTTCTCTGCTAAACTGAACTCTTCTTTGCAGTCGTTTGCCCTGTGGTGTCCTTATCGGAGCTGGTGTAAAGGCGTGACCGCGATGACTTCGCATCACGCTCCATCTCAAGATAAGTGGTTAAACAGGAGCTGCACGAGTGTGTGATTGGAGGTGGAGGTGCTCCCTCCATAAAAGAACATTAACTGTGAGTGGACTACTGAGTGTGCGGACTCACACTCACCTGGACCTTCTCTATTCTCTGCCAGCAGTACCAGGGTCGACAGCCGAAGGCAGAGGCCACCTGGGGACTCGGGACTTGGCGGCTCCGGTGTTCTTCAGGCCCGTTGGTGGTGGAAGCTGTGTGGGAATCAGCTCTTCTCTCGCCAGAGGTCTTCTATCTTCGAGCCTGCCCACACATCACCTGGTGTATTATTGGCAATCCATATTTCTGTCTGTATTCCGTTGTGTGTTTTCACAACATTAAATTGTTACTCGTTGGCTTATCCATTGTCCGTTCCTTAGCGCCCCCTGTTGTGGGTCCGTGTCACGACACATTCCCAACAGGATTTCTCGGCCATTCGTCATGGATCCTGAGGGGCGTCAACCAGAGCTTGAACGGCCAATGGAAGAGCAAGAGGCGCAGGCGTCAGCGGGAGGTGTGTTGAGTGATCTGCAGCATATTCTAACCGCATTCACAGCTCGGTTGGATTTGGTGACCGAGCAGAATGTACTCCTTAATCGGAGGATGGAGGCTCTCACCGCCAGGGTGGAAGCGTGTGATCAGGGCGCTGCTGCAGTCCCTCCTCTTGCTGGTCCTGGGCCCGACACAGACATTCCACTGGTCGTTAAAAGACCCCCCCCACCGTCCCCTGAAGCATACATAAGCCCTCCGGAACCGTACGGAGGTTGTGTCGAGACGTGCGCAGACTTCCTCATGCAGTGTTCGCTCGTTTTTGCACAGCGTCCAATTATGTACGCATCAGACGCTAGCCGGGTGGCTTATGTGATCAATTTGCTTCGAGGAGAGGCACGCGCCTGGGCTACGGCGCTCTGGGAGCAGAACTCACGGCTCCTAACGTCTTACGCTGGGTTTGTGCGAGAGTTCAAATAGGTTTTTGATCATCCCAACAGAGGCGAGACCGCTTCGAGCGTGCTAGTGTCAATGAGACAGGGGCGCCGGAGTGCAGCTGAGTATGCAGTCGACTTCCGCATCGCGGCAGCGAGGTCCGGCTGGAATAACGTTGCGCTCCATGCCGCCTTCATAAACGGACTGTCTCCGGTCCTGAAGGAGCATCTGCTGGCTAAGGAGGAACCGCGGGATTTTGATGGGCTTGTCGATTTGGTTATACGCTTAGACAACCGTTTTGATGAACGCCGTCGGGAGCAGGCCAGGGGGCGTGGCCGGGCACGAGCTGTCTCTCTCCCTTCCGGTTCCGAAAGGGTGCCGTCGTCCCCACGTTTCACTGCCAGAGAGCTCCGTGTGGCAACAGCTCCCCCTGCTGACGAAGCTATGGACACGAGCAGGGCCAAAGTGAAAGCAAACATCAGACAAAGGAGGCTGGCCCGCGGGGAGTGTTTTTTCTGTGGCTCTTGTGAGCCCCTGCAAAAAGACTGCCCCAAATGGTCAAACTACAACGCCCGTCCTTAGAAACTGGGCTAAGGGTGGGCCATAACACACACGCGGGGAAGCCCCGCAAATCTGCACGAATCCCAGTAACGATCCTGAGTGGGGATTTAACCCTTCACGCCCCAGCACTGGTAGACACGGGGTCGGAAGGGAATCTGCTGGACAGCAGATGGGCTAGGGAAGTGGGGCTCCCCCTGGTGGCTCTGCCATCACCATTGCAGGTGCGGGCACTAGATGGCACCCTACTTCCATTAATCACACATCAGACACAGCCCATGACCTTGGTTGTGTCTGGGAATCACAGGGAGGAGATCGTGTTTCACGTAACACCTTCTACCTCCTGAGTGATTTTGGGGTTCCCATGGATGGTGAAGCACAATCCCCGGATTGATTGGCCGTCTGGGGTTGTGACGCAGTGGAGCGAAACCTGCCACCGGGAGTGTTTAGGATCCTCGGTTCCACCCGGCATGACGGCTAATGAGGAGGTCAAAGTCCCCCCCAATCTGTCGGCGGTGCCTAAGGAGTACCACGATCTTGCTGACATCTTCAGCAAAGATCTGGCACTCACTCTTCCCCCACACCGACCGTACGATTGTGCCATCGATTTGATCCCGGGCGCTGAGTACCCGTCCAGCAGGCTGTACAACCTCTCACGTCTGGAACGCGAATCAATGGAGACCTACATCCGGGACTCCTTAGCTGCCGGGCTGATCCGGAACTCCACCTCCCCGATGGGTGCAGGTTTCTTTTTCGTGGGCAAAAAAGACGGCGGACTCCGTCCATGCATCGATTACAGAGGGCTGAACGAGATCATGGTTCGCAACCGATACCCATTACCTCTGTTGGATTCGGTGTTCACGCCCCTGCATGGAGCCAAAATCTTCACTAAACTCGATCTTAGGAATGCGTACCACCTAGTTCGGATCCGGAAGGGAGACAAATGGAAGACGGCATTTAACACCCCGTTAGGTCACTTCGAGTACCTGGTTATGCCGTTTGGCCTCACGAACGCCCCCGCGACTTTCCAAGCTTTGGTAAATGACGTCTTGCGGGACTTCCTGCATCGGTTTGTCTTCGTATATCTGGACGATATACTCATCTTTTCTCCGAACCCTGAGACTCATGTCCAGCATGTACGTCAGGTCCTACAGTGGTTGTTAGAGAACCAGTTGTTCGTGAAGGGCGAGAAGTGCGAGTTCCACCGTACGTCTTTGTCCTTCTTGGGGTTCATCATCTCCTCCAACTCCGTCGCCCCTGATCCGGCCAAGGTTGCGGCGGTGAGAGATTGGCCCCAACCAACAAGCCGTAGGAAGCTGCAACAGTTCCTCGGCTTTGCGAATTTCTACCGGAGGTTCATTAAGGGGTACAGTCAGGTAGTTAGCCCCCTGACTGCCCTGACCTCCACTAAAGTCCTTTTCACCTGGTCGGATCGGTGCGAAGCCGCATTCAGGGAGTTGAAACGCCGGTTCTCGTCTGCGCCAGTTCTGGTGCAGCCTGATCCTAATCGCCAGTTCATAGTGGAGGTGGACGCCTCTGACTCAGGGATAGGAGCCGTGCTGTCCCAGAGCGTGGAGGCCAACAAGGTTCTCCAGCCTTGTGCCTATTTTTCCCGCAGGTTGACCCCAGCCGAGCGCAACTATGACGTGGGCAATCGGGAACTCCTCGCGGTGAAGGAGGCTCTTGAAGAGTGGAGACACCTGTTGGAGGGAGCGACGTTACCCTTCACAGTTTTCATGGACCATCGGAACCTGGAGTACATCCGGACCGCCAAGCGGCTGAACCCCAGGCAAGCCTGCTGGTCTCTGTTCTTCGGGTGCTTTGACTTCCAGATCACATACCGCCCCGGGACTAAGAACCAAAGATCGGACGCGCTGTCCCGGGTGCACGAAGAGGAAGCCAAGGCTGAGCTGTTGGACCCAACCGAGACCATCATCCCCGAGTCCACTGTCGTGGCCACCCTCACCTGGGACGTGGAGAAGACCGTCCGGGAGGCCCTGGCAAGGAACCCGGACCCGGGGACCGGCCCTAAGAACAGATTGTACGTCCCACCAGAAGCCAGAGCTGCCGTCTTGGACTTCTGTCACGGGTCCAAGCTCTCCTGTCATCCCGGAGTGCATAGGACCATGGCAGTTGTCCAGCAGCGCTTCTGGTGGGCATCCCTGGAAGCCGACGTCCGGGACTACGTCCAGGCCTGTACCACCTGTGCCAGGGGCAAGGCAGACCATAGGAGGACCACGGGCCTCCTCCAGCCCCTGCCGGTGCCTCATCGCCCCTGGTCCCACATCGGCCTGGACTTCATCATGGGCCTCCCGCCGTCCCAGGGCAACACCGCCATCCTCATGATAGTGGACCGGTTCTCCAAGGCGGCCCACTTCGTGGCCCTCCCGAAGCTCCCGACGGCCCAGGAGACGGCAGACCTCCTGGTCCACCACATCGTGCATCTGCATGGGATACCATCGGACATCGTATCGGATCGTGGTCCCCAGTTCTCCTCGCAGGTCTGGAGGAGTTTCTGTAGGGAGCTGGGGGCCACCGTGAGTCTCTCGTCCGGGTACCACCCCCAGACAAACGGCCAGGCAGAACGGGCTAACCAGGAGCTGGAGCAGGCCCTTTGCTGCGTAACCTCCACGCACCCGGTGGCCTGGAGTAACCATCTGGCCTGGATCGAGTATGCGCATAACAGCCAGGTCTCGTCTGCTACTGGCCTCTCCCCGTTTGAGGCGTGTTTGGGGTACCAGCCCCCATTGTTTCCACTTGTGGAGGGAGAGGTCGGTGTGCCCTCAGTCCAGGCCCACCTCAGGAGGTGCCGCCGGGTGTGGCGGACCGCCCGTTCTGCCCTGTTGAAGGCCCGGACGAGGGCCAAGGCCCATGCGGATCGCCGGCGTTCCCCGGCCCCTGCGTACCAGCCCGGGCAGGAGGTGTGGTTATCCACCAAGGACATACCGCTCCAGGTCGAGTCACCAAAACTGAAAGACCGCTTCATCGGACCGTTCACCGTCCTCAAGGTCCTCAGCCCGGCCGCAGTGAAGCTGAAACTACCAGCTTCACTGCGGATCCACCCCGTCTTCCATGTGTCCCATTTGAAACCTCATCATACCTCACCACTTTTCACCCCTGGACCTGCACCGCCTCCTGCTCGGATCATCGACGGGGAGCCGGCATGGACCGTACGTCGGCTCCTGGACGTCCGTCGGAAGGGCCGGGGTTTCCAATACCTGGTGGACTGGGAGGGGTACAGACCCGAGGAACACTCCTGGGTGAAGAGGAGCTTCATCCTGGACCCGGCCCTCCTGGCTGAGTTTTACCACCGTCACCCGGACAAGCCTGGTCGGGCGCCAGGAGGCGCCTGTTGAGGGGGGGGTCCTGTTGTGTGGGCCGCTGAAGAGGAGGTACTGCTGGCCCACCACCACCAGATGGCGCCCTGCTTGAAGTGCGGGCTTCAAGCACGAGAGGGCGTCGGAGCAACAGAGAGTGACAGCTGTCACTCATCATCAGCACCAGCTGTCACTCATCATCCACATCACCATAAAAGCCGGACTGCAACTCTATCTCTATGCCGAGAAATCAGCAACCAAGAGGTAACCGTCTCTATTGAAATTTCTCTGCTAAACTGAACTCTTCTTTGCAGCCGTTTGCCCTGTGGTGTCCTTATCGGAGCTGGCGTAAAGGTGTGACCGCGACGACTTCGCATCACGTTCCATCTCAAGATAAGTGGTTAAACAGGAGCTGCACGAGGGTGTGATTGGAGGTGGAGGTGCTCCCTCCATAAAAGAACATTAACTGTTAAGTGTGCGGACTCACACTCACCTGGACTTTCTCTATTCTCTGCCAGCAGTACCAGGGTCGACAGCCGAAGGCAGAGGCCACCTGGGGACTCGGGACTTGGCGGCTCCGGTGTTCTTCAGGCCCGTTGGTGGTGGAAGCTGTGTGGGAATCAGCTCTTCTCTCACCAGAGGTCTTCTATCTTCGAGCCTGCCCACATGTCACCTGGTGTATTATTGGCAATCCATATTTCTGTCTGTATTCCGTTGTGTGTTTTCACAACATTAAATTGTTACTCGTTGGCTTATCCATTGTCCGTTCCTTAGCGCCCCCTGTTGTATGTCCGTGTCACGACACCTTCCCAACACAGAGTCCGACATTGTTTTTGCAAAGTTACACACCGATTCAATGTTAATTTTAGTTACCTCCGATTGGCGTAACCGGGTGTCATTACTGCCGACGTGAATTACAATCTTACCAAATTTACACTTAGCCTTAGCCAGCAGTTTCAAATTTCCTTCAATGTCGCCTGCTCTGGCCCCCGGAAGACAACTGACTATGGTTGCTGGTGTCGCTAACTTCACATTTCTCAACAGAGTCGCCAATAACCAGAGTTTGATCCTCGGCGGGTGTGTCGCCGAGTGGGGAAAAACGGTTAGAAATGTGAACGGGTTGGCGGTGTACACGGGGCTTCTGTTTAGGACTACACTTCCTCCTCACAGTCACCCAGTCGGCCTGCTTTCCCGGCTGCTCGGGATCTGCTGGAAGGGAACTAACAGCGGCTAAGCTACCTTGGTCCGCACCGACTACAGGGGCCTGGCTAGCTGTAGAATTTTCCATGGTGCGGAGCCGAGTCTCCAATTCGCCCAGCCTGGCCTCCAAAGCTACGAATAAGCTACACTTATTAAAAGTACCATTACTGCTAAAGGAGGCCAAGGAATAACTAAACATTTCACACCCAGAGCAGAAAAGTGCGGGAGAGACAGGAGAAGCCGCCATGCTAAATCAGCTAAGAGCTAGTAGCTGCGCTAAGCTAGCAGATTCCTAAAAACACACAAAGTGAATAATGTGTAAATAATTTAGAGGTGATTCAGCAGAGGAAGTGCTTTAGTTAAGGCACGTGAAGATTACACTGTGAAACAAATCATTATCTAGTTAACTAGATCAATCTAACTGCGCAGATTAAACAGCTAACAGATACAGCAAAACACCGCTGTGCTCCGGAACAGGAAGTGATACAATACCGCAGTGAGAGCCAACCAATATATAATAAAAATAATGTCAGCAGAATAATAATGTGTATTGAAGAAGTCTAATTCTGCAAACTATGTTGTTACTACTACTACTAATATTAATAATTAATGTGTTTTTTATGAACTCAAACACAGAATCCATGTGATCAACTCACTTTCCTGAAAACTTTCATCCTTGTGTTTAAAGTGAGACTTCTGTTGAATACTTTTCTTTAAAGCTTAAATAGTTTATTTGCAGCACAAATAAAAACTTTGTGTTCTACAAATGACTTTTATCAGTCGATTAAAGTTAACAGCACCAATTTATTTTAATGGGTTTCATGCCCACAATGGCAGTAATGAACATTGTGCACTTACGTTGTGCTCTAATGAGGAAAAGTCAAAGTGAACACACGTTTATTATTGGGCACAACTTTCTCTTTTTTTGACAAATTTCAGACCTGAAACTGCCTTTACGTGTTTAGCATTTATTGAAGCACATTCACACTTATTCAAAAGCAGATTTGTGTGTGTCTGACTATAATTTATTATTATTTGCATTGTTTTGTGATCTTCCTCTCGTCATCCATCTAATGCGCATAAAAGTCTTTTTAGCCATTTCCTAAAATCCTTTTAGGGTGGTCTCTCATTACTGATCTTTGGTTGCAGTTTCATCCCAATTTCAAATCTGCCTGATTACACTCAAGTTTTCCCGACACTTTTCCAAAAAGCTAGTCTTTGTTAACATCTGAAAACTGTGTTCTACTGAAGAGCGTGATGCACTTTGCTGCTTAGACAGTGGGAGCACCATATTTCTGAATGTGATCCCAATTTTTGAGCATTTGCTGTTTTGCAGTTGTGAATCTCGCGGCATCTCGCAGCCCGTGACTCTCACGGGAGGTCAGTTTTAGCAGAGTTCCGGTTTAGGGCACAATGTAAAAACTCCTCATTAAATATGCACAACAAGACAACATCGGGGCATGCCAGACGTCATCATCATAATCACCCGTGAACTCACTAGATCAATGCCATCCACATCCTTGCGAGTCAGTTTCTACATACACTGTGAGATGCTGGAGGTCTGCTGGTGCCGCGGTGCATTCGGGGAAGCACAGGGGAATTATGGGAAATGTTAAAGTACCGAATGGTCCCGATTTCTGAATATTGTACTCGCTTGTCCACTTGCACCTGCTTTTACACAAGATTACTCCCAATCTGGACCATTTAATTCCAGTTATTCACGATTAATGGATCACAGTCCATCCAGATGTCATACATTTTTAAAATACTGTTGCTGATTGAGATGTTTTGAGCCTGAACCAGAACAAGTAGGATTTAGTTCTTCATCTTTTGCATTCTCAGAAACCATCATGTCTCAAGAATTTTGAAATTATGAGTCACTGGGTGCAGTGTTGAGACTGCGTGTCCATTAGGCCTGCATTCAGATGTGTTTCCTTCCCGTGGTTGTTGGTGGTGGTGTAGTTGTAGTTGTAGTAGTATTTGTGTAATGGTTACTGTGTTGACTCCATTGAGTGGTTGGTTGTGGTCACTTTGTTTGTGTGCACTGAGTGAAGGTTGAATTCATTACATTTTGAAAACTAACTAAATACATTTACTCAAGTACAAATTTGAGATATTTATACTTTGAGTATTTTCTTTTACTTTATACTTGAACTCCACTACATCTCATAGGGAAATTGAAAATGAAACAAAATTTCTTGGGGTTTTTATTGACGATAAATTAAGCTGGAAAACACATATAAATTATGTTAAATCTAAAATGTCAAAAGCCATTGCAATTTTGATTAAAGCACAAGATTTCCTCTCCCAACACTCATTAACTACTTCATATAATTTGTTACTTGTTCCATATATGACTTATTGCATTGAAGTTTGGGGAACTACCTATAAAACAAATACAAATCCAATATTTTTATTTCAAAAGAAAGCTATAAGAATTATTAGTAATAAACCATATAATGAGTCAACAAACCCATTATTTGTCTGTTTACATATTTTAAAATTCTTGGACTTGATTAATTACATCATAATACAAGTGAAGCGACACACACGAAGCTCGCTGATGGTACAGGGAGTTCCAAACAGGAAGTGCCAAATTTTTAGTCCACAGTGAAACAGGAAATGTCAAATGGGGGGATCTGGGGGAGCAAAGCTCCCACAAAGTTGAAGGTTTTTAATCATGAAAATAAAGTGTGAAGGACGTAAATGAGATGGTGAGGACTTTCCAGGCATATGAGATGCAAATTGAAAAACAAGCTGCTTAAAGTGGCAGGGGTTTACGAGGGCTGTAATCATGAAAGTCTGGGGTCCCTCCCCCCCAGAAGCTTTAGTCATGCCAATGTTCCTCAGAAGCACTTACTCAAAATAAAGTGTGAAGGACCTAAATGAGATGGTGAGGCATGTGAGATGCAAAAAAAAAAAAAAAAAAAAACCCAGTTAAAGTGGCAGGGGGGTTAAGATGGCTGTAATTGGGGGGGGGGGGGGGGGTCTGGGGGTCAAGCCCTCCAGAAGATGAAGATTTTTAGCTATGGTAATGCTCTCCAGAAGCATTTACTGAAAACATTTCTGAAGGACCTAAATTACATGGTGAGATGCTGAAGAGCTTCGCTCGTTTATGTCCATGACATATACATATTACAAATCATGTTTAAAGTCAAAAATAAACTTTTACCACAACATGTCCAGGACCTGTTTAATATGAGGGACTCCATAATTTACAAGGAACATTATTATTATTTGAGAAATCAAAGATATGGTCTACTGTAAAAAATCATTGTGTTTCTGTTAGGGGTGTTAATATTTGGAATAAGTGTCTTGATAACATGAAATTATTTGGTAACTTGGCTGGCTTTAAAAGGCTTTATGAAAATCATTTAATTATTTGTTATAACATTGAATTAGGTGTATCGATTTTGTTTTGTTTTTAGATTTGTGCATTCTGTACTGTTGATTGCATGGTTGTGTTTTGAAATTTTAGTTCAGTGATTAATTTATACTTTGTATTTGTTATCATGGGTATATGTATATTTATATATACATATGCATACATTTTTATTTTTATGGTTAAAGGGGTGGGCGTTTATAAGCTTTTGGTTCTGCCTACACCCTTTTAGGTACATGGGTAGGCTCTCTTTATGAGTTTTTTTGCTATTTTTGAGTCTGTGTGTGACAAATAAATAAATTAATTCATTCATTCAAATTCAAATATTCAAATATTCTACAGCTTATATTACTTTATACACTGAAAATAAAAGTACAAATACAATCAATAAATATATCATTGTATTAGGTTTTATTTGTCCACACATTACATGTAGATTGTGAAGGAAAATATCAAATATTTATAAATATATTAAAATTAGCTTCACATTTTCCAGCTGCTACATAAATGTGATGAACAAATAATTAATGAAAGAAATTATTCTGAAATAAGCCATTCTGCATCATAGGTGTGTTTATTTTTGCTACTTTCAGTATATTTTGATGCCAGTAATTTTTTACTTGTACTTTATATTTTCTTAGCAGGACTTATGACTGAGTCCTTCTGCCTTGTGCTTTTACTACATAAACAAGGTCACTTCAGTTGATGCTTTTAAGGCTCATCTGAAAAAGTTCATATTTTCTATTGCTTTTTGTAATTAGATATGATTTTGTCTCTAACAAGTTGTTGGTACGTGTGATATCTATTGTATACTTAATTTTATTCATCAAAAGTAATATTCAGTAAAGCATTGCAGGTAGCACAGACATTTAAAGTGCAACCAGGCCTTAGTGAGCACATGCGTGTGCATGTTATTTAAAAAAAGCATGAACTGTTAAACCGCAGCCGCACCACTTCATCTTTCAGTGGTCATTGTGAGGCCGCAGCAGACGGCCTCGTGATGAACTTGAGATGAATTATTGGAAAGAAAACACAAGCTGTATGAGGTCAGAACCTTGTTCTCTCTCTCTCTCTCTCTCTCTCTCTCTCTCTCTCTCTCTCTCTCTCTCCATCTCTGTTTTTCATCAGTATCTCATATTTGCCGCTCCATCAGAGCATTCAGATTTTCACTCTTTCTTCTCTTTCCTCCCTTCTTTTGTTGGTCCTCTGTTTTATTTTTCCATCTTAAATAAAAATTCTTTTTTTTAATGCCTAAAAACAAACATCAGAACAAAGTTTCCCAATTTGGGGGTATGTGCCCCGGGAGGCATGTTAAGAAAAATTGCATTGTTGGTAATAATTTGGAAATAAATATAAATTTAAAAAATATCAATGCACCAGATTAATCTTGATTCTGTTCCGAAATAAACTCTTGACAATATTTCAACAAATTCTCATAACGGTTTTTTAAGCTAATAAAGTAAGTCCCTTCGGCTGCTCCCTTGTTTTTCCACTCGGGGTCACCACAGCAGATCCAAGGTGGATCTACATGTTGGTTTGGCACACGTTTTACGCCACATGCCCTTCCTGATGTATTATTTTTGTGCATATTTCTACAAATGTCCATGCACATGTGCAATGCACATTTTACATATTGTTCAGGTTAGAATAACAAAGGTAATATTAATAAGTACAAGAAGACATCACTTTTTTCTCAGACGATCCTACGTTTTGTTGTTGGTAGCATCATTCTAGCCTCCTGATGTATGAATCTGTGACATTTGAAAACTTTGTGTGAAGATGTACAAATTGTTGTGCAGTACTTTGTTGTAAATTTTACTCCTTTCTTCAAGAGAATAGGCTCAATATTTACATGCTGATTTATTTAATCATATAAAAGCTTTAGTGTCATTGAAATCCTGTTAGGGGTCATTGGAACACGACCTACAGGATACTCACTTGGTGGGCAGTCCCTCAGATGGGCTGGCCCCCTTGTGGAGCTCCTCCCCTCATCTCAAGTCGAAAGTGCATAACGCGGGTGTCTTCGGGGCGTGTGCAGCTCCACTTTTGTATTTAGACAGTGCAGGTTGCAAAGGGTATGGATTTAGTCAGTTCATTCTTTGTGGGTGTATTTTGGGAATAACATGAAATTAACCAATCAGATTGTCATCTGTCATTCCCTTGACACAAGTGCGCCACCATCTGGAGCATCACTATCAAGAAGTACGGGCGCATCCTTTACAGGAGCAGCAGACATCCACCACAGCTCCCTGAGGTGAAACATTTGTGTGTCTCATTCTTGTTTAATTCAATTCTGTTGCAGTTTGATACACTATTGTTCATCCCTGTGGGTACAAACAGAGCAGAGCAGAAAAACTCTGGGCTCGACTTCAGGTTTTTGGTGACCTGTGGTGCAGTCGAATTTTGCTGCTTCGCATTAGTTATGTACCAACATCCTCCCTGGCCATGCCTCATTTTAAGACTTACAAACCCACTCTTGCACATACAGGGTGACCCCCTCAAAAAAAACAAAACAAACAGAACTCATAAAAACTGTAATAAATCCTACATGTCTTGGTCAACCAAGGAAAATACATTTTTCCTGGAGGTCTATTTTGCCAACAAATCATACTATTTGGAGCATAATTTTGAAAGAACATGACTTTTATGCAAAGCGGAGATAGCTGAAACTTTGAGGAATGATCGTACACAGACTGAAGTTTAAATCCAGCAAATTTGCTGGACTTAAACGCCAGCTTGTGTAGGATTTATTACTATTTTTGTGGGTTCTTTTTTTAGGGGGGAGTCACCCTGTATGATCATAAGTACACTTGCTATTTAAGGAACATGGATTCAGGGAGAGAAAATAACAACTGTGGCAGTTGGAAACTAGCAGTGACATTTGCACTGTGCACTGGTTTGCATCAGCTGTCAAACTCCAGGGGTCCAGCACGGAACAGTCAGGTGATCAGCAGCCTCTTTACGCAATGGTTTTGTGTCATGTGATCATTTCTATTGGTTTCACATACAGATCTGTTTTTTTCTGCAGCTTACTGTTCTGAAGCTACAAGTATGTTTAACTGTATGTAGAAGATTAAATTAATTATAGGACTTATTTTGGGGTTTACAGGAGGACTTAATGGGAACATTTTGGAGCCACAGAGGTGCCTGAAGACTCTCAGATTTACATCTTTAAGCTGTTTGACATGAAAGCTGAACTCCAGCCGTTCATCAGAAAGCAGCAGCTGTGATGTGGCGTCCGTGTGCAGGCCGATGATGTGTGACATCACAGTCTGATTTGGCGATGACTGACGTTACCACCCAGGTGGGTTTGTCCCAACGGAAAGGAGATGAAGATGAGGAGAAGGAGGAGGAGGAGGAGTGGTGTGTTTAAATGTTTAGATATCTCAGAGGCTCTCCAAAGGTCAAAAGGTCATCAAGCCACCTGGAAAGTCCCGCTACATTCCACACTGTAGTCCTGCATATGAGGGGGTCACCCGGAGGTCAGCGCTGTGAAAGCGAGAGGTCTGCTGAAATACATGAGGCCGAGTTCGTTAAACAGACAAACACTTTGTGCTTCTTTAATTCATCACAAAGAACAAGCAACCACCTCATTTCTTTACTTCTTCACTGACTTCCTCCATCTCATTCTTTCACCTCCTCCTCAAAATTCCATACGTCACCTGTCTGAAACTCAAATGTTTGGTCCACTGTTAAATTACGTATCAATGGACTCCTTAAGAACGAGATCAAAACTTCTTAGAGTCCATCAGTGTTCTTTTTTTTCTGTGCCAAACTGATCATCTGTGTTTTTGTGTCAGCAGGTTGCTATGAAAGTTTATTGATCATCTCAACAAAATACTGGAGTTATCAAATATATCAGGAAGAAGAACATGTTAAATATTGGTGTTCATCAAAATCCAGATGTGGAATTTGGATCAGTTTTCTTTATTGTCACACTGACAACATGCATTTTTCCCCCTGTCATTTCCAAACAAAAATCTATCATCTCCATCTAACTTATATTATTCTTGTTGTATTTTATTGTTGATTGATGTCAAAAACTTTATTTTATTTTTTAAAGTTCCTTCCAGTGCATGTTTTCATTCCTATCCATACATCCATGGACACACAACATAACTCGGAAAGTTTTGACCTGATTTAGCTGAAGCTTGGTGAAATAACTGATGGTCAGTCAGAATCAGAATTGAATTTATTGTCAAGTACATAGTAAATTTTGCAGAGTAAAATATACTCTGTCAGGATAACATTTGGCCCCAGTCCACATAGAGTTAAATCAACTCTATCACAGGGTAAAATCAGCTCTATCACACTGAGAATGACTCTTATTGGAGTTGAAAAATGTGATTTTAAATTTTGGGCCCAGTGCTTATATAGGGAATATTTAGAATGCCTATTCCAAGAAAACTGTAAAAAAAAAAAAAAAAAAAAAAAAAAGGGGGTTAATATTAAACTGACTTTATGTTAACATGCAGGTATCACCCCTCTTTTGGTCACCTGACCTTTGATGTTGCATGGTCAAACTTAACGGCGCATATGGAAAGTATTCACAGCGCTTCACTTCAAGTACAAGTTCAAGATTCACTTTATTTATCCTTAGAAAAGGAAATTTAGTGTGCAGCAGGACTTTTTCCACATTTTATTATGTTACAGTTTTATTTGAAAATGGAGCAAATTCATTTTTCCCATAAAACTTCTACTCACAACACCTCATAATGACACCATGAAAATGTTTTTTTTTTGCACATTTATTAAAAATAAAAAAACTAAGAAATGTGGAAAAAGTGTAGCACTGTGAATACTTTCCAGATGCACTCTAATTAATATGAAGCCCTAATCCACATTGCTTTTGGTCAAATGACCTTCATGGACATTGAAAGGTCAAACCCACAGTCATAACTGTTCCATTCATATACTCTGGAGCCAATATAATTAGTTATAGAGGGGGGGAGTTATGTATTTGTCATTAAGTATGGACAGAATTGATCAAATGTTACTCAAAACCAGATATTATGGTGTCAGTGAATTAGAAAAAAAGTCATATCCATGAATCTGTGTCAATCATCAAGGGTATGGTGGGGGTTTTTGCAGGGTGGGCGGCTGGTCGGGGGGGGGGGGGGGGGGTATGGTTAGTGCAGCAGATAAGAGAATATTTAGAGAGGAATCCTGCAAATGGTGATACGAGCATTAAATTTGGCACAAATACTCCTTAGACATTCCTCTTTTGAAAAACTGATTGTTCACTTGAATTTTCACTTGGTGGTCAGGTAGGAGGGGTCAATTGAAGAATTACACAGAGGTCAAAATTAAAAGCTGCTCCAATCATATTGAAAACCATACCACATCATTTCCCTGATAAAAAAGATTACAAAAAGGTATAGTTTGGACAATCTGTGACTGAATTCTATGGAGTTATGGGATAAAACCCGCAAGAATGGTGACAAAGGTCAGTTTCAGTTTGTACAGGAGTCAAAAGTTGCTCCAATTTTGGTAAAAAGTGATGCAAATTATTAGTTGAGTTAACAGGGTTTATAGTTTGGACCATGTATCAAGCTTAGTTATCACGTTATGGTGTAACATATGTCACATGTCATATAATCCAATGGATTTAGACCTTGTTTGACATTTACTTTGCAGACCAAGCATTCAGCACTGTCAAAACTATTCCATTTATTAATCCTATTATCTTAACCAATAATTTGCATCAGGTTTTACCAAAATTGGAGCAACTTTAACTTTTGACCCCTGTACAAACTGAAATTGACCTTTGTCAGCATTCTTGCTGTTTTTACCCCATAACTCCATAACATTCAGTCACAGATAGTCCAAACTATACTTTTTTGGAATCTTTATATCAGACAAATAATGTGGTGTAGTTTTCAATTTAACTAGGGCGTTTTTAAATTTTGACCCCTTTGTAACTCTTTAATTGACCCGTACCTGGCTGCCTATTGAAAATTCAAGTGGCCAGTCGTTTTTTTCCAAAAGGTCTAAGGTGTATTTGTGCCAAATTTGGTGCTTGTATCACCTTTCAAAGGTTTTTTTTTTCCCAGTTATCTGCTGCACTATGGAGAAGGGAATGTAAGACTTTTTGAATGCTGCAGAAAAAATGACTTGAATGATTGAATGACTGTCTTTAATTCACAAATGATCACAATTTAGAGAGTAAAACCATTTCCACAATGAACTGACAAAAATGTCTTTAACTGAGGTAGATTCCAGTAAAAGACACACAAAAACCATGATTGGGAATGTTGATCTGGCAGCAAAACTAATAAAACTCAAAATTATTTTCTCAGTTTTAAAATAAACGAATATAAAAATGAATATAGGCTATACTCATTTTTAGTCTGATTTTAATGCTTATTATATGAAATAGTCAGAATCCAAACTGGAGGCACTTCAGTTATCTTTTAAAATACCCTGTTTTATCAATTGTTGCAATTTATTTTATAAACTGACTATTAAAACCATTCAGATATACACATTATTTCAGGTTTTGAGTATTATATAGCCTTCAGCATTAACAGGAGAATGAAAAATAACATAAAAAAATTATGACATTCAGTCTCCTCTATAATCTATAATCAATAAATGTATCCAATAATTTATTATCAACATTGGAAAGTTCACATCATTTCAGGCTGTTTTGTTCCAGTACTTCTCACACAAATGAACAAACAAGCAAACAAACAAACATTTTCCTTGCTTTTTTTTTTAAAAAAAATCTAAAAGTAAAAAACCCTGAAGTTCAGCTGTGTGGCAGAAACATTACCGCAATATCACATAGTGCAAAGGTCACAGCTGTGACGGAAAGAACAGAGATCAATACAACACTAAAAAATCAAATTAATAAAGTACATCTACATTCAGTTTGTGACATCAGAGGCTCTCTTCATACATGAGTTTTAAGGCAGATTTCTGAGAAAGATTCAGATTGAGGTCAGACGGTTTAGACTATCCCCCTTTTTTTTTTATTAAGCCATTATGCTTGTCAAGGACCGTCTATGTACACTGGCTTAAATTACGATTTAATAGAAAGTCTACATTACTAAAGTGGAAAAAGAAATGAAATGAAACTCATGAGAATGTGTGAGATGTAGACCTTCAACAATCCATATTAATCCAATCATATTAATCCAACAATAATAAACAATCCAAATTATAGAAGTAAGGCATTATGTGATGAAGCCAGAGTCATCAAACATCATCATCATCATCATCATCATCATCATCATCATCCATCCTGATCTAATTTGCATTGTATGTGGGCACGCCCACTCAGGATTGAGGTCAAGCAAAGTGGGCGGGGCTGGAAGATTAGCGATGCCGAGACTATTCTGATGTCAGTCATCATAAACTTCAAACATCACATTTGCAAGGTTATAACTGAATTTAAAAGTGGCTTAACATATTGCATTATTTTCTTTCAAATAAGCTTTCAAGCTCTCTTTTGCAGCTAGCTACATGCTAACTAGACAAGCAAGGTAGCGTGACATGTTTTGTAGCAAATGGACAAAGTAGGTAGTTTTGTCAAAACTTAATTTTTTGTCATTTGTACTTTCTAGTCTGCAAACTATATCAACTTGTTTTTGAGACATTAAAAGTTGGACAAACTTTAATCAAACTGTATTTCATGGCGTGGCTGCGTCATATGATAACACAACAATTTTGGACATTGTATTGTCAACACACATCTTTTGTTAATGATAAGGTGTCTCGCGTTGAACTTGGCATTGAAATGTTTTTGCAAGATTATTGGGCAGCGCAGTCTCGTTTGAGGGCGGGCGCTAAAGGGTACAATATGACACATATGATGTAATTTCTATACCTCCGGGGACAGAAAACAAATTACACGCAAACAAAGTGAAAATGCAAAGAAAAAGAAAAAGTGACAATGCAGTGGAAAGCGGACATGCGTGGCTGTTTATGACCTGGAGCTCAAACATGTCAAGGCGGTTGTGCAGGTGAGAGAATGCAGCTACTCTGGTTAGCTGTGTAGGCTAACGCGTATCGACATTACCACTCCCATTTGCCTCGTCTTGCCTTCTCCACTGGGAACCGAAAAAAACTGCATTTTTCGCGACTGCTTTGGTGATTGCAGCCAACGACAAAACAGTACACCATTTTCCTGTTGGAACTGACGCTTTTTTGTTAAGAGACTAATCCCCGGGCATGTCAGCATGGATTTTAAACCGGCACGTCTTAAACTGGCAGGTCCGCTAGGTGACAGCGAGTATGCTTTTAAGTTTACCAGGCTGAATGTTTTGTGCTGAAACTCCCACACTCTGTCCGGAGATTCTCAGCCATGTTCATGCCGGCTGTCCTCAAATGTGGCCAAATCCCGCAATATCACGTAGGGGTTCAAATGAGACTGTGCTGCCCTATTAATTTGGAGATTGTTGCAGATTACTTAGAAATCGTTTGAAAATTCGCTCTAAATTTCGTGGCTAAAACATTCTGTATGTGACAGATCGCAGAAGCAGTTCTCACTCCTGGCACAGTATGGTGCCATTTCACACCATAAATGGTCAGCGTACAACAGCACACCTCAGCTGATTTACCCAAGCAGCTCTTGCCTAGCCTGGCTCATGACACCCCAGGACAGACCCAGAGCTACTTATCGTAAGTAAGTCCCTTCGGCTGCTCCCTTGTTTGCACTCGGGGTCGCCACAGCAAATCCAAGGTGGATCTGCAAGTTGATTTGGCACAGGTTTTATGCCGGATGCCCTTCCTGACGCAACTTCACCTTACATGGAGAAATGTGGCAGGGGTGGGATTTGAACCCGGAACCTTCTGCACTGAAACCAAGCACATTAACCACTTGGCCACCACCCCTACCCTTAACCCAGAGCCACTTATCGTAACTTCTGCCTATCTTTTGATATCTCGAGGTAAGTAAGGCTTTCCATTCTCAGCATGAGAAGTGACTGATATGTTGTGATGAGGCTTCACTGCGCCACCCTGAGCCCAACTGATGCTTGACTCAGGGCCTATTAAAAGGCCAATAAAACGTTCCAGTTTTGACCCTGTTCAAAATTTTTGTCACTCTTGGCCACTACGGTTCAAATCACACTTGGCTCAAAGCTCAGCACAACATGTGCTGAGCCTGTACCAGGCTGCACTGAACTGGACATGAGTCATGTCACGGTGGTTGGACATCTGACTGAGTTCACGAAAGTTATGGACACGTTCAAACCTATAATGAGTTCAATGACTTTTCTGATATGTGCCAAGCAGCACGCTCAGCCCCCTTCCCTGGGATAATCACAAGCCAGAGTTATCTCGGAACTAGTTGGTGAGCCAGATAGGTTGGTCACTATAGGACCCAGTTTGACCAAAATGTTTTGATATGGTATTTTCACTACCTATCAATAGGGAATTACAAAAAAAATGTGATAGTCATTCCCGGGTGGTAGCTGTAGCCAGGTTGGGGCCAATGAAGTATTGCACAGTGGTCAACATTACCTCTCCAAGGTAATAGTCAAAAAATGTCAACATCCATTAGATTCTATGACATATTACCCTGTAACGTGATAACTAAGCATAACAGATGGCAAAAAGTATTCCTTTTTTAAAATCCTATTAACCAATAACTTAGAACACTTTTATGACAAAAACTCACTTTTTTTTTTTTTGCAGTTTTTAACCCATAACACCGTAACTTCCAGTCACAGATAGCCCAAACTATGCCTTTTTGAAACCTTTATGATCAGGCAAATAATGTGGTATACATTTCAATATGATTGGGGAGCTTTATTAAATTATGACACTGCGTCATCCTTCATTGACCCCTACCCGGAATTAGCTACCATCCTGAGATGACTAACAAAAAGTTGAACAAGTGATATATACCTGGTAAATTATGGGTGGTAGGTTTTGCTGCCCTATGTGGTAGTGAGAGGTCCACTTTCAGGGGGTCTGGCCCAAGGACTAAATTTGGCAACAGTCTTGACAAAGTGTGAGATCAGTTTTAGAGCCAAAACTTACTTGTCAAAACTGGATGAGACAATTTTTTAAAAACTTTTAGACCATTAAGAAGCTATATTTCTGCTAGAGTCCAACTTGATTATGTCTCTTCTAAAAGTTTAGATTCACATCATCAGAGGTCCAATAAAAGCTGCTAACTAAGAAAATTGATTAATTAATTCTAATGTGGGTCAACTTTGGAACAAACATCTTCAATCTGCGAAACTGAACATAATTGTGTGATTTTGAAACCTACGATGTTATCAGAGTTCATCTTCAGTGTGATTTACCATCTGACAGTACTAATACAATGTGATCAAATTCCAAAGGGTCAAACGTTACCGCATGTGTGTTCTTTCATATGATGAAATGCCATGAACATGATGGATATAAAACCATAAAGTCAAATGCATTTTTCTTCCTTTTTCTCTTCAACACAGTAACATTAAAATAATATCATCCGTTTTATGCACCTGATTCCTCACTCGATCACTGCAGCTCATAAAAGAGAATTTTTTATTTTTATTTCCTGAGCTAACCTGCCTCTGTCAAAAGCAGCCGACTTATTTCTGAACCCGTGGGAGCAACAAATAGGTCAGAATGCAAAGCAGCTATCTCACCAGAACCATAATGTGCTAACTCTGCGTTTTACTTTATGCACCTACTTTCTCTTATCTGTTTCTTTTTTTAACCTTTGCCAGGTGGTGATGTCATCACAGACGTGTGTCTGTTTTTTTTTTCTATCTTCTGCTGGTTTTGCATCGTCTAAACCGACTTCAAACAGGATGCACAGACACTACACATGTGGCCCTGTTGGCTTGTGCACAGAGGCGTCTCAATAATGGATATTTGCATCCACTAACGTGCAACTTGCCATGTGCTCAGAGTAGATCCTACTCACAGCCTTCTTTTATTTTGGAGATTATCTGTGGAAGCTTTTGTCAAAGTATAAACTGCAACAAAACCGGAAACAACCCCAGTGTGTGTGTGTGTCCGTCTGTGGATTCCTAGATGTCCAGATGGCGGACATGTTAAATTTGATCTTTGAGAACTTACTCACAGTGTCCAGGTATCTTCTGTTTTTTTTTTTTGTTTGTTTTTTTTAGAAAAGGTTCCAAAGCATATAACGGTGGGAAAAAACATTAACATACAATTGGCACAAATCTGCCCCAGTACATCTCAAATAATCCCATTGCAATCCGATTTTAGCCAACAAGGATTTGTCTGGTAGTTATGAACATTCTCAAAACTCTAGGAATGCGTCCAAGACACCAACAGATACTGAACAGCACATTGCCAACCAACTTTCCTGTTGGATCAGCTTTCAGGAGTGGATTTCGCTTCAGATGAAGGGGGATTTGTGAGTTGGTCTAAACATCTACAGCCTTTTTCCTGCATTTTAAGGCAATATGAAAAGCTAAATACTGATTCTTTTTTTCACACTCTCTTTTTAATTTAAACACTGGAAGTCTTTGAATTCTGCAAGTAGCAGCTTTTATCAATCATCCTTTGTTCATGCAAGACCTTTTGCACATTTTATCACACCTTTGGTCAGCAGTTCAGAGGGAAGGGTGCAATCCCTTCAACCCCACCTCTGGACTTGCCTTTTCCTTTACTTCCTGTCAGCATGTCCCATTTGAAGCCTGTTTAAGATGCTTTTATGTTTTCAACGAGCAGTTGCAAGGCAGATGTTAATCCATGACTAAGTTTAAGAATGTCTTAGTTGAGATGCTTTTGAGAATCCAGTCTTCAAACTGTTCCAAACAGGGATTTTCAGATGATGTGATATTTATGGTGGCTTTGAGGAAACATGACCTGGAGATTCTGTGAGCTGATGGAAAAGTAAGTCTGTGAAACTTGCTGGTGATTGTTTTTAAGGCTAATTTCCATTTCAAACAGAACATTAAATAATGAAACACTCAGTGGCAGCATTGTGGGCTGTAGGTCACTTTCCAGGACAGCAGGATTCTGCAGATCCTCTCAAGCAGCACTTCTTATGTTTCTGAACTCGGGGATGCACCTGGAGATGTGGATGTGGAGGACTGGTCTGAGGTGGAGTCCTCTGGCTCTTTGTTCATACCAGAGGCGGCACCTGAGGAGGAGGAGCTTGCCCAGGCGGAGGTGCCCTCTCGCTCTCGTTTCTTCTGCTTCATGCGTCTGTTCTGGAACCAGATCTTCACCTGCGTCTCATTGAGCTCCAGCGTGGCGGCGATCTCCACCCGTCGTGCTCGTGTCAGGTATTTGCTGAAGTGAAATTCCTTCTCCAGCTCAGTCAGCTGCCGCGTGCTGAAGTTTGTGCGAATGACGTTCTGGGAACCCACAAGCCCAAAGTCAGACACTTTCACTGGAGAGGGACAAAGTATGAAAAACCATTATTATATCAGTCATACACAACCATATTGAATGTCTCAAGCTTACAGACATAGAGTGACTGGACACAAATGCAGGACTCACAGACACAAGCGCTGGAGTTATGAAAGAACTTTATCTTTAAGGTAGGTACACAGAATAGCAATCAGCAAGGTGGAAGTTACAGACAGCCGTGAGGCAGAGGCGTAGTCCAAAAAAACAAGTAGAGGTCAAAAACACAGAGCGACAAGGTCTAAAGCATGGGTCGGCAAACAGGACTATAACCAAGGCTGGAACGAAGACATGAAAATCAACAAACTGGCAGTGAAGGACAAAACACACGAGGCTTAAATGCAGAAGTGGTAATCACAGAAAATGAGACCCAGGTGAGCGGAACATTTAGGAAGGGGGCGTGGAAGAAAGAGATGAAGATGAGTGAAAGCAGGTGCAAGAAAGTGCAGTGAGACCAAAACAAAGAAGACAGAAGCAAGAGAAATCAGTGTCAGAAACACCAACGGTGAATAACATAAAATGCCAAATAAATAAATAAATAAATAAATAAAAAAAGACCAAAGCCCTAACAGCCAATAGTGTACTCTGCAAAATGTTGTCAGTTTCACTGTAGCTCCATTGTGGTGGTGTACATGAGTAAAATTACAAAACAACAAAGTGTCTCTGTCCAAATACTTGTTTGAATATCAACGTTTTACATCGACACCATCCTGAACTCCTTACATTTTCCCAAAGTATTTTCAAACCCTGACCATTTGGAAAGCATGGACGTGAATGTTAGAACATGATGTTGTTCTATAGAAGGTTATTTTTCTATTGATAACCACTTGCTATTTTGTGTAAAACTAGTGATTATAAAACGATTCACATATGACTTGCTGTATTTTCTGGACTATAAGCTGCAACTGTCAGCCTCTTGAAATGAAAAAAAAAAATGCATAAATCACACTGTTTTCTGTGTAATCAGCAATTTAGTTTTGTATTTTTATGGATTGATGTTGAATACTTTTTATTGTTGGTGGTTATTCTTTCATTATTATGTCCACCGAGGATGTAATAAAATCATTGGCATTTATTTATTTATTTGTCTGTCTGTCTTTCTGTCTGACTGTTAGCAGGATTATGTCAAAACTACTGCACAGATTTTGATTAAATTTTCACCACAGATACATATTAGGCCATGGAAGATGCCATTAAATTTTGGAGGTGATCCAGATCGGAATCCGGATTCTGGATCTAGTTTCACTTTACATAGGTTTTGAAAGATTACATCAAAACTACTTCACGGATTCTCACCAAATTAGCACCACATATAGACATTAGGGCATGGAAGACTCCACTGAATTTTTGGGGTGATCCAGATCCGGATTGGTGGACATCAGAAATCTCTGATTGCTCTTGTTACAATTGATTTCATTTTGTGCTTTGATTCCTGGGAAAGCCCTCCATAAATAGTTAGGATAATTGTATTATTAATAATGAACATGTGATTTTTGAAACAGATGAGGACAAATTTATAAGCTCCCCTTTGAAATTTTATATTTCTTCCAATTTAATTTTTTGTGTGTGTGTGTGTGTGTGTGTTGTTTTTTTTTTCACAGAGCAAGGAATTTTCAGTATAGAATTTCTAAACTTCCTGGTTTTATTTAGGATGCTTACATTATTTTACTTTGCACACAGAAACAAAATTATTTCACAGAAACCAAAAGCTACCAGAGTCAAACATATTAGTTCCTTCAAGAACTGACCTTTTTGTTCAACCACTATTATACAATGATGTGCTTTCACTTTGCTCTAAACTTGAAAAATCAAGTTAAACTGACGATTATCATCCAAACAACACACAGTATACAAAGTGTTTGAGCTGTCACTTGAGAAAGCATCAAAAGAAATCAGTTTAGACTTGAAAAATAGAATTGGTGATACTCGCCAAGGAAGAGAAGGATATACAAAGTTATCACAGCATTTCCAAGTGTCAAGAACTGGAATGAGAAGTATCATCAAGAAATTCAAAGAGAGCCACGCGGGACAGAACAAACCTGGCAAAGGTGGGAAGAGAAAGATTTCAAAGACTCTGGAAAGAAGACTAGTGAGAGATGCATCTCAAGAACCCAGAACAACTGCCAGTGTGAATGACTTAGCCAAGTCGGGTATTGTAGTCTCAAAGAAGACAATGACAAGAGCCCTGGACAGGAATGGACCACGGGGTGGCAGACCAAGAAAAACTCTACTACTACTGCAGAAGAGACACCTTCAAGCCAGACTGAACTATGCTAAGGACAACCTGGAGAAAGACTATGCATACTGGAAGCCCGTCTTTTGGTTAAATGAGATGAAACTGGAGCTCTTCGGCCATAGAGATGTTGCTTATGTTTGGAGAAAGAAAGGAGAGGGGAATAATCCAAAGAACATTGTCCTCACAGTGAAACATGGCTGTGGGAGTATTATACTGTGCATCTGGAAGTAGGAATTTCTTCAAGGTGGAAGGAATAAGGGCAGTTAAAAAAATTGTCCTCATCTGTACAGTGGATCCAGAAAGTATTCAGTTTTTTCCACATTTTGTTATGTTACAGCCTTATTCCAAAATGAAATTCATTTTTCCCCTCAAATTTCTACTCACAATACCCCATAATGACAACATGAAAAAAATGTTTTTGAATTTTTTGCAAATTTATTAAAAATAAAAAACTAAGAAATCACGTGTACATAAGTATTCACACCCTTTGCTCAATACTTTGTTGATGCACCTTTGGCAGCAATTACAGCCTCAAGTCTTCTTGAATATGATGCCACAAGGTTGGTGCACTTATATTTGGGCAGTTTTGTCCATTCCTCTTTGCAGCACCTCTCAAGCTCCATCAGGTTGGATGGGGAGTGTTGGTGCACAGACATTTTCAGATCTCTCCAAAGATGTTCAGTCGGATTCAGGTCTCGGCTCTGGCAGGACCACTCAAGGACATTCACAGAGTTGTCCTGAAGCCACTCCTTTGATATCTTGGCTGTGTGCTTTGGGTCATTGTCTTGCTGAAAGATGAACTGTTGCCAAAGTCTGAGGTCAAGAGCACTCTGGAGCAGGTTTTCATCCAGGATATCTCTGTACATTCCTGACTAGTCTCCCAGTTCCTGCTGCTGAAAAACATCCCCATAGCATGATGCTGCCACCACCATGCTTCACTGTAGGAATGGTGCCTGGATTCCTCCAAACATGACACCTGGCATTCATGCCAAAGAATTCAATCTTTGTGTTATGAGACCAGAGAATTTTGTTTCTCATGGTCTGAGAGTCCTTCAGTTGTCTTTTGGCAAACTCCAGGTGGGCTGCCATGTGCCTTTTACTAAGGAGTGGCTTCCATCTGCCTACTCCACCATACAGGCCTGATTGATGTATTGTTGCAGAGATGGTTGTTCTTCTGGAAGGTTCTTCTCTCTCAACAGAGGAATGCTGGAGCTCTAACAGAATGACCATCGGCTTCTTGGCCCTTCTCCATGATCACTCAGTTTAGATGAGCAGCCAGCTCTACAAAGAGTCCGAGTGTATCCAACTTTCTTCCATGTACCACTGTGCTCATTGGGTCCATCAAAGAAGCAGAAATGTTTCTCTACTCTTCCCAGATTTGTGCTTTGAGACAATCCTGTCTCAGAGGTCTACAGACAATTCCTTTAACTTCATGCTTGGTTTGTGCTCTGACCTGCACTGTCAACTGTCTGACCTTATATGTAGACAGGTGTGTGCCTTTCCAAATCTTGTCCAATCAACTGAATTTACCCCAGGTGGACTCCAGTTAAGCAGTAGAAACATCTCAAGGATGATCAGTTGAAACAGAATGCACCTGAGGTCAATTTTGAGCTTCATTGCAAAAGCAGTGAATATTTATATACATGTGATTTCTTTTTTTAAGTTATTTTTAATACACTTCCAAAAATAAAAAACCTTTTTCACATTGTCATTATGGGGTATTGTGGGTAGAATTTTGAGGAGATATTAAATCATCAATTTTGGAATAAGACTATAACATAACAAAATTTGGAAAAAGTGAAGCGCTGTGAATACTTTCCAGATGCTGAATATAGTTTGCAATGGAGTGTACGTCACATGGCCTCCCCAATGCATTACCAAAGCCAGTTGCTCATTTAGTATTTAAAATCATGCCTTAGGATTCAGAGTAGGTTTATTATTAGAATAACAATAATAAGTATAAAATGAATTTCTACATTTTTTCCACTTGCTTAGGTGATACAATGTCTTGTTGTCAGTGATGCCATCATATCTTTATGGCTGAGGAATATGTGGGAAATGTAAGAATTTGGCTTAAAGTACAAACCTTAATGATTTTTTTTTGGACAGTACCTTTTTTTTTTTTACATTTTACTCCAATTTATTGTGAGAACATTCTAATTCTGTCACTTCACCACTGCATAATCCAGCCCAGTCTCACGTTTTTTTTGTTGTTGTTGTGCTCCCCTCACGAAATGAACCTTAACCATAATCTAATCCTACTCCTTCCCTAACCCTAGCCACAACCACCCTGACCCCCCACTTCGCATTTTGCACTTTTCATGACAATATCACAAACCAATAGATTAATGTATATTTCATGCTGCTGAATCACGACTTGCCATGAGCCTGAGTTGCATAATCACACCCCCACCAAGAAAACATCCTGTGGTGCCGCCACTGCATTTTCAAGGTTAAAAATAATAAATAGCTTTTGTTAGCTGCAGTAAAAAAGAATAAATACAGGCATGCACATAACTGGTACTCATGGTGCTTGTGCATGCTAAAAGTAAAAGATGCACAGCAGAAAACACAAGGGAAACACTTCATAAGAGGAAACCAATGACAGATTGTAGGAAAAGTGTTTCCCTCTGCTGTGCATCAATGATGTTTTGCACACATGAGCACGAGTACCAGTTATGTGCACCCCTGAATATATATATATATATGTATATATATATATATATATATATATATATATATATATATATATATATTCAATCAAACATTAGTGTCATTTAATAAGGAAAACTCTTTGAAAAGAACTGCCGAATTACAATGAAATATGAGCGAAAACAGACAAAATGTGGAAGTGAGGTGGACCATAGCTTTAAAAAACAACTGAGCAGGACAGAAAAACACTCGCCTGCTATATCCATTACAGAGAGAGGACGGTGAGGGGGTAAAAGGGGGACAGCATATCAGACAGCAGGGCCTCGGATGACCCTGCACAGACCTGATACCAGTCCTCAACAACTCAAAGAAAAGCTGCAGCTTTGAAGATTTCAGGCTGTAAAACTGTGAAGCAACACAGATTCACAGTGGAGAGCATCGTTACGGGCAAAAAAATACAATTTCACAATTTATAACTTTGCTTTTAAATCAGACACTTGTCCAGGATTTTACACTGTAATGTTATTTACTATAGCACCTCTTGTTGCAAAGTACACTCCAAAAGAAAACAGAACATCATTCTTATCATTATTATTATTATAAGTATTATTAGATTTATTCCTGCATATAATGAATCTGTTGTGTACAGTGTCAAAGTTGTTGAAGGGTGATGATATAAAATGTGATGGGGTGCAGCAGCATTCAGTGGCACCCCCTTGTTGTGTCCCTGATATGAAGTTTCATTACAGTTTATTTATTTTAAAGGCTTTAAAGAGGTCATTACATTTGGCAAAGTATCATTTTCTAATTGCAAACACTGATCAAATATCATGAAGATGTTTATTGAGGATGATGGAAAACACTGATATGCCATCTTAATAAAATGAATTAATTAATTACCTTCATTTTAAAGTAAATATCTTTTGAAATATGCTTGAGTGCTTATCGGTGTCACTTAGATTGTTTTATTAATACTTAATAGTAATTACAAAAATTAAGTTAATAAATTCAAATCATAAAAAAATATTCATCCTGGTACATTTAACTGTTCACCAACAGTCCAAAACCAAAGATATTTACTTTGTAATTATATGAAATAGCGAAAAAAAAAATATAAAAGCTGGAATATAAAGTATTAGTGGTGGATGTTTAAAAAATGTCCAAAATAGTGGTTTCAGTTAGTTGGTTTAATGGTTGAAGCAACAGATTTGTGAAACAAAAACTTAAAAAAAAAAGTTGAACGGAATCAACTGCGCGAAATATATCTATCTTTATTAACAACTCGCTCCAAACACATAATTGAGTTTTTTTCTTTCGTTTTTCTTTTTAAACTCTCATTTGATTTACAGTAAAATGAATTTGACTGATGATACAAGTGAGAAGAAGAGAAGGAGAGCAGAATTTACATGAAAAAAAAGGCCTGACAGCTGCGTCCAGAAAGGAAAATAAATGTTCACGTGGTGAAAACCATCATCAGTATTGATCAGAGGGTTGGACTTTAACAGTAACCAGAAGAGGGAAATTTGTGTGATTATTGTCTAAAATATTAGCAGTATAACATTTTTCTAGACTGTAAACTTTTGGATCAGCTGCTTTGATTAAACCAACTTCTTAAAATAATAACATTTTAACAGGTAATTTGGAATTTGAAACCGTTTTGGGATGATTAGTCCATTTTGGAGCTACCGCGTAAATATATCAATAACATTTTTGAACGCATGTTCTTTGATCTCAAACTGAGAAGAAATGTATCTCTCTTTTTTTCCTTATATATATATATATATATATATATATATATATATATATATATATATATATATATATATATATATATATATATATATATATAATGTGTTTTGTTGCGTGGTGTTCCGCAGAGGTCCGTACCTGTTTTCGGCGGATTTCTCTTCACCTTCATCCAGTCGAAGGTCTGGCCCTGGCCGGCCTGTTGGTCCTCCTCATCGCCCCTCTCTCGGTCCTGGGAGCTCGGCAGCTCGCCGTATCCTCCGCCATGTGGGAGGCCCAGGTACCCCGCTCCGTCCGGACCCCCGCCGGGATGCTGCGCGTACTGAGACCCGGCCAGTGCGCCTTGGGGCCCGCAGTAAGTTCCGGCTAAGACCCCGTAGCTGGGGCCAACACTGGGAGCCGAGCTGAAGTTTGATTGATGGTAGTAGGTGGAGGCCACGGCCTCCTCCATGAAGTACTGCGGGTGGCCGGTACCGGAGGGACCCGCTGCGCTCACATAGTCTGGAGCCACGTAGGGGCCCGCGTTCACCGAGTTGTTAAACGGAGCCAGTCCGCCTGGTACCAGCTGGTTCTGCTGAAGGTGAGGATGAGGATGGTAGCCGTTATGTGTCTGCTGATGCTCCTGATGGTGATGATGCTGCTGCTGCAGCGGGTGGTGCTGGTTCGCCCCGTGTGCTCCTGCGCCACCGCCGCTTGTTCCGGTGCCGGTTCCGGTTCCACCGTACAGACGTCCGTCGCCGGTGTAACCCGACACTGTAGTGTCATCGTTCGATCCGTTAACGGGCCCTGAGGCGTGGAAGGCGCCGGAGGTCACCGGGAAGCCCTGGTGCTGATCCAGAAGATGGGGATGATGATGATGATGATGGTGATGATGATGAAATCCGGATTTGGGCGCGGAATAGGAGCCGGTTCCTGCTCGGTTACAAACGGAGTATTCCAGAAAAGAGTTCATGTTGTCCATTCAGACCGGAGCCGGTTAAATACCAGAAAGTGTCGCTCCAAATAGATTAACTTAACTTGAAATTAACTTCAAAGTTAGGAAAAAAATAATTATTTTCTGTAATTTCCAGGAAGAAAGTAAAAAAAAAAAAAAAAAACCACAAAATAAAGTTAAGTTTCATTGATAAGGTAAATAAAAGTTAACAATACGCAAAATTCGCCTGAACGTTTAAAAAATGAAAACAGCTGAAGCTTCCAGTGTTCAAAAAAAAAAAAAAAAAAAGACATAAAAATGTGATGTGATGTTTGTGTGTCAGTGATCAAATGAGTCTGTTTCCATCCGAGACAACGGGAAACACCGCGAGAACATCCTTCTTGTTTCTCTCTGTCTCCGTTCGGCTCTTTCTCTGGGTCTTCTTCCCTCTCTCTCTCTTTTTTCCGCCACAAGTTCTTTTTTTTTTTTCTTTCCTTTGCCACGGCTTCGGGTCACGTGGTTCGTCGACACGTCGCCTGTGGTGACCGGAGGCCACAAGTTTGCCAGCCGGTCACGGGAGCGAAGGGGAACCTGTGTGTTTGAGTGCGCGCGTGCGTGCGCGGGGGGAGCGCGCCGGGAGGAGTGGAGTTTGCCCGCGCACGCGCCCCATCCATCACTCGCGTGACATTAGCAGGACAAAGAGACTTCAATCAAACCGGCCCATCAATCTGATATCATGTCAGATCTGTCAGAGAGAGAGAGAGAGAGAGAGAGAGAGAATGAAAGAATAAAGGCTTAAATCTGTGCACAGTAAACCATTGAAGAACTTTTGCTTAACTTTGCATAAAAAATTTGGAAATTGTTAAAGTTCTAGAGGTGACACCAGCCCATCCAACTACTTGTAGACAATCTGTATCTCAAAAAAGAGAAAATTTGGTGGTGCTCAAAAATTGGAGAAGCTACCAAATGTTTCCTTTTATATTTCTCTTTAACTTTGTGAGATCACTTTTTCTTTGATCTCTTCTGTAACATGTTTCCCTTATGACATCACATTGTTGTTGTGGTTGTTTGCCTTGTGACAACTCCTGTTTGTCTTAGCACAGATCCACTTTGGAATTTAGCACAAGTTTTACGTCGGTTGCCCTTTCTGACTCCCATCCAAGTACTGACCAGAATCCACTCTTCTTATCTTAACCTTCTCACAAGTACTTGTTCCTTTGTGTTTACACACATGATCCAGCAACTCAATCTCACACCAAATTTGTGACAGCATCATGAAAAGGGATTTAATCTGCTAGTTTGTGATCGTCACGAAATACAGTCGATTTTCATGAATGACTCAAGAAAAACAATTGTAATTGGATCACAAAATTTCTGGTGACAGGGGGGTATCTCAGGTTACGGTTGGGATTACGGTTAAAATTAGTCAGCGACAGGTGACCACATCACAAAAATGTGCTACATTTCATGACGGTTTCAGGATTAAAAGAAAAAACAAAACACGAGACTGGGCTGGATCCAGATCAGCCACATGTCTGAATCCAACTTGTCCTACAGTTTCAACTTTTTGCAGTACATCATGATTTAAGTCATGAAAAAATATTTTTTAGCACCACTATAATTTTGTTCTGTAAAGTTATAAAGGTTCACAATCTTATATCACTAATATGATCAAAATTCACCTCATCTGCAAAAAAATGAAGCATTTTGAACGAAGCGGGTAAAACATTTGACAAGACAAGTGACACACTGACAAAATGAGTTTTCCAGCATGCTGTTCAAGATGTGCTGTAAACACTGCATATGCTAGTGTTAGCTTCATGGAACTGAATACATGCTTTAGACTTTTATTTGTGACTAAAAGTGTCAAAATCAACATAAAATCACAATAAAACAAGAGCAATCCAAGATTTCCGTATCACCTCCAAAATTCACTGGAGTCTTCCATTCCTTAATATCTATCTGTGGTGCAAATTTAGTGAGAATCCCTGAAGTAGTTTTGATGTAAATAATTTTGACTTAATCCTTCAAAGTGTATGGAGTATAAGTCACACTTTTTGTGTGTGTGGAACTCATTTTTAACACAAAGTGTGTTCGCTGTGGGCAAGTTAAACAGCAGGTAGGAACTCAGAGTAATACATATACATGCCACAGCATGTGCTGTTACTTAAATGTTAAATGGCAAATGGTTTGCATTTATGTAGAGCTTTTATGGTGAAAGCACTTTACAGTGATGCTTCACATTCGCCCATTCACAAACACACTCATACCCTAATGTCAGGGTGCTGCCATGCAAGGTGCTCACTACACACCAGGAGTAAATTAGGGATTAAGGACCTTGCCCAAGGGCCCTGAGTGATTTCCCAGTGCAACCAGGATTTGAACGGAGGATCGTCTGGTCGCAAGAGCACCACTTAACATATGGACTTTTAAATTCCAAAAACTAAGCAAGATAGACAAATGATCATGTGATTGACAACATATAAGATGTTATTTGCAGTTTGGTCAACAAAAAAACATCAGATGGAAACTGACGGAGAAGAAAACAGTAGATTTTTGCATGAAGCCCTCAGCTTGTGGTGTGTGCCATAAGGACTTTTAAATTTAAAAAAACAAGCACCATGTGATGGACAACATATTAAATGTTATTCCAATTAATAAGTGAGTCAATTTGAGTTCTTCTAAATCAGCTCTTCAATTTGGGATTTTTGTCTATTGTTGTAGTATGTGTTTATTTTTGTTCGTTGTGTTGATTCCTGGGAAAGCCGTATGTAATTCACACCAAAGTATTAAAAAAGTAATAAAAAATGCACAACCCCACCCCCCCCCCCCAAAAAAAACAAAAAAAAAAACTGTGACTTCTCCTCTGGAAAATATAATTTTTCTAGAGCTGTGGGCTCATACTGAGATCCCTGACTGGAATTGGGGCTACTTCAGTTATCAAACAAATAAATAAGTTGACGTTTGCACAATACCTGCACCACCGACGTGTACATCTCTTTGTTTTTGTATAAACTTGTCCGTTACTTTGTTACTTTGCAGTTGTGCAGGTAGATGCATTGAGGGTGGAAATCTTTTTGATTTGTGAAAGTGCACATCACTGGATAATGTATTCTCATGACACACTTCATATGCTACTTGGTACTTTAGTTGGCTTTAAAAGGCTTTACAAGAATTATAAAATTGCTTGTTATAGTTTGAAGACTTAGGTTTATTGATTTTTTATTGTTTTCGGGCTTGTGTGTTCTGTGCCATTGTTTGTCTGGTTGTGTATTGAAAATGTACTTCATTGATTAATTTTGCATGCTTTTTTGGTATTTGTCATCATGTGTGTGTATATGTGTGTATATGTATGTATGTATGTATGCATGAATATATAAGCTTTGCTTCGGCACACACCCTTTCGATCACACGGGTACGAGTTGTTTTGTTATGAGTTTTTGTTATTCTTGATTTGTGCACCAAATAAATAAATTCTTTCATTCATTATTCATATACAAAGTTAAGTGTGATATTTCTTGCATATTCTTTTGAATTAATACGTGCATGCACAACTCACATTTCACATTTAACATTCAAAAATGTGCATTTGAGTTTTGGTTAAGGTTAAGGTCAGAATATGTACGAGTCTTGGTGCATTACTTTTTTGAGACGCTTTACTAAAATTGTAGTGGAATAAACTGCAATGGAACGACACGCAGAGCTGAAGGTAACCATGAATTTAACTCTTACCTAGCATGGTTTATTTGTTAGCTGTGCCACTTTGTAAAAGCAATGGTGTACCCATGTCATGGTGCAGTTATTCAGTACTGCATGTGTTGGACTAGTGGTTAAGCAGTGGGCTTGAGACCAGAGGATCCTCAGTTCAAACCCCCGTCTGGCCAGAACATCACTAAGGGCCCTTGTGCAAGAACCTTAATCCCCAAGTTGCTCCCGGTGTGTAGTGACCGCGCTGCATGGCAGCACCCTGACATCGGTGTGTGAATGGGTGAATGTGAGGAATTACTGTAAAGCTCTTTGAGCTTCTGATATAGATGGAAAAGTGCTATATAAATGCATTCCAAATTGGATTATCTGGCAACAGTCTGGGCCATTACATTAGAAGCTTCATTAGGCCTTGTGTCCATATAGCTTTTTTGTGGGCAACAGCATCTTTTTTTCAATTGCTCTAAATGAGAAAGGAGCAACATATGCAAAAAAAAAATAAAAATAAATAAATAAATAAATAAATAAATAAATAAATAAATCACATCACTCAGCATGTTTTTTCAGAGCAGAGTGCTGTTTTTGGTGTGGCTGCTCCAAGCGCTTTTGTTGAAAATCCTTCAGGTTTTCAGAAAGATGCTGTGATGTCACTGCAGCACATTTTCAGGCAAGGTAACCAGGAGGAGAGGTTTATTTTTGTTGATTTGACACTCAAAATCTATCACAATAGGGATAAAAATAAAAAAAAAATCACCTCTCTGTGATAGCACATTGGACAGACGCTTGGTTCTTGCTGAGGGTGAGTACTTTTTATTACCATACATTATAAGCTAGTCGTGCACTGTTTATTGTCATAGAAACAAATCTCATGCACAAACTTTGTCTTTTGGTTCCACTGCAAACACTGATGACCCTAAGAACTTGGACCTTTGTTCTCCTGTAGAGATAGCACCACCAAACACCTTTGACCTCATGACTCCATAAGTTCTTCACAGGTGTCACTCCATCTCAAAGGCAAATGCATTAATTTGACAAGTGAGTGCAGTGATCCACGCAGTGGGTCACCTGAAAGCTTTCTGTAGATCACAGCTTTCAGTCATAAAAAAGTCACCTAATAAAGATCAAACACATTTTGTCTCTGCCTGTTAGCATCACGTATTAAATTTCCTCATCAGTCGTGGTCATCTCTTCCTGCTCCTCATCTGGTCTGCTCACGCTCATCACATCTCCACACATTATCGATTTGACTTTATCTCTTCTTTGCACATTTTCTTCGTGGCACTGAGGAGATCTTTCCACGGATCAAATGGCTTCTATCGACTGTGTGGAGCACCACAGGGAGCGACATCACAGTGCCGGGGACTTTTTTTTTGAGGAATCTGTTTACTTTTACAATTGGATTGGGCGGCCATAGATTTCTGATGTGCATGTGAGCGTGCATGTGTGTGTTAATTGAATGAACGAGCTGATCTGTTATAGAAATAAGGTTAAAACAGACAGGAGGCCTTCTGGCGGAACAAACTCTGCTTTCTTTCTTTCTTTCTTTCTTTCTGCAGTTTTTATTGACAATCACTGAAGTGATGCTGAATATTTCCTTTTTTTCTGTAACTCTGTTCAGTGGATTTTTGAGTTTTGACCACAGTTGATCAACACATTTTCATCACTCTATAAAACAAAACACTGATTCAACTTAAAAATTGTAGGTAACAATTCATAAGACTTTATTGTTACACCAACTCAAGCTCAGTAAAGTGTTTAGTGAAGTGGTTTTGGATTTGCTTTGCTCTCTACGTACAAGGAAATGTAAGTTGAACCAACCTAATAAGTTTTTCTGTAATTAAATAGTGAATTTATTTCATTTAAATCATTTTAAATTCTTTATTTTCATTCTATTCAAAAATGTCGATACACACTGTTATAATATTGTGGACATTTTTAAGTGGAAGATTTTTGTATTTTTTTCACTTTCATCAAAAGAAAGGACACGTTGCAGTTCCAGGTTTACAATCAAACTTTTATTTTAAAACCAACATCGAACTTTTTGTCTAAACTGTAAAAGCAACTTTTTATCAACTTACTAAGATGTGAACATGCGAAAACCTTATTTGTTTTCATGCTGTTACACAAACTAACCCCATTAAGCATTTTTTTAACGTACTTCTACATCTAAACTCGGACCATTAGGTCATTTGTGAACAAATTACTGCTTTCATTTCTGCATGATCAGAATCAGAATCAAAATCAGAATAACCTTCACTCGCCAAGTATCCACAAGAATACAAGGAATTTGACTTTGGTTTCGAGCTGCACTCTCTCTGTACGTCATGTATAAATACACACTAAACACTGAATAATTCACAGTAAAAATGTGCAAATAAAATGTGCAATAAGAAAAAAAATGTGTGAAGCAGACAGATTGAAGTTGTACAACTTAATTGTACAACATATAAAATGTATTATGACAGTTACATTTACAGTCAATAACTAGAAATGTTTTCAGGATGAAAATTCTTGAACTGTTGTTTCCACCCTGAGAAAATCACATGGCATATATGCCATAGCAGATGAGTGTTGGCTCTCTGTCTCTCTGTCATGACAATCAACCAATGTTTCCACCAGATTTCCTGAAAATCACCTCAAGCAAAGTGATATTTAAATATAAGTACAGCTTTAAATGCTCTAAATTCATGTCATTACTGTGTGTACAGGTGTGAGGTACTTTTTCATTCCTGCACACAAACTTCAGTTGGGTTGAAACAATTGCTGTAACAAAAAAGCAAGGAAAAATGGGAAAAAAGTGAATAAATGAAAGTGCAAGAGGAATTTTTGAAAGGATGCAATGATCTTCTTGTGTAATATATATATATATATATTTATTTATATCATGGTCAGTGAGAATTCCATGTCTAACTGGCATTATCTTTGTGTATACGCACACGTAATTTGGCGAGTTGTCACTGTAATATCACCCTGTGCTGGTTGTCACCATAGCAACGTGCAAATCAGTTGGTACAGATCAGCTGTGTTTTGACAGGTGAATGACAGAAACATGATAAAACATGGATTTCCAAGTGATTTTTAATATTTTTTTGCCAAAATAAAACATTTGAGGAATGGGAAGAGGAAACAAATAAGAAGAACAGCAAAAGCAATGGCATAAAGACTTAAAATCGGATGAACTGGACAAGATTGAATACTGGAAAGAAGAGAATGGTTGCCAAGGATGAAAATATCTTGAGGCTGGCATAAAATAGTCCCAAATACTTACACATTTTTATCAAGTTCTGTTAACTTAAATAAATATTTGTGTGTTAGCTCACTGTGTGGGACCATGGTATAAGCGGATTAAACAACTCAAAGCCGTGCATTATACAGTTTGAATGCACGTGGCGGAGTAACACCACTATATATATATATATATAATCTGCTCTGGAAGGAGATTTGGGTTTCTGAGTCTGTATCCAATGTGTGGGTGTTTCCTCTTCATTACTAATTACCTGCCATTATAATGGCTTCCAATGAACCCGTCATCCATTTCTCCCCTTCAGACAGGTTGTGAGGAGCCTGACAGCAGACGCACCGCCATCCTGCTGCCAGGACGCTTCAGGACAAGCGGCGTGGGCGTGCGACGAGGAGCGAGGTTAATGATCACTGAGAAGCTGAAAAGGAGTGGGCAGAAGTCTGCAGGAACAACCCGGGACAAGAAGAGGAAGATTAGATGACACCCACGCTGCCGTCTGCACAGACCAGACTACAGGAGAATGAGCCACAGAGGTCAGAAGGTCAGGAATTTTATGTGCTTAAGTATCTTTCTTTTTTAAAATTCATGGTGTAATTAGAGTAACTTTTTTCAGGATGGAGCTTCATTTTATTGAATTACTCAAATGACCCCCTACGAAGAGAAGCCTTGGTGCTCCCCAATGGTTCCTTCTTCTCCAGGAATAATGATCCAAACAGTTTTCTCCCATCCTCATCATCACAGATGGCATTCTCAACTGGGACACAGCAGCAAAGTTTCTCCCACGGAGTGGAGAAAAATAGAGCTTCTTTTCTGGTGTTGAGCTTGACAAGACGTCACGGTCGTCGGAATACTATTCCTGACATAGAACCCCTAAAAAAAGGGAATTATGTGGAGTTATGCATATCAGCTACTTGCACTTGTAGATGTAGTGACGAACTGTGTTAACTGACAATGGTTTTCTGAAGTGTTGCTGATCCCATGCAGTAAGATCCTTTGCACGATGATGTCGGTTTTTAATGCAGTGCCGCCTGAGGGATCGAAGGTCACGGGCATTCACTTACGTGTAGAAAGTTTTCCAGATTCTCTGAATCTTCTGATTATATTATGGACTGTAGATGATGGAATCCCTAAATTCCTTGCAATTGAACATTGAGAAACATAGTTCTTAAACTGTTGGACTATTTTTTCACGCAGTTGTTCACAAAGTGGTGATCCTCACCCCATCTGTGCTTGTGAACGGCTGAGACTTTTGGAGATGTTCCTTTTATACCCAATCATGACATTCACCTGTTTCCAAACAGGTGTTCTTTGAGCATTCAACAACTTTCCCAGTCTTTTGTTGCCCCGTCCCAACTTTTTTAAACATGATGCAGGCATCCATTTCAAAATGAGCAAATATTTGCACAAAAACAATAAAGTTTATCAGTTTGAACATTAAATACCTTGTCTTTGTGGTGTATTCATTTGAATATAGGTCAAAGAGGATTTGCAAATCATTGTATTCTGGTTTTATTTACATTTTACACAATGTCTCAACTTCATTGGAACTGGGGTTGTAGGCGTTACCAATTAGGCACCGCAGTGTCATTTGAGTGCAGGCGCTTTAAAGGGGTAAAATATGATGCATATGATGTAATTTCTCAACTTCTGGGGAAAAACACAACATTTTTGCTGAGTTTTTGGGCAAATTACACACAAACAAAATGAAAATGAAAAGAAAAAGTGACAATGTGGTGGGAAAGTGGACATGTGTTGCGGTGTGTTTATGATCCAGAGCACAAACATGTTAAGGCGGTTTTGCGGGCGAGAGAATGCAGCTACTCTGGTTAGCTGTGTAGGCTAACACTTAGCAACATCAGGTCTCCCATTTGCCTCATCTTCCCTTCTCCACTGGGAACCGAAAAAAACCCCCCACGTTTCACGACTGCTTCGGTGATTGCATCCGAAAACAAAACAGTACCCCATATTTCCACGTTAAGTTATGTTGTGTATATATTTCACAACGGGACCGGAGGTCCCCATAAGTAGACAAACGAGACCATTGAAACCTATTGGACCAACTTTTTAAGCTGGTTCTTTTTTCAGGGTAGAAGGTAAACAGAGGCAGTCCTGATTGGTTGGGAGACAGTGAGGAACACCAGCAGCTGTGTGTGTTTCTCCACATATAGCTCATCGGCATCCAGTGTAAAAATTGTGCCAAATCTCAATGTGGATGTCTATCAGATCCGCTATGGTGATCTGGGACTAACTGGGGGGCGGCCAAAAGAAGAACAAGAAGAAAAGAATATCAAAATAAAAATAATATCATAAGTGCAAATCAAAATTATGTAGGAAAAAAATCACAAACTGAGTAAGATGTCCTGGAGATCAACTGGATGAATACTGAAGTCGTCGTGATTGAAATTTGCTTCATGGCGGCAGCGGCTGTGGTTTACGGCGGAGCCACAGACGCCGCTGGGGTAACTGAAACATAAATCAACCCAAACATATCAGATGACCGTAGAACCAGGAAGTCCAGTTCTGCTGTGGGGTTCCTGGAAAGGAGTGCAGGAGTGTGAGTGTTATGTGGAAAGATGATAGGAGAGCGAGCGAGTGAGAGACACTGACAGAGTGAAAGAGAAGAATCGTGTATCCGGACTGCTGACTTTGTTGCATTAACTGTGAAAGCTGATCCACTCACACAGACATATAATAGCATTTATTAACGTTTATTAATAATATTTACACTTCTCTGCTGATGGAGATTGAGGTTTGTGATGACAGCAGAGATTCTATGTATCCTCACTGTTTTTAAAGGTCTCAGATTCAATTTTAAAAATATGATGAGGAAATTAAATCACGCTGTGACTGACCAGTGTTGTTGGTATATCATTTTATTTATTAAATTATTTAAGCTGGGGTGCTGTGAGTCTAGGATTGTTTTGTTTAAAAGGTGTTAAACTGGTGGCCTGGGGGCCACATACAGTCAGGTACACTCAAAAAAATGACTCATTGGATGAACTCAATTCAGTTATGTGCAGCAATTCCATCTAATAAATACATGTAGCCCCAACTCAAAAAAAGCACATCCATGCAAGAGAATTTAATTAAATTTAGTTGGGGCTGCTTATATTTGTTAGATGGAAATCCAATCCAATGAGTCCATTTTTTGAGTGTATATGTGCAATTAAAAAACATTTTCGTAATTTTGTCTGTGGACTAGGGTTGTCACAATACTAGAATTTCAAACTTGACACCGACACATAGAAAAATACTCGATAGCATTTTCAATATCACAGAGTGAAAAAGGTCAAAAAATTAAGAGGCATTTTTTTAAAATAAAGATTAGAGCAATGTGAACAATAACATCAATGACAACACAATTTTTAAGTTTTCTGATGTAATAGAAGTATTTTGTAGTGTGTTTTATATAGGGAGTGCAAAAACCAAAACAAAACAAAACAAAAAAGGCTATTTTTAGGTTTATGAGGTAGAGCAAAGTATAGAATAAAATCCTCCCAAACAATTTTTAATAACATTTATATGTTCCTTGTAAAACAACAAAGCCAGAGTGTAGTTCCTGCATCCATTGATATTATTTCGGAGTTCATCAAGTAAGGACAGTTTTCAGAAGTTTCCAATTTGGGATTTCTGAGTTGCCTTGAACACAACATTAGTAGTAAGTTGTTAACAGACGTGGGCATCATGGCTTCGACACTAAATGACACTAACACCTTGTCCACATGGAAATGGAACTTTCCCTATTCATGGCTTTAGAGTATCCCAGAATCCTTTGTGCGCTAGGGAGGGAGGATTGATAATAACTCAGCTTAATGCTAACTTTAACATTGAAAATGCCATAGACATACTAACGCGTTAGCACTGGTCCCGTTTTTAAGTTATAAGATACATCTATCAACTGTTTCAGAAGACCATAACAGGTTGGTTTAACATAAAAAAGGTAAATATTACTCACAGACATATGCTCTTTATGGTTTTAACGGGGAAAAATTAAGATAAAGTGAAATAAAACAAAGAACCAACAAAGCAGCAGATCGAAGATTGAAGCACTGCTTCATTGGCTCAAGGTTCAAAGCAAAGCCACGCTGCAGAAACGGTTGATTATAGAGACCCGCTGCAGCGTCTGTAATCAATGTAGAGAAATGATCATTTTCCTGACAAACACCCCCAAAAACAACGGCCACCTGAAGGACCGATAAGGGAATCGTTAAGCAAAAAGGCTATTGATGTCGATGGATTGAATCATTTCTTAACGATATCCAAAAAGAACCGGTTCCCAGCACACAAAACCTAACAGCAACACACTTTTTTTTTTTTTTTTTTTTTTATAAAACTCACATTAAAGACTCACAATTATCTTAGTTAAACACCTAAATACATATTTTGGTTGAACTCACCTCCATAACAACGTAATGTTGCAAACAAGTTGCCTTATTTACGCTGATAACGAAATCTCGGCCTCCCCAGCGAGAATGTGATTACGCCTGAGATTTGACACCGTAAAGGTGTCCATGCAGTCTTTATTTTTTCATTTTCAAAAAGTGTTTTGTAAACAGGACAGAGTTTCCAGAACTATCTGCGTACACATGAATCCACTGAAAATGACTGAAAATGCTGTAGTATATATCCAAGGCCTGTATGTGGTGCTGTAATGAACAGAGACGTAGGAGCGTGTGCATAAAGCTTGTGCACTGTATACAAACACAAATTAGGAAGAAGAAGACCAAGAAGATGGCGAACACGATTGCTAAAGCAAGAGAGAAGCTGAGACTTTGGTGTGGACCGATGACAAAGTCGAATTTCTGCTTTTAGTCACACTGAACTATAAATCAACTAAACTACAAGAGAATGTTGCCAGTAAGATCAGTACCTTCTGTAGCACAAACACACATCTGTAGTCCACCGTGACTGTTGCTACAGTAGTGTTCAGAATAATAGTAGTGCTATGTGACTAAAAAGATTAATCCAGGTTTTGAGTATATTTCTTATTGTTACATGGAAAACAAGGTACCAGTAGATTCAGTAGATTCTCACAAATCCAACAAGACCAAGCATTCATGATATGCACACTCTTAAGGCTATGAAATTGGTCTATTAGTAAAAAAAAAAGTAGAAAAGGGGGTGTTCACAATAATAGTAGCATCTGCTGTTGATGCTACAAACTCAAAACTATTATGTTCAAACTTCTTTTTTAGCAATCCTGTGAATCACTAAACTAGTATTTAGTTGTATAACCACAGTTTTTCAGGATTTCTTCACATCTGTGAGGCATTAATTTTGTTGGTTTGGAACCAAGATTTTGCTCATTTACTAGTGTGCTTGGGGTCATTGTCTTGTTGAAACACCCATTTCAAGGGCATGTCCTCTTCAGCATAAGGCAACATGACCTCTTCAAGTATTTTGACATATCCAAACTGATCCATGATACCTGGTATGCAATATATAGGCCCAACACCATAGTAGGAGAAACATGCCCATATCATGATGTTTGCACCACCATGCTTCACTGTCTTCACTGTGAACTGTGGCTTGAATTCAGAGTTTGGGGGTCATCTCACAAACTGTCTGCGGCTCTTGGACCCAAAAAAGAGCAATTTTATTCTCATCAGTCCACAAAATATTCCTCCATTTCTCTTTAGGCCAGTTGATGTGTTCTTTGACAAATTGTAACCTCTTCTGCACATGTCTTTTATTTAACAGAGGGACGCAATGTTTCTGTGTAAGCTCTCAGTTGTCCAGGTGGTTTCCATAGTAGAGAAGCTTGAATCTTCGACTGGACTGGGTTGCTTGACGCGAGGACGTTTCGCTTCAAATCGCAGAAGCTTCCTCAGCTAAAATTCTTGCTCTGGTGGTCTGACTTCTGTCTTGACTCTTGTAGAGAAGAAATGACTTCTTCTCTGTGTGGATGGCAGTCAATCAGATTTTTGTTTTGTTTTTTGTGTTTGGAGTATAGCGTGAGTGGAGGTGATCTGTGCTTGTGTGCTTGCAGCAGCCCTGTTTGAAGTTGTGTGTTAACTAGAAAAGGTGAAAACAGCACTGTTTGCATTGATGCTGTAGCACGAGAATTGAATCTGACAGTAATTTTTACTATACTAGTATTTGAGTACTATGAGTATATGGTTGAATTACTGCCCCAACTGGAGCAGTTTAAGTATCTCAGGGTCTTGTTCACAAGTGGGGGTAAGTTGGAGAGTGAAATCGATAGATGGATTGAGGCATTGTCTGATGTTTTACAGACGCTGTACCAGATTGTTATGGTGAAGAAAGAGCTGAGCCAGAAGATAAGACTCTCAATTTATGCTTCTATCCTCACCTACAGCCCAGAATTTTGGGTAACGGCTAAAAGAACAAAGTAGCGGATGCATGAGGCAGAAATGAGATTCATCCATTGAGTACCTGGACTTACATTCATGGACAGGGTGAGAAGCTGGAATATCCGGGAAGGACTCTGAGTAGAGCTGCTGCTTCAATGCATCAAAAGGAACTAGTCTGGACATCTAGTGAGGATGTCCCGTGGTCATCTTCCTACGGAGGTCTTCCAGGCATGTCCAAATGGGAGGAAACCACAGGGAAGACCCAAGACATGCTGGAGGGATTATATTTCCGAGCTGGTTTGGGAACACCAAGGCTTGGCTGAAGATAGGGAAGTGTGGGATGACTCTGGATAGGACACCAGTCCAGTGCAGGGCCACATATACTAGACAGACAAACTCACTCACATGCAGTCAATTTAAAGTTTCAAGTTGACCTAACCTGTATGTCTTTGGAAGTGGGAGGAGCCAGAGCACCCAGAGGGAACCCACACAAACATGGAGAGAACATGCAAACTCCACACAGAAAGGCCACAGGTGGGAATCAATCCCACAGCCTTTATGCTGTGAGGCAACAGTGCTAACCACTAAGCAACCGTGCTGCCCTTTCTTTCTTTCTTTCTTTGGACAATTTTCAAGTTGCGCCGCCATCTTGAAACCGAGACGTCCGGTTAGCGAGCCTCTTGCTTGCGTGTTTGGTGTCATTCGAAACAACAGCTTGTTATGATGGCTCACGGAGCGGCTAAACGATCGGATGTTATGGCACCTCACGGAGCGGCTAACAGATCGGATGCTATGACGCCTCACGGAGTGGCTAACTGATCGGTTGCTATGATGCCTCACAGAGAGGTTAACAGATCAGATGCTATGACGCCTCACGGAGCGGCTAACTGATCGGTTGCTATGATGCCTCATGGCGCGGCTAAACGATCAGATGTTATGACGCTTCACGGAGAGGCTGACCGATCCGTTGTTATGACGCTTCACGGAGAGGCTGACCGATCCGTTGTTATGACGCTTCATGGAGCGGCTGACCGATCTGATTTTATGACACCTCATCCGAGCGGCTAATCAATAATCGGATGTTATGACACCTCATGGAGTGGCTGACCGATTGGATGCTATGACGCCTCACAGGATGTTATGACACCTCATTGCGCAGCTAACAGATTGGTTGCTATGATGCCTCACAGAGCGGCTAACAGATCGGATGTTATGACACCTCATGGAGCGGCTGACCGATTGGATGCTATGACGCCTCACAGGATGTTATGACGCCTCATGGAGTGGCTAACAGATTGGATGCTATGATGCCTCATGGAGCGGCTAACCTATCGGATGCTATGACGCCTCATGGAGCAGCTAACAGATTGGTTGCTATGATGCCTCACAGAGCGGCTAAACAAACGGATGTTATGACGTCTCATGTAGCAGCTAACAGATCGGATGCTATGACGCCTCACGGAGCAGCTAACAGATTGAATGCTATGACGCCTCACGGAGCGGCTAACAGATCGGATGCTATGACGCCTCACGGAGCGACTAACAGATCAAATGCTATGATGCCTCATGGAGCGGCTAACTAGGGTTGCCAACTCTCTGAAAAATAAATAAGGGACACCTCACTGGCAGGGCTGACCGGCCCATGGAAATATAGACTGGAATGGACATGCGCGCCTCTATCTATTAGCGTCACTCAGGACAGGAAGGCGCCATTACTAAGGGTGGAAATGTGCAGCTCATCAATAATAAACTGACCGCTTTTTTTGCACTAGCGTCACTATTTCTTAATGGGTTTTAATAAATGTAGGCTTGTTTCAAAGCCCTTTGAAAGCTCTTTCCAATGCACCTATGCATGTGTGGGTTAAAAAAAAAAACTTTTATGTAAAATGCAGAAATTTGGGGAAATTACGACAAACTGTGCTGCTTTTCTCACTCTATTGTCGCTATTTGTTAACAGATTTTAATAAAAGTAGGCTTGTTTTAAAGCCCTTTAATTGCTCTTTCTAATGAACCCATACATGTCTAGGTAGAAAAAAATGTTTTATGTAAAGTGTGGAAATTTGTGGAAAATATTCCATTCTGTTCATTTACTGTGATTTTTTTTTTCCTGTCATCATAATTCTCGATGGAATTTTATAAATGAAGCCTTGTACGTTGTATTCATGCTAATTAAAAGGTCTAACGAACCCATAGATGTCTGGATAAAAAAATCCTTATGTATTAAAATATTAATCTGAAGTATGTCTTGCCATTGTGCTCATTTATCTTGCTGCTTTTTCCACAGTAATATTACTGCTAGTCTTTTAATGACAACAACATATATATGATTTTTACTAACATTTTATTACAAGTAGATATAAAGCCATTCAGAATTTATGACTTTTGACCCTCAGTCAGGGTAAAAAGTACCTCCTCCATCCCCTCCAACCACACTGTTAAAATTTAAATGCCTCCTGTGACCACCATGTACATATCATATTAAACAACAGCTGCAAGTATATATATAGACATAAATATATTTAAACATTTTTGTTTCAGCATGTGAACACAGCTTAATGAAAAGAACTTATGGCGTTGAGTTATAGTCTCAGTATATTGACATTAAATTGCGGCATAATGACTTTAAAATAGACATTTGTTTTACATAATTACATTAAGGCTATTGTATTTTTGTAATTGTAGTATTGGAGAATTTGTTTTTGTGGTTCGTGCAGTTGATGGTGAAGCACTGGCTGCCTTTTTTCTCCTCATATCGCTTCTGTTTAACAGGATCAAGGTCTCTCTCCACCCTCAGTAATGGCCGCCGTGCAGCACGCCGCTAGTCACGTGACGTCCATTCCAGGTCTCTAGGCCAACTGACCATTGCCTTCACCCTTCCCAGTGTGTGTGTGTGTGTGTGTGTGTGTGTGTGTGAAACGATTTTTAACCATTTGACTATTGACTTGACCCTGAATTTAAGTAGATGCACACATGCATTTGTTATGATATGAACATGCGGAAAACAAATTATTATTTAGCAATTTATTTTTAGTGCAAAATAAATTTTCACTTACAATTTCAATATGAGCATCCTGTCCTGCTTCAAAGTATAAAAAAATATGTCTTTAAAAATAAATCTTTCTCTGTCGTGTTATTGTTATAAAAGTGTATAAATTAACAAAAAAAAAATATATAATCCAAAACAATGTAACAGTGAAAGTCTGAAAAAGTAAACAATACTTACAATACTTATAGCTGTTGTCGCGCACCTTTACCCATACCCATGTATTTTTGCTTTCTTTTTTGTTTTGTTTTTTTCGAGGAGGAGTAACGACGTTACAGACATTGCTGTTCGTAGGCGTATCTGCAGTGCCAGTGTCGGTGTCTGTGTCGGTATCAGCCATGCTGCTATGGTCGTCCGACGACCATCGTCGGCTCATGATTCTCGTCCGGGATCTTCTTGCGAGCAGATGTCCCTCGACCAATGAGATAAGAGTGATTCTGTATCGTCAACTCGTGTCTGTCAGCTCATTGGTGAAGAGCAGGAGAGAGGCTGGGATCAAATTTACCGTAAGTTTCCATATAAAGCGCCAGTCAATTCCATTGACATTTTACAGACTTTTTGATTCTCACAGAAATACGGGACAAACTGCGTCCCGTTTCAGGTCAATACGGAACGCACACTTTTATTTCCAAATAAGGGACGATTCCATTTTTCAAGGGACGGTTGGCAACCCTAGCTATGACGCCTGATGGAGCGGCTAACGAATTGGTTGCTATGACGCCTCACGGAGCGGCTAAACAAACAGATGTTATGACGCCTCATGTAGCGGCTAACAGATCGGATGCTATGACGCCTCACGGAGCGGCTGATCAATCAAAGCTGGACGCTGGTTAAATGATGTCTCCAGAAGCCAAGTTAAGTTTAGATTTCTTGTTTTTTTGGCTTTGGTGTCCTTCGTTAGTGCTGTGTGAACGGGCTTTACATTTGTTCCTAGGAATGTTCAACCACCAAAACGTCAAAATTCTGGGTGCAATGAACATGTTTTCACTATTATTTGATTTCTTTGTGCAACTGACATCACAAGAAACTTTTTTGACAGTTCTTATTGAACAAAACCGTGTCTCTCTAACCGGACAGAGCTGTGACATCATCATGCATGCGCGTAGGCGCTGCTCTATCGCAACTTGAAAATCCCCCATTGTAACACTTTTTAAGTTAAGTTTTTTTTACTGTGCATTGCAAATGCATGTGGATGTTTGGAGGAACATGCACGAAATATCACACTGAACATTTACAATGATATCATACAAAATGCACCATGAGTATATATATATATATATATATATATATATATATATATATATATATATATATATATATATATATATATATATATATCATATATCAGTTTTGCATCAGCCATTAAAACAGATCCAATAATCTTTTCATTTGCCTGTAACATGTATGTTTTGCCGACACTCCATCAGTTCTGTCATGTGGAAATTACCACATTATCTCGACACAGAAGCTGGAGTCCCGGAGCTTGGATGCTTTCAAAGCTTGAAATCTGAACTTTTCGTTTGCCGCTGATCTTATCGCCATCATCAATAATTCATTTTTGCGGTTTTTTCACATGATGTTTTTCTTTTAAAATCGCAGTTTGTCTTGATAAACAGTTACTTTTTTTGAAGCTCTTGTGCTGCACAAACTCAGTGACATCACACTTTTTCTGTCTGTGATTTATAACTTACAATCTTCAAATCTGTTTCACTTTTAAATGCATAAATCCGTCCTATCAAATGTTCATGATGAAAGAGCTCAAAGGTTGGAGGTCACAGCAGTCGTGGTGAAGATCTGATGTGGTCTTTCTGCTGGATCGCTGCTACCAGCCATCAGTGAGGCGCCATCTTCTCAGCAAGTCTTATCGCCACTATTCACACCAACCACACAGCAGAGGAGGTGGAGCTTAACAGCAGCCCCCAGCCAAAGGCTCATTGTGTGCAGGGAACTGTGGGTAAAATTCAAGTGCTCATACATTCACTTTTACTGTTACATATGGAGGAGTCAGAATGTAAAGTTTGTGGGTCTCAGACTGAAACCCAACCTGTTCATCAATAAAAATTTGTGCTTTTATTAATGTCATCAATCAGAATATTTCTGCAAGAATTAATGAAAAGCATCAGGGGACTGATGCCTTTCATTCACCCTGCGTGCTCTACATACCATGACATACAGTAGATGTACAAGTGCAGGGTAACCCCCCCCCCCCAAAAAAACCAGAACCCATAAAAATTGTAATAAATCCTATGAAGGTCTGGCAAATTTGTTTAAATTTCTTGAAATTTGCTGGACTTAAACTTCAGTCTGTGTATGATCATTCCCCAAAGTTTCTGTTATCTTGGTGGCTTTGCATAAAAGTAGTTTTCTTTCAAAATTATACTCCAAATGGTACAATTTGTTGGTGAAATAGGCCTCCAGGCAAAATGTCTTTTCCTTGGTTGACCAAAACATCTTGGGGAAGATGAACAATCATCTTCCCTTTGGACCTTTGTAGAATTATTACAATTTGTATGGGTTCTGTTTTTGTTATTTTTTTGTTTTTTGGGTCAAACTGTAAATATACATATGTCTCCAATGGTGATGTCATCACATGACTTCATCCCAATCAATCACAAATACTCTGTAGATCTGTGCTTTAGATCATCCATCTAGGCTTCTTGGTCATTGAAATGCACAAAAAAAAAAAAAAAAGATTTCCTTGACCATTAACCAAAGTGCTCCAAAATTTAATCACCTGCAGATAGTTATCCAAGTAATATTCCCACCAAGTTTAAAGGAAATCTGCCCAGCTGTTTTTGAATAATCTACAGACACATGGACACACACATGTCAGTGGGGAAAAAAAAATAATAATAATAATCCCTGCTGTCATGCACCTTCGCACATTCCCCATTCCAGATGTTAATCCACATTAAAAAATCTATTCCGAAATAAATGCAATTAGGAAAGAAAATCCAAATATTCAGTAGCAGAAAACCAGGAATAGACTCCATCTATCAGAGGTCAAGCTGTAATTACATTTCCAGGCTGCTCGAATGTTTGGGAATGTGGTTCCACCAAGCAAAGCTGAAGTTGTATGGTAGAACAGTGGTTCGTGCTCTGATCTCACAGCAAGAAGGTTCCACATAGCTCATTTCCTTTCTCTGTGAGTTTCCTCCCAACATCCCACCAGGCATGTTTGGATCGTCTCCCAGCAGGAGGCGATGGCAGGATTGGTGCTGCAGTCAGAGAAAGAACAGTCACTGAATTTGGAACCACACAATGTTGGAAACTGGTGTCATTACTGATGAGTAACACAGTCAATCTTAACATTGCATTTACAATTTAAACATTCCTGGACCCAGTGTTTAATTTTCCAGTGGGAAAATGATGTTGATCCAACATTGGATCAGTGTAACATCTCACGCTGAATCAATGCAGAAAACATCTGAAAATTTGACCAATGTAAATATTCAATATCATATTCAGCATATAGATGTTAAAATCAACACTTACAGTAACACCTCTGCCTCTGTGTGTTAATAAATAAATAAATAACATTTCCAAGGGTTTCTGACAGAAATGGAGCACGCCTGGGAGCTGGTGCCCCATGCCTCATATGCCATATGATCTATACCACACACTCTCCACACATTCTCCTAAACGCTTCCTTCAAATTGGGCAGGCTATTTGTCAGCTCCTCCTTCCACCCCAGCATGCACCTGTGCGGCGTGATGAGGTCAGAGCCGCGACACCAAACTCCAACTATGTGCTGCTGTTGCAATAGATTATTCTCAAACATGACTTGTCTGTCAGAAATTAAAACAAGATCAAAACACAGGTGAGAAACCCAACCACATTTCAGTGTGGTGTCAGTGTCATTCTGGTGTTGTTACAACATCGGGGGATTGACACTGTTTGATCTGTCAGTATTGGGCACCACAGTCTCACTTGAGGGTGGGCGCTAAACGGATAAAATATGGCGCATTATGACCTAATTTCTCTACTTCCAGGCGGAAAAAAACAGCATTTTCATGCTAACTAGCCAAGCCAGTTAGCTTGACATGTTTTGTAGCAAATGGACAAACTGGTAAGATAATTTTGTCAAAAAATATTATTATTATTTTTTTGTACATTCTAGTCTGCAAACTATATCAACCTGTTTTTGAGACATTTATAGTTGGACAAACTTTAATTGAACTGTATTTCATGGCGTGGCTGCGTCATATGATAACACAACAATTTTGGACATTGTATTGTCATTAACACACATTTGTTGTTCATGACAAGGTGTCACATGTTGAACTTGGCATCAAAATGTTTTTGCAAGATTACTGGGCAGCGCAGTCTCATTTGAGGGCAGGCGCTAAAGGGGTAAAATATGACGTACCTGATGCAAATTCTCTACTTCCAGGGACAGAAACATGGTACTTTCTCTGAGTTTTTGGACAAATTACATGCAAACAAAGTGAAAATGCAAATAAAAAGTGACGATGCGGTGGGATGGTGGACATGTGTTGTGGTTTGTTTATCACCCGGAGCACAAACATGTTGAGGCGGTTTTGCAGGCGAGAGAACACAGCTACTCAAAAAAGATTATTGCGCACCACAGTCTCACTTGAGGGTGGGCGCTAAAGGGGTAAAATATGGCGCATATGACCTAATTTCTCTGCTTCCAGAGGAAAAACACACAGCATTTTCAATGTTATAACTGACTTTAAAAATGGCTTAACATATTACATTATTTTCTTTCAAACAAGCTTTCAAGCTCTCTTTTGCAGCTAGCTACATGCTAACTAGGCAAGCCAGTTAGCTTGACATGTTTTGTAGCAAATGGACAAACTAGTAAGATAATTTTGTCAAAATTATTATTTTTTGTACTTTCTAGTCTGTAAACTATATCAAGCTGGTTTTGAGACATTTATAGTTGGACAAAATTTAATTGAATTGTATTTCCTGGCGTGGCTGTGTCATGTGATAACACAACAATTTTGGACATTGTATTGTCATTAACACACATTTGTTGTTCATGACAAGGTGTCGCGTGTTGAACTTGGCATCAAAATGTTTTTGCAAGATTATTGGGCACCAAAGTCTCACTTGAGGGTGGGCACTAAAGGGGTAAACTATGGCGCATATGACCTAATTTCTCCGCTTCCAGGCAAAACAAAACAACAACAACAAAAACCCCAGCATTTTCAACGTTATAACTGACTTTAAAAATGGCTTACCATATTGCATTATTTTCTTTCAAACAAGCTTTCAAGCTCTCTTTTGCAGCTAGCTACACTTTTCATGACTGCTTAGTTGATTACAGGCAAAAACAAAACAGTTGTATATATGTTGTATATATATTGCACAATGCGAGCGGAGGTCCCCATAATTGGTCAAATCCCATGATATCATGCAGGGTTCGTACAATGCAGGTGTGCCCACTGGGTTCTCACCTGTCTGATGTCAGATCTGTGAATATCATTTGTGTATTCGGTAATCCGACTAACAAGCCTTGTCAGTAAACGCACACCGAGACACAACATGCTCAGTAAGTCCACAGAAACAGAACTGAATTGCAGAGGGATTCAAATCTGTGACCTTGCTCTGCTGTGAGGCAGCAGAGCGAACCACTGTACATCCTAACCTCTGGCTGTATCCCACACAGCCATCTCTTTAGTGCTGCTTAATTAGTGCAGTTGGATTGACTGACTAGTGTCCATGTTGGTCTCTGGGTAAATACTGTGGAATGGTTCTTTATTGACCAATTAGGGAGCAGCCGCACAGAGGACGACGCGCTTGCCTAAACCCGCCGTGCTACAACTCAATATACACTTCTGTTGTGGGCATCAAGGATTGACTCTCATTACTTTGATGGGGCCCTGTGAGGTTCCAGCATTGATCATCACTGACTCACATAAAGACCCAATGCTAACTTAGCATTTAAGGAAAGAGTTTCTTCATGACTCCTCCCACCATGGACTTTACGAAACATACTATCCTTCAGACTGGAGGTATTATTTTTAAGGGACATATACAAATGTAAGTCAAAAGCAGATGCAAACAACACAAAAAGGCCACAGGTGGGAATCAATCACATGACCTGCTCACTGTGAGGCAAAGGTGCTTACCGCTAAGCCACCCTGCTGTCCTGTATAATGCCAACAAATAAAGATAAATAAAAACAAATAAAAATAATTCCTGGAACCTTTGACCTCAAAAATGTTGGTCAGAAAAAGCAATGAGACATTGAGCTTTATCCACAGTTGCTCAAACATGAGTCATTTAAGATGGTTACCTTGAATTTTGAAATCTTATAGTGGTGATGTTCATCTGTTTGACATCTAACCAAAATATAAGTAGGTGGCACACAGAAGCATGACCCTGAGCCTAAGTAGCATCCTAGTTCATCTGATGCTTAAACGTTAGGGATTTAAAATGTGGCGTGGTTTGTTTTTCTTTTGACAAATGTTGTTAAGTGATGTTGCTTTCTGTAATCCTTGTCAAACAGATGAAAGCAGGACTATGACCTTGAGTTTCAGCAGTGGTCATATTTACACAGTACATAAAAGATAGATATTTAACAAGTGTGTCTTGGTTGTTTTTTTTTTTATGTGCCTGTAAAGTTGCTCTCTATAACTAAAAGGTAAAAGCAACACTATGCTTATGACCTTGAGTATGAGCATGAGTATGACCTTGATCTTCATTGTCATTCAGATTATTCAGCAATTATGATATTTAAAAAGCATAGCTTGACTTCTTTTTTTATAAATATTGTTATAGTAAAGTTTCTCTCTGTGATTTTTGACAAAAAAAAGGCTAAAGGAGGAGTATGACCTTGAGCGTCAGTAGCATCCAAATTATTTTATGGTTAAGAGAATTAAAAAAGCATATCTTTATTTGATTTTAAATGTTGCTACTGTAAACATGCTCTCTGTGATCTTTGAAAAAAGGCAAATGGAGGAGTATGACCTTGAGCTTCAGCAGTGTCAAAACTATTCAGTGGTTAAGAAATTTAAAATGCACAGCTTGATTTAATTGAAAGAGTTGCTATCAGGAAGTGCATCAAATTGTTAAACTAGATGGTGTGGGAAATATTTAGAGAAAGAAGACTTGAATATGGTAAAGGTATGTACTCTAATGTAGTGTCTGTACTGTGAAACATTCTTTGCTCTTTAGCTCTGCAGTGAATCAGGCAGGCAGACAGAACCACATGGCTATTTTTCACAACTGTAAGTTATGTTTTTCCAATAAAAATTGCTTCCCTTCCATCAGTTTATGTGGCAAAACCTTCCTTGTCCTAAAACTCAAGAATTGTAAAACTCTCAAAATATTGTGTGTGTGTGTGTGTGTGTGTGTGTGTGTGTGTGTGTGTGTGTGTGTGTGTGTGTGTGTGTGTGTGTGTGTGTGTGTGTGTGTGGACGTCAAAACTCTGCCTTCCACAAAGTCATGCATTTCTGATATTTATAAATGCCTGTTTGTTAGTTGTTGTTGTTTTTTTTTCATTTTTTTTTCAGTTTTGTTTAATTGAATTGTGGGTTTCAAGTAGGAAATGTACAGAAGCCCTGAAATGTTCACATCACCCACTAGATGGCGACATAAACTACTCAAATGTGGTGCAAGGTCTCGACTATTTATTCATTTGAGAAGTTAACTTTTGTTGAAAATAAGATGGGCTGACAGACAAAAATAAACTTGCTGCTGTGTCCCAGCCCTTTCAATTTCAATTTAATTAGCTTATAATGCTCCAAATCACAGCAAAAGCCATCTCAAGGTGCCTTACATGGAACAATTCAACATAAAATTAAATAAATAAATAGTTAAAAATGAATTAAAAAAAATTCAAATACATGATTAAAAACAGAAATAAAAGAATAAAACAGATAAAAAATAAAAACTATTCATAAGAAAGAGAATAAAAATGGGTTTTCAGTCTTGACTTAAAAATGTCCACGGACTCTGACTGCCTCACGGACGCAGGAAGACTATTCCTCAGGGTGGGTGCACGATGACTAAAGGCTATTTGACCTGCTGACTTCTTCACCCTGGGAACACAGAAATGTCTCGCATCCTGCAACCGCAAAGCCCGGGCTGGCACATAAAGTTCCACCAGATCAGCCAGATAAGATGGTGCCAGTCCATGAACAACTTTATAAGTCAATAACAAAACCTTAAAATCTGCTCTCACAGAGACAGGGAGCCAGTGCAAAGATGCCAAAATGGGTGTGATATCTTCAGACCTTCTGCTACATGTCAAATGTCCTGCAGCAGTGTTCTGAAAGTTGTCTTTAAGGGTAATTTACTTATACAAAAGAAAATCTTAATTGAGGGAAATCAGAAACATTCAGTTAAAGATTCTGCACAGAAGTGATTATTTTCAAACTTTCAAGTTAATTCAATTTTATTTTATTTGCTGTATATCATTCCAAATCACAACCGAAGTTAACCCAAAGCACTTCACAGGTGGAAGGTAAAGCTTCAACAGCCAGGCTCAAAGGGTTGACCACCCATTTAAACCACACCAACCAACACCAACCAGACTGCTCCTTCCCAAGTGCAGGACCAACAGACTGAAAAACTCCTTTGACCCTCAGGCCATCAGACTGTACAACTCCTTGCTCAGGGGGAGGAGGAGTAACAGGAAGACAGGGGAGGGGAAGGAGAGGAAAAGTAGTAGAACAGTAAGCCAGTAGCAAGCAGTATTTCTTGTATTTAAATTTGTATTTACATCTTGCAAATTGTTTTTTCTTCTACATTTGATACTCTGTGTGCTTCTTACCCTGTGTGCTGCTACACAATGCTGCTGGAACCTCAATTTCTCTGAGGGAGTCTTTCCAAAGAATTAATAAAGTTCTATATAATATAATCTAACAATAATAGAATTACATTTTAAAACAAATACTATATTACAACTAATGGAAAAACAACAGTGGGCAAACAAAGTGCTAAAAAAAAATGAACACAACTAAGTTGACATCAAATGTATGATAAAGAAAACAGGTGAGTCTTTAACCTGGACTTAAATGAGTCCACAGAATCAATTATCTCAGTGTGCAAACCATTCCACAACAAAGGTGCATCATAAGAAAAAGCTCTGCTGGTTTCTTCTTGCATTCCAAGCAGTTTGAAAAACTGCCATTCCTGAAAATAACTGTCTAGAAATTAATGCACAAACTCGTGTCGTAACCTTGCAGTTCAAACACATAAATGAGTGAGAAAATGAATTTATCCATGTGTGACATTTTATAAACTTGTGCTATATGTACAGAGATTTTGAACATACGAGTATATGAGAAGTTTGACACTTTGGTGGTTGAAGTTGTGATCTCAAGTAAGATTTGACAGGTCTGAACACATTCCAAAAAATTTGGTACGATTGTTTAGAAATTCTGTCATTGTCATATTTACGTGCATCACCTCATGTCAGCAGTGAATTTGTTGTGCGGTTTACAACAAGCAGCAGTGACCACGAAAGTCACCAGATCAAAGCTCTTGGACAGGAAAGAAACTTCAGAAACACACTCATGTTAACATGTATAACTTCAAACACCTGCTCCTATTTCCATCTGATACAGGTTATTCTGATGAAGCATTCTTGGTAAATCATATTTAATATAAAACGCAAAGACTTCTATAAACTGTGTAATCATCAGCTGGGTGATCACGTGACAAAAACTTTTAAATGGTGGATGTTGTGATGCACGTGTTGAGCATGTGCACGGATATTTGCAGGATTGTGCATGAAATATTGTGTATAACGTTTCATACATATTGCTTCCTGAGAAGATACTGGGTGATGTAATTATTCCCCTCAGTCTTAGAAATGAAACATACAAGCTTAGGCATAAAATGTTGAATTTAATTGATAAAGTTAAGGTAACTTTTCCCACATAACATTGTTAATTAAGTGCAAAATAACATTGCCATTGACATTAATTAAATCAAATGACATTAATTAAATCTAATGAAACATTATTACTTAAATCCCAATATTGTGTTGCACTTAATTGACAAAGTTATGTGGGAAAAGTTACCTTAACTTTATCAATTAAATTCAACATTTTATTTCTTAGAGTGCTGCAGCAATCACAGACAAGTACACATTACTGTGCAAAAGTAAAACAAACTTACTTTCTGTTGGGATCCAGTCAGTGTTGCCACAGTTACTTTGAAAAGTTACTTTTTAGTTATTTTTTGTTAGTTACTTTTCTCAATCTTAAAAACAGCCAAGTTAGATTACAAGTTACTTTATTAGCTACATTCAGCAGTTGCCGACAAGTTGCCCGCACTTGCTAATGAAGTAACTGTACAAAGTAACTGTAAAATGTAACTGTAAAAAGTAATAAATAAAGTAACTTTACAAAGTAACTGTGGCAACACTGGATCCAGTGCATCAAAAGCAGTGTTGCCACAGTTACTGTGAAAAGTTACTTTATTAGTTATTTCATACAGTTACTGTACTTCATTAGGAGCTTTATGCAGTTACTTTATTGGGAGCTGCAGGCAACTTGTAACTAATAAGTAATGCAACTAATAAGTAACTAGTAATCTGGTGTTTATATTGTGTATTTATATTCATATTTATATTTGCAAACCGTTTTTCTTTTTCACTTTTGATACTCTGTGTGCGTCTTACCCTGCGTACGTTACAATGCTGCTGGAACCTCAATTTCCCTGAGGGCAGCCTTACCAAGGGTTCTATCTAATCTAATCTAATTTAATCTAATCTAATTGTGTTAATTTTTAAGATTAAGTAATCAGCAAAGTAACTAATAGTTACTTTTCTGAGTACTCAATCTTAAAAAATAATAAAGTTAAATTGCTAGTTACTTTATTAGTTACATTCAGCAGCTGCCGACAAGTTGTCTGCAGCTGCTAATGAAGTAACTGTGTAACGTTACGTAATTATGTTTAAAATAGCTAATAAAGTAATTTTAAAGTTACTGTGGCAACACTGATCAAAAGTAAAAGTTTAATCACATTTTCCTTATTATGTCATCTTTTATTTTGATGAGTTGCAAGATGAGACTGGGTTGTTTTTAATTATGTTAAAAAAAAACTGGAGAGGCTGGAGTCTTCCACATCTATCTATCTATCTATCTATCTATCTATCTATCTATCTATCTATCTATCTATCTATCTATCTATCTATCTATCTATCTATCTATCTACACCGAAAAAAGAGAATGTTTGAACCAACTTTAAAAAGTGTTACAATTTTGTAAGTTAGAGTTGATTTAACTTTCAAACTTAAGTTCAAACATCTTAATTCATTCAGGTTTTTACAAATTGTAACACTTTTTAAAGTTGGTCAAACATTTTCTTTTTTCAGTGTACCTATCTATCTATCTATCTATCTATCTATCTATCTATCTATCTATCTATCTATCTATCTATCTATCTATCTATCTATCTATCTATCTATCTATCTATCTATCTACACTGAAAAAGAATGTTTGAACAAACTTAAAAAACTTACAATTTGTAAAAACCTGAATTAAATCATTTGAACTTAAGTTTAAAAGTTAAATCAACCCTAACTTACAAAATTAAGTTCAAACAACTTAATTCATTCAGGTTTTTACAAATTGTAACATATTTTAAGTTGGTTCAAACATTCTCTTTTTTCAGTGTATCTATCTATCTATCTATCTATCTATCTATCTATCTATCTATCTATCTATCTATTCATCTGGCTGTCTGTCTGTCTGTCTGTCCATTCATTCAGTGAATTTGACATTCAATATTTTAACCTCCAGTGGTGGTAAAAGATCTTAAAATCCTAACATTTCTTTGTCAACCCCTCTTGTGTGTGTGTCCTTTCTGTGGGTCCACACCCCCAGTTTTGGATCCAGCAGCTCATTAGTGCTTCAATCATTTAATTTGGCATGTTCAGCTGCAAACGCTGACGTGTAAAGTTGGTGCAGCAGCACCGTCTGTGTGTCTGAGGGTTTCCTCTCACGGATGATAAAAATCCAGCACTCACATATTTCAGCAGTGGCGCTAAGTGGGTGATCTATCACGAGCACAGATATCATAACAGTGACGGTTTACGGTGATGCCGGAGATAAAGGAGCAGTCCACGTACAGCGGCGTGGCAGCAGGGTGACAGGCGGTGACAGCCATGAGAGAGAGAGATTATTGGAACACACACACATGCACATGTACAGAAGGTGAGATATGTCTCCCAGCGTAGCAGCATACTCGACTGTAATCTCTTCGTCTACGAGATACGCTTCGATGACTGTTTCCAGAGGACAGCAAGTCGGAGAATGTCCCCGTTCACAGTCAAGTCAAGTCGTATTTTATTGTCAATAATTTTCCTCTTTAACATCAGTTGCACTACTATGATTAATGTAATGCATCCAGAAAGTATTCACAGCACTTCACTTTGTCCACATTTTGTTATGTTACAGCCTTATTCCAAAATGAACTAAATTCATTGTTTCCCTCAAAGTTCTACTCACAACACCCCATAATGACAACACGAAAAAGTGTTTTTTTTGGCTAATTTTTAAAAATAAAAATTAAATAAATCACATGTACATAAGGGCCCCTTCATAGTACGAATAAGTACAAATCAGGGTGAAACACAGCGGAGCAGCTCATATGAGCAAACCGCGAAACATCGATCCGACGGACAGGCATGAACGATCCCGGTGCGACAGTTTTGTGCACGCAACAGTGTCGTGCACAAGCCTTTCACAGCAGGAACACAATGCGAGCAACTGGAGCATGTGTAACTACATCTCGCAGCTGCTGTGAAAAAAAAGCCAGAAACTTTACCACTGTGTTATCATCGCTGTCCTATCAAAGGTGTGGACAAATGACTGAAATCAACAAAGAGATAAAGGTATTTAAAAAAAAATTAAACCACACACCATAAAAACAACACCACATTTCATTGAATCCCTCTTATCGAGCGAACAATACAAGTATGAACCATCTGTTCCTCTGTAGATGACCCATGGTCACAGACATACAGTCAGTTAATGCACTCTCATCATGTCCACATCTACTGGCCTGGTGTGTCCAGTCAGCCTGGCGTGTCCAGTCAGTGCCCTGCCCGACGCGTGTCCTGTGCATGATGTGCCACAGGACAGACACCGCATCATGTGGAACAGAGCTCACATGGGTGACGTGACATTCAGATCACCCACTGCATGTCATGATCTAGCTGTCCGTGGGGTAGACTGTCAACGTGTGGGCTGTGCACTTGCTACAGCCATTCACCACAGCAATATATGTTTTTATGTATGTTCATGTGAGGACAGCAAGCAGACACATGCGCATCACAGTGGACAGTTGTAAGTTCATGTCCATCCAAACACGGAACATGTCCCCCAGCTGTGACATCCAGAACCAGAGATCTCAACAGCAGCTGCTGTCGGCAGACGTGCTCCCTGTCAGTTCATCGCAGACACCAATGTGTCACTCTGTGTCTGTGTCATATGATCATTTCTTTTTAGTTATTTTTACTGCTATTTAGTTATTTCCGCCCTGTCTGCAACACATCCACCACATATGTTGCAGACGGGGGGGGGCGCAACACACACGCGATTCACATGCACGGCACATATGTTGCGGGGGGAGCCGACACTCTGACACGCCACATGTGCATTGCTGTTTTGCAATGCCACACTCGGGGCACTTAGACAAATTTCACATCCAGAACGAAAGTGATCATCTGCTCACTATTTTCATGTTGACAGTGTGAATGGCCACCGATTTTGTAAGTGCCAAGCGAGCGGTATTAGATGTTCATGTGTGTCACCTGGAATTTGACCGACACCTGCCGTGAGAGGGATTTAATGGGCTCTCAGACCGTACACTCTGTCTTTCAGCCACTGGTGTGCACAAATGTTGTAGCAACAGGTGTACAAGGCATTAGAGGTAGCTCTGATTTTACACGATTTGCATAAGTTTCCTGCTTCGTGCGCAGTTTGACCACATTTGTACTATGTATGAAGGGGCCCTAAGTATTCACACCCTTTGCTCAATACTTTGTTGATGCACCTTTCACAGCATCCCTTTGTACCGATTGTTCAGTTTCAACAGGCAGCCAGCTCTTGGAAGAGTTCTGGTGGATCCCAACACCTTCCATTTCTGGATGATGGAGGCCACTGTGCTCAATGGGACCTTCAAAGCAGCAGAAATGTTTATGTGATCTTATCATTTCTTATCATTAAATTTTCTTTTTAGAAGGAATCCATTTCTATGTCACCAGAAATAATCATCTTATTTATTTATATGTGTCTTTTAAAAGTGTCCTAAGAGTTGCTTGAACCTTAAACAACCGTCAGACTCATTCAGGTGAAATTACTAACCAATATTTTGTTACTGTTTGAGTGTACATTGGACACCAAAGTCCACAAGAGGAAGGGCTTGATGTGTTTGAGGACAATCTACACTGATAAAAATATCTCCCGTGATTTACTTTAAAAAAATTAAGGCAACTTTTTGCATAAGATTTCTATGTAGCTAAAGCATAGAAACTACTTCACTGTTTTACTCAAAGAAATGCATTTTCTAACTACAGTCAGCTTCGTATTTCAAGTAAGATTAACTTACCTTTGCAAAATAATGCAACTATTTTTTTTTTTTTAATGAAGTCAACCAGTAGTACCCTTAAAAACTTAGTTATCATTACTTGTATTGGCCCTAACCAATTTGGTGTCATAGGCAAGATTTTTAATGGACTGCACTCCCAACAATTAATTCACAGTGGTGTCAAAAGTACACACATTTGTTACTTAAGTAGAAGTATAGATACTGCAGTTTAAAAACACTGGTAAAAGTTGAAGTATCAACTTGACCTCTTTACTCAAGTAAAAGTGAAAAAGTATGTGCTCCAAAACCTACTTAAAGTATAAAAGTATAAAGTAACCTTTAAAAAAAAAAAAAAAAAAGTAGATGCCACTATATGAATTGAAAGCTTAATTTAAAAACTGATTCGTTCTACATGTGGCCCAAGACCCAAAACCCCAAATTACCCCCCAACACCACCTGCACGAAAATGTTTCAATTCTAGAAGCTCTGAAATGCAATCTGGGACTATTCCAGACAATAAACTGCAGTGAGTGTAGCATCCATTTAGTGAAGGAAAAAAAAACAACTTTCCTTATTCAAATTAATTCCAGTAGTATTCTGCTCTTACTAGGATGCAGCAGTTTTCTAGTTTGGCAGATAGTTCTGGAGGAAATCACTGAAGAAATTAACAAACTGAAAATATGGTTTGACTGAAACAAACAGTCATTAAACTTAAATTAGACAGGGATGAAATGGAGGTGTAATAGTCACTAGGTGTTCACAGGAAACATTTATGTACGTATGTATTTATTTATGTATGTTCATTGTTAGTTGCTTTTATATTTTCTGTTGTGTTTCTATTCAGGTTCTTTTTGCCTCTTTCTCTAGAATTGTATATAATAATAATTAGATTATTAATATATAAACAAAAATAAATTTAAGAAATATTACAATTTGAAAACAAATGCACCCGAACGTGATGAGAGCTGCAATTGCTAAATGCTAACTTTTAACATTGAAAATGCCATAGACACGCTAACGCGTTAGCGTCGCTCCCGTTTTTAAGTTATAAAATACATCTATCAACTGTTTCAGAAGACCATAACAGGTCGGTTTAACATAGAAAAGGTAAATAATACTCACAGAAGTATGCTCTTTAGGATTTTAGCGGGGAGAAATTAAGCGAAAGAAAGAAAGAATAAACGAAGCAATGGTCGAAGAATTGCTTCAATCTGCGAACCACTGCTTGGTTCACGGTTCAAAGCAAAGCCGCGCTGCAGAAAAGTTGATTACAGGCGCACATGACGTGAAATATATATATATATATATAAACATTAAACTGAAGCCAAGAGTAACGAGGCTGTTTGTTTTAAAAATGTAAAGAATAGAAAGTACAGATACTTGTGTGAAAATGTAATGAGTAGAAGTCAGAAGTAGGCAGAAAAATAAGTAATGGAGTAAAGTATAGATACCTAAAAAGTGTACTTAAGTACAGTAACGAAGTATTTGTACTTCGTTACTTGACACCTCTGTTAATTCATCATATTCAATCAATCAAGTTTTATTTCTAAAGCACTTTACAACAACCATTGTTGATCAAAGTGCTGTACACAGTTAAAAACAACCATAAAATGGAACATGTACATCTAAAATATATTACAGTTGTCAATTCACAGGGAGTCACAGCTCTATGTGTCAAAGGCCAATTGAAACAAATAGGTTTTCAGCCTTCACTTTGAACAAGGGCAGGGATGAGATGGAGCGTAAGTCCAGAGGAAGAGAGTTCCAGAGTTTAGAACCTGCCACGGCAAAGGCATGATCGCCCCACTGTCTGCACCTTGACCGTGGAACCACCAGCAGGTGTTGGTCTGAGGAGCACAAGGCTCTGCTGGGCTGGTGAAGGGTCAAAATGTCACTGAGGTAAGGCGGTGCGAGGCTATGGATTGAACTTAAGATGACCATCAAAAATTTAAATTGTATTTGAAACTGAACCAGGAGCCAGTGGAGGGAGTAAAGAACTGGTGTGATGTGGTCGTGTATGCAAGTGCTGGTGAGAAGGCAAGCAGCCGCATTCTGCACCAGCTGCAGACAGTAAAGAGAGGTTTGATTAAGTCCAGTGTATAGAGTGTTACAATAGTCCATATTATTGTGGGGAGCTGCATGGAACAACAAAGACCAAGCCAGAGCTTTGGTCTTTTCTGCACTCTGCCACAAAGAGGTGCTATTATTTTAACATAACACCACATAGGAAAGACATCAAACAAATTACATTTTACAGTGCACTGTAAAATGTGCTGTAATGCACTGCAGGACAACAATTTACAGTGTTAGTGATTGCAGCATAAATCCAACAAGAAAATTTTGGTTGATTGTAACTGAAAAGATCATCTGAAATTACATAAATAAAACTTGTGAAGAAGAAACTGCATAAAGGTTTGTGTAATTAATGAATGTACATTGGTTCTTTAATGAGATTTTTCTGTACTTACAATAAACAAACCTTTTTGTTGTTAATATCACAGATTTAATTGTGTTGTCATTACATCCCCCAGATTCATTTTTCTTTGTGTAAATATCATGCAGAAGAGTCGCAGTGCATGGCTTGATGGAAACTGCAACCTGAGAAAGTGGGCTGTGAAGGCTGTGAGGGGAGACGAGGTGTTTATTAGAGGGGTCTGCGATAAAGTGAGTCACCCTGTGTGGTGTAGTGACCCTCATTCTGCTTACAGATGAATCAGAGCACCTCATCCCCCTGTGGTTATGGCAGACGACAGTTTGGTCCTGACACATGCCTGCTGCTGAGATGTTACAGGTCTCTGGTACCAGAGTTCTGGTGGTTGATTCAACAATCAAATGGGAAAAGATCAACTATTGGAGACATCACAAAGGCCATAAAAGAATTGGGTGAAAACAGCTCATAGGATCTATTGTGTTAGAGCTGAACTCCTTCATGAAGTTCTCCTGGTGGTACAAATGCTCTTTGGGTTGATATGGGGGACAGGTGTCTTCCCTACAGACTGGAAGAATGGACTTGTTGTCCCCTTGCTTCTATGATTCATTCAGCACTGCGTCAAAAGTTCAACAACAGTTTCAAAGTCAACTGCACTGTGATAAAGTTGTTCAACCAGAATAAATAAAACGATCCAACATTGGTTCCAAACCATAATCAAACTCAATCAAAGCTTTATATTAATGAAGGTGAATCTGTTTTATCAAACTTTTACAGATGATCAACAAACATTGATTGATTACTGGCAGACTGTGACACATGACCTGTGATGAGGCCATTTCAAGTACCATTAAGTTGGTTTCATAGCCAATCCAGAATGAAGTGAAGCTGGTGGAAAGGAAGGGCACACGCACACACACACACACACACACACACACTCATCGTCATCTGCTTAGTCCAATTAAGGGTTGCGGGGGGCTGGAGCCTATCCCAGCAGTCATAGGGCGGGAGGCGTGGTACACCCAGGACAGGACGACAGTCTGTCTCAAGGCCACATATAGAGAAACAAACACATTTACACCTGCACGCACACCTACGGACAATTTAAAGTTTCCAATCCACCTAACCTACGTGCCTTTGGATGTGGGAAGAAGCTGGAGCACCCAGAGAGAAGCCACGCAAACACGGAGAGAACATACAAACTCCACACAGAAAGGCCACAGGTGGGAATCAAACCCATGACCTTCTTGTTGTGAGGCAACAGTGCCAACCACTAAGTCACTGTGCTGGAAAGGAAGGGCAAATGTTCTAAAATGATCCTTTTCAAGGTCATGATTTTAAAAATAGTTGTCCTGGAAGGTTTATACGTCTTATACGTTTATACGTTTTATACATTGTCAGCTTAAACATTAGGATGAATAGCTGATATAGACGTTAAACCATCATTCTAATGCTAACCTTAACTGTAATGCTAACAATACCCCTCACACCTTGTGATCTCGGTTAGATGAAATACTGCTGTACTACAGTTATACTACTGCTATACTGTAGTGGTAAAACTGAGATACTGTTGCTGTATTACAACCCCAATTCCAATGAAGTTGGGACGTTGTGTAAAATGTAAATAAAAACAGAATCCAATGATTTGCAAATCCTCTTCAACCTATATTCAATTGAATACCACATAGACAAGATATTTATTGTTCAAACTGATAAACTTTATTGTTTTGTGCAAATATTTGCTCATTTTGAAATGGATGCCTGCAACACGTTTCAAAAAAGCTGGGACAGTGGTATGTTTACCACTGTGTTACATCACCTTTCCTTCAAACAACACTCGATAAGCGTTTTGGGAACTGAGGACACTAATTTTATGTTTCTCTAAACCTGCACTCGGATATCAATTGTATAGTGTGGAGTACCTCAAGGTTCAATTCTGGGACCGTTATTGTTTATAATATATATTAATGATTTTGCATCTGTTTCTATTACTACATTCCCTTTGTTGTTTGCTGATGATACTACTCTTTTTATTTCCAGCAAAGATATTGATAGTTTGGTCAGTACTTTAAATTATGATCTTTGTAATTATTCAACCTGGTTCAAAGCCAATAGATTATTGTTAAATATAAAAAAGTCTAATTTTATGTTATTTTCTGGCAATAAAAAATGTAATCATGCTGTAATGAAAATTTGCATTGATAATGAACTAATATCAAGGGCCTCATCTATATGTTTTTTGGGTGTGTGGATAGATGAGAAACTGTCTTGGAGAGAACATATTGATCATGTTTGTAAAAATAACCAAGTCAATAGGAATCGTAACCAAAATAAGATATTTAGTACATCACAAATGTCTTTTAACATTATATTATAGTTTAGTTTATCCATATTTAATTTATTGTAATATTGTATGGGGAAGTACCTTTGCAACTTATATAAACAAAATATTTCTTCAACAGAAAAAATTTGCTCGAATAGCTACTCATTCGAAACCTTGTGCTCCAAGTGCATCTCTGTTTTTTAAATTGTAGCTCTTAAATATTTTCCATATAAATATTTTCTTGACCTGTACATTTGTTTTCAGAGCTCTCTATGATAATAAGTGACCTTCCTTCATTAAATATTATTTTGTGCATAACCATCAAATTCATAATTATCCGACCAGGCAGGCTGCACATTTGCATTTACCTTTGCATACTCGTAGAGCAACTCGTTATCAGCATCACATCAGACATCATGGCATTAAATCTTGGAATGATAATGTACATCTTGTGAAACCATCTATCACCTTATATACGTATAAAAGTGGACTAAAAGCGAAGATTCTGCAGGAGTATTTACAATGATTTGTTAAAATCTGGAAAAAATGGTGTAATTCTGTTGTATTCTGTTATGTTTGCTTTGTTTGGGAGAGGATTCTCTATAAGCCTTTTTGGCTTCCACCACTCTCTTGCACATTATTTATATTGTATTTTTTCTTGTATTTTTTGTATATACATTATTTTGTATGAGTTTTATTTTGTGCTAAATAAATAAATCAAAATCAAAAATCAAATCAAATCAAATTGTTGAAGCTTTGTAGGTGGAATTCTTTCTCATTCTTGCTTGATGTATGACTTCAGTTGTTCAACAGTCCGGGTCTCCATTGTCATATTTGTGCTTCATAATGTGCCACACATTTTCAGTGGGTGACAGGTCTGGACTACAGGCAGGTCAGTCTAGTACCCGCACTCTTTTACTATGAAGCCACACTGTTGTAACACGTGCAGAATGTGGCTTGGCATTGTCTTACTGAAATAAGCAGGGACGTCCCTGAAAAAGACGTTGCTTTGATGGCAGCATGTGTTGCTTCAAAACCTGGATGTACCTTTCAGCATTGATGGTGCCATCACAAATGTGTAAGTTGCTCACGCCATGGGCACTAACACACACCCATACCATCACAGATGTTGGCTTTTGAACTTTGCGCTAGTAACAATCTGGATGGTCTTTTTCCTCTTTTGTCCGGAGGACATGACGTCCATGATTTCCAAAAATAATTTGAAATGTGGACTCATCAGACCACAGCACACTTTTCCACTTTGCATCTGTCCATTTCAATAAGCTTAGGCCCAGAGAAGGCAGCTGTGTTTCTGGATGTTGATATATGGCTTTCACTTGCATGGTAGAGTTTTAACTTGCACTTGTAGATGTAGCGATGAACTGTGTTAACTGACAATGGTTTTCTGAAGTGTTCCTGAACCCACGTGGTAAGATCCTTTACACAATGATGTTGGTTTTTAATGCAGTGCCGCCTGAGGGATCGAAGGTCACAGACATTCAATGTTGGTTTTCGGTCTTGCCGCTTACATGTAGAAATTCTCCAGATTCTCTGAATCTTCTGATTATATTATGGACTGTAGATGATGGAATCCCTAAATTCCTTGCAATTGAACATTGAGGAAAATTGTTTTTAAACTGTTGGACTATTTTTTCACACAGTTGTTCACAAAGTGGTGATCCTCACCCCATCTTTGCTTGTGAATGCTAAGACTTTTGGGGATGTTCCTTTTATACCCAATCATGCCACTCACCTGTTTCCAATTAACCTGTTCACCTGTGGAATGTGCCAAACAGGTGTTCTTAGAGTATTTATCAACTTTCCCAGTTTTTTGTTGCCCCTCTACCAGCTTTTTTAAACATGTTGCAGGCATCCATTTCAAAATGAGCAAATATTTGCACAAAAACAATAAAGTTTATCAGTTTGAACTTTAACTATCTTGTCTTTGTGGTGCATTTAATTGAATATAGGTTGAAGAGGATTTGCAAATCATTGTATTCTGTTTTTTATTTACATTTCACACAACATCCCAACTTCATTGGAATTGGGGTTGTACCATTGTACTCCTGCTTTATTACATGTATGCTACACTGTTGCTTTACTACTAGTAATATAGCAATACTATGCTATTGTACTGCAATATTATTAAAACTAGTGATGAAACTTGTGGTGTTGTGTAGCAACTTGACTCCACGTTATTTGTTTCAAACATACACAGGGATAGATTTTTTCATAAAACCCTGGAGAACGGAAAGCTGATAAATCAGAGCTTGAAGAGTATTGAAACTTTCTTGGAACTGCGCAAACCGTAAAGTGACTCTGGCAAACTGTCACAACAGTAACGTCAGTATAAATGACACCAGACCTTCCGCTGCTGTAATCCATCCCGATCCATGAAAACTGAAATTCCACCTGCAGCTCAGTGTGATGGGCTTCAGCAGAGTTCGGATCATAAACATGAACAACTTTCGCTCTTTGGCAGAAATACTGAAATGTGGTCTGAGCTGTCACCATAACCCTGAACCAGAAAAGCACCAGAAAAAGAACGAACACTAGAAAATACTGATTCATGAAAATAGATATCTATGTGCAAAAAACATTTAAGTGTTCAGATGTGGATGTGGATTTAGTGTTTCTACACTAAAACTACTTTAGTTCTTGAATGTTGCAGTTAGTTCTCTTTGGTATCAACCAGCGATTGAGCCGATACAGTCACCACCTGCACCGCCAATGGAGGGGCTCCTGGAAACTGGTTAAGACATTTTATCAGTGCTTTTAATTTTGTTAGAGGTAGAAAAACTCACTTCGTGGACAGAAAGTAAGAGACAAAATTAAGACATTTTCAATAAATATATACCAGTGTTTAAGTGGCATGGTTCTTAAAGAGGGAAACTCACACTGGAGTATAAGATTCACCTTTTTTCTATATTCTCTTTAATTTGGGATTTTTGTGCATTGTTGTAGTGTAGTTTTTGTTAATAGCATTTCATTATTTTGTTTTGTTTAGTGTCTTGATTCTTGAGAAAGTCCTACATAAGTAGTCATTATAATTGTTATTAAAAACAAATGTGTGGTTTTTCTGTATATAGGTCACACTGGAGTTTAGTCACAGTACCTCTCAAACTTGTAAAAGAAAATATGTGACTTATACTCGGGGATATACCTGTTCTCCCATCAGAGGGCCCAGGGCTCTCCATACGAAATTCTACCAGAAGATGGGCCGATACACGAGCGTGGCCAAAATCAGAATGTCAATTTTAATAAAATGTTTAATTTTATCACAAATAAAAAACATTTATCACAATTAACTCACCTGATTGTGTCCTTTTTATTGTTCCTCATTCATTAACTGTATTCCATGTAATTTCAATTAATTTCAGATGAGTGTTTAACCAACTTTCTTCAAAAAAGGCTGTCGGCCAGTGCTTGGACTTATATATATATATAGATATAGATATAGATAGATAGATATAGATATAGATAGATAGATCATAAATTAAAGTTTTATGGGACTGTAGGTTAGCTGTAGGTTAGGCTTACCTTTGCATTCGAGGCTTGCCATGTACTGTATGTTTAATAGAATTTTTTTTTTATATTATATTTTTTGTTACCTTTTCCCTACAATCAAGTAACACATAACTCTTTTTGAGCAGATCCAGCAAAGTCAGATATGTATGTGTAAAATGTCACTACGATCGTGTTATGATAAAAGCATCAAATTTTGCACCGACGTTGTTTAATGTATAGTTTGTTTGTTTGTTTGTTTTTAATAGATATGCCAAGCACATTTTAAATCAATGTAATTGTGGTTGGACTGGATTCAACATGCAAGAAAACATAGAATATGACACTTATGTCATACAGACACAAATGAATTGTCATGTTCTTTGCTTTCTTACACTCTAAATCCATTTCAAACACAATTACATTGATTACAAAATTGAGCTTGGCATGGTTTCTATTTATTATTATTATTATTATTATTATTATTATTATTATTATTATTATTATTATACTGCATATCAAGCAATACCTGTTAAAATTTTCTTGCTTTTATCATAAAATGCACACTTGCTGTCATCCTTTCACAGTTTTAAACCAGTTTATTTATTGGTGAAATGCTCAGACTGGCTTCCAATCAAGATCATAAATCAGAGCTGAATCAATTCTGTGATTGGAACTTGATAACCTGTCAGACTAGTTTTGCACATCATCTTTGAAGTTGATGAATTTCAGACATTTGGACTGTAAGATATTTAATTTGCTGCAATCAGCGATCAACACATCTGGTTTTATACAGCAGGAGGGCTGAGCTGATTATTTGTCATAATTTATACTCAAAGAAATTCAGATGTATTCATTATATGTCAGTATGATTACTGTGCTAATAAAAAGGAAGAACTTGAAAATCGTTACATTTAAAAAATGATCAAACTTCTGATTTTAGTGGGTTTACAGAAAGCTAAATTCTAAATCAGAATTACTGTCACTCCTGACTTTTAAGGCTTCTAAACATCTTTCAAAAGTAATGCAAATGTGACTTTTTGACTTTATCAAAATATTTTATAAAATGTTACTGAGGAATAATAACGAAAAAAGTTTCAAAACAGTGACATAAAATACATAAAGTGTGTCACACAGTTTTCTTGAAATACAGTATGTCAAAGGATGGACACATGAACATCTTCTTGGGCTTCATTTCCATCAATCATTAAGAAATACGAATATTATGGTACTGTATGGTAAATCTGTCTGGAGTATGTAGTTCTCAAAAACTGAGTCACCATGCAAGAATGCCACTAGTGAGGGAAGCCACCAAGACACCCAGACAGCTCTAGTTACAGGCTAGTTAATGTACAAAAATGGGACAAGTGGAAGCCACCGGGACACACAGACAACTTCTGTGGCTATGATTTGAAAAACTGTGCATAGTGCAACTTTTGTGTGTTGCCTCTTTTTTTTCCTGGAATCTACTTGCACAGGCCTCTTTATGATGTCATCACGGCCTACAGAGGCCTGCTTTCTCTTGTCTCTGAAGGGGACTCCACTTCCTAGTCTCAAACCAGTTTATTTATTGTATAACTGATCATGCCCCTGCACAGTTTCTCCAGTCACAGCCACAGAAGTTGTTTGTGTGTCTCGGTGGCTTCCACTTGTCCCCTTTGTGTGCGGTCAGTCCCTTTTTGAAAACTCCAGACAGATTTGTCATAGAGCACCACACTGTTTGCATTTCTTGACGACTGACAGAAATGAAGCCCAATAAAATGTTCATGTATCCATCCCCTGATTTGTGGAAAGACAGTTAGCTATAAAACATGATGATTTACTGTAAATTCATCAAAGTGTGGCAATAACTGTGTCACGTGTACTTTGTTGTCTTGCATTTTTCACTTCACTATATGAAAGCATTTTGTTGTTGTCATTGTAAAGTGTGTCTTTGTTGTTGTGAATAACTTGCGGCTCGTCAGTTGTACAACATTTCTGTCAGATTTGAATGCGATGTGGAGCTGATTTATGGTTTGGTTAATCTGTTTGCGGGATATATTTGGACTGTTGGCCAGACAGAAGAAGGCATTTGATGAGGAATGCAGCCGGAGAGGCGCTGCAGCTCCCAAACCAAATTTAGAGTCTTTAAAAACAGATGCATGAGGATAACTGCAAAGGGAACTTTGGTCTAAAAGAGATCTGCTGTATTATTCTTATTAATAAGTTAATAAAAGTAACCTGGTGCCTGAGAATCCTATGAAAGGTTGCAGTCATTTTTTTTTTTTTTTTTTTTGGATCACTTCTGTTTCTGGGCTTTAAGAGGACAAAAATGAGCTGCTGCTGTTGGAGACGTCTTTACGTTCAGAGACAGCTGTTTTTCTTTGTTTCTTCTAAGTGACGTAAACCTAAAAACAGCCATTTCGGGACTAAATTTAGCTTTTGACAAGGGGATTTCTACAATTGTGGCACTTTGCAGATGTTTAACATGAAACTCACTCACTCGTCTTCAACCGCTTATCTGGGATCAGATCGTGGGTTTAACATGAAACTACAATTAAATATTTTAAATCTTTCTTTGACTAAACAACATTTATAGCCTGATTTACCAAAGACCAGTCTCATGCTTTTTTTATGTGCCCCTGTCACGAAAAGCGGCCCCTTTTCGTGACGCCTTCCCTTAACTTTAGCCCTAACTCCCCAGACCCCACCCCCCAGCACCTCGCATTTCGTGCCCATGTCATGAAAATAGTGCAGCAGATTAGTGAAACAAACATGCAAATGGTGATAAAAGCATCAAATTCAGCAGAAATACTCCTTAGACACTCCTCTTTTGAAAAAACTATTGGCCACTTGACTTTTCAATCGGTGGTCAGGTAGGGGTCAATTGAAGAATTACACAGAGGTCAAAATTAAAGATGATCCAATCATATTGAAAAATATTCCACATCATTTGCCTGATCATAAAGATTCCAAAAAGGTATAGTTTGGGCTATCTGTGACTGAATTCTATGGAGTTACGGGAAGAATGGTGACAAAAGGTCAGTTTCATTTTGTACAGGGGTCAAAAGTTAAAGTTCCTCCAATTTTGGTAAAAAGTGATGCAGATTATTGGTTGACCTCATAGGATTAATAAATGGAATAGTTTTGATAGTGTTGAATGTTTGGTCTCCAAAGTAAAGGTCAGACAAGGTCTACGTCTATTGGATTCTATGACATGTGACATATGTTACCCTGTAACATGATAAGTAAGGATGATACATGGTCCAAACTATTCCTTTTTAAAACCATGTTAACTCAACTAGTAATATGCATCACTTTTTACCAAAATTGGAGCAACTTTAACTTTTGACCCCTGTACAAAATGACACTAAACTTTGTCACCGTTCTTGCTGTTTTTATCCCGTAACTCCATAGAATTCAGTCACAGATAGTCCAAACTATACCTTTTTGGAATCTTTATGATCAGGCAAATTATGTGGAATATTTTTCAATATGATTGGAGAATCTTTTAATTTTGACCTCTGTGTAATTCCTCAATTGACCCCTACCTGAACACCGATTGAAAATTCAAATGGCCAATCGTTTTTTTTTCAAAAGACGATTGTCTGAGAAGTATTTCTGCCGAATTTGATGCTTTTATCACCATTTGCAGGATTCCCCTCTAAATATTCTCTTATCCGCTGCACTAAAAGTGCCTCATTTTCATGACACTTTTTTTTATTGTGCTATTTATAATCCTCCCCCTTCTCCTAACCATAGCATAACGGAGTTGTCTCCCCTCCCCTAACCCTAACCATAACCCTAACCCTAACCATAACTCCCCCCAGGTCCCCCCCCCACCAGCATGCCACATTTTGTGCCGCTGTCACGAAACAAATTTGTGCTCCTGTCACTAAAAGTGCCCCTTTTTCATGACACCTTCCCCTAACCCTAACCATAACCCCCCCAGACCCCCCACCCACCAACACCACGCATCTCGCACCCCTGTCACAAAATGAATTTGTGTCGCCGTTACAAAACCAACCCATTTTCGTGCCCCAGTCACAAACCCATAGATTAATGTACTTTTTGTGATGCCGCCACGACTGCCGTAACACTATGTTGGGAAGGGAGAGACTTACGTTATGGTTATGTTTAGAGTTAGGAGAAGGGTTAGGATTAGAAATAGTGAAATAAAATTTTAAAAAGCCATCACGAAAATGACTCATTTCATGATGGGGGGCACGAAAAAATAAAGCATGAGACTGGGCTGGCACAAACACCATAAGCTCCCACCAAAAAAAAAAAAAAAATGTGCATGCTGATTTCCAAATGTGTGCACTGAGGATTGCACCTTTCAAATGTGCAAAACATTGCATATTGTCCATTTATCATGTTTGTTTTTGTGAATATGCAATTCGGCATGTGTCCACCGAGTGCTCAAAATTGTGGGAGGTAAACATGCTAATAGGTGATGTTGCACATGCAATAAGGTTTATGAAAATAATGTAATTTGCAAGTTCTGATTGGTGTCTATATACTGTGGATTTAAGTGTTAATTTATTTTGCTCAACAGACTGCTGTTTCAGTAGCTGAGACGTCACCACCTCCTCATAGACAGAATAAATAAAAAAAAAAATCACTGTAAACATCTGGCATATTTAAAGATTTAACCATTAGCATTATGTTTGTTTCATTGAGATCAAATCCTCCGTCTGTAACAGGTGGACCATAGTTCGTCCTTTTCTGCACTGAGCACAAATTACATTTTAGTACCACTCCTGATTGTTCCTGTTACTGATGGACTTTAAAGTCACTTTCACATGAAGGCAGCAACAAATTTAATGAAAACTTACATAAAATTGTTTCTCTAATGCGAACCTGTGTTATAGTTTTGTGGTGAACAAAATGAAAACGAACCTGTAATCAATTCTAATTAGTTAAGTTTGTACTCACCCTGTGGCATGCTTTGTCCACAACACACACCACACACACACACACACACACACACACACACACACACACACACACACACACGCATTCCAAAGTCTGTGTGGGACAATCACAGTTGATGTTATCTGTTCTGTGTGCATACACTGCAAAAAAGAGAATAGTTCTCTGTTTGTTCCATAATTATTCTCCAGTTTGTTCAAACATCATTGATGGAACAATAGTTAAATGTCTGAAATAGCAGATTCCCCCCTTTTTTTTCTTTCTTATTGCCAGCATGTGAACATGTTCAGTTATGTGGCAGAGTTTGTTTGCAAGAGTGTGAAAGGACCACACCTGCAAGTGACTGCTTGAATTTCGTTTTGCGCTGTCATATGTCATGTGCACAGTTATTCTTAGTAAATCATCCACAAAAAAATTCTCTAACCCAATGCACAAAAGTTTAGAAAGCTCACACAATTGAACACTCATTGTAGGAAATCAATCCCACCTGCCCAACGTCTATTGTAATTTTTGTGGAATAAAGTCAGAACAACACACGAGCAATACTGACTGACCTCTAGTGACCATCAGGGCCCTGCAATTAGCAGCATAAGCATCTTGGTAAACATGTCTGCCTTTATTTTACAATAAGGTCATTGTGCAACAAAATTGCCAACATGACCAAAAATGTGAGGTTCATTGATCCCCACCTGGATCTATAAGACCCCCAAATTTCAGAGCTGAATATGCAGCACATTTTATGGAGTTACTTATGGAAATTGCGCAGACCCACTGACTCTATTGATCCTTTGCTTTTCCTGCTAATTATGAGAACAGTAATATTTCTTTTTATGTGATTTGTGACAAAATTGCTCTAATATTTTAAAGTGCACTGTGTCCTAGAATGTAAAGTAAAGCATTAACGTTTTATCAAATCAATTCAATCATTTTTTATATAGCGCCAAATCACAACAAACAGTGGCCCAAGGCCCTTTATATTGGAAGGCAAGGCCATACATAATTATGTAAAACCCCAACGGTCAAACGACCCCCTGTGAGCAAGCACTTGTGGCTAACAGTGGGAAGGAAAACTCCCGTTTTAAACAGGAAAGAACAGCCAGCAGAACCAGGCTCAGGGAGGGGCCAGTCTTCTGGCTGTGACTGGTTGGGTGGCTGAGGGAGAGGAACCAGAAAAAGACATGCTGTGGAGGGGAGCAGAGATCGATCCTATGATTAAATGCAGAGTGGTGCATACAGAGCAAAAAAGAGAAAGAAACAGTGCATCATGGGAACCCCCCAGCAGTCTCCGTCCTATAGCAGCATAACTAAAGGAGATGGTTCAGGGTCACCTGATCCAGCACTAACTATAAGCGTTAGCAAAAAGGAAAGTTTAAATAAAGCCTAATCTTAAAAGTAGAGAAGGGTATCTGTCTCCCTGATCTGAATGGGGAGCTGGTTCCACAGGAAAGGACCTGAAAGCTGAAGGCTCTGCCTCCCAGGTCTACTCTTACAAGACCCTAGGTAACTACAGTAAGCCTGCAGTCTGAGAGCGAAGCGCTCTATTGGGTGATAGGTACGACGAGGTCCCTAAGATAAGATGGGACCTGAATTATTCAAACCTTATAAGTAAGAAGAAGAATTTTAAATTCTATTCTAAATTAACAGGAAGCCAAAGGAAGGAGAGGCCAATATGGGTGAGATATGCTCTCTCCTTCTAGTCCCCGTCAGTACTCTAGCGCAGCATTTTGAATTAACTGAAGGCTTTTAGGGAACTTTTAGGACAACCTGATAACCTGATTTTATGCACAAACATCAAGCACAATAAACTTCTCATGTACCTTCCCCCGTCAGAGAACTCTATTCACATCTCTGATTATGACATTTTCAAATTTCATATTTCACATTTTGTTTTATTACAAAAAGGAAGGAACTGGAAAAACAATTAAAGATAAGCACAGAAAACATTAGCAATTACAGCAGAATAATAATAATAATAATAATATAAATAATATAAAATAGAATCAAACATGTTAATTTTTACCTGATTGCATTAGTTGGTCAGTTTCTGAGCAGGTTTAATAAAAAAAAATATCAGCAGACTCAAGTGATAGGCAGAAAAGTATAATGCAGCCTGGAATACACATTCAATTTTTGATTGTATTTTTTAAAGTAGCAGGTATAAAAGATTTTTTTAAATGACTAATCGTTAAAATGTCTTTGATAGAAAGGTTTGTAGAAAATTGTGGCAGATACTTTAACATGTTTATACATCTAGAGGCAAATCTGGATTTTGTAGATATTAAGCCTTGCTTGATTCACACAGTTTTAAATGACTTTTTTTTTTATATTAATTAATTTTCTTTTTTTTTTTACAAAAGTACACAGTAAATTTTAAAGTTAAAGTTCTAATGCCACCGTTTTGCTGGATATCTGCTGGACATGTGGCATTAAATGGGCACAGGTCTGCTCTCAGTTATCATGCATTAGCTGCTTTGCCAAAATTAGTCCAATAAGAGACATTAAATTATAAAAAAAAAAAAAATTCTTGGTTGCAAGATTGGGAAAATCCGAGATTCGAGTTTCCATCAAATGCAGCATGAATTTTCAACTGTGTAGTAGTGCTGCCTGCTTCATGTCATCTGCAAACTGGCACAGAAGAAACTCACTGTATTTACCATGGAATCCTTTTCCACTTATAAAATTAGCAGTAATTTTGTATTGTACCACAGAAAAAGGTATTTTACAATAACTAAATTTCAATACAAAGTAATTTTTTTGTAAATTTTTGTGAAATATCAAATAGTTATACACCTTTAAATCAACTCAGCAGTAGATGCACATGGTTCCATTGGGGGAACAAAAGTTAAATCAACTTATCGCATTGAAAACATCTTCACCTCTGATGCAGTTCATGAACAATATGTTAGTGTTGATTTAACACTATACCAGCATTAATTTAACACTATGATAGAGGTGATTATAGCATTGATTTAACACTATTATGGTATTGATTAAACACTATAATAGCATTATTTAACATTGTGATGGAGTTGATTTAACACTGATAACATTTATTTAACAGTGATAGTATGTAAACACTCGGATATAGTTGATTTAACAGTATAATAAACGATTATTAACTGAGCAACCGGTGTTAAATTTTGTTTATTATATGGCTGTTTGGAGCTGTGTTTTGATCTTGTTGGTCTTCATTTCGCATGTGCACTTCGAGCTCGTTTGCTGTTAATTCCTCCAATTCAAACTCATCAGTGTAATAAAATTTGCGAATGGTTCTCTTCATCACTCATAATTTCTTTGTTTGTGTTTTGCTTTATTTTGTGCCATGAAAATTGTAAAGAAAGTCACAAATCTGATACGCGATCTGGACCAGTTGTCATGGTAATGATGTGACTGGGAAAATATCAAACCGGAAATCAGCCAATGAGAGCACGTATACTGTCATAGCTATATAATTATTATTATTTTTTGTACATTCTAGTCTGCAAACTATATCAACCTGTTTTTGAGACATTTATAGTTGGACAAACTTTAATTGAACTGTATTTCATGGCGTGGCTGCGTCATATGATAACACAACAATTTTGGACATTGTATTGTCATTAACACACATTTGTTGTTCATGACAAGGTGTCACATGTTGAACTTGGCATCAAAATGTTTTTGCAAGATTACTGGGCAGCGCAGTCTCATTTGAGGGCAGGCGCTAAAGGGGTAAATATGACGTACCTGATGCAAATTCTCTACTTCCAGGGACAGAAACATGGTACTTTCTCTGAGTTTTTGGACAAATTACATGCAAACAAAGTGAAAATGCAAATAAAAGTGACGATGCGGTGGGATGGTGGACATGTGTTGTGGTTTGTTTATCACCCGGAGCACAAACATGTTGAGGCGGTTTTGCAGGCGAGAGAACACAGCTACTCAAAAAAGATTATGCGCACCACAGTCTCACTTGAGGGTGGGCGCTAAAGGGGTAAAATATGGCGCATATGACCTAATTTCTCTGCTTCCAGAGGAAAAACACACAGCATTTTCAATGTTATAACTGACTTTAAAAATGGCTTAACATATTACATTATTTTCTTTCAAACAAGCTTTCAAGCTCTCTTTTGCAGCTAGCTACATGCTAACTAGGCAAGCCAGTTAGCTTGACATGTTTTGTAGCAAATGGACAAACTAGTAAGATAATTTTGTCAAAATTATTATTTTTTGTACTTTCTAGTCTGTAAACTATATCAAGCTGGTTTTGAGACATTTATAGTTGGACAAAATTTAATTGAATTGTATTTCCTGGCGTGGCTGTGTCATGTGATAACACAACAATTTTGGACATTGTATTGTCATTAACACACATTTGTTGTTCATGACAAGGTGTCGCGTGTTGAACTTGGCATCAAAATGTTTTTGCAAGATTATTGGGCACCAAAGTCTCACTTGAGGGTGGGCACAAAGGGTAAACTATGGCGCATATGACCTAATTTCTCCGCTTCCAGGCAAAACAACAACAACAACAAAACCCCAGCATTTTCAACGTTATAACTGACTTTAAAAATGGCTTACCATATTGCATTATTTTCTTTCAAACAAGCTTTCAAGCTCTCTTTTGCAGCTAGCTACACTTTTCATGACTGCTTAGTTGATTACAGGCAAAAACAAACAGTTGTATATATGTTGTATTATATTGCACAATGCGAGCGGAGGTCCCCATAATTGGTCAAATCCCATGATATCATGCAGGGTTCGTACAATGCAGGTGTGCCCACTGGGTTCTCACCTGTCTGATGTCAGATCTGTGAATATCATTTGTGTATTCGGTAATCCGACTAACAAGCCTTGTCAGTAAACGCACACCGAGACACAACATGCTCAGTAAGTCCACAGAAACAGAACTGAATTGCAGAGGGATTCAAATCTGTGACCTTGCTCTGCTGTGAGGCAGCAGAGCGAACCACTGTACATCCTAACCTCTGGCTGTATCCCACACAGCCATCTCTTTAGTGCTGCTTAATTAGTGCAGTTGGATTGACTGACTAGTGTCCATGTTGGTCTCTGGGTAAATACTGTGGAATGGTTCTTTATTGACCAATTAGGGAGCAGCCGCACAGAGGACGACGCGCTTGCCTAAACCCGCCGTGCTACAACTCAATATACACTTCTGTTGTGGGCATCAAGGATTGACTCTCATTACTTTGATGGGGCCCTGTGAGGTTCCAGCATTGATCATCACTGACTCACATAAAGACCCAATGCTAACTTAGCATTTAAGGAAAGAGTTTCTTCATGACTCCTCCCACCATGGACTTTACGAAACATACTATCCTTCAGACTGGAGGTATTATTTTTAAGGGACATATACAAATGTAAGTCAAAAGCAGATGCAAACAACACAAAAAGGCCACAGGTGGGAATCAATCACATGACCTGCTCACTGTGAGGCAAAGGTGCTTACCGCTAAGCCACCCTGCTGTCCTGTATAATGCCAACAAATAAAGATAAATAAAACAATAAAAATAATTCCTGGAACCTTTGACCCTCAAAAATGTTGGTCAGAAAAAGCAATGAGACATTGAGCTTTATCCACAGTTGCTCAAACATGAGTCATTTAAGATGGTTACCTTGAATTTTGAAATCTTATAGTGGTGATGTTCATCTGTTTGACATCTAACCAAAATATAAGTAGGTGGCACACAGAAGCATGACCCTGAGCCTAAGTAGCATCCTAGTTCATCTGATGCTTAAACGTTAGGGATTTAAAATGTGGCGTGGTTTGTTTTTCTTTTGACAAATGTTGTTAAGTGATGTTGCTTTCTGTAATCCTTGTCAAACAGATGAAAGCAGGACTATGACCTTGAGTTTCAGCAGTGGTCATATTTACACAGTACATAAAAGATAGATATTTAACAAGTGTGTCTTGGTTGTTTTTTTTTTTTATGTGCCTGTAAAGTTGCTCTCTATAACTAAAAGGTAAAAGCAACACTATGCTTATGACCTTGAGTATGAGCATGAGTATGACCTTGATCTTCATTGTCATTCAGATTATTCAGCAATTATGATATTTAAAAAGCATAGCTTGACTTCTTTTTTTATAAATATTGTTATAGTAAGTTTCTCTCTGTGATTTTTGACAAAAAAAAAGGCTAAAGGAGGAGTATGACCTTGAGCGTCAGTAGCATCCAAATTATTTTATGGTTAAGAGAATTAAAAAAGCATATCTTTATTTGATTTTAAATGTTGCTTACTGTAAACATGCTCTCTGTGATCTTTGAAAAAAGGCAAATGGAGGAGTATGACCTTGAGCTTCAGCAGTGTCAAAACTATTCAGTGGTTAAGAAATTTAAAATGCACAGCTTGATTAATTGAAAGAGTTGCTATCAGGAAGTGCATCAAATTGTTAAACTAGATGGTGTGGGAAATATTTAGAGAAAGAAGACTTGAATATGGTAAAGGTATGTACTCTAATGTAGTGTCTGTACTGTGAAACATTCTTTGCTCTTAGCTCTGCAGTGAATCAGGCAGGCAGACAGAACCACATGGCTATTTTTCACAACTGTAAGTTATGTTTTTCCAATAAAAATTGCTTCCCTTCCATCAGTTTATGTGGCAAAACCTTCCTTGTCCTAAAACTCAAGAATTGTAAACTCTCAAAATATTGTGTGTGTGTGTGTGTGTGTGTGTGTGTGTGTGTGGTGTGTGTGTGTGTGTGTGTGTGTGTGTGGTGTGTGTGTGTGTGTGTGGACGTCAAAACTCTGCCTTCCACAAAGTCATGCATTTCTGATATTTATAAATGCCTGTTGTTAGTTGTTGTTGTTTTTTTTCATTTTTTTTTCAGTTTTGTTTAATTGAATTGTGGGTTTCAAGTAGGAAATGTACAGAAGCCCTGAAATGTTCACATCACCCACTAGATGGCGACATAAACTACTCAAATGTGGTGCAAGGTCTCGACTATTTATTCATTTGAGAAGTTACTTTTGTTGAAAATAAGATGGGCTGACAGACAAAAATAAACTTGCTGCTGTGTCCAGCCCTTTCAATTTCAATTTAATTAGCTTATAATGCTCCAAATCACAGCAAAAGCCATCTCAAGGTGCCTTACATGGAACAATTCAACATAAAATTAAATAAATAAATAGTTAAAAATGAATTAAAAAAATTCAAATACATGATTAAAAACAGAAATAAAAGAATAAAACAGATAAAAAATAAAACTATTCATAAGAAAGAGAATAAAATGGGTTTTCAGTCTTGACTTAAAAATGTCCACGGACTCTGACTGCCTCACGGACGCAGGAAGACTATTCCTCAGGGTGGGTGCACGATGACTAAAGGCTATTTGACCTGCTGACTTCTTCACCCTGGGAACACAGAAATGTCTCGCATCCTGCAACCGCAAAGCCCGGGCTGGCACATAAAGTTCCACCAGATCAGCCAGATAAGATGGTGCCAGTCCATGAACAACTTTATAAGTCAATAACAAAACCTTAAAATCTGCTCTCACAGAGACAGGGAGCCAGTGCAAAGATGCCAAAATGGGTGTGATATCTTCAGACCTTCTGCTACATGTCAAATGTCCTGCAGCAGTGTTCTGAAAGTTGTCTTTAAGGGTAATTTACTTATACAAAAGAAAATCTTAATTGAGGGAAATCAGAAACATTCAGTTAAAGATTCTGCACAGAAGTGATTATTTTCAAACTTTCAAGTTAATTCAATTTTATTTTATTTGCTGTATATCATTCCAAATCACAACCGAAGTTAACCCAAAGCACTTCACAGGTGGAAGGTAAAGCTTCAACAGCCAGGCTCAAAGGGTTGACCACCCATTTAAACCACACCAACCAACACCAACCAGACTGCTCCTTCCCAAGTGCAGGACCAACAGACTGAAAAACTCCTTTGACCCTCAGGCCATCAGACTGTACAACTCCTTGCTCAGGGGGAGGAGGAGTAACAGGAAGACAGGGGAGGGAAGGAGAGGAAAGTAGTAGAACAGTAAGCCAGTAGCAAGCAGTATTTCTTGTATTTAAATTTGTATTTACATCTTGCAAATTGTTTTTTCTTCTACATTTGATACTCTGTGTGCTTCTTACCCTGTGTGCTGCTACACAATGCTGCTGGAACCTCAATTTCTCTGAGGGAGTCTTTCCAAAGAATTAATAAAGTTCTATATAATATAATCTAACAATAATAGAATTACATTTTAAAACAAATACTATATTACAACTAATGGAAAAACAACAGTGGGCAAACAAAGTGCTAAAAAAAAATGAACACAACTAAGTTGACATCAAATGTATGATAAAGAAAACAGGTGAGTCTTTAACCTGGACTTAAATGAGTCCACAGAATCAATTATCTCAGTGTGCAAACCATTCCACAACAAAGGTGCATCATAAGAAAAAGCTCTGCTGGTTTCTTCTTGCATTCCAAGCAGTTTGAAAAACTGCCATTCCTGAAAATAACTGTCTAGAAATTAATGCACAAACTCGTGTCGTAACCTTGCAGTTCAAACACATAAATGAGTGAGAAAATGAATTTATCCATGTGTGACATTTTATAAACTTGTGCTATATGTACAGAGATTTTGAACATACGAGTATATGAGAAGTTTGACACTTTGGTGGTTGAAGTTGTGATCTCAAGTAAGATTTGACAGGTCTGAACACATTCCAAAAAATTTGGTACGATTGTTTAGAAATTCTGTCATTGTCATATTTACGTGCATCACCTCATGTCAGCAGTGAATTTGTTGTGCGGTTTACAACAAGCAGCAGTGACCACGAAAGTCACCAGATCAAAGCTCTTGGACAGGAAAGAAACTTCAGAAACACACTCATGTTAACATGTATAACTTCAAACACCTGCTCCTATTTCCATCTGATACAGGTTATTCTGATGAAGCATTCTTGGTAATCATATTTAATATAAACGCAAAGACTTCTATAAACTGTGTAATCATCAGCTGGGTGATCACGTGACAAAAACTTTTAAATGGTGGATGTTGTGATGCACGTGTTGAGCATGTGCACGGATATTTGCAGGATTGTGCATGAAATATTGTGTATAACGTTTCATACATATTGCTTCCTGAGAAGATACTGGGTGATGTAATTATTCCCCTCAGTCTTAGAAATGAAACATACAAGCTTAGGCATAAAATGTTGAATTTAATTGATAAAGTTAAGGTAACTTTTCCCACATAACATTGTTAATTAAGTGCAAAATAACATTGCCATTGACATTAATTAAATCAAATGACATTAATTAAATCTAATGAAACATTATTACTTAAATCCCAATATTGTGTTGCACTTAATTGACAAAGTTATGTGGGAAAAGTTACCTTAACTTTATCAATTAAATTCAACCATTTTATTTCTTAGAGTGCTGCAGCAATCACAGACAAGTACACATTACTGTGCAAAAGTAAAACAAACTTACTTTCTGTTGGGATCCAGTCAGTGTTGCCACAGTTACTTTGAAAAGTTACTTTTTAGTTATTTTTTGTTAGTTACTTTTCTCAATCTTAAAAACAGCCAAGTTAGATTACAAGTTACTTTATTAGCTACATTCAGCAGTTGCCGACAAGTTGCCCGCACTTGCTAATGAAGTAACTGTACAAAGTAACTGTAAAATGTAACTGTAAAAAGTAATAAATAAAGTAACTTTACAAAGTAACTGTGGCAACACTGGATCCAGTGCATCAAAAGCAGTGTTGCCACAGTTACTGTGAAAAGTTACTTTATTAGTTATTTCATACAGTTACTGTACTTCATTAGGAGCTTTATGCAGTTACTTTATTGGGAGCTGCAGGCAACTTGTAACTAATAAGTAATGCAACTAATAAGTAACTAGTAATCTGGTGTTTATATTGTGTATTTATATTCATATTTATATTTGCAAACCGTTTTTCTTTTTCACTTTTGATACTCTGTGTGCGTCTTACCCTGCGTACGTTACAATGCTGCTGGAACCTCAATTTCCCTGAGGGCAGCCTTACCAAGGGTTCTATCTAATCTAATCTAATTTAATCTAATCTAATTGTGTTAATTTTTAAGATTAAGTAATCAGCAAAGTAACTAATAGTTACTTTTTCTGAGTACTCAATCTTAAAAAATAATAAAGTTAAATTGCTAGTTACTTTATTAGTTACATTCAGCAGCTGCCGACAAGTTGTCTGCAGCTGCTAATGAAGTAACTGTGTAACGTTACGTAATTATGTTTAAAATAGCTAATAAAGTAATTTTAAAGTTACTGTGGCAACACTGATCAAAAGTAAAAGTTTAATCACATTTTCCTTATTATGTCCTCTTTTATTTTGATGAGTTGCAAGATGAGACTGGGTTGTTTTTAATTATGTTAAAAAAAAACTGGAGAGGCTGGAGTCTTCCACATCTATCTATCTATCTATCTATCTATCTATCTATCTATCTATTATCTATCTATCTATCTATCTATCTATCTATCTATCTATCTATCTACACCGAAAAAGAGAATGTTTGAACCAACTTTAAAAAGTGTTACAATTTTGTAAGTTAGAGTGATTTAACTTTCAACTTAAGTTCAAACATCTTAATTCATTCAGGTTTTTACAAATTGTAACACTTTTTAAAGTTGCGTCAAACATTTCTTTTTTCAGTGTACCTATCTATCTATCTATCTATCTATCTATCTATCTATCTATCTATCTATCTATCTATCTATCTATCTATCTATCTATCTATCTATCTATCTATCTATCTATCTACACTGAAAAGAATGTTTGAACAAACTTAAAAAACTTACAATTGTAAAACCTGAATTAATCATTTGAACTTAAGTTTAACAGTTAAATCAACCCTAACTTACAAAATTAAGTTCAAACACTTAATTCATTCAGGTTTTTACAAATTGTAACATATTTTAAGTTGGTTCAAACATTCTCTTTTTCAGTGTATCTATCTATCTATCTATCTATCTATCTATCTATCTATCTATCTATCTATCTATCTATCTATTCATCTGGCTGTCTGTCTGTCTGTCTGTCCATTCATTCAGTGAATTTTGACATCAATATTTTACCTCCAGTGGTGGTAAAAGATCTTAAAATCCTAACATTTCTTTGTCAACCCCTCTTGTGTGTGTGTCCTTTCTGTGGGTCCACACCCCCAGTTTTGGATCCAGCAGCTCATTAGTGCTTCAATCATTTAATTTGGCATGTTCAGCTGCAAACGCTGACGTGTAAAGTTGGTGCAGCAGCACCGTCTGTGTGTCTGAGGGTTTCCTCTCACGGATGATAAAAATCCAGCACTCACATATTTCAGCAGTGGCGCTAAGTGGGTGATCTATCACGAGCACAGATATCATAACAGTGACGGTTTACGGTGATGCCGGAGATAAAGGAGCAGTCCACGTACAGCGGCGTGGCAGCAGGGTGACAGGCGGTGACAAGCCATGAGAGAGAGAGATTATTGGAACACACACACATGCACATGTACAGAAGGTGAGATATGTCTCCCAGCGTAGCAGCATACTCGACTGTAATCTCTTCGTCTACGAGATACGCTTCGATGACTGTTTCCAGAGGACAGCAAGTCGGAGAATGTCCCCGTTCACAGTCAAGTCAAGTCGTATTTTATTGTCAATAATTTTCCTCTTTAACATCAGTTGCACTACTATGATTAATGTAATGCATCCAGAAAGTATTCACAGCACTTCACTTTGTCCACATTTTGTTATGTTACAGCTTATTCCAAATGAACTAAATTCATGTTTCCCTCAAAGTTCTACTCACAAACACCCCATAATGACAACACGAAAAAGTGTTCTTTTTGGCTAATTTTTAAAAATAAAATTAAATAACTCACATGTACATAAGGGCCCCTTCATAGTACGAATAAGTACAAATCAGGGTGAAACACAGCGGAGCAGCTCATATGAGCAAACCGGCGAAACATCGATTCCGACGGACAGGCCATGAACGATCCCGGTGCGACAGTTTTGTGCACGCAACAGTGTCGTGCACAAGCCTTTCACAGCAGGAACACAATGCGAGCAACTGGAGCATGTGTAACTACATCCTGCAGCTGCTGTGAAAAAAAAGCCAGAAACTTTACCACTTGTTATCATCGCTGTCCCTATCAAAGGTGTGGACAAATGACTGAAATCAACAAAGAGATAAAGGTATTTAAAAAAAAAATTAAACCACACACCATAAAAACAACACCACATTTCATTGAATCCCTCTTATCGAGCGAACAATACAAGTATGAACCATCTGTTCCTCTGTAGATGACCCATGGTCACAGACATACAGTCAGTAATGCACTCTCATCATGTCCACATCTACTGGCCTGGTGTGTCCAGTCAGCCTGGCGTGTCCAGTCAGTGCCCTGCCCGACGCGTGTCCTGTGCATGATGTGCCACAGGACAGACACCGCATCATGTGGAACAGAGCTCACATGGGTGACGTGACATTCAGATCACCCACTGCATGTCATGATCTAGCTGTCCGTGGGGTAGACTGTCAACGTGTGGGCTGTGCACTTGCTACAGCCATTCACCACAGCAATATATGTTTTTATGTATGTTCATGTGAGGACAGCAAGCAGACACATGCGCATCACAGTGGACAGTTGTAAGTTCATGTCCATCCAAACACGGAACATGTCCCCCAGCTGTGACATCCAGAACCAGAGATCTCAACAGCAGCTGCTGTCGGCAGACGTGCTCCCTGTCAGTTCATCGCAGACACCAATGTGTCACTCTGTGTCTGTGTCATATGATCATTTCTTTTTAGTTATTTTTACTGCTATTTAGTTATTTCCGCCCTGTCTGCAACACATCCACCACATATGTTGCAGACGGGGGGGGGCGCAACACACACGCGATTCACATGCACGGCACATATGTTGCGGGGGGAGCCGACACTCTGACACGCCACATGTGCATTGCTGTTTTGCAATGCCACACTCGGGGCACTTAGACAAATTTCACATCCAGAACGAAAGTGATCATCTGCTCACTATTTTCATGTTGACAGTGTGAATGGCCACCGATTTTGTAAGTGCCAAGCGAGCGGTATTAGATGTTCATGTGTGTCACCTGGAATTTGACCGACACCTGCCGTGAGAGGGATTTAATGGGCTCTCAGACCGTACACTCTGTCTTTCAGCCACTGGTGTGCACAAATGTTGTAGCAACAGGTGTACAAGGCATTAGAGGTAGCTCTGATTTTACACGATTTGCATAAGTTTCCTGCTTCGTGCGCAGTTTGACCACATTTGTACTATGTATGAAGGGGCCCTAAGTATTCACACCCTTTGCTCAATACTTTGTTGATGCACCTTTCACAGCATCCCTTTGTACCGATTGTTCAGTTTCAACAGGCAGCCAGCTCTTGGAAGAGTTCTGGTGGATCCCAACACCTTCCATTTCTGGATGATGGAGGCCACTGTGCTCAATGGGACCTTCAAAGCAGCAGAAATGTTTATGTGATCTTATCATTTCTTATCATTAAATTTTCTTTTTAGAAGGAATCCATTTCTATGTCACCAGAAATAATCATCTTATTATTTATATGTGTCTTTTAAAAGTGTCCTAAGAGTTGCTTGAACCTTAAACAACCGTCAGACTCATTCAGGTGAAATTACTAACCAATATTTTGTTACTGTTTGAGTGTACATTGGACACCAAAGTCCACAAGAGGAAGGGCTTGATGTGTTTGAGGACAATCTACACTGATAAAAATATCTCCCGTGATTTACTTTAAAAAAATTAAGGCAACTTTTTGCATAAGATTTCTATGTAGCTAAAGCATAGAAACTACTTCACTGTTTTACTCAAAGAAATGCATTTTCTAACTACAGTCAGCTTCGTATTTCAAGTAAGATTAACTTACCTTTGCAAAATAATGCAACTATTTTTTTTTTTTTTAATGAAGTCAACCAGTAGTACCCTTAAAAACTTAGTTATCATTACTTGTATTGGCCCTAACCAATTTGGTGTCATAGGCAAGATTTTTAATGGACTGCACTCCCAACAATTAATTCACAGTGGTGTCAAAAGTACACACATTTGTTACTTAAGTAGAAGTATAGATACTGCAGTTTAAAAACACTGGTAAAAGTTGAAGTATCAACTTGACCTCTTTACTCAAGTAAAAGTGAAAAAGTATGTGCTCCAAAACCTACTTAAAGTATAAAAGTATAAAGTAACCTTTAAAAAAAAAAAAAAAAAGTAGATGCCACTATATGAATTGAAAGCTTAATTTAAAAACTGATTCGTTCTACATGTGGCCCAAGACCCAAAACCCCAAATTACCCCCCAACACCACCTGCACGAAAATGTTTCAATTCTAGAAGCTCTGAAATGCAATCTGGGACTATTCCAGACAATAAACTGCAGTGAGTGTAGCATCCATTTAGTGAAGGAAAAAAAAACAACTTTCCTTATTCAAATTAATTCCAGTAGTATTCTGCTCTTACTAGGATGCAGCAGTTTTCTAGTTTGGCAGATAGTTCTGGAGGAAATCACTGAAGAAATTAACAAACTGAAAATATGGTTTGACTGAAACAAACAGTCATTAAACTTAAATTAGACAGGGATGAAATGGAGGTGTAATAGTCACTAGGTGTTCACAGGAAACATTTATGTACGTATGTATTATTTATGTATGTTCATTGTTAGTTGCTTTTATATTTTCTGTTGTGTTTCTATTCAGGTTCTTTTTGCCTCTTTCTCTAGAATTGTATATAATAATAATTAGATTATTAATATATAAACAAAAATAAATTTAAGAAATATTACAATTTGAAAACAAATGCACCCGAACGTGATGAGAGCTGCAATTGCTAAATGCTAACTTTTAACATTGAAAATGCCATAGACACGCTAACGCGTTAGCGTCGCTCCCGTTTTTAAGTTATAAAATACATCTATCAACTGTTTCAGAAGACCATAACAGGTCGGTTTAACATAGAAAAGGTAAATAATACTCACAGAAGTATGCTCTTTAGGATTTTAGCGGGGAGAAATTAAGCGAAAGAAAGAAAGAATAAACGAAGCAATGGTCGAAGAATTGCTTCAATCTGCGAACCACTGCTTGGTTCACGGTTCAAAGCAAAGCCGCGCTGCAGAAAAGTTGATTACAGGCGCACATGACGTGAAATATATATATATATATATATAAACATTAAACTGAAGCCAAGAGTAACGAGGCTGTTTGTTTTAAAAATGTAAAGAATAGAAAGTACAGATACTTGTGTGAAAATGTAATGAGTAGAAGTCAGAAGTAGGCAGAAAAATAAGTAATGGAGTAAAGTATAGATACCTAAAAAGTGTACTTAAGTACAGTAACGAAGTATTTGTACTTCGTTACTTGACACCTCTGTTAATTCATCATATTCAATCAATCAAGTTTATTTCTAAAGCACTTTACAACAACCATTGTTGATCAAAGTGCTGTACACAGTTAAAAACAACCATAAAATGGAACATGTACATCTAAAATATATTACAGTTGTCAATTCACAGGGAGTCACAGCTCTATGTGTCAAAGGCCAATTGAAACAAATAGGTTTTCAGCCTTCACTTTGAACAAGGGCAGGGATGAGATGGAGCGTAAGTCCAGAGGAAGAGAGTTCCAGAGTTTAGAACCTGCCACGGCAAAGGCATGATCGCCCCACTGTCTGCACCTTGACCGTGGAACCACCAGCAGGTGTTGGTCTGAGGAGCACAAGGCTCTGCTGGGCTGGTGAAGGGTCAAAATGTCACTGAGGTAAGGCGGTGCGAGGCTATGGATTGAACTTAAGATGACCATCAAAAATTTAAATTGTATTTGAAACTGAACCAGGAGCCAGTGGAGGGAGTAAAGAACTGGTGTGATGTGGTCGTGTATGCAAGTGCTGGTGAGAAGGCAAGCAGCCGCATTCTGCACCAGCTGCAGACAGTAAAGAGAGGTTTGATTAAGTCCAGTGTATAGAGTGTTACAATAGTCCATATTATTGTGGGGAGCTGCATGGAACAACAAAGACCAAGCCAGAGCTTTGGTCTTTTCTGCACTCTGCCACAAAGAGGTGCTATTATTTTTAACATAACACCACATAGGAAAGACATCAAACAAATTACATTTTACAGTGCACTGTAAAATGTGCTGTAATGCACTGCAGGACAACAATTTACAGTGTTAGTGATTGCAGCATAAATCCAACAAGAAAATTTTGGTTGATTGTAACTGAAAAGATCATCTGAAATTACATAAATAAAACTTGTGAAGAAGAAACTGCATAAAGGTTTGTGTAATTAATGAATGTACATTGGTTCTTTAATGAGATTTTTCTGTACTTACAATAAACAAACCTTTTTGTTGTTAATATCACAGATTTAATTGTGTTGTCATTACATCCCCCAGATTCATTTTTCTTTGTGTAAATATCATGCAGAAGAGTCGCAGTGCATGGCTTGATGGAAACTGCAACCTGAGAAAGTGGGCTGTGAAGGCTGTGAGGGGAGACGAGGTGTTTATTAGAGGGGTCTGCGATAAAGTGAGTCACCCTGTGTGGTGTAGTGACCCTCATTCTGCTTACAGATGAATCAGAGCACCTCATCCCCCTGTGGTTATGGCAGACGACAGTTTGGTCCTGACACATGCCTGCTGCTGAGATGTTACAGGTCTCTGGTACCAGAGTTCTGGTGGTTGATTCAACAATCAAATGGGAAAAGATCAACTATTGGAGACATCACAAAGGCCATAAAAGAATTGGGTGAAAACAGCTCATAGGATCTATTGTGTTAGAGCTGAACTCCTTCATGAAGTTCTCCTGGTGGTACAAATGCTCTTTGGGTTGATATGGGGGACAGGTGTCTTCCCTACAGACTGGAAGAATGGACTTGTTGTCCCCTTGCTTCTATGATTCATTCAGCACTGCGTCAAAGTTCAACAACAGTTTCAAAGTCAACTGCACTGTGATAAAGTTGTTCAACCAGAATAAATAAACGATCCAACATTGGTTCCAAACCATAATCAAACTCAATCAAAGCTTTATATTAATGAAGGTGAATCTGTTTTATCAAACTTTTACAGATGATCAACAAACATTGATTGATTACTGGCAGACTGTGACACATGACCTGTGATGAGGCCATTTCAAGTACCATTAAGTTGGTTTCATAGCCAATCCAGAATGAAGTGAAGCTGGTGGAAAGGAAGGGCACACGCACACACACACACACACACACACACACACTCATCGTCATCTGCTTAGTCCAATTAAGGGTTGCGGGGGGCTGGAGCCTATCCCAGCAGTCATAGGGCGGGAGGCGTGGTACACCCAGGACAGGACGACAGTCTGTCTCAAGGCCACATATAGAGAAACAAACACATTTACACCTGCACGCACACCTACGGACAATTTAAAGTTTCCAATCCACCTAACCTACGTGCCTTTGGATGTGGGAAGAAGCTGGAGCACCCAGAGAGAAGCCACGCAAACACGGAGAGAACATACAAACTCCACACAGAAAGGCCACAGGTGGGAATCAAACCCATGACCTTCTTGTTGTGAGGCAACAGTGCCAACCACTAAGTCACTGTGCTGGAAAGGAAGGGCAAATGTTCTAAAATGATCCTTTTCAAGGTCATGATTTTAAAAATAGTTGTCCTGGAAGGTTTATACGTCTTATACGTTTATACGTTTTATACATTGTCAGCTTAAACATTAGGATGAATAGCTGATATAGACGTTAAACCATCATTCTAATGCTAACCTTAACTGTAATGCTAACAATACCCCTCACACCTTGTGATCTCGGTTAGATGAAATACTGCTGTACTACAGTTATACTACTGCTATACTGTAGTGGTAAAACTGAGATACTGTTGCTGTATTACAACCCCAATTCCAATGAAGTTGGGACGTTGTGTAAAATGTAAATAAAAACAGAATCCAATGATTTGCAAATCCTCTTCAACCTATATTCAATTGAATACCACATAGACAAGATATTTATTGTTCAAACTGATAAACTTTATTGTTTTGTGCAAATATTTGCTCATTTTGAAATGGATGCCTGCAACACGTTTCAAAAAAGCTGGGACAGTGGTATGTTTACCACTGTGTTACATCACCTTTCCTTCAAACAACACTCGATAAGCGTTTTGGGAACTGAGGACACTAATTTTATGTTTCTCTAAACCTGCACTCGGATATCAATTGTATAGTGTGGAGTACCTCAAGGTTCAATTCTGGGACCGTTATTGTTTATAATATATATTAATGATTTGCATCTGTTTCTATTACTACATTCCCTTTGTTGTTTGCTGATGATACTACTCTTTTTATTTCCAGCAAAGATATTGATAGTTTGGTCAGTACTTTAAATTATGATCTTTGTAATTATTCAACCTGGTTCAAAGCCAATAGATTATTGTTAAATATAAAAAAGTCTAATTTTATGTTATTTTCTGGCAATAAAAAATGTAATCATGCTGTAATGAAAATTTGCATTGATAATGAACTAATATCAAGGGCCTCATCTATATGTTTTTTGGGTGTGTGGATAGATGAGAAACTGTCTTGGAGAGAACATATTGATCATGTTTGTAAAAATAACCAAGTCAATAGGAATCGTAACCAAAATAAGATATTTAGTACATCACAAATGTCTTTTAACATTATATTATAGTTTAGTTTATCCATATTTAATTTATTGTAATATTGTATGGGGAAGTACCTTTGCAACTTATATAAACAAAATATTTCTTCAACAGAAAAAATTTGCTCGAATAGCTACTCATTCGAAACCTTGTGCTCCAAGTGCATCTCTGTTTTTTAAATTGTAGCTCTTAAATATTTTCCATATAAATATTTCTTGACCTGTACATTTGTTTTCAGAGCTCTCTATGATAATAAGTGACCTTCCTTCATTAAATATTATTTTGTGCATAACCATCAAATTCATAATTATCCGACCAGGCAGGCTGCACATTTGCATTTACCTTTGCATACTCGTAGAGCAACTCGTTATCAGCATCACATCAGACATCATGGCATTAAATCTTGGAATGATAATGTACATCTTGTGAAACCATCTATCACCTTATATACGTATAAAAGTGGACTAAAAGCGAAGATTCTGCAGGAGTATTTACAATGATTTGTTAAAATCTGGAAAAAATGGTGTAATTCTGTTGTATTCTGTTATGTTTGCTTTGTTTGGGAGAGGATTCTCTATAAGCCTTTTTGGCTTCCACCACTCTCTTGCACATTATTTATATTGTATTTTTTCTTGTATTTTTTGTATATACATTATTTTGTATGAGTTTTATTTTGTGCTAAATAAATAAATCAAAATCAAAAATCAAAATCAAATCAAATTGTTGAAGCTTTGTAGGTGGAATTCTTTCTCATTCTTGCTTGATGTATGACTTCAGTTGTTCAACAGTCCGGGTCTCCATTGTCATATTTTGTGCTTCATAATGTGCCACACATTTTCAGTGGGTGACAGGTCTGGACTACAGGCAGGTCAGTCTAGTACCCGCACTCTTTTACTATGAAGCCACACTGTTGTAACACGTGCAGAATGTGGCTTGGCATTGTCTTACTGAAATAAGCAGGGACGTCCCTGAAAAAGACGTTGCTTTGATGGCAGCATGTGTTGCTTCAAAACCTGGATGTACCTTTCAGCATTGATGGTGCCATCACAAATGTGTAAGTTGCTCACGCCATGGGCACTAACACACACCCATACCATCACAGATGTTGGCTTTTGAACTTTGCGCTAGTAACAATCTGGATGGTCTTTTTCCTCTTTTGTCCGGAGGACATGACGTCCATGATTTCCAAAAATAATTTGAAATGTGGACTCATCAGACCACAGCACACTTTTCCACTTTGCATCTGTCCATTTCAAATAAGCTTAGGCCCAGAGAAGGCAGCTGTGTTTCTGGATGTTGATATATGGCTTTCACTTTGCATGGTAGAGTTTTAACTTGCACTTGTAGATGTAGCGATGAACTGTGTTAACTGACAATGGTTTTCTGAAGTGTTCCTGAACCCACGTGGTAAGATCCTTTACACAATGATGTTGGTTTTTAATGCAGTGCCGCCTGAGGGATCGAAGGTCACAGACATTCAATGTTGGTTTTCGGTCTTGCCGCTTACATGTAGAAAATTCTCCAGATTCTCTGAATCTTCTGATTATATTATGGACTGTAGATGATGGAATCCCTAAATTCCTTGCAATTGAACATTGAGGAAAATTGTTTTTAAACTGTTGGACTATTTTTTCACACAGTTGTTCACAAAGTGGTGATCCTCACCCCATCTTTGCTTGTGAATGCTAAGACTTTTGGGGATGTTCCTTTTATACCCAATCATGCCACTCACCTGTTTCCAATTAACCTGTTCACCTGTGGAATGTGCCAAACAGGTGTTCTTAGAGTATTTATCAACTTTCCCAGTTTTTTGTTGCCCCTCTACCAGCTTTTTTAAACATGTTGCAGGCATCCATTTCAAAATGAGCAAATATTTGCACAAAAACAATAAAGTTTATCAGTTTGAACTTTAACTATCTTGTCTTTGTGGTGCATTTAATTGAATATAGGTTGAAGAGGATTTGCAAATCATTGTATTCTGTTTTTATTTACATTTCACACAACATCCCAACTTCATTGGAATTGGGGTTGTACCATTGTACTCCTGCTTTATTACATGTATGCTACACTGTTGCTTTACTACTAGTAATATAGCAATACTATGGCTATTGTACTGCAATATTATTAAAACTAGTGATGAAACTTTTGTGTTGTGTAGCAACTTGACTCCACGTTATTGTTTCAAACATACACAGGGATAGATTTTTTTCATAAAACCCTGGAGAACGGAAAGCTGATAAATCAGAGCTTGAAGAGTATTGAAACTTTCTTGGAACTGCGCAAACCGTAAAGTGACTCTGGCAAACATGTCACAACAGTAACGTCAGTATAAATGACACCAGACCTTCCGCTGCTGTAATCCATCCCGATCCATGAAAACTGAAATTCCACCTGCAGCTCAGTGTGATGGGCTTCAGCAGAGTTCGGATCATAAACATGAACAACTTTCGCTTCTTTGGCAGAAAATACTGAAATGTGGTCTGAGCTGTCACCATAACCCTGAACCAGAAAAGCACCAGAAAAAGAACGAACACTAGAAAATACTGATTCATGAAAATAGATATCTATGTGCAAAAAAACATTTAAGTGTTCAGATGTGGATGTGGATTTAGTGTTTCTACACTAAAACTACTTTAGTTCTTGAATGTTGCAGTTAGTTCTCTTTGGTATCAACCAGCGATTGAGCCGATACAGTCACCACCTGCACCGCCAATGGAGGGGCTCCTGGAAACTGGTTAAGACATTTTATCAGTGCTTTTAATTTTGTTAGAGGTAGAAAAACTCACTTCGTGGACAGAAAGTAAGAGACAAAATTAAGACATTTTCAATAAATATATACCAGTGTTTAAGTGGCATGGTTCTTAAAGAGGGAAACTCACACTGGAGTATAAGATTCACCTTTTTTCTATATTCTCTTTAATTTGGGATTTTTGTGCATTGTTGTAGTGTAGTTTTTGTTAATAGCATTTCATTATTTTGTTTTGTTTAGTGTCTTGATTCTTGAGAAAGTCCTACATAAGTAGTCATTATAATTGTTATTAAAAACAAATGTGTGGTTTTTCTGTATATAGGTCACACTGGAGTTTAGTCACAGTACCTCTCAAACTTGTAAAAGAAAATATGTGACTTATACTCGGGGATATACCTGTTCTCCCATCAGAGGGCCCAGGGCTCTCCATACGAAATTCTACCAGAAGATGGGCCGATACACGAGCGTGGCCAAAATCAGAATGTCAATTTTAATAAAATGTTTAATTTTATCACAAATAAAAAACATTTATCACAATTAACTCACCTGATTGTGTCCTTTTTATTGTTCCTCATTCATTAACTGTATTCCATGTAATTTCAATTAATTTCAGATGAGTGTTTAACCAACTTTCTTCAAAAAAGGCTGTCGGCCAGTGCTTGGACTTATATATATATATATAGATATAGATATAGATAGATAGATATAGATATAGATAGATAGATCATAAATTAAAGTTTTATGGGACTGTAGGTTAGCTGTAGGTTAGGCTTACCTTTGCATTCGAGGCTTGCCATGTACTGTATGTTTAATAGAATTTTTTTTTTATATTATATTTTTTGTTACCTTTTCCCTACAATCAAGTAACACATAACTCTTTTTGAGCAGATCCAGCAAAGTCAGATATGTATGTGTAAAATGTCACTACGATCGTGTTATGATAAAAGCATCAAATTTTGCACCGACGTTGTTTAATGTATAGTTTGTTTGTTTGTTTGTTTTTAATAGATATGCCAAGCACATTTTAAATCAATGTAATTGTGGTTGGACTGGATTCAACATGCAAGAAAACATAGAATATGACACTTATGTCATACAGACACAAATGAATTGTCATGTTCTTTGCTTTCTTACACTCTAAATCCATTTCAAACACAATTACATTGATTACAAAATTGAGCTTGGCATGGTTTCTATTTATTATTATTATTATTATTATTATTATTATTATTATTATTATTATTATTATACTGCATATCAAGCAATACCTGTTAAAATTTTCTTGCTTTTATCATAAAATGCACACTTGCTGTCATCCTTTCACAGTTTTAAACCAGTTTATTTATTGGTGAAATGCTCAGACTGGCTTCCAATCAAGATCATAAATCAGAGCTGAATCAATTCTGTGATTGGAACTTGATAACCTGTCAGACTAGTTTTGCACATCATCTTTGAAGTTGATGAATTTCAGACATTTGGACTGTAAGATATTTAATTTGCTGCAATCAGCGATCAACACATCTGGTTTTATACAGCAGGAGGGCTGAGCTGATTATTTGTCATAATTTATACTCAAAGAAATTCAGATGTATTCATTATATGTCAGTATGATTACTGTGCTAATAAAAAGGAAGAACTTGAAAATCGTTACATTTAAAAAATGATCAAACTTCTGATTTTAGTGGGTTTACAGAAAGCTAAATTCTAAATCAGAATTACTGTCACTCCTGACTTTTAAGGCTTCTAAACATCTTTCAAAAGTAATGCAAATGTGACTTTTTGACTTTATCAAAATATTTTATAAAATGTTACTGAGGAATAATAACGAAAAAAGTTTCAAAACAGTGACATAAAATACATAAAGTGTGTCACACAGTTTTCTTGAAATACAGTATGTCAAAGGATGGACACATGAACATCTTCTTGGGCTTCATTTCCATCAATCATTAAGAAATACGAATATTATGGTACTGTATGGTAAATCTGTCTGGAGTATGTAGTTCTCAAAAACTGAGTCACCATGCAAGAATGCCACTAGTGAGGGAAGCCACCAAGACACCCAGACAGCTCTAGTTACAGGCTAGTTAATGTACAAAAATGGGACAAGTGGAAGCCACCGGGACACACAGACAACTTCTGTGGCTATGATTTGAAAAACTGTGCATAGTGCAACTTTTGTGTGTTGCCTCTTTTTTTTCCTGGAATCTACTTGCACAGGCCTCTTTATGATGTCATCACGGCCTACAGAGGCCTGCTTTCTCTTGTCTCTGAAGGGGACTCCACTTCCTAGTCTCAAACCAGTTTATTTATTGTATAACTGATCATGCCCCTGCACAGTTTCTCCAGTCACAGCCACAGAAGTTGTTTGTGTGTCTCGGTGGCTTCCACTTGTCCCCTTTGTGTGCGGTCAGTCCCTTTTTGAAAACTCCAGACAGATTTGTCATAGAGCACCACACTGTTTGCATTTCTTGACGACTGACAGAAATGAAGCCCAATAAAATGTTCATGTATCCATCCCCTGATTTGTGGAAAGACAGTTAGCTATAAAACATGATGATTTACTGTAAATTCATCAAAGTGTGGCAATAACTGTGTCACGTGTACTTTGTTGTCTTGCATTTTTCACTTCACTATATGAAAGCATTTTGTTGTTGTCATTGTAAAGTGTGTCTTTGTTGTTGTGAATAACTTGCGGCTCGTCAGTTGTACAACATTTCTGTCAGATTTGAATGCGATGTGGAGCTGATTTATGGTTTGGTTAATCTGTTTGCGGGATATATTTGGACTGTTGGCCAGACAGAAGAAGGCATTTGATGAGGAATGCAGCCGGAGAGGCGCTGCAGCTCCCAAACCAAATTTAGAGTCTTTAAAAACAGATGCATGAGGATAACTGCAAAGGGAACTTTGGTCTAAAAGAGATCTGCTGTATTATTCTTATTAATAAGTTAATAAAAGTAACCTGGTGCCTGAGAATCCTATGAAAGGTTGCAGTCATTTTTTTTTTTTTTTTTTTGGATCACTTCTGTTTCTGGGCTTTAAGAGGACAAAAATGAGCTGCTGCTGTTGGAGACGTCTTTACGTTCAGAGACAGCTGTTTTTCTTTGTTTCTTCTAAGTGACGTAAACCTAAAAACAGCCATTTCGGGACTAAATTTAGCTTTTGACAAGGGGATTTCTACAATTGTGGCACTTTGCAGATGTTTAACATGAAACTCACTCACTCGTCTTCAACCGCTTATCTGGGATCAGATCGTGGGTTTAACATGAAACTACAATTAAATATTTTAAATCTTTCTTTGACTAAACAACATTTATAGCCTGATTTACCAAAGACCAGTCTCATGCTTTTTTTATGTGCCCCTGTCACGAAAAGCGGCCCCTTTTCGTGACGCCTTCCCTTAACTTTAGCCCTAACTCCCCAGACCCCACCCCCCAGCACCTCGCATTTCGTGCCCATGTCATGAAAATAGTGCAGCAGATTAGTGAAACAAACATGCAAATGGTGATAAAAGCATCAAATTCAGCAGAAATACTCCTTAGACACTCCTCTTTTGAAAAAACTATTGGCCACTTGACTTTTCAATCGGTGGTCAGGTAGGGGTCAATTGAAGAATTACACAGAGGTCAAAATTAAAAGATGATCCAATCATATTGAAAAATATTCCACATCATTTGCCTGATCATAAAGATTCCAAAAAGGTATAGTTTGGGCTATCTGTGACTGAATTCTATGGAGTTACGGGAAGAATGGTGACAAAAGGTCAGTTTCATTTTGTACAGGGGTCAAAAGTTAAAGTTCCTCCAATTTTGGTAAAAAGTGATGCAGATTATTGGTTGACCTCATAGGATTAATAAATGGAATAGTTTTGATAGTGTTGAATGTTTGGTCTCCAAAGTAAAGGTCAGACAAGGTCTACGTCTATTGGATTCTATGACATGTGACATATGTTACCCTGTAACATGATAAGTAAGGATGATACATGGTCCAAACTATTCCTTTTTAAAACCATGTTAACTCAACTAGTAATATGCATCACTTTTTACCAAAATTGGAGCAACTTTAACTTTTGACCCCTGTACAAAATGACACTAAACTTTGTCACCGTTCTTGCTGTTTTTATCCCGTAACTCCATAGAATTCAGTCACAGATAGTCCAAACTATACCTTTTTGGAATCTTTATGATCAGGCAAATTATGTGGAATATTTTTCAATATGATTGGAGAATCTTTTAATTTTGACCTCTGTGTAATTCCTCAATTGACCCCTACCTGAACACCGATTGAAAATTCAAATGGCCAATCGTTTTTTTTTCAAAAGACGATTGTCTGAGAAGTATTTCTGCCGAATTTGATGCTTTTATCACCATTTGCAGGATTCCCCTCTAAATATTCTCTTATCCGCTGCACTAAAAGTGCCTCATTTTCATGACACTTTTTTTTATTGTGCTATTTATAATCCTCCCCCTTCTCCTAACCATAGCATAACGGAGTTGTCTCCCCTCCCCTAACCCTAACCATAACCCTAACCCTAACCATAACTCCCCCCAGGTCCCCCCCCCACCAGCATGCCACATTTTGTGCCGCTGTCACGAAACAAATTTGTGCTCCTGTCACTAAAAGTGCCCCTTTTTCATGACACCTTCCCCTAACCCTAACCATAACCCCCCCAGACCCCCCACCCACCAACACCACGCATCTCGCACCCCTGTCACAAAATGAATTTGTGTCGCCGTTACAAAACCAACCCATTTTCGTGCCCCAGTCACAAACCCATAGATTAATGTACTTTTTGTGATGCCGCCACGAACTGCCGTAACACTATGTTGGGAAGGGAGAGACTTACGTTATGGTTATGTTTAGAGTTAGGAGAAGGGTTAGGATTAGAAATAGTGAAATAAAATTTTAAAAAGCCATCACGAAAATGACTCATTTCATGATGGGGGCACGAAAAATAAAGCATGAGACTGGGCTGGCACAAACACCATAAGCTCCCACCAAAAAAAAAAAAAAAAATGTGCATGCTGATTTCCAAATGTGTGCACTGAGGATTGCACCTTTCAAATGTGCAAAACATTGCATATTGTCCATTTATCATGTTTGTTTTTGTGAATATGCAATTCGGCATGTGTCCACCCGAGTGCTCAAAATTGTGGGAGGTAAACATGCTAATAGGTGATGTTTGCACATGCAATAAGGTTTATGAAAATAATGTAATTTTGCAAGTTCTGATTGTGTCTATATACTGTGGATTTTAAGTGTTAATTTATTTTGCTCAACAGACTGCTGTTTCAGTAGCTGAGACGTCACCACCTCCTCATAGACAGAATAAATAAAAAAAAAAATCACTGTAAACATCTGGCATATTTAAAGATTTAACCATTAGCATTATGTTTGTTTCATTGAGATCAAATCCCTCCGTCTGTAACAGGTGGACCATAGTTCGTCCTTTTCTGCACTGAGCACAAATTACATTTTAGTACCACTCCTGATTGTTCCTGTTACTGATGGACTTTAAAGTCACTTTCACATGAAGGCAGCAACAAATTTAATGAAAACTTACATAAAATTGTTTCTCTAATGCGAACCTGTGTTATAGTTTTGTGGTGAACAAAATGAAAACGAACCTGTAATCAAATTCTAATTAGTTAAGTTTGTACTCACCCTGTGGCATGCTTTGTCCACAACACACACACACACACACACACACACACACACACACACACACACACACACACACACACACACACACGCATTCCAAAGTCTGTGTGGGACAATCACAGTTGATGTTATCTGTTCTGTGTGCATACACTGCAAAAAAGAGAATAGTTCTCTGTTTGTTCCATAATTATTCTCCAGTTTGTTCAAACATCATTGATGGAACAATAGTTAAATGTCTGAAATAGCAGATTCCCCCCCTTTTTTTTTCTTTCTTATTGCCAGCATGTGAACATGTTCAGTTATGTGGCAGAGTTTGTTTGCAAGAGTGTGAAAGGACCACACCTGCAAGTGACTGCTTGAATTTCGTTTTGCGCTGTCATATGTCATGTGCACAGTTATTCTTAGTAAATCATCCACAAAAAATTCTCTAACCCAATGCACAAAAGTTTAGAAAGCTCACACAATTGAACACTCATTGTAGGAAATCAATCCCACCTGCCCAACGTCTATTGTAATTTTTGTGGAATAAAGTCAGAACAACACACGAGCAATACTGACTGACCTCTAGTGACCATCAGGGCCCTGCAATTAGCAGCATAAGCATCTTGGTAAACATGTCTGCCTTTATTTTACAATAAGGTCATTGTGCAACAAAATTGCCAACATGACCAAAAATGTGAGGTTCATTGATCCCCACCTGGATCTATAAGACCCCCAAATTTCAGAGCTGAATATGCAGCACATTTTATGGAGTTACTTATGGAAATTGCGCAGACCCACTGACTCTATTGATCCTTTGCTTTTCCTGCTAATTATGAGAAACAGTAATATTTCTTTTTATGTGATTTGTGACAAAATTGCTCTAATATTTTAAAGTGCACTGTGTCCTAGAATGTAAAGTAAAGCATTAACGTTTTTATCAATCAATCAATCAATTTTTTTATATAGCGCCAAATCACAACAAACAGTTGCCCCAAGGCGCTTTATATTGTAAGGCAAGGCCATACAATAATTATGTAAAACCCCAACGGTCAAAACGACCCCCTGTGAGCAAGCACTTGGCTACAGTGGGAAGGAAAAACTCCCTTTTAACAGGAAGAAACCTCCAGCAGAACCAGGCTCAGGGAGGGGCAGTCTTCTGCTGGGACTGGTTGGGGCTGAGGGAGAGAACCAAGAAAAAGACATGCTGTGGAGGGGAGCAGAGATCGATCACTAATGATTAAATGCAGAGTGGTGCATACAGAGCAAAAAGAGAAAGAAACAGTGCATCATGGGAACCCCCCAGCAGTCTACGTCTATAGCAGCATAACTAAGGGATGGTTCAGGGTCACCTGATCCAGCCCTAACTATAAGCTTTAGCAAAAAGGAAAGTTTTAAGCCTAATCTTAAAAGTAGAGAGGGTATCTGTCTCCCTGATCTGAATTGGGAGCTGGTTCCACAGGAGAGGAGCCTGAAAGCTGAAGGCTCTGCCTCCCATTCTACTCTTACAAACCCTAGGAACTACAAGTAAGCCTGCAGTCTGAGAGCGAAGCGCTCTATTGGGGTGATATGGTACTACGAGGTCCCTAAGATAAGATGGGACCTGATTATTCAAAACCTTATAAGTAAGAAGAAGAATTTTAAATTCTATTCTAGAATTAACAGGAAGCCAATGAAGAGAGGCCAATATGGGTGAGATATGCTCTCTCCTTCTAGTCCCCGTCAGTACTCTAGCTGCAGCATTTTGAATTAACTGAAGGCTTTTTAGGGAACTTTTAGGACAACCTGATAACCTGATTTTATGCACAAACATCAAGCACAATAAACTTCTCATGGTACCTTCCCCCGTCAGGAAACTCTATTCACATCTCTGATTATGACATTTTTCAAATTTCATATTTCACATTTTGTTTTATACAAAAAGGAAGGAACTGGAAAAACAATTAAAGATGAAGCACAGAAACAATTATCAATTACAAGCATAATAATAATAATAATAATAATAATAATAATAATATAAAATAGAATCAAACATGTTAGATTTTTACCTGTATGCATTTATTGGTCAGTTTCTGAGCAGGTTTAATAAAAAAATTATCAGCAGACTCAAGTGATAGCAGAAAAGTATAATGCAGCCTGGAATACACATTCAATTTTTGATTGTATTTTTTTAAAGTAGCATGTAAAAGATTTTTTTTTAAATGACTAATCGTTAAAATGTCTTTGATAGAAAGTTTGTAAAAATTGTGCAGATACTTTAACATGTTTATACATCTAGAGGCAAATCTGGATTTTGTAATATTAAGCCTTGCTTGATTCACAGTTTTAAATGACTTTTTTTTTTTTAATTAATTAATTTTCTTTTTTTTTTTTTACAAAAGTACACAGTAAATTTTAAAGTTAAAGTTCTAATGCCACCGTTTTGCTGGATATCTGCTGGACATGTGGCATTAAATGGGCACAGGTCTGCTCTCAGTTATCAATGCATTAGCTGCTTTGCCAAAATTAGTCCAATAAGAGACATTAAATTATAAAAAAAAAAAAAAATTCTTGGTTGCAAATTGGAAAATCCGAGATTCGAGTTTCCATCAAATGCAGCATGAATTTTCAACTGTGTAGTAGTGCTGCCTGCTTCATGTCATCTGCAAACTGGCACAGAAGAAACTCACTGTATTTACCATGGAATCCTTTTCCACTTATAAAATTAGCAGTAATTTTGTATTGTACCACAGAAAAAGGTATTTTACAATAACTAAATTTCAATACAAAGTAATTTTTTTGTAAATTTTTGTGAAATATCAAATAGTTATACACCTTTAAATCAACTCAGCAGTAGATGCACATGGTTCCATTGGGGGAACAAAAAGTTAAATCAACTTATCGCATTGAAAACATCTTCACCTCTGATGCAGTTCATGAACAATATGTTAGTGTTGATTTAACACTATACCAGCATTAATTTAACACTATGATAGAGGTGATTATAGCATTGATTTAACACTATTATGGTATTGATTAAACACTATAATAGCATTATTTAACATTGTGATGGAGTTGATTTAACACTGATAACATTTATTTAACAGTGATAGTATGTATTTAACACTCGGATATAGTTGATTTAACAGTATAATAAACGATTATTAACTGAGCAACCGGTGTTAAATTTTGTTTATTATATGGCTGTTTGGAGCTGTGTTTTGATCTTGTTGGTCTTCATTTCGCATGTGCACTTCGAGCTCGTTTGCTGTTAATTCCTCCAATTCAAACTCATCAGTGTAATAAAATTTGCGAATGGTTCTCTTCATCACTCATAATTTCTTTGTTTGTGTTTTGCTTTATTTTGTGCCATGAAAATTGTAAAGAAAGTCACAAATCTGATACGCGATCTGGACCAGTTGTCATGGTAATGATGTGACTGGGAAAATATCAAACCGGAAATCAGCCAATGAGAGCACGTATACTGTCATAGCTATATAATAATAGCTTTTATTTAAGACTGATAGACCTGATCGAGTCACTGTCAGAGAGTTAATTTAACACAATGATACCATTTATTTTATGTCATTTATTTTACAGTGTATCTAACACTATGAGAACATTTATTTTACACTGTGATAGAGTTGATTTAACACTATGAAGATATTTATTTTAGAGAATGATAGAGTTGATTTAACACTAAGAGGATATTTATTTTACACTATGACAGAGTTGAATTAACATGATGAGAATGTTTATTTTACACTACCATAGAGTTGATGCAACACTATGAGAACATTTATTTTACACTATAATCGAGGTGATTTAACACTTTGAGAACATTTATTTTACACTATGATGGAGTAGATGTAAAACAATGAGACCATTTATTTTACACTATGATGCAGTTGATATAACACAATGAGAACATTTATTTTACTCTATGATAGAGTTGATTTAACATGATCAGAACATTTATTTTACACTATGATAGAATTGATTTAACGCAATGAGAACATTTATTTTACACTATGATAGAGTTGATTTAACACAATGAGAACATTTATTTTACACTATGATAGAAGTGATTTAACGCAATGAGAACATTTATTTTACACTATGTTAGAGTTTATTTAAATCTATGATAGCTTTGATTAAACACTGTGACAGAGCTGATTTAACATAGAAAGGAACCACAGGCATTCACTGCAGAGCCAGTTTAACTCTGGAATACTTACTGTGTAAATGAAGATATTGGCGCAGGTATGGAATAGGTCAATTTTTTTTATTTCTTCATCTTATTGGATGTTGAACAAGCCTATCTTGCATAATGCAAATAAATAAAGTTGTAATTAAATGTTTTACATGTTTAAAGGTTTTTCACAATGTAAATGTACCTTTTATTTTATTACTGTGATTTTGGTATTTTGATGAAAGAGAAATTGTATTGTATTGAGAAACTTCACCCACAGATTGCAACGAACCCTATTTTGAGATCTGCAGGCTGCACCAACGTATCAAGTTATGCACAAGCAGAAAAGCACATGATTGATTTCTGTTGCTGCTCCTTTAAGATCTGCAGGTTTTTTGTGCACATTCTAGTTAAAAGTAAGTGAAGAATGTTTATTCAGATTATGGCACATATAGCCAAACCTGAGAGGTTGTTTGAGCTGGCAGAGGTGTGCACTCTGAGTGCCTTTCTAGTTTTGGAGTTATTGTTAAAAAAAAAAAAAAAAAAAAAAATCTGAAATCTTCTGTTACTTAAAGAATTAACAGTTAACTCCTGGATCTGAGTGCTATTTTCACATTTCATCAATTTCTTCCTATTTTGATTTATAGTTCTGAATATTGAAATTTGTTTACACTACTCTGCACACAAATAAGATATCTGAAAAGGCTTCTTTGTTTGTTATCTGGCTCCTGTAATGGCTGCCACTGCTCATTGTTCACATCCTGCTTTGTCTTCAGCGCCATTTTGGCTGTGCAGAAGCTGCAGCTCAGCTCCACCGTGCAGGAGCTGGAAGTCTGCAGGAACTGCAGCACTTTTTTTTTTTTTAAGTGTGCAGCCACTGGAGCTTTTTTTTTTTTTTTTTAGTCAGCTGCAGCTCTTTTTTGAAGATTTAAAAAAGAGCTGCAGCTCCTGTAGACTTAAAAGAGAGCTGCAGCTCTTTTTTTTTAGTAGGTAGGAGTTGCAGCTCATTTTTTAAGTCTACGGAAGCTGCAGTAGGAGCTGCAGCACTTTTTAAATAGGTAGTAGTGCAGCTCATTTTTTTGAGTCTACAGGAGCTGCAATTCTTTTTTAAGTGTGCAGCAACTGCAGCTTTTTCTTTTTTAGTCAGCTGCAGCTCTTTTTAAAAATTAAAAAAAAAAGAGCTGCAGCTACTGTGAGCTGCAACTCCTATACCTACTTAAAAAAGAGCTGCAGCTCTTTTTTAAGTAGGTATAGGAGTTGCAGCTCATTTTTTGAGTATAGGAGCTACAATTCTTTTTTAAGTGAGCAGAAGCTGCAGCTCTTTAAGTCTCCAGACACTGCAGCTCTTTTTTAAGTGTGAAGGAGTCCCAGCTCTTTGAGCTCTAACTTTTTTTAAGTGTATAGGAGCTGCTACTCTTTTTAAAGTTTATAGGAGTTGCAGCTCATTTTTAAGGCATTGCAGCTCATTTTTGAGTCATTAGGAGCTGCAACTCTTTTTAAAGTGAGCAGGAGTTGCAGCTCATTTTAAGTCTACAGGAGCTGTGGCTCTTTTTTAAGTGAGCAGAAGTTGCAGCTCATTTTTTGAGTCTACAGGAGCTGCAGCTCTTTTTTAAGTGTGCAGGAGGTGCAGCTCATTTTTAAGTCTGCTAGAGCTGCAACTCTTTTTTTAAGTGTTTAGGAGCTGCAGCTCATCTTTAAGTATATAGGAGTTGCAGCTCATTTTAAGTCTACAGGAGCTCCGGCTCTTTTTTAAGTGAGCAGGAGCTGCAGCTCATTTTTAAGTATGTAGGAGTTGCAGCTCACTTTTTTAGTCTACAGCAGCTGCAGCTCTTTTTTAAGAGTTGCAGCTCATTTTTTGACACGAGCTGCAGCTCTTTTTTAAGTGAGGAGAAGTTGCAGCTCATTTTTTGAGTCTACAGCAGCAGCAGCTCTTTTTTAAGTGTGCAGGAGGTGCAGCTCATTTTTAAGTCTGCTGGAGCTGCTGCTCAATTTTAAGTCTGCAGGAACTGCAACTCTTTTTTAAGTGTTTAGGAGCTGCAGCTCATCTTTAAGCATATAGGAGTTGCAGCTCATTTTTGAGTCTACAGGAGTTGCAGCTCTTTTTAAGTCTACAGGAGCTGCTGCTGTTTTTTAAGTGCAGGTCTTTTTTAAGTGAACAGGAGCCACGGTTCTACACCTCTTTATCCTGGTGTGCCTGCTCAGACTGATGCTAACTCATAGTTAGCATCACATTCACATCAGTGCTGTCACCCAGCCAGCTTCATCTTTAGTTCATAGTGCAATGCTAAGCTAACCATTAGCTACTTTTCACAGGCTAAGCTAACATTAAATTCCTGCAGAAATTTTCTATTGTATCACATCAGCTCCTTACTTATCTGCTCCTTATAATAGCCAGCTTTTTGGATTTTCCCTGAATATTTTGTATTGAACTTTTCATCAAGTGTAAGTGAATTTGGATTAAAACAAAATCTTCTAAATTTGTTTATGTAAATCTGTGTTCAGTTGAAATTAATCACCACCCTTTAAAAGTTTACATTATATGATAATATAGTGAAATTACAGATAATATCACCCATCTGTAATATAGCAAATACCTCATGTCCTAAAGAAATACCTGGGAATTGTAAGAAAAATGGAAAGATTATTCAATCAAAAACATTAAAAAATTACATGAATAAGGAAATCTATCAAAAATGTTAATCTGTAGTAGCCATGCTAATAATAATAATAATAATAATAATAACAATAATAATAATGTTATTACAAGTGGTGTTTGAGAATTTTCCATTTTAAATTTCGACATTAAAACAGGTTATAATATGTCTACTATATACTATTAAATCCATAATTGGATTTCCCTTCTATCTTTATGTTTCCAAAAGTATTAATGTCTCTGCACATGTCTGAGATGATGATTTATTAATTGTGTTTGCAACGCTCCTTCAATTCGTTCAAACTATAAATCAAAACAAAATGCTCCACATTGTAAATGTTTGGTTTTTTTATTATTATTATTCCACTATGAAAATATATGTACAATAAATAATTTGGATTTAATTTTCACTATTAAAGAATCTCAATAAATAAACTAGGGTCTAAAACAGGGGATCATCAGCAGGACTTCTCTGTGAGAGAATGACTTCATTCATCAGTTTTCAAAAAGCAGTCCAGTTATCTGCACCTGAGAATTTATCCAAAAGTCCATGAAGTTGCACCGGAATGGCCTCATAAAACAAAATCCACACATCATTTTTGTGATGTTATTTTGGCAGATTTCTTTTCTTTTTAATACTTAAAAAAAATCCTGAATTTGGGTAAGAGGAGAAAATAATCCATATTTTTTTAATGTACGAGGGAAAAAAAAAATCCGGGGATGTTTCAGAAAAGAATTCTTCAGATTCACTTACACTACAAATATCCGCCAAATAAAACGAACAAAAATAAATTGAAAATGTCTTTGAGGAATGTTGCCGAGAAGCTTTTTCTTTTTCAAAGATGATTCGATTGTTAGTCCACGCGGGCCGGTTCCGGTCCGGTCCCGGTCTAACCGCTCTCAGAAATTGAGGTTCTGCAGGTCGATCGCGCACAGTGTGCTCGTGAACAGGTCGAAGTCCTCCTCGGAGAAGTCCACCGGGCTGTCCAGGGAGCTCTGCAGGCTGGGTGACAGGCAGGGGTCCCCGGCAAAGAACGTCAGGTCAGTGAGGGCGGAGGAGGAGGAGGAGGAGGAGGCGGCGGAGGACGACGGGTCCGGACCAGAACCGGACACAGGCCCGGTCTCACCCGACCGAATTAAAACCTTGTTGTCAGAGGATTTGGTCGTGACGAAGTTCGAGTCGGTGGAACCAGATCCTGCAGGCCGCAGTGGGCGTTCGGGAGCCGACAAACAGCCTCCGTCCTCCGGCGTGGGCTGCGTTTTGTCCCTGCTGTCATTAGCGTAGGCGGTGGGAGAGGCCGCGGCGGCCGACGATGGATGGCCGCTCCCCGCCTCGCCCTCCGTGGAAGCCCCTCCTGTGCCAGATGCTTCCAGCGGCTGGCTTGAATACGGAGAAGAGGCATCGGCGCCTTCCAACGGCTCGTACCCGCCGGGGTCGCTGGATTCTTGTCCTCCGCCTCCGTCCCGGTGTGTGTTCTGGCGCTTGTGCTTCATCCGCCGGTTTTGGAACCAGACTTTGACCTGCCGCTCGGTCAGGTCTAACAGGGCGGCGATCTCCACCCTTCTGGGCCGACATAAGTATTTATTGAAGTGGAACTCCTTCTCCAGCTCCAGCAGCTGCGTGTTGGTGTAGGCGGTGCGTAGCCGACGGGATCCGGCGCCTCCACCGTCTAAACCCGCCTGGTTTGGTTCTACGGAGAAAGAAGGAAAATAAAGGCCATGATATGTAAAGCGTGTCAACGATTTATTGTGGATGTCTCTGTTTGAATTTTGAATTTTTATTTGTTTCAACTTCAAATTGCAATCCATTTCACAGCCGTCTGAAACACTAAAGTTTTATTGTGTGAAAGATTCCCCCGCTCGTGGAGGAGAAATTTCCTCTGCCGCTCTTATGTCTGCAATAAAACGGAACCACACAAGTCCCATAAAATCCTTCCAGAGCAGCAGAAGCCAAAGTCATAACTGTAAAAGCGAACCAATTTGGCCGCTGCGTAAAGAAGCCAAACAAAGCGCAGATAAAGACAAATGATCAAAATGTCTTAAATGTGTTTCTCGCTCCCGTAAAACCTGCAGAGAAATGCAAAGAGAGGAAAAATAAACAAATCAGCGAGCGGGGAGGAAATGTACGAGGAAATGTGGGGATGTGAATGTGAAAGGAACGTGGCGGGACGTGCCAAAGTGTCAAGATCGTAACAAAAAAAAACCCTTCTGAAAAAGATCAGGAAATTGAGTGAGAAAAGAAGACAAAAAAAGAGGATCCCAATTCAAATAAATTGATGGTGCTGTGGGTGAGTGCAGGGAAAAGATGAAAGAATTAAATGCACTGATTCTCCTGCAGGTTACTAAGTGCTATGAGTTCCAAAAGAAAACAAACAAACAAACAAAAACGTAAAATCCCAGAAATCTGATTGTCTGCAGCTTACATCCTGTGTGGATGTGCAGCCCTGCCCCCACCCTCCAAATCTGCCTCGCTATTGTATTTCCTATACCGCCACCCAATATGGCTACCAGCACCAGTTTTGTTATGAATATATTATAATACCACAGCGATGGTGCTGCTGACACCAAATCACATCACTCCAAAAGCAGAATGACACAGACTGGAGGAATTATCTACAGGTAAAGGAGCAAAAGAGGAAATCATTTTTTGATTTTTTTTTTTTTTTTTTTTTGTCCACCTTTACGCATTACGCATAATTTTACGCAACAAATCAATGTGTAATTTTGATCATTTAGGAGGATTTTTCTTTTCAAGATTTTGCGTGCTGTGAATGAATAACATGGTACTTATGTGGAAGATATGTCATGATGCCACACTACACCATTTTGCTCAATATCCCATATTGATCATTAAAATGCATCGGATTAAATGTGCGTAAAATGCGTATTTACATGCATGATGTGGGTGTGCACCTCACTGCAGTATAATGCAGTGGTCTGAACATGGTTTGACACGGCATCACTGCACATGCACAAAAAGATCACACTTGGGGGGGAGGAAAAAAAAGGACAGATAATAGCAGCTAACAAATCCAGGTCGTGCGTAATGGCTGATTTAAGAAGAGAAATGAAGATGCAAACAGAAAATCAAAGAGCAAAACCCCCTCCCCACCCTCCACCAACACTGCCTCCTGCATCCCAACATACCGACCTGTGGGTGAGTCGATGCCCGCCGAAGCGTACCCGGAGGCAGCCGGCGACGGGGAGGACGAGGCTGGGGGGATGGTGGGTCCACTGCCACAGGAGCTGTTCCCAGATTTAGAACACTTTTTGGATGATTTCTTCTCTTTCATCCAGGGGAACTCGTGAGCCAACGGACCGGCCGAGCTGGCAGTGGCCGGGGCAGGGGCCTGGCCAGGCGTGCAGGGCTGTTGAGTGCCTCGGTGGTGCGTCTGGAGGCCATTAGTGGCGGAGGTTCTCCGGTTCTGCTGGATCCTAGCAGCCGGTCTCGGCTGGCTGGCTGTGCAGGGGCTGAGGCTGGGGATGGTGTGCTCGAAGGGAGGCGGAATTACTGTCGACTCTTTGATTGATGAAGTTTGAAATGACTCCAGGACGGCAGGGAAGGACGTCAGGCACTCTGCTAGGGACGGCTGGCTGTTTATAAAACCGATCTCCCTCTCGAATTCAAAATTCATAGCTCCCTCAAACCGGTTTCACCCACAAATGGCGAGACCCCGAACAATCCCTGCCCCAAAATAAAATAAAAAAACAAAACAAAACACATCCGCACAAGCACGCACGCACACAACACAATGGCTTCGTAAAAATAAATAAAAAAAGAAAACAAAACGGAAAAATGCAGGTGCACGCGGGCTCTGCGGCGCAATGGCGTAAAGCGGTAGCTATATAATAACTGTGTATATTGGTGATATTTCTAGCGTATGGGGACCTGGGTATGCTAAGCTGAGCAACTATGGGGCGAAATTGCAGCCAATTCCTGGTCATGTGAACCAAAAGAGCCAATCAGATGGCCGGGCCTGACGGCGGCGATGGCTGTGGGAAGCAGCATTATTATTTTTCCAACAAATGCTGAAGCAAAGAGGGGCAATATCAGAGGATAGTTGCTATTGTTTCGTGCTAACGGGGGGTCATTTCTGGCTACAAAAATCCTGAAGGTGGCCGGTCGCCATGTGCGCCGTGTGGGCGGCCGGTCGGCACATTTTGGCCCGGTTTTACGCACAAACAATAGATCATCTCCTGGACGGTTTTTTCTTTTTCTTTTTTTTTGGTCCTCTGGGTGATGTAATGACGGTTAACATTAGGCAAACGGAGCTGATCTGCACCGTTTACAATATGGCACCTTAAAAAAACGTTATTTACAGCACTCAGCTCATTAATCATATCAAGTCTGACAGAGTGTAAAAATCCCAAACTAAGACACTGGAAAGTTGGAGAGAGTTTAGATTGAGCAGTAGCTTAAGAGGAGAAGATGGATGAAGTCCTTATTGGGTATAAAGTAGATAAAGTTAGGTTTCACTGTGAGGAATTTGGCAGCGGAGAACCTGGTTCGTGCGTAAGTGCTTTTTTTTGCATTTTATATTCGTGCTCTGGAGCGAGAACTCTAAATATTGTCTAAAAATAATCACCCTGAAATAGACTGTACTCAGTGCAGATCACTCTGTCCTCTTTCAGTCTCTGCTGTAGAAATCCAAAAGAAAAATAAACCAACTCTACACCGCGTTTTTAATCTTTATCTAATTATTATGCATGAATTAAAAGATGCCAAGTTGTTTTGATAGTCATAGCAATCAGATATCGAATCATACTAAGTCAAACACAAATTGATAATAAATCAGATTTACAAGATACAAAAATAATTAAAATTTATGAGGAACTAAGTCATATTTAAATAGTGAGATGCCAAGTCTATTTGGTGATGCTGAGTCATAATTAAGTCGTTCTAAAAGAAAATATAACAAAATAAGTCATAATTACAAGATGTGAAGTCTTAAGTTACAACCTAGTAAGTCATAATAACAATAGGTTTTATTATTATTTTAACTATAAATAATTCCAATATGCTTATTGACATGTTTATGGGATGTTTAGTCCAAACCAATTATTCCAAATTAGTGTTTAACTTGTGTTAATTGTGAGATATAGTAAAATAAATTAACTCGTGACTATATGAGACAGGTTTTAAGAGTTATTCAGAGTTATTTGGAGTTATTCTGGGTTCCTTTTTGTAACCCAGTGAGTCTATGTGTTTTGACGCAAGATTTTTGTGTCGAAATCTCTCTTTGATGCAACTCCAATGTAAAAGGAGATTGGGACACATGGGGGCTTCGAACCATCGAGCTTCTTGCTGGGGAGGCAAGAGTTATTAGGTCATAAGACACGATTATGAAAACGGGCTGTGTCATAATTTTGAGTTAATAGCTAATAAACATGAGGGAATATAATTATAATCATGACCATCATCTTAATGACTGAGAACGTACCGCACATGCGCACATGACATAGTATCTTGTAGACTTTCTATCTTGTAATTATGACTCGGTATGACTTAGTCTATTCTGAATTACGTCAGAAAGGTCTTATCACGTGCTTATATGGGTCATTTGACTTTATTACGAGGAAGCAGCAGGACGACTTAAAAAGGGCTGCGGGGAAGGAAAACCAAGTTGGTCGTATTTTTTCGTTAAATCGGGGCTCTTCCCTTTGTGCGCAGCGTGCGCTGAACGCGGGAGGGGTCACCGTAAGGTCGCTCCGTGCGGCTGGAAAGACGAGGACAGACGCGTCCTGTTCCACCTAACAGCAAAAATAACAGAGCAGTGACATTATTAACACTAACAGTAAGTGAGGAGGTGCTGAGTTCAGACTCAACACGACACACGTGTAGATTTCTATAAAAATCACCAACTTAATGGGAGTTCAGCAGGAGGATATTTTTGGGGAGGGCTGGAGGAGCCCCGAGTGGGAAAGAAAGAAGTGCAGTGATCAATCTTTCTGCCCCTGACAGGATCCCCTCTCTGTTCTCTCCTCCTAAAATAACCACCGAATCTTTCTCTCCCGCTCTGCTTTTGGTGCTTTATTTTTTTTTTAACCATCTTTACGCACAACTTTTTTTTTTTTTTTTGGCTGTGCACTTTTAGTAAAACTGAGCAGTTTGATTTTTAGGGACAAGTAGTTGGGGTCTTTTTTTTTTTTTTGTCCTTTGTCTGTGTTTCCCATGCCATTTGTTCTCCCCCCGGTGTGAAAAGAGTGGGAGCAGCAGAATGTGTGTGGGAGTGAAGCAACTGAGCGGAGCAGAGCGCGGATCAGTGAGGAGGCCGAGACCGAACAACACAAACTGCTGACGGAGCTCCAGCATCGGACGCCACCGACCGATACAACCGCCTTTTAATTCATTTGATTTACCAACTTGATATTTTTAGAAGGTCGATCCTTTTCGAGATTTACGTGGCGTTTTGGTGGAGACGGGAAACGTGGAGTTGGGAACACGTGAATTTTTTCTTCTTTTTTTTAATTTATCATATTTGATTTGAGCAGATTTTGTTTTGTTTTATAGCATTCGGAACCAGTAATTATTTTAGATCAAATCACATTTTAAGCTTTCAGTTGCTTTAGTACAAATAAATGTGACTGTTTTCATTAATTAAATTTTGAATGGATTTTTACTCTGTGTGGACTCAAATGTTATAATGCAAAAAACACACAAAAAAGTATTTTTAAAAATTATTAAATATGGAAAATAAATCTGTTTACTTCATATTATGCCTTTGTTAAAACTATCACCTTTTTTCTTTTCAATGAATTAAATCTAAATTGTTTATCATTTTGAGCAGTATGCATAACATTATTATTATATTTTAAAATGGCAATTTAGCACTTATACATCCAACGTAATTTAAACTATATTATATTATATTATATTACATTATATCTTTTTTATTTGAATCTTCTTTACTTGAATACGAACACTGACAAAAGAAAATATGTGACCACATTTGACAAATAGCTACATTTCTTTTAACTTGACGAGATTTCAAACTTAATGTGGGCCAGCTTTATTTTCCCATCAGGATTTTCACGTCCACATATTGCTGAGTTTCTCTGCGGTTCTGCTGAAGCTCTCAGTCTGATTTTATGAGGTAATAAATTAGATCCAATCTGTGCTTATTGCTGTTTTTATTGTCTGTTAGTCCAGCGGACATGTAAAGGGAAGCACGGCCGTTATTTATGGGACTCTGATTTATGGCGCAACTTTAACACCACTCTGTGAGCTCTGCGCGTCCTCGTGACCACGTGATGAGGCCAAGGCGCTGGCCCGAGGGTTTTAAAAAGAAAGAAAAGAAAAGAAAAGAAAAAAAAAACAACTGGTAGCTTGCATGAGACGGAAATACAGAGCAGGCTAGAAAAAAAAAAATACACACACACACACACACACACACACACACACACACACACACACACACACACACTATATATATATATATATATATATATATATATATATATATATATATGAACATTTCTAAGTTTTTGAATGGTTTTTGGAGTTCAGTTGAATCAATCATTGTGAAATCTATCCAATTATTACACAGTATGGTAAATCAAAACAAGCCACCCTCAGAAACAGTGATCTTGAACCAGTGGAAACTATTAAACCTTTAACAACATTTTTTTACATTGAGGTCAGGTTTAATATTGGAATTAGATATGGGATTGGGATTAAGGGATATGATTTTATGGAGTTAGGGTACATTTGCAGCAGGGTGGGGGCGTGAGATTGGGTTGGGTAGGTTAAAATTAGATTTTGTATTAGGATTAGGGTAGGGTTGGGGTTAGGTTAACTTTACATTTACATTTTGTATTAGGTAGGGTTGGGGTTAGGTTAATTTTACATTTAGATTTTGTATTAGGATTAGGGTATGGTTGGGGTTAGGTTAAATTTACATTTAGATTTTGTACTAGGATTAGGGTATGGTTGGGGTTAGGTTAACTTTACATTTACATTTTGTATTAGGTAGGGTTGGGGTTAGGTTAATTTTACATTTAGATTTTGTATTAGGATTAGGGTATGGTTGGGGTTAGGTTAAATTTACATTTAGATTTTGTACTAGGATTAGGGTATGGTTGGGGTTAAGTTAACTTTACATTTTGATTTTGCATTAGGATTACAGTAGGGTTGGGGTTAGGTTAACTTTACATTTTGATTTTGTATTAGGATTATGGTAGGGTTGGGGTTATCTTAATTTTACATTTTGATTTTGTATTAGGTTTAGGGTATGGTTGGGGTTAGGTTAACTTTACATTTAGATTTTGTTTTAGGATTAGAGTAGGGTTGGGGTTAAGTTAACTTTACTATTAGATTTTGTATTAGGATTAGGGTAGGGTTGGAGTTAAGTTAACTTTACATTTTGATTTTGTATTAGGATTAGGGTATGGCTGGGGTTAGGTTAACTTTACTATTAGACTTTGTATTAGGATTAGAGTAGGGTTGGGGATAAGTAAACTTTACATTTTGATTTTGTATTAGGATTAGGATTTGGGTTAGGTTAACTTTACATTTACATTTTGTATTAGGTAGGGTTGGGGTTAGTTTAATTTTACATTTAGATTTTGTATTAGGATTAGGGTATGGTTGGGGTTAGGTTGACTTAACATTTGGATTTTGCATTAGGATTAGGGTAGGGTTGGGGTTAGGTTAACTTTACTATTAGATTTTGTATTAGGATTAGGGTAAGGTTGAGGTTAGGTTAATGTTACATTTTGATTTTGTATTAGGATTAGGGTATGGTTGGGGTTAAGTTAACTTTACATTTTGCTTTTGTATTAGGATTAGGGTAGGGTTGGGGTTAAGTTTACATTACATTTTGATTTTGTATTAGGATTAGGGTAGTGTTGGGGTTAAGTTAACTTTACATTTTGCTTTTGCATTAGGATTAGAGTAGAGTTGGGGTAAAGTTTACATTTTGATTTTGTATTGGGATTAGGGTATGGCTGGGGTTAGGTTAACTTTACTATTAGATTTTGTATTAAGATAGGGTTGGGGTTAAGTTAACTTTACATTTAGATTTTGTATTGGGATTAGGGTATGGCTGGGATTAGGTAACTTTACTATTAGATTTTGTATTAGGATAGGGTTGGGGTTAAGTTAACTTTACATTTAGATTTTGTATTGGGATTAGGGTATGGCTGGAGTTAGGTTAACTACTATTAGATTTTGTATTAGGATTAGGATAGGGTTGGGGTTAGATTACCTTTACATTTTGCTTTTGTATTAGGATTAGGGTAGGGTTGGGGTTAAGTAAACTTTACATTTACATTTTGTATTAGGTAGGGTTGGGGTTAGGTAAATTTTACATTTTGATTTTGTATTAGGTTTAGGGTATGTTGGGGTTAGGTTAACTTTACATTTTGATTTTGTATTAGGATTAGGGTAGGGTTTGGGTTTGGTAAACTTTACATTTTGATTTTGTATTAGGATTCGGGTAGGGTTGGGGTTAGGTTAACTTTACATTTTGATTTTGTATTAGGTTTAGGGTATGGCTGAGGTTAGATTAACTTTACTATTAGATTTTGTATTAGGATTAGGATAGGGTTGGGGTTAAGTAAACTTTACATTTAGATTTTGTATTTGGATTAGGGTATGGCTGGGGTTAAGTTAACTTTACATTTTTATTTTGCATTAGGATTAGGGTTGGGGTTAAGTTTACTTTACATTTTGATTTTGTATTGGGATTAGGGTATGGCTGGGGTTAGGTTAACTTTAGTATTAGATTTTGTATTGGGATTAGGGTATGGCTGGGGTTAGGTTAACTTTACTACTAGATTTTGTATTAGGCTTAGGATAGGGTTGTGTTAGGTTAACTTTACATTCTGATTTTGTATTAGGATTAGGCTAGGGTTGGGGTTAAGTTTACTTTATATTGTGCTTTTGTATTAGGATTAGGATAGGGTTGGGGTTAAGCTTACTTTACATTTTCATTTTTTTATTGGGATTAGGGTATGGCTGGGGTTAGGTTAAGTTTACTATTAGATTTTGTATTAGGATTAGGATAGGGTTGGGGTTAAGTTAACTTTACATTTTCATTTTTTTATTGGGATTAGGGTATGGCTGGGGTTAAGTTAACTTTACATTTTTATTTTGCATTAGGATTAGGGTTGGGGTTAAGTTTACTTTACATTTTGATTTTGTATTGGGATTAGGGTATGGCTGGGGTTAGGTTAACTTTAGTATTAGATTTTGTATTGGGATTAGGGTATGGCTGGGGTTAGGTTAACTTTACTACTAGATTTTGTATTAGGCTTAGGATAGGGTTGTGTTAGGTTAACTTTACATTCTGATTTTGTATTAGGATTAGGCTAGGGTTGGGGTTAAGTTTACTTTACATTGTGCTTTTGTATTAGGATTAGGATAGGGTTGGGGTTAAGCTTACTTTACATTTTCATTTTTTTATTGGGATTAGGGTATGGCTGGGGTTAGGTTAAGTTTACTATTAGATTTTGTATTAGGATTAGGATAGGGTTGGGGTTAAGTTAACTTTACATTTTCATTTTTTTATTGGGATTAGGGTATGGCTGGGGTTAGGTTAAGTTTACTATTAGATTTTGTATTAGGATTAGGATAGGGTTGGGGTTAAATTAACTTTACATTTAGATTTTGTATTAGGATTAAGGTGGGGATTGGATTAGAGTTCGGGTTATGACTGTGGTTCGTTGTGGGATTCAAGTCAGGGTATACAGTAAAATTGTGATTGTTACATTAAATCAACAATGTGTTTATGTGTCTCCAACTTTTTTTATTGTTAAATTGACACTTTTCTAGTGTTAACCTTAACTGGCACTAATTAACAGTGCCAGTTAAGGTTAACACCAGCAAAGAATGGACACACATAGACACTTCTACACTCTAAGAAATAAAAAGTTCAATTTCATTAATAAAGTTAAGTTAACTTTTTCCACATAACATTGTCAATTAAGTGCAAAACAATATTGTAGTTATCTGTGTGGAGCCGGGGCTGTGGTTATAGTTTCTGGATAAAGTTAGGCTCCAGTTTGGGCTTATATTTAGTCTTCGTGTTGCAAGGAGCGTTGGTGTGAGGGTCAGTTGTTCAAGGGTTATTGTGACGTCCACCCACCTCATCCATTGACTAAACAGTTGGATTTGGCAGCATGGTGGCTTAGTGGTTAGCAGTGTTGCCTTACAGCAACAAGGTCATGTGTTCAATTCCCACCTGTGGCCTTTCTGTGTGGAGTTTGCATGTTTGAGTGGGTTTCCTCCAACATTTTAAGAAATGCAGGTTATGTCAATTGGAAACTTTATTATTGTCCAGGTCTCCCTTGCAAACAAGATCTTGATCTCAACTGGACTAACCTGGTTATATTGACTTTGGCAGGGGTAAAAGATACATCCCGAAGCTTCTGTTCTTAACTTGCTATCATAACTAAGTTTGATGTGAGACTTGTATTTTTTTGCCCCTAATTATTCACTGTGCCAGAGAATTACTGTTGAATGATTATTTGCTTTTTAGTTTGTAATCATATCAACCTCATAAATTTAGTGTCAGCTTGGAAACAAACAGATGACACGTGGGATGAGCCATTATGAAAAATTTGAGGTTATAGTCTTTGTTGATGTTGAGATATCTTGTTCTAAAATGGTAACTGCCAGAAGAAAGGTTTACAGTCAGTGGTTAGTGAGGAGTTAGAGGTTAAGGGAAGGTTAGGGTGAGGGTGTGCTACTGATCCTCCTTCCAATTCATTTTGCAGTTACTCTGTAAAAAAATAACCCCCAAAAAACAAAAAACAAACAAACAAAAAAAAACATAATTCTTGGATCAGTCTATTAAAGTGATTCAATTTGCAACATACAAATGTATAGATCCAAGTTAATACACAAAGTAAAATTTACACAACCCTATGAACTTAATTTGGACAAACTTAATTAATTTTTGTTATAATTGAAGTTTTTTATTGTTGTTGTATCAATGTAGCTATATTGATTAGCATTTTAGTCAAAGGCCAGCAAGCTGTCAAATCTGAATCTCATCTAAACATCATCCAAAATACATTTATGAACTGCGCCATGTGACATGTCCTCCAATTTTAAAATAAGAGGATGGCATTAATTAAATCAGGTCAGGATGTTTTGTCTTCATAATGTTAGCAGATGAGTAAAACAGTTTTCAGTTTTTACCCAAAGCCATCACATATGACCATTGGGTATTGCGAAGACTTTACATCCATCCATCCATCCATCCATCTGTCTGTGCTCAACATAAGTCCAGTCCTACTGCCAGAATTTTGAAATTCACAGGGAACATTCATGGGACACATAACTTGGACAAGTTCAAAGATGGCTAACCTTGACCTATTTTAAGAGGTATTTTAAAAAGTCACATTCTGTTTCATTCTGTTAATTTTTTTGAGGGGCGGTGGTGACAGCCAGTCAGAGCACAGTGGCACCATGATGTCAGTGGCTGATCTAGCTAGCTACAATCTCCATTTTGTTTGTGTGTAAAGATAACCTCTTTGTCACATATTATCTAAAAACTAGTGAGAAATAAACACTTCTAAAACTGAAAAAGCTGTTTTTGTAATCTGATGACACCACTAGAGTGAATTACAAGAGATTTTGTAGATGTCAGCATAGACGCTAACTTAATCTAACTCAAAGCTAACTTCCGCTCTTGTCAAAATCTCATGTATGCGCACATGCACACCTTCCTGCAGACCCCATTGAAAATGTAAATATTGTTTATGATTGATTGATTGAGGGGCTTTATCGAAAATGTACAAATTGTACGTAAGAGTTTTCAGTGATCTAATGGTAACTGTTGACTCAGGAAATCCTGCGTAGCTCGTGCTCCTTGATTTGACAGCTGCTTTTAACACTGTGGATCATGAGATCCGCCGAGCACGACTGGAACAGTGGGTGGGCATTACAGGCTCTGCTCTCTCATGGTTCCAGTCATATTTGACTGACCAGAGTTTTTCTGTGCAGCTAGGTGAATTTACTTCATCCACAGCCTCTCTCATCACTGGGGTCCCCCAAGGCTCCATCCTCGGGCCAAATCTTTTCCTGCTGTATATGTTGCCATTGGGGCAAATTTTTAGAAAATATAATCTTTCTTTTCATTGTTATGCCGATGATGTTCAGATTTATCTGACTTTAACATCAAAATCCACTGATTCCATACAGTCATTGCTTGATTGTCTAAATGATGTCAACTCCTGGTTGATCGCAATTTTTTTGAATTTAAATGAAAACAAGACCAAAATGATAATGTTTGGAAGTGGTCCATCTGATTTTCCTCCTGGCTTTCTGGGCCCTCTTACACCAACCGTTCGGTTATCAGTGAGAAATCTTGGTGTAATATTTGATGACAGGCTGAAATTTGATCGCCAGGTTAGTTCAGTTGTGAAAAACAACTTTTTTCATTTAAGGATTTTATCGAGAGTATAAGGGTAACTGTCACGCAAAGATCTCGAGACTGCAATCCATGCTTTTATTAACACAAGACTGGATTACTGTAACTCGCTGTACTTTGGGCTGGGCCAGTCACTGCCTGCAGCTGGTACAAAATGCAGCTGCTTGTCTCCAAGCATGACCACATATCCCCTGTCTTAGCTTCACTGCACTGGCTCCCGGTTGCTTTTAGAATAGATTTTAAAATTTTATTATTTGTTTTTAAATCTCTTAATGGCCTTTGTGGCTGAGGCCCGTATAGGCTCTGGAACAACCTGCTCTGGCACATCTGCTCTGCGGGATCAATCAAGATTTTTAAATCTTCCCTAAAGACTCACCTGTTCTATTTGACTTAACTCAAGTTTAAGTGGGATTCTGGCAAAATTTTAAATTAATATATTCAATTCTATTTATAGTACTGTGTTATGTATGTTAGTACTACTTATTGTAATTGCTGCATTTCATTGATTATCCTGTTTTAATGTGTACAGCACTTTGGTCAACCTCAGTTGTTTAAAATGTGCACTATAAATAAATATATAAATAAATAATGTGGTTACATATCGCACAGTTGCTGGCACTGCTTTCCCGCGTGCACGAACTGTCGCACCGGCATTGTGCACGCCTGCCTGTCAATGTGATGTTTCGTGGTGCACTCATACAAGCTCTACCGCCGTGAGTCACCCTGGAGTTTATACGTATTCACACTATGTGTGAAGGGGCCCTTAGCCATGTTTGAACTTGTCCAAGGTTTGTGTCCCAAGAATGCTCCCTGTGAATTTGAAGACTCTGGCAGTAACAGGACTGGAGTTATGCTGAGCACAGACAGATGGACGGACGGTCAGACACAAAGCCTTCACAATACCCAAAGGCCATATTTTGGCCTCGGGAAATTATTATTATAGTCACATGCAGCATATTTTACACAGTGAACAGTTTCATAAGTAACAACCAATGTTTAATCCAAACTTCCCCACAATGTTTTGTTCTTTGTCTGACAACTAATGTTAAGAACAAGCCAGTGTATGATTACTGTCAACAATCAGTCTGTGCCAAAAACATAGCAGTGTCTGAAATGTTTTCATGGTTTGAAGGTGTCGTATTTTCATTGCTGACATGTAACATGTGGCTCTGGGCTTCATAGTTCATTACTGGGAAAGTTGCCTGACACTGATACCAAGCTTCAGCCAGAGGTGTCAACCTGATACACAATCGTTTGACATCACATCTGATTTGTGGGACAAATCAAAGAAATGAAGTTTGAAAGAAGCAGCACCAGTTTGTGTGTTCAAATCTGCAATTTATACCTTATTTCATGTCATCGCAGTAACACGGTCAGCGGTGCATACCTGACTACACCACCCCGGCACTAAAACTGAAACCCATATCATTGATGTGGTTCTGCACCCATATTATGTTAATGTAAAATGCCAGTCAAAAGTTTGGACACATGTTCCCATTTGATTCAATGGGAACATGTGTCCAAACTGGTACTGTACTTGTACTAAATTTTTTAAAATAATATTATATTTCTCTGCGACTCAATCCCAGATAAACAGTTGAAGATGTATGTATGTATGTATGTATGTATGTATATTATATTTTATAATGTTTCAAATTTTTTCAAAGGCCAATCCTCACATTCTGCTTTGTCAAGGCAGCCACTTGAACAACCACAGAATATCTAATGTGAGATGTCGTGAACTGATCCATATTAATGGTAGCAGGACAGGTACGGGCAGTTTACAGTAGATAATATTAGTGTCACCATATTTCCAGAGTTAAAATGTGACCTTGAAACTACAACCTTGAAAATTTAAATAAATAAATAACTAAATAGCAATATATGGTCTCACAATTGTCATACTAAATAACTTGTAACTTTAAAATCACATGTAGATTAGTCTCTCTTGCACTGAATGCTTATAACTCTGCAACAGTCAAAAGGAAAACCCATAATGCATATCAGGTTTCATCGAACAGTACATATTTGCAGTTGCAACTCTTTTCTAAGTTCCACAAAAATTTTCATTTGAGATGTATTTAATGATGCTGAGGATTTTAAGATAATGGATTGTAGCCTTATTTGACCCCCAGCCCACCAGTTTGAGACCATATTTTGGTTATCATGAAGATGAAATTTCAAAGGTGGTGAATAAATATTAATTATGTTGCAAAACATGAGTAAAACTCTTTACTCCTGAAAACCTTGAAAGACTGACCATCATTTTTAATAACATTTTATTAAAGAATTGCTCGACAGACAACTCTCTCAACAGTGAAAGAAAAAGTAGCTACAAAGGACAAAAGAAGTTTTTTCTTCAAAAATCTTTTTTTTTTTCTTTTTTTTCCAGCTAATAGTTTCCCTAAATTTTCTGACTATGCACGAACAGGTTACCAGTCCCATCCTTGCCTTCCCCCTGTACAAGCCAAGACATTTATGTACAAGGGTCATTATTGGAACATAAAAACTACTTATTTTCTTCTAAAATACAAGAACTAAAAAACATAAATTCGGTACAATAGACAAGAAAAAACACATTTTTTTTCTCTTTTGTAACAGGTAAATACTAAAAAAGTACATTTTTTTCTCGATATAAATACATGAAGGATAAATAATACAAAACAGAAAGTTTTTTAAACTGGCTATTACAAATAAATATTTATATATGAATGTTCACTTGAACACACATTGGCGAAAGACGCTTTGATTGGAGGGCCTTCCGTCTTCAAAATAAGATTTTTTTTCATCTTTTAGCCATCAAAATGTAAACTCTAAGTGCAACAATGATGCCCAGATGTGAAAAGCCGTTGTGTAAATCTACATTTTTAAAATACAACTATTAAGTTTATTTCCAAAACATCACTGAGTGTCATGTAGGTCAACAACAAAATAAAAGTTTTATTTTTAATTTATTTTAACAAAATGAATAAAAAAATAGATTTCCAAATTGTTACATGTGTAGTGGGGTACTGGCTACAAATGGTTAAGGTCAAGTTATCAATGAAGTCTGATGAAATTTTATGGAGAGTCCTTGAGTCAATTGGGAAGAAATTGTTCAATATTCTGATTTGATTCAATGTCTTCACTTTTCTATAACTACAAGATTTGGTGTTCTTGAAGAACACATGAATTTGTTGTTTTAAATTCTAGACTTCTTAAATAAAAATTGTAGAATTGTGTGTATATACAGTGTGAACACAAAAGTACTCCTTGGTTCCAAATATTTATAATATAAAACGTTACATGAATAATTTTACAATTTTGAAGAAGAAAAATCTGCACAAGAGGAAAAAAACTTGAGTTTCTGCAACTGTAGATACCGAAATTGTAAAATTATTCATATAACTTTTGATATTATAAATATTTGGAACCAAGCTCAAAATTGTTCAGAAATTTACATTCTAGAATTACTTTTCCCCATGAATCTGAAAATTTTGGTAACACTGGAGGATCTATGCACTCTATAAATGCTTCTAGCACATATGAAACTATTAACGCCACACTTGTGCTGACACTCGTCCAAACTTGCTGTCAGTGATGTTTCCAAAAATCAAACTCTGTTTTTTAAAAAATGTGACACACATCTGCTTTTTTCTGGGACATGCATTTTTGTTCAAATATATACCCTGTATCCATGTTAAAAGTCAAGATATGTGAGAACAAAACAACATAAAATGTGGACTTTTAGGTGTTGCTGTCCACTAATGTAAGTAAACCCTTTAGAGAAGAGAGAGACAATAAGAGTGAAGCCCCTTTCAGATGCATTTTGAAATCACACTAAGTGAATCATTTTGACTTTTGTTTATCATATCAGTTATCAAGTTCGTTCATGTGACAGTAACGGAAAGCACAATTTAAAAAAAAATCCAGGAATATCTTTATCTGGTTCGATGTACTTGACAAAATATTAACTTCAAGGTGCTAATACACTTCAAAAGATGAAGGAAGAGTCAGATGAACATGTCTTTGAACATCGCTGAGTCCTTAAATTGAAAAATAATTACAATAAAACCAGAACAAATGTTCAACACAACTTCTGTTAAGTTGCCTTTTGAGTTGTTTGTATTTCAGGTGCCTTGTTGTTCAGGGTCACCACAGTGGATCCAGTACTGATCCTCATTGGGATTTGGTATGTTTCACACCGAATGTCCTTCCTGACACAACTCCAGTTGTACATATAAACACGTGCTGTGCCTGGACTTTCCAACTGGTTTTGGAGCAAAGTACTCATCAGAACATACTCTGCTTTGCTTCTGAGCAGCAGCTTGATGTAACACTTTCAGTAATGCATGTCAATAGTTAATTTTAAGTTACTGTTGAACTTTGACAGTAACACTCAATTACTAAGCCATTTTGTAATGCCAACCTCTGAGATGGACTAAGTAAACAAAGTCCAACATAGTGGCTAGCTGTGTATATTAGCTAGCTATGTCATGCGATACAATTCTATAAGTATTTTGGTTTTCTGGAGAATAAAATATTCCAAAAGCAGATTGATGTTGTTTTCAGTGAAATGTAAGACTTGAATGGAAGGTATAAATACATTGTTTTGAAGTGATTGTTAACTTATTTCAGTGACCAAGCAAGCTAGCGTGCTAACTGGTGTTATATGACACATGAATACATCCTTGTTATTTAATTGGTGGATCCTATCTCACATGACATTCATTATTGTCCCAATATGTGATTGACGTCACTTACATGCATTTTTTTTTGGACTATCTGCGCATTTTTCTTTGATCCATTTTGTACTATTGCACATTACCATGATGCTGCATAGCATTTGACATGTAAATTTAACAAGACTGTGCAGCTCCATTAGCTTCTTGTAAAATTGTTTCCAAGTTACAAGGAAGCAAAATCCAGCATCTGCAGTCTTCATTGTGACATCTTTAGCAGCTGTTGAAGTACTGTTAGTTGAAGAATTGTATAACTTCTCTTAAATTTTTGTTGGATTGAAGAAAGCAGACAGGTGCTTCACACACACCGCTAAACTCCTCAGCAGAGTCGCTAAAGTCAGCAGTGTGTCAGTGAGCCCTGCAGGGCAGAGGGAACTGTTGTGTCCCGCTGCCTTCAGCTTTCTGGCCAGAAAAGAAGCGCCTGTGTAATTTTAAGTAAAATATCAAATAACAAATCTATTGAGGTGTCGTATAAAACAAATAATGAATGTTTTTCATTCGTGCAATGGTAAGAATATTTGTTTGAGTTTAAATTTGGAGTGTAACATTTCATCTTTAAACAATATGGATTTGTTACTGAAACAGTATTTAATACAACTGTATCACATAACATAGCAAGTTAAAAATATACAGAGCAGGGGTGGGGAACTTTTTTCCTATCATGGGCCATTTCAATTTTTAAACTGTCATTCTAGGGCCATACTATGTGTGACAAGCAGCTTGTGAGTGGTTCTTTCATCCAGACTATAACCCAGACAGGCATATAGTTAGTTGAAACCATCCTGAGTGTGTTATTTCCTTTAATTTCTTCCAAAAAAGGTACACTCCAATAAAGTTTTTTTGGATTTACTCATTAAAAGTTATGTCAGTTGGTTCCATTCAACTGTATTAAGTAACTCAGTAGAGACAATCGTTAAAGGTACAATCTGCTACATTTTACTCAAGAAGGTTGTGTTAACGCAATGAAAAGTCATTGACTTAACTTGCCAAAACACATTATTTTGTTAAAATAAAACAACTGACTCAATTACACTTTGAAAAATAGAAAAATGCATTTGTTGTGTAAATCCAATGAAATAATTTTTTTTTTAACTAACAATTGTGAAATTTCTTATCTTTTTAAGTGTAACTGCCAATTTGCTAATAATGTTTGGAATTTCTGACCTGATCTTTTTATATTCATGAATTACCTTAGGGGCTGGTTCAAACTGTCTTGCAGGCTGCATACAGCTCGGAGACCAGAGGTTCTACACCCTTGATATATAGGGTCTGCCTGTTGCCTCCAACCTGTGTCTTATCAGTAACCAGAGCTCACAGTAGTTGCATTGATATGAATTGATTGTGTTAGAAAAACTGGTTGTGTTACCAGTTGCTTTTGCTTGTGTGCACTGGATGTTTCCTATCCAAGTAAATAAATTATTACATTTTTAAGTAAAGTTATTGCAAAATTATCTGTTAAGGTTTATGGCCACTTTGTTGTTGTTTCAGTTGACAGTTAAAAAAAAATATATGCTAACATCACAGCAGGAACATATCAAAGGTGTAAATACATTCCTTAGAAAGTATTACTGTTGTATACTATTACTGTGACGTAGCATAACGAGTAGCCTTATAAGGAGAGTTCTAAATCAGTTAAAATTTTTTAAAGTGAAGTGAAAGTGAATTCTTGTGAAGATGTCAAAGTTCTTCAGTGTTTTGCGCTTTGCTTCAGTATTCACGTAAAATCTTTGATGTTTGTCAAATAAAACAGAATTTGGTGGTATAAAGTGCATGTCTGAAAGGGGCTACAGAAGAAGAGTGTGAAAGAGGATGGGCTAATGTCTTCCCAAAATAAAAATAAATAATGTTCTCTACTCTTTTTTTTTGTACCCTGTGTCGATGATGTGCTAAAAGAAGAATGTTAATCATTTCTCTTCCGTGTCATGTGTTTGTTTGAAAATGTCAACAACTGGTGTGACATGTCTGTTAGCAGAGGAAGCTAGCTTAGCATCATTGTGTCTTTATGGGTGATTAGCTAAAGTAACTTAGTACAGATGCAAGTTACACTAGCCTCATAGTTTTGTAAACCCTGTACGAGATTTTGGGAGTGGGGTGGGGGGGGTTGAGTGCATGTGTAGTGTTGGATTGGGGTTGTGAAGTGGGGGTCTGTGGGGGATTGTGGAAAATTTAGCTTCCTCCAGAAGCCATGTGAGCGGGTTAGTAGTAAGTCATCCTGGAAATGATCCGTGTACCTTTAATTCACAGCATTCGTTTTTAATAAGAGTCAAACATCCAGATTAAAATCCTTTAGCAGAGTAGAATTTTGTGTTTATTTTCTTCATGTGTATTTTTACAATTGTGTGAAAATCAGTTGGATGATTGTTGTGGGAAGTCATCCGCCACCTGTGTGACGCAGACAAATCCCTACATGACCTTTGTTCAACACACTGACCTCAGACCCTGGGCGCACATCAACCTGTCACCTCTCTGAAAATAATGTTAAAGTGTCATTAAGTGAGCATTAAAGGAAGATCATACAAACACTGCCAATTTCTTTTTGTTGTTTGTTTTCTTTCGATGGCGCACCCTCATGGAGCAGGTTTGGTTACATCAGGATCCAAGCAGAAATGTTTTGGTAATTTGCTTTTTGGCAAGGTATGAGGTCACTGTGAGTCAAAGATTATCCAGAAGCAGATCAAGAATTAAATCACAGTTTTGAGGATAGATCCAAAATCTAAATGTGTATTTTGTGAGTTGGCAGTGCAGTGATTTTTTTGTCGCTCTTTGCGTTGTCTAATGCACTGAATGGAAGGTACACGGAGTGGAAACTGAGCGCTGGAGACAAAAAGAGAAGAACAACAGAATCCACTGTTTTGTTTTTTATTGGCTCCGTACGCACACAACTGAAGAAGAGAGTGCGTCAGCCAGCTGAAGCCATATATTTCAGTTCTCTGGGTGTGATGGAGAGGCCGAGCCCTCCACATAGCTCAGCTCAGCTGACAACAACATGTGTCGCCTGGAGGGGGAGCGAGCTCAGCATCATAAATCTGAGCACCTCGTTAACCGCCCATTAAAAACTCAACTATTTCATTTAGCAGAAGGGAGAGTGCTTTGAATATGTGTGCGGGTTTGTCTTCAGGGGAAGAGATTATTATCAACATATACTTTTTAAAACAACATCAGCTAAAAAAACAAAAAAAAAAAAAAACAGTAGTTGAGCTCCTGCTGCACAAGTAAAACCACTTTGAAAACATCCAGTAAAAAACAGGGTTTCAAATAAGGATGATGTTAATGGACCGAAGGTTTTTTTTTTTTATGATTACTTGTTTTGTTTTTGAAAGAATGTAAGTAAGCCCCTTCGGCTGCTCCCTTGTTTTGTACTCGGGGTCGCCACAGCAAATCCAAGGTGGATCTGCTTGTTGAATTGGCACAAATTTTATGCTGGATGCCCTTCCTGACGCAACTCCACATTATATGGAGAAATGTGGTAGGGGTGGGATTCGAACCAGGAACCTTCCTCACTGAAACCAAGTGCATGTTTTTGAAAGAATGTTTTTTTTTTTTAAATACTACATTCTTAGAAATGAAGAAGACATCTTCAAATTACTACTTTGAACAAAATATCTATCATACAAAGCTATTCAGTAATCCCTTTTGCCCAGGATAACTCTTAATGTGTTTACACGATTTAACCAGTTTATATATATATATATATATATATATTATATATATATATATATATATATATATATATATATATATATATATATATATATATATATATATTCAAAATGGTTTGTCTAGAATAGTTACATTCTAGTTTTAAAAAAGATTATCTATTTAAAGATGTTAAGGTGTTTTGTCAGTGGATTTGAGCTGTTTCAAACTATTTCAAACAAACAAAAAAATCTTGATAATTCTCTTAAAATATAATCAAATATAAAAGTAGCTGATGGATGTTTTTTTGCTTATTGACTAACTGAAATAAAACTGCAGAAGAACTACATGCAGGAATTTGTAATAAACATTTTTAGAGCTTGTTCAAATTATTTCAAAGAGTTATTTTGCAGAGTAAAATAAACTCTGCTGGGACTACATTTGGTTCCACTCCAACAAGAGTTAAATAAGCTCTATTATAGTGTGAAATCAGCTTGATCATCTTGTCAAATTAAGTTTTTACACTCCAATGAGAGTCAAGCATAGCATGACAGAGTTGATTTTACACTGTGATAGAGTTTTTTTTTTTAAACTCCATTTGGACTGGGACCAAATGTAGTCCCAGCAGAGTCTATTTTACTATACAAAATTTCCTGTTGATAAATGATCATTTATAATAATCATTTAATAATATTTTTGCTAAATACAAAATATTCTACCTCATGTCAACTTTAAATTTCTAACCACTGAAACAGATTCACAGCCCAGACTGTAAGTTTCCATCCCGTGTGTTAATTACTTGTGCAGCAGACGTATCTTCTTTATAGCCTCTAGATACTTGGAGCCAGTCATATGTTTTCACCTTTATGTTCTCACTGGTGTTTGTATTTCATTCGACTCTCCACTTCTACCTGCGACACAATTTGTTTTCCTTATAAATTAGAGGAACAAGTCATCTTGTGGACTTATAATATGTTTTAAGGGAAAAGAACTTAAAAAGTTCTGTGAAATGTTTCATTTAAAAGAAGAAGAATCTTTACTCCTTTGCATTTTGTGATAATAAGTGAACCTGTTTTCCCATAAATGGAGAAAAACCTGCTCTGCACACCTCAACACTCATTGCAAATACTACTCCAAAATGATTGGTGGCGGTATATTAAATTTACAAAGCTAAATATTAGCATGATTGAGACGACATTATTGAGTCTCTGCAGATGTTTTCTAATACACCCACAGTGAAAAAGAACCAATTAAAAGTTGTTTCAATTGGTAACATCTAAATGAATTAAGTTGTTTGAACTTAAGTTAATAAGTTAGATCAACTCTAACTTACAACCTTAAGTTCAAACAACTTAATTCATTTAGATGTTACCAATTGAAACAATTCATTTAGGTTTGTTCAACTCTTGTCTTACTTCAGTGTATGCTACACATCTATTATTATTTGATTATATTATTATGTAATTGGCACACTTAAACTGATTTTTATTTAATTCTGTTTGACGGACTGTTAGCAGGATTATCTAAAGGTTTTCAGGCAATCACAAATGATATTAGTGGTAAAGTGCAATCTAACTGACAGGGAGAAACTATGCAATTTTGTTTGAATTCCGCATCACTTTCTTTCTTTATTGTCCATTATATGATGGACCTTAAAAAATTCAATCACTTTCTGGAACTGTTTTGTCATTGGGCAGATAACTGTAATGTTTTGTTCAGACTCTCATACAAGCAACAGTTTTGGTGACTAATAGATCACAAATTCACAAAAGAATGTTATTGTGAACATTTCAAATGGTGGCTCTCTCTCTCTCTCTCTGCGCATATATATATATATATATATATATATATATATATATATATATATCTATATATATATATATATATATATATATATATATATACACACACACACACACACACACACACACACACACACATGCAGAGGTACTGGGTACTCTGGTACCCAGTAACACACTACTACAGTGTGAAAATTGCCATGCACAAGCACCTTCATGAAACATGATTATTTGTAATTTGTGTATTAAAATACAGAATTATACACAAAATACATCAAAACCATATAATTTGACCAGTATTTTCTTGTTATATTAAAACTGAAGTCTGATACCAGAAATTCTGGCCATCTTGGAAAATGGCAGCCATTTAAAAAAAATGGTGGATATATGTTGGTGTTTTGGTGCTTGTATGACTATTTGAATAAATCATCTTGGTATTTGCATTTATCTGCCCCATTATGTCTTATGCAACAAAACCCTTCAAGAGGGAAAATAATTATAATTTAGGTTTTCATTGGGATTACAGATATTTTAACTTAGTGACATTTACAGTATATTTATTTACAGCTTTGGGAAGAGGGTCATTTTTTGTTGTATAACAGTATGTTACTGGATTCAGTTGACTGCAGTTACAGACGTTTTAGCAATTTGAGTTGGAGTTCCAAATCTTTTTTGCTCAGTATATGAGGTCTATTAGAAAAGTATCCGACCTTACTATTTTTTTCAAAAACCATATGGATTTGAATCACGTGTGATTACATCAGACATGCTTGAACCCTCGTGGGCATGCAAGAGTTTTTTCACGCCTGTCGGTTACGTCATTCGCCTGTGGGCAGTCTTTGAGTGAGGAGTCGCCCACCCTCTCGTCGATTTTTTCATTGTTTAGGAATGGCTCAGAGTGCTGCTTTGTTTGATCAAAATTTTTTCAAAACTGTAAGGCACAACTGAGTGGACACCATTCGATAAATTCAGCTGGTTTTCGGTAAAAATTTTTAACGGCTGATGAGAGATTTTGGTCTGGTAGTGTCGCTTTAAGGACGGCCCACGGTGCCTGACGGCGATCTGGCGCTTCGAGGCAGCAGCGTCTCACCGTTTCAAGTTGAAAACTTCCACATTCAGGCTCTGTTGACCCAGTAAGTCGTCAGAGAACAGAGAACTTTCAGAAGAAGTCAGCATAAGGAGTTTATTCGGACATTTCATTGTTAACGGACATTTTGTAATGAAAGAACATGCGGGCAGAGTCGCATGTCGGGCCGGACCCGACCGCGGGGGGGTCGCGACAGGAAAAACACCTCCGTTGGAAACCTTAACGGGCAAGTTGGAACATGCCCAAGCTGTTAAAACAATTTCTCAGTTACTCACTTGTTGAAAGCCACCAAAAGCCGCCTAAATTTTACAAATGGTTTCAACACAGAGGTTTTTAACTGTCGCAGCGCACACAAATTCGCTGAGTCGTCACAGAAAGGACTCGGCGAATTGCGCGCATGTCTTTCATTACAAAATGTCCTTAAACAGTGGAATGTCCGCATAAAGTCCTCATGCCGACCTCTTCTGAATCTTCTCTGTTCTCTCACGACGTCCTGGGTGAATTAAGCCTTAAATTAGGATCAGTCAGTCAGTAATACAGAAGACACATTCAAACTGAGTGAATTTAATTTGACTGCATTAATGTGAAAACTTCTGTGGATTCAGCCTACATTTCCTTGAAGAATTTTATTGATTTACTGATTTTATCCAGGACAATTTTTTTATTTTAACATGTTTTTGTAGCCCAGTCTCTTTTTTTTTTTTTTGTGCCCCATCAGGAAAAACGCCCCATTTCGTGACCAATTTTTTATTTTGCTATTTGTAATCCTCCCCTTCTCCTAACTCTAACAGTAGCATGAGTGTCTACCCTCCCCTAACTCTAACTCTAACCCTAACCCCTAACCCCCCAGACCCCCCCCCATCACCCCTCATTTCGTGCCCCTGTCACAAAATTAATTCATAACCCCATTACGAAAGCCTCCCATTTTCGTGGCCCCGACACGAACCCATAGATAATGTACTTTTCGTTAATGCGCCACATACTGATGTGAGACCCGGGTGGTTTTTGGTGGTGGGATTATTCCCTCTGCCTCTAATGAGCCAGCTATCTGTCTTGTTGGAGTTAAAACTAAACTCCTGGGAGCCAGTAAAACAGTGCTGGACACTGAAATACATGAGTGACTACAACACCAACCACTGGATTCTTGGGTCTCTTCTTGTCTCTGAGCTGCTCTCTTGAAGCAGTAGAGTCCCCTCACGTTAGTCTGTCTGTTAGTCATGTCTGCATTTGTCAATGTTATGTGTTATCTTTGCTGTTTATACGTTGTCAGTTTGTTCCAAACCTGCTACAGGTTGAGTGAGCTTGGGTGATTCCTGGATTCTGCCCTGAGTCGAGGTGTGATGCGCCGACAGCTCAGTATAAGTTGGGGTGTGGGGTGGGTCACAGGGGCCTGGGGGCCCTGCTCCCCCCATGATGCTGGTTTGAAGCTGACATAGGCCCAGCACCATTGTAGTCCATGGATTGGTGGTGCGGTAGGGTGGGGCCAAGATGGTTTAGCCCATACATGGAAGGCCCAGAACCAGGCATGGGTTCCACGTAGCTGCCACCCCCAACATAGACTGGGATGGCCTGCATGTTGGTTTGTGTCCCATAGCGGCACTGTTGGCCTGTACAAGGCCGTGATGTGGATGGGGGTCTCCATAATTGGATCTGGGGCTCCATACTTCTGCTGAGAGGGGCCAGCCCTTCATAGGGACGTTGGGATAGGCAGTGGACATGGAGTAAGACACTCCCTGGTGAGGCTTGTTGAAAGATGGTGGGGCATGGCGCATCATAGCCTGCCCCTCCTGCTCCACCACCCATGGGGTGCAATGGAGTTCAGAAAGCTGGCGGGTGGACTGCTATGGGCAGTGGTGGTGAGCCATTTGGAGAAGGTCCACCAGAACTAGAGCTCAGTCCCTTGGACTTCTGGTCCTTCTTGTACTTCCATACGACGGTTCTGGAACCAGATCTTGATCTGGCGCTCAGACAGGTTGAGCAAGTTGGCCATCTCAACACGGCCGTGGCCGGCACAAGTACCGGTTGAAGTGGAACTCCTTCTCTAGCTCAACCAGTTGGGCGCTGGTGTATGCTTTAGGGCTCGTTTAGATGAAGCCGATGACCCACCGGTTGGACTTTTCTCCCCGCTGCTGCTACTCTCACCTCCTGCTGATGCTTGAGCAAAAAGGATCAGAAGGTGGTAAGATTTAAAAAAAGTTAAAACTGGGGTTTGTTGTGCCAAAAGAAAATCAGACAGTAGTGCTACATCTAAAACCACCTCTGCTGTTATTCTAATAATTTGGAACAAGCTTTTTGGAAGAATTGCATTCGATCAATTCGGACCTGAGTTTCAGCCAGAAATTAAATTTTCAGTATTTTGTTTGTCAAGGTCACCATCAAGGGCAAAGGTCTAACCTGCACATCCTACCCTCCTGACATTGTGTAGAACATTTTCTTGAACATGATGGCTTTTGTTTGTACACAGGGCCCAAGTTATGGTCCAAGGGCATGCACATTTTGTGAAATTTTAAATATCAAGGTATTTTTTTGGGGAGGGGAGCAAAGAATCAAGCTCCACATGCATTTGTGTCCAATCCTAGGAGTCAAATTCAAAATTTTCATACTTTAAAAACGTAATATAATAGCTCGATAAACAATACAAACAGTACAATCACAATACTGCCCTCCGGTGGCTTTTCAACTTCTGAGGTGTTAACAAAAGACAAACAAGGAAAATGAAAGGTTGACTAAAGTGGGGAAATTCAAAAAAGAAAAGGATAGATGAGTATAAGAAGTGAAACCAAGTGATCAGGGAAATAAAACAGGTTACAGGACACACACATACACACACAAAATTAAGGCATGAAAGCATGAAAATGTTACACATAAAATAAAGGTAAAAGAAAAGAAGAAGATTCAAAGAGACAGGCAAAAAGAAGATGAACTGGGAGAGAAAATGAGAGAATAAAACACAATCAACCTGCCTGCTGGAGGAAATTGAACATGTTCAGGTTGTTAATAAAGCAGAGGGCTGTCCGGCCTGCCAAATTATCCCCTGATATTACTTGTCAACACTTCATAACACTGGCAGTTATTAAGAGATGGGAGCCCTTGTAGTGGCTGAGAGCAGCTAAATTGCATCTTGGCTGGAGAGACAAACCCCCCACAGGCATAGCAGCTGCACAAGCAGAACTACAGGAACCGGGCTGAAGTGGACCAGTACTTCTCCAAACTCAAATTAAACAGAAATCTCAATGTGCTACTGGAAGGTTGTAAGCATTTATGTGGTGTTAGTATTACATGTAACGTAGTTTTGAAATCAAACTTTTTTCAAGAAAAGTTCATGTAAGACAAATGATTTAAGTAAATATTTAAAAAAAATCAAAAAGGTCCTATAATGGCATATTTGTGCATAAGACAGAGTTAAACAAACAATATCCAAAAATAAATTGTAATCCATTACAATTACTAAATAATCTGTTGACAAAAAATGTTTCTATGAAAATAAGTAAAAAAAAAAAAAAAACTTTTTTAAATTGCAATTTTAAAAGAAACTGTAGAAAAACTGATATCTCTAAAACAAACAAAACAGTACAACAAAAAAGACAATTATTGGACTTTTAGTTTTGGTTTGGGGCTCTTTTCAGTCAAAACAAAAAATTTAAAAATGTCTTGGACTCTGAAATTGTGATGAACACTTTCAATAATTTCCCTTCATTTTTTTTTAATTTAATGATTAATGGAAAACTAACATACAGTAACATATACTATATGTTACTGTCTAATAATATAATAATCATTTGATGGTGTCATACTGTGTTTATGCTGATAATATCCTATCTGTCTCTTTCAATAGTACAAACAATTGAACTTGTTATCAGGGAACCAGGCTGACAACAGGTCCACACTGTCTTACATTTCCTAAATGACAGTTTGATATTTTCAACAATAAACCATGTAACCCAAAAGCTTTCTTTGTTCCACTTAACATAATTCATATCCGTTATGACAGAACACTTTTGCCCCAATTCTAAGACCATATCATGCATACTTTCTTTAAACGTTATCACATATGCAGATGATATTGTGGTTTATCTTGCTGTTTGATTTTTGCTGCTTGCTAATATATTTAATTTCATATGTATCCTTGTCATTCTCCCTCTCTCTGAATATCTCTTCATTTCCTATTGTGCATGGCATTTACATTCATCCCATTAATATCTTTCCTACCGCTACAGTTGATAACTTTTAAAGAGTGGGAGGAAGCAGAAAGCTGAAAAAGAAAGAGGGCAAGAAGGAGCAGTGGTTATGCAAATGTTAATAACATAAGAATGAAAACAAGTGGAGGAAAAAATAATGATTTCCTGACTTCTCTTGGGTCGTTACAAATGGAACTTAAAGACAAGCGGTTTCTGTGTAAATACTTTCTTTTTCTGCACTTTTCATTTAATTCAAAGTCATGGTTATTTTTTTTTACACTGGTTAGTGAAAAATATCTATTTGTTTTTTTCTACATAGACTCAACATGTAAAATCACATTTTTTCATAACTTAAATGACACACTTGCTCAATTTACCATACAGGAATGGCATATTGGCACAAATCACCATGTAGGGCCCCAAGCTCTTGTTTCAGTGAAACAAAGATGATATTTGTAACTTTCTAACAACTACAAAGCTGCACAAGCATTTTCGACTGATTGCATCATACAGGCGGGCTTTTTTTTCATTTTGAACTTTTAAACATTGTTTTTCTTGCAGGTAAACACAAGAGAACAGTGAATAATGGCTGGCCACAACAAACTGCTGATTTTGTCCTCTCTGACCTCTGATTTCATCACAGAGTGTCTGACCCAAAAACAGGTCATCTACAAGAGAGGTTAGACACTGCTGGAAGGAAGCATGTCACTACCTTAACTCTGCTTCCTATGCGGAAGTGACACTTGTGACAATATTAAATTCAAACAAAGATGCCATGCTAAACAATTCACACCATTCAAGCAACCTGCTGTAACAAAGTGAGAATACCCTCATCGAACAGGGACGAACGTTTGCATGATTATGAAGTAAAGGTTGGATACAAAGGTTGGATTTGGCCTTGAATAAAATCTGTGAAGGTTTGGATTGGGCCTGAATACAGAAGTGGTGACTAAGTTGCATCACTTTTTGCTAAAATTAGAGGAAGTTATCTTTTGTTGCCTGTACAAGCTGAACTTTATCTTTGTCACCATTTTTGCTGTTTTTAACCACACACCACCATAACATTCAGTCACAGATGGTCCAAACTAGACGTTTATGGAATCCCCCTATGATCAGACAAATAATGGGATATGTTTAAATATCATTGGAGGATTTTAAAGTGTTGAGTCCTGTGTAATCCTTTATCGACCCCTACCTGGCTGTAGCTACCTCCCTGGATTGGCCACCATATTGTTGGGTAGGCCACGGTATACTGAGGCTGGATTCTAAGTGTTGTTTAGTCCCCTTAATTGGTACTCATTAGGTTAAAGTCGGATTTGGGCTCATGGACTAAATGTATTAATGAATGTACACTTTAGAGTAATGCCAAAAGCGTCCGTCATATAGTTTTGATTCCAATCTGTGATATAATTCCAACTACTGACCAGTAGATACCCACAATTTAAAGGTGTCTCATCCATCATTTTGAGCATGTCGTTATAGTGATGGGCTAACCGTGGTGGAGCTACTTTTAACTGGTGAATATGATGCTGAAGGAAACTTTATGCAAACACTGGAACATCAGTATTTGATGTGACCGAATGAAAATTTAGTGGAAACTAACCTTGCAGTAGCATTCTGTACCTGAATCTAGTAGACAAAATATTTCTATGTTAGATCTAACAAGAAACTTCAGTTTACTTTTTCAGCTGATTTCACTCACATGTTTGATTGGCAATGTTTGTAGTGTTTAAAAAATTTGTAGAAATACATAATAAATGTCCTCAAAAATTTCCATTGTGGCTTTTTCAAAATTCAACATGGCATCCAAAATGGCTGCCATTTCAGGTTTTTGAATGTATTTTATTCTGGGAAGTTTGCAAACCTGATTTAAGTGTTTAAATATATGATTTAAGACTCTTTTCCATGTTTACCTTCACTGCATTTATTTGCAGAACTTCAAGGTGAAGAGTGAGGTAAATTTATGGAGTGTGGCATCGAAATGTATCCTCAATCACCATGTTTTGGACACATCAAGAGGCAAGTTTGTATTTAAAACAAAAGCAAACAAAAAAATTGTGGCCATTTTGATTCAAATATGGATATCATCTATCATATTTTCTGGATTATAAATTGCACATGTTAAAAAAAGCCTCTTGAAGAGGAAAAGCACAGTTGCACTGGAGTTTTTTCAGGATTACCAGCTCATTCATTTGGGATTTTTGTGCATTTTTTAAATGAACTTCTTATTTCTGACATTTGTTATTTTAATATTAAAGTTTATTTTGTTCAGTGCTTTGATTCCTGCAAAACTCTAATAGAAATAGTTACTGTAATTATTATGATGAATAACAAACTCTTTTTTTATTTTTTTGGGTATATACTGTAAGCCACAACTGAGTATAAGTTGCCGGTCCACCAAAACTAGTAAAAAAAAAAAAACTTGCACTCTGGAAAATATGGAAATTGGTTGCTGATATTTCCAAAATTTTAAATATCTTGGTAATAACTGCATAGGGTTTCCTCATACTTGAAACCATGTATTAAGACACTTAAATCAGATATCTCTATTTTCTAGAAACACAAATATGTAAATAAATGAATAAATATAAAATGAATGACAGCCACTTTGGATTCCTATATGGCCACTCTCTTAGTTTCTGACAGTTCCAACACTCTAAACCTCTAGATAATCACTGTAAAGCGTTTCTCCTTTAAGACATGCATTTACATCCTTAAATTAGGTTTTTAACCTTTCCAGAAGCAAGGATATGTACAAATACATAAAATGGTTGCCATTTTTGGTTTTAAAAAAAACTACTAGAGGGATTTTTGAGAATTTATGTGATTTTTCTGGATATATCCTGAAAATTTCAGCTTACTCTGCTTTTTTTTTTTCTTTCTATTTTTACACGAGGCCATCAAATATGGCCATTGGGTATTGCAAAGGCTTTTCATCTCTCCGTCTGTCTGTGCTCAACATAAGTCCAGTCCTATTACTGCCAGATCTCACCTTTGACCTCCTCTTCCCGCTATTGATTAAAGTATTGGTGGTTTAGGGGTTTGTATGTGTCTTCTCTGATGCACCTAACATACTCAGGTTAGGAGAATCTGTCGAATGAATAAAGTGCACAGTGTGCGTTGCAGGCTAATCATGGTTAAGGTGCTTTAGCAATCCCCCTCACCAGCTTTGTGAACACATTTACCAGCATCATTAGACGCTGGTAAATGGAGTTGGACTAGAGAAGCGTCAGTACAGACGAATAATTACCAGTTTGACTACTGGTCTGAGGCAGCGCCTGTTTTGTTGTAATAGTCTAAGAAGCCTTTAAAACCCTCTGGGGATCCGGGGTTTGAAAGGGGATGTTGATAAGGGAGGTGAGGAAAGAGAGAAGTGGTGATGGGAGGAAACGAAAGCAAGACACTAATGAGGAAGCAAAATGGAGGGAAGCCAGAAGGAAGTAATGAGGGACAGAAAGTGGTGTAGCAGAAATAAAGATAAAAATCCCGACAGACAGACAGAGACAGGTGTAACCAACACACCGCTGGCAGAGTTGTTGCTGGGTGAACAGTTTTTCTGCTTGGTCGCCTGCCGACACTCTTTCATCCATGGAAAGATCTGCTTGGCCAAGGTCGGGTTGGGGGGTAGTGAGGAGGAAGAGGAGGATGTGGAGGAAGATGTGGAGGAGGAGGAGTTGGATGTCTTATTGGTGCCTGATTTAGTGACTGAGGAGACTCCAGCACTGCCCCCCGGCTGCTGAGCTCCAGCACTACCGTTGCTGGGGTTGGGGGGCAGCGGTGGGGACACCTGGGAGCCGGGGTGGTGCTCAGATGGTAGACTGGGCCGCATGCAGCTGCCATTCAGCTCCTTGGTTTTGGCTAGCTGCTGCTGCTGCTGGTGGCCTCCATTACTGCCCAGCGACTGTAAGGAGCAGGCGGAGCGCTGATACGAATCTACATCCAGGTGCGTAGCAGACTGGAAGGCCGGTTGGTGGTGAGTCACCGGGACTGGGGCATCGTAGCCTCCGAACCCGTTGGCAGCCGCCGCTGCCGCCGCCGCTGCCGCCGCCCCCTGCACCTGGTAGGACGAGTAGCCCCCGAAAAGCGTTGAGGAGTTGTCGTAGTATGTTGTTTTCTGCATTTCTGAGGGAAGTGGCGGCGTCTTCTTGTGCTCCGGTCCTTGTTGAGAGCCACTGCCGGAAGACCATTTGGTACCGGGGGTCACGTGACGGTGTCTCTCCAACGGCCCCCTGCAATCTGACCTAAAAGGTTAGGAGAGGCAGAATAAAGAAATGAGAGAGATAAATCCATCTTCCTCTGATGAAAGGCGCCATGACATGAATAGAAACCACTGCTTTTCTTTCCTCACCCTCCTCCCCCTCCTCCCCTCCCTCATCAGCCCAGCCTGCAGATGCTCTGGTGTAGGGGGCACCAAGAGGGCAATGTGCAGCCCCTCCTTCCCTATGTGCACGTACATGCACTCACACGTCAAATTTCTTTCAAGATCCGAAAAGGTTTTACCTTAGAGTTTGTGCTCATATAATGTTTTATTATATTATTATTATATTATTATTATAAGTAGTAGTAGTAGTCTGGTTTTATGATGCAGTACTTTTGTTCACTTATTGTTGCCATTGACATTTTTCCCTTGTTTTTCAGGATGCAACAAAGCGCTGCTTCAGCTTTGAATTTCAAAATAAAATAAATTGAATGTAACCTTCTGACTAGTCTGTGAACAGTCTGTTGTGTTCGCGTCTTTTCATCTTTAGATGAAACTCGTGCAGAGTTGCTGATGTTTTGTTGCGTAATGCTTTCTTTCTGACTGATGCAGGAAGCCTATTTGTGTCGACCGCTGCCTTCCACAGTGATTGAATGAATCCTGTTCTCTCTAATCTTACTTCACTCACATCAACCCAGTCATACCGCTCTGCACACACACACACACACACACACACACACACACACACACACCACAACACACACCCACACACACCACACACACACACACACACACACACACACAGGGAAATAAACAAACAAACAGACAGACATGGAAAAATATAACAAAATCAATTAAAACAGATTATTTTCATTGAAAAAAATAATGGTGGAATGAAAATGAGTCAAATTTCGAGTGGTCTTAAAAAGGAAACCTGCCCACTAGAATTTGATTTTTTTTTTTTTAATCTATTAATAAAAGTTTAACTTTTTAGTTTTATTTTTATTTATTTTTCTCAAAGTCACAACCTTGTTTGTGTGAATGCTGGGAAGATAAAAATGCAGGATCAGAATTTTGCATTTTTGTTTTGGTACAGAGCAACTCCACAGGCAAAATGGAGAGATCAGAGTTAGGTAGAAACTCTATTTACTCTAACAGAGCATGCTTTAATTATATCCATGTTAAATATTTAAATAAGCTATATTAAAATAAATACAAACATCTGAACAGTAAACAAATTACAAATAAAATGCAAAGCTTGATTTAAAAAAAAGAGACTTGCATTCTGTCATATTTGTTTTTAATAGCTTAAAAATAAATACAAAAATAAGTAAAATAGATAGATAGATAGATAGATAGATAGATAGTAGATAGATAGATAGATAGATAGATAGATAGATAGATAGATAGATAGATAGATAGATAGATAGATAGATAGATAGATAGATAGATAGATAGATAGATAGATAGATAGATAGATAGATAGATAGATAGATAGATCGATCGATCGATCGATCGATCGATCTATCCTGGGGGGGCAAAATCGGAAAATCTCGTGCGCACCTCGGTGGGCCCTGCGCGCGTGAGGGCGGGCTGTCAGGCACTGGCGAGCACGCGGAATTTATTTATATTTACGTTGCAGAGATTTTTTTAAAAAGGAAATCATCCGCCACAACACAACCTGAATTTGCGCACGTGACCGTGATGGTTAATTATGTTCCAACGAAAAACCTTAAGAGCAGCACAAAGACAGAAACCAGCGTTTGTGTTACATGATATTAAAACTGCCAGACAAGACAAACGCAAAATGAACTAAAGCCAAACTCATTGGAGTGCAAAGACACACGGGCTGGATTTCGATTTGGAACAGAGTCATAAGGCATTTGTGGATTTTTACTTAAAAAATAATAATCACATGCTGATTAGCGTGAATTTGCTTGACAAAAATGACCTAAACTCACTCACACACATATATATATATATCTAAGTGGTTTGCAATTTTGCAAATAGTTGTAAAGCAACTAAAAGCAAGCAAACCAGCGTGAAAACGTCAAACAATACAAACAAACAATATACAAACAAAATCAAATTCTAACAAGAATAACACAATACTTAATACCGATAGGATGACAATTTGACAGCATTATTTATTGTCATTATTGTTTTTGTTGTTGTTGTCCCTATTATAGCCCACTAGGCCTGTGAATTAATTTAACGAATGATTTGGGATTTAAAAGATGAGTATTAATGGTGTTTATATAAGCTGTGTGTGAGTATGAATATTTTTGTTTTAACAGTGGACCAAAATGACAGAAAAAAATGTCTTTTTTTTAAGTCCTTCAAAAGAAAGAGTGAAAAATAAGACAAGCCAGCTCTGCTCCAGCTCTCAGCGCGTCACACATGTCAGCCATTTATCTTTCTGCAAGACAAGCCGGAATCCTAATTATTTACTCTGAGGAATTGTTCCAAGAGAGAGAGAGAGAGAGAGAGAGAGAGAGAGAGAGAGAGAGAGAGAGAGAGAGGAATATGTTATTAAATCATATCGCTGTTTCGCCATTAAACGGGACACGTAATGTCTGTGCCCTGCTTGTAGGGCTACAGCTTAATACAATCACCAAGTTTACTCGACGCCTCCCTGAATAATCCATTTACACACTGACAGAGACACCCAAACACACACACAGAGAGAGAGAGAGAGAGAGAGAGAGAGAGAGAGGCCTCGGCGTCCGGTGTCTGCGTTTTATCCGGGATATAAAATTACAAATGGCGCCTGCCATGAAGAGCTTTGCGAGCAGAGAGAGAGGGAACGCATTAACTTGGACAATCCACCTATTCCTTATCCCATTAACAGAGGGGGAGGGGGACAATAAAAGATCGATCACACCATTGTTGCTCATTTATGTTCATGCGTGGCCTCATCAGCCTGTGCGTAAAATGTGCGTAAAATGACAACATCCACAGTCAGATCTTAAAACAAATGCTCAGCCACAGCGGGAAAATTCTTCGTAAATAAAACAGGGAAAGAAAAGGAGGACAGAGATGGAAGGCAGGAGGAGAAAAGGGGGGCAGTTTAAAGGATTGTGAACTCTTCTTGAACCGGGATTGGAGTCATAAATCACTGAGCGCGGCAGCCGGCACGCCAGCACTATTTCTGGCTTGGTGTTGGAGCTGTGCGCGCAGCAGCAGCAGCGGCGCCAGCGGCGGCGGCATCAGCGGCCTGCCCGGTGATGCTCCTTCTTACCTTCCCTTTAGCCTCGGCGGTGGTCCCGGTCCAGTCCGGCACGGACGCGGCCACGCCGCATCACAGATTCCAGTCCTGATGCACGCTTAGGGGATCAATAACAATGATAAGTAAATAAATAAATCTAGTCCTTGTCTTCCTCTTCCTCCCGCTGCTGCTGTCTGGAGACCAGCGCGGCTGCTTACGACCACCAGCACGTCCACCAGCCAGCGGCGGCAGCGCGACGGTGGCGAACCGGACACCGTGTGGCATGAACGGCCGGCGGTGGAGAGCGCTGCGGGGAGTCGGGGCTACCCGCCGGCACAGGCTCGGTTTAAAGGGCTAAAGCGCACGGGCAGCACGATCTTACCGGGAGCCTGCCTGCCTTTCCTGCATGCACGCACCCCCCTGACACCCCCCACCCGCCCTCCACCTCCACCCTCCGCCACAGCACCAGCGCTGCCTGCACCGCCGCCGGCTGATAACAATGGCCTCGGAGTTCTTTCTTTTTTCAGGCCGACGCAGCCAGTCAGACCCCCTCACAGGAGCGGGACTACCAAGAAACGTCAACCCATGGCATTTTTTGGTGTCGAATGTTGGTCTTTATTTTGTCTCCTTCGTGTCCAACGCGGATCTGGTGTCGCTCTCTGTGCGCCTCCGTGCGTCGTTGCGCCCTCGGTCTCTGGAAGCCTCCGCGCAGCTAGCAGCGGGTCCACTCCTGTGGTAGTACTAGCAGTAGTGGTGCGTAGTAGCAGGTATTCCAGGGTTGCTCTTACGCTTGGATGAAACGAAGGAAATAACGCAGCCACGCTGATTCTTCATCAGCGTCACTCACAGATTATGGTCAATTCAGCACACTGCTGGAAAAAAACAAAAACCCTTCAGACCTGCACTTCTGTTCAGCATTATTATTATTCAAAGGTGCACACAGAGTGCACGTGCCACCATCAGGTCACAATCACTGTGCACACATTTTTTTTCTGTTATGGAGGCATTTTAAGTTGACTTTAGTGCTGATCAAACTATCATCACCAGTTAATCTGCAGCTATTTTGATTAAAAAAAGTAAATCAGTTATGAAAAATAAAATCTTTCACTGACTTCAGCTTTGTTGATTTTCTCTGTTTTATACTTAAAATTAAGCTTTTGGGTGTTTCTGGATCTAAATAAGCAGCTTAAATAAATTATTTTGTGCTTTGCAGAGTTATAATGCACATTATGCATCATTCTGCACTGTAAACACTTTGGGAGTCTTGGTTATTGGATCACTCTTTGCATTTCTAGTTTGCTTAACCAGTTAACCAATGATTAGTTCAAGTTAATAAAGATATAACTGCTATTTGTATTACTGATTAATGCATTCTGTAATGATGATTTACAAAATAATGAAACTTGTCAAGTAGAAAACTTTGATATAAGAAGCTGGAATCAAAGAATGCTGACGTTTTTGTTTGTTTGTTTGTTTTATGTTGGGGGTATGTGATAATTGATTATTTTGAATATTGTTTTAAGTTGTTTGCTTTGCTGTTAACAATCTAACATAACTCCATTAATTAATCTATATGTTTTGCACTTGATTGTACAGTCACTTGGGTATATTGCATAATGTCATGTTTACTATCATACTGGATTATATCATCCATCATATTGTAAAATATATGAAATCACATTGTATTGCATCACATTATTAAAAAATTGAATACTGCGGTATATGAATTGTATCCTGTTACACTATTTAATTTATTGTATTGTGCGAAATTATATATACTGTATTCTGCCATCATATGATATTTTGTATCATAGCATAATCCATTGCTGTGTATTATGATGTATCAAAGAATCTCAGTCATTTCTTTTGGGTTCTTTCATTTTTGCTCGGGGTCACCACAGCAGATTCATCGTGGATCTGCATGTTGAACACGTTTTACACCAGATGTCCTTCCTGACACAGCTCCAGATGTAAAAGGAGAATAATATCACACCACATTATATCAAACGTATTGTTTCAGACTGTATGGTATTAGATCATATCATATATTGTATGATATGAATTCACACTGTATTATGTAGCTTGTTGAACCATGGTTTGCATGAAATTGCACAAACAGTGCTATATCATTTTGCGCCATACAGGATCATATGATATATTGTATCTTACCATTGTGCAGAATAATGTGGTATTTCATATTGTATTTTAGCATGGTGGCACAAGCAGCTAGTATGCTTGTCTCCAAATTAGAATTAGAAGGTCCCCTTTTAAAGCCCACCCATGCCTTAGTCTCCACATCTGGAGTTGCATCAGGAAGGACATCCAGAATAAAACATATGCCAAATCCACTGTAGTGACCTACAGTAAAAATTTGACAAGCAAAAACAAAAACATGCAAAAAAATATTGCATTATTGTAACATATCGCACTGTACTTTAGCACAGCAATCTATCACAACACACTGCATTTTATACAGTATAATGGCTGAGTGGATCCATGTCATTTGATTGGTGCTTTGGATGTCATGTGACATGGATTATTCATCCCATTTGTGTTGCGTTGCATTTAGAGTGCAATTTGGTTCTATTTAGAGTGCAATTTGGTTCTATTTAGAGTGCAATTTGGTTCTATTTAGAGTGCAAATTTGGTTCCATACGTTTGGTACCATTGCACTCTGCACTGCAAACACACACACACATGCATGCACGCTCGTGCACACACACACACACACACACACACGTACCACTGAACTCATAAACATTCATTATTTGTATTGTATTGTATGTCATATCATATTCTGCATTGTGTTGTATCACATCAGTCTGTCACATTTACTTGTATCATATTGTGTAAATAGACACAAATATTTGACAGTCTAACTATTAAGATATTATACTTATATGCTGTTTTAGTTACATTTATACACAGTTCAACTTCATCTGGCCACAGGAAGATGCCAGTCCTTTGAAATTAGTATATCTGGAAGTACACAGAGAAAGTTGTAGAGCACTTTTTAAAACTCTGCTTGTTTTCTGCAAGTTATTAAATGAAATGTGGAAAACTTTTTTTTGTTTGTTTTGTTTAACATAGCCCTCCTGTGGATTCTATTCTGTCTTCATTGTTAATGTTTCAGCACCTCATCATCTCCTGCTGCTATTTGCACAGAAACAGAACAGAAACAGAGCTCAGAGCGGAAAGAATCATTCCTGGATGGATGCAAAGGGTGCAAGCAGCAGTTCCAAAGTAACAAACTAGGAAAAGGAACACAATCCCATCTGCAGGACCGCAGCTTATTAAACTCACACAGCAGCATTTCTGTGTTTATTCCAAGGTGTTTCAGTCAGTCTTCGCAAAATGCAGTGGGATGATCAACGTTACCAAGAGGAAAAAAACAGCAAATCCTTGGTGATGGGGTTTGTTTAATTTATCAAACAATAATCTTCATGAATTTGTTGCAAAAATGAGGGAAAAGTGAAACATTTTACAGATCAGAATCTGTCGTTGCAAAATATCACCAGGGCTGATGTTCATGCAGTTGTACGGCGAGAAATTACACTACAAAAAAAAAAAAAAGCTGTATTCAAAATTCAAGAGGTACAAGCACTCCAAGTGCTCCCTGTCTGCCAGTGATGTGCTGGACGGGAGAGGATGGAGGTTATTTGATCTCCCCCAGTGACTTTAAATTCTCTTCCGGTTCTATTTAAAGAAAGAAAAAGGACACAAGAGTATGTGTTTTCCTCTGTGTTTTGACTTTACACAACAGCCGGAAGAAGTCTGCAGAGTGCAACCACGCCGGAGAACTGGCTCTTTAGAGCACGAAAAACTGGGATGTGGAAAACAGTTTTTTCTGCTTTTTTTTCAAATATTTTTTGCATTTGTGTGTTTGAAAAAAATGCCAACAACTTTGTGCTGTAATGTTAAAGAAGTTAATCATTCACTCGAATTAGCACTAACATTTAAAGGGTTTGTCCTTTCAGCAATCGACGTGCCAAACTAAAGAAGACAGAAAAATCTCTACCAGATTATCCACATCTCACACTGGAGACTCTCAGCTACATTTTACATCTTCTTCTTCTTTGTCAGCTTTTTCTCACATTCATCAGGGTCAGCACGTGGAGCCAACACACCACAATGCTCAGGAGTTTTAGGATCGAGTGTCTTGCTTGAGAATGAATTCTCTCTCACAAGTGTGTATGTTATATACATGAAGGTATAAGTACTGCATTTTCCTTTTCCATATGTTGTATACTATTACACATACATACATATGTCTTTTCTGAATACAACAGAAGTGACTACACACCACTGTGAAATATTGCATAAAAGATCAAAGTGGATTATGTCTTATTCCCAAGTGTTTCTTCTTATAAACAATTATAAAAATAGTTAAAGGCGAAGTAGAAATTCAATGCAACAGAAATCAGTACACTCTAAAAAGACAACTGCTGTTTCAATGAGAAAAAAATGATGTAACAATTTGCAGAGTTTTTTTTATGTTATTTCAACTTTCAACTGAGTTAATGCCACAAAACGTCTATAGTTAAGTTGAAATAACTTAAAAAAATCTATACAAATTGTTCCATCACTTTTTCTCATTGAGATAGCTGTTCATTTTTTAGAGCGTACAGGCATGCATACTCTTTAATACGATCACTTTTACAGCCAGTTTATTTATTTTTTGGACATGTCAGAGGATGGTTCAAGAACATTTCTAAGTCAATGACTAACTCTGGAAGTCACCGCAATCAGTCAGTCAAAAATACAAGTGTGGTTTATGTGATAATATAAGGCTCACTTAAAAAAAAGAGTGATAGTAAACAACACACACCAGTGAGGGAAGCTTCCAAGAGCACAATAATGACATTGATGGAATTATACGATTCTGTGTATGTGAGTTAATAAAATGGGCAAAAGATAACTTTTACCTGTTGTTTAGAGCTTCATGGCAGATTGGTGCAAACTGAAAAAAGACATTTGAGGTTTCAGCTACTGTTTGCCAGAATCCTCAGGAGAGATTTGAGCCTATATTTAAAGTTTTCTGTATATATATATATATATATATATATATATATATATATTATTATAGAGAGAGAGAGAGAGAGAGAGAGAGGAGAGAGAGAGAGAGAGAGAGAGGATGAGAGAGAGAGAGAGAGAGAGAGAGGCATATGTCACATTATAAACTGCAATTCTACAGATTGCAATCGGAGTCTCTACCAGTAGAAACTCGGTTTTATCTTTTCTTACTGTGAGTACTACTTTGACAACATTTGGATCAGAGTTTCTACTCGTAGAAACTGCAACAACACAGATCCACTATACTTGAAAAAAGTAAACATTGATTGGAAATGTCATAACATCCATCCATTGGGAAATCATAGTCATATTTTGTTATTCAGCAACAGTATTGTAGTTCTGCATTATCAAACATTGTGTATTTCAAGTATGTAAAATGGAGCATTTTCAGAAATTTTATATTTTCAACTCAATAATGTAACTTTAGTTACAAGTTCCTCTGAGAACTACTTCAATGATTACATTTCTAAAATCACATCCGCAGAACCTTCTAACTCCAGTGCTGTCTCTGGGCACTTGAAAGCTTCCCTCACGTGTCTAGATTGTTTACTGTCACTATATTATGGAAAGGAGACTGCTCTAAACTAAATGACCAAATCCTAAACTGTAAAAAACAACTTTTGTTTCAACTTAAAACTTAATGGCCAAGCTGCCTTAAAATGTTACACTATAGAAAAGGTTAGTAGAGGTAACTTTTAGAATGATTCAACTACTGCAGCACAGTATCAGATCTTTTCATGTCACTGTCAGGAACAATTGATCTTTGGATTTGTGCTGAGTGACACATATTCCAGAAAAACAAAATGTGATGTGCTCACACATACACACAAAACAGGTCATTTCATATATCTGTCATTGTGTGCTTTAACCTGTAACCCTCACCACCCATGGTTTTGAACTGAAGACTTTCTCGTTGTGAGGCTGGTGGACCACCAGAGCACCACTGTGCAGATATCAGCAACAAATACAAGAATCCAAATAAATGTACCTCAGTTGAACCAACTTAAATGAATTGTTTCAATTGGTAACATCTAATTAAGTTTTTTGAACTTAACTTTGATCAAACTTACTAACTTAAGTTCAAACAACTTAATTCATTCAGGTGTTACCAACTGAAACAACTTGATTCAGTTGGTAACACTTGAATGAATAAAATTCTTTGAATTTAAGTAAATAAGTTAGATTGACACGCATATTTAACTTATCAACTTAATTTCAAAGAACTTAATTAATGTAGGCATTACCAATGGACACAATTCAATTAAGTTGGTTCAAGTATTTTATTTTTTCACTGTACACTCTAGAAAAGAAACTGCTGTCTCAACGAGAAAAAATAAGTTAAGTTATTTCAACTTTCAACTGAGTTAATACCACAAGACTTCCCTAGTTAAGTTGAAATAACTTTAGTTGAGTTGAAATAACTTTTAAAAAGTCTATGCAAATTGTTACATCACTGTTTCAATTGAGACAGCGGTTCATTTTTAGAGTGTACCTGTGCACCTGTTTATTTGTGTATGTTGTGGAGTGTTGTTTATTTATATATTGTTTGTTTTTTCTGGATTAAATGTCTCTCAGCACAAATCTACTGATGTATCATTTGTGACTATGATGCAAAAACACATGATATTGTGTCGGCTCAGTCATTATAAAAGTTCATTCAACTTAAAATTTTAAGACGCCCCAGACCCTTACTTTTTAAGCTAAAATAAAAAGTCTTAAAGAAAACAGCGCACTATTTCTATTACTGAAAGGCATCACACCACAATATATGTGTACAAGTAAATTTACTCATCAGTAATAGAGTTTTTGACTCTGTGTGACTTCATCATGACATTTTTGTGACTTCATTATTATTCACACCAAACAATCACAAATACATTGCTGATCAACATTGCTTTAGATCGTCCATCTAGGCTTCTTGGTTGTTGAGATATCCAAAAATGGTGTTTTGTTGTTTGTTTGTTTGTTTGTTTGTTTGTTTTGGACTGTGATTTCCTTGACCTTAGACTGATCTATGCCAAAAATGTAATCACCTTGAGCTACTGACCCCAGGAATATCACCACAAAGTTTTTTGAAACTCTGCCCAACCATTTTTGAGTTATCTTGTCTACAGACAGGCACATACACAACATGCCAGTAAAAACAATAGCATTTTAGCACCACTTTTTTTTTCAGTACACAGTGTCATTATGCATTGGTTTAAATTAACTCCATGAGTTATTCAGTGATTTGGAAATATTCATGTGGCTGTTCCATGAGTTACAAAATGGCTGTAAAAGTGATGATTTAGGTGTTACAGCATAATTGTACTGCTGTTTTTTCAAAAGTAGGTCAGTTAGACATTACTGAAAAGTGATGTTATTTGACATTTAAGTGATATAAAACAGTTACTGTTATTGTATATTCTATTCTACGTATATAAATTTGATATTGGTTGACCCCCCCCCCCCCAAAAAAAAAAAAAAAAAAATCCCTCCTGACAGACAAACACAACTTCTCTACTAAAGCTTTAGTCGGAGGGATGTAATATAGTGATTTTAAGACTGTGGATTTTTTCCTACTTTTTGTTTGTTCCAACAACCAATGACACCAAGTTTAAATCACAGCATCAGTTTTTAGAGTAACACACGAAAAAAAGACAACAAAGCAAAGAGAGACAGTGAACCAAAATGAAAACATGAAGGTGTCTTAAAAAGGTTTTCACAACCCCCCCACCGACACACAAACACCTCTCTCTCACACACACACACACACACTGTCCCTGAACGCCTCTCTATTTTTATTATTCAGGACGTTTGCGCTGTCGTAAGATTTATGAGTTCTCTCTTAACCCAACAGCGTGCGCGCGTAAAACCACAAAGCACCGTGAGAGCTGCTGGAATGAGGATGAGCTCCGTGTAGGTGGAAGGTGGGAGTCTGAAAAGTGTCTGTGTGCAACTTCTCCTTCAATCCAGCCTTTGTGCGCTCCGCAACGACGCGCAAACTGCGCCTCAAAGCTTGATTACTCATTAACCCAGCCGTTAATCAGACGCCCTTTTTTTCCCGACCTGTTTTTTTTCCCACAGAGCAGCAGTGTGACGTGGACAAGTAAACCTGGAGGACTTGCACAAACATGCTGGATGGCAGATGGCGTTTATTTCTTATTTTTCTTGGATGGCAGAAGCGCAAGGACGACTCCGTGCTGCACACTGAGTCACGGATATTAGGTTTCACCACTGAATGGAAACCATCTTCATTTTTTCCCTCCACATTGTGCAGGACTTCAGGCATGCACGGTGGCATTAAGGGATTTTCTTTAAGTTTTACATCATAATTGAAGCTGCTTTGCTGTGAGGACATGATTTATTAAAAGAAAAAAATATTCTGCTTCCCTGAAGGAAATCCATTTTACGCATTTGCGACATTATCTTCACAGCGTTATTATTTTCCTGTTTTAATGTTGCTGTTTTAATGTCTGTCCTATTCAATGATGTGTTACCCTCTGATGACATCATTGCTCTTCTCGCAGTATGAAAACGTGTAATTGATTTAAATTACTTTGCACGCAGGCAAATTAATATTTCACCCTGCATTCATGCTTTATTTTCTTGGTAGAGAAAATGTGGATAAAACTTATTTGCAATCTACTGTGTGTTGCTGCTTAACTGCAGCCACATCCATTAATCCTCATTAATCAATAAACTGTAATTCCAGCGTCATGACTTCATCATTTTAACAACTACATTATTATTATTATTATTATTATTATTATTATGCACACAAATCAGTTAAATTATAAAGTAAAAGTGCTAAAATACGCCAAAAATTGATTTTTTTTTTTTCAAATCCAGCAGGACAACACAGAGTTAAATTATTAATAACGATTAACGTGCTGACAATTGCCTTTTTCTAAATAACTAAACGAATAAATAGAAATAAAACACACTGATAATTAAAATATACTAATAATTTAATCGGCATCAGCCCAATCTGATTGGTTTATTAGCATAGCAACAGATCAATATTTAAATAAAATAAAAATGAGCATTATATTCTGGCAACTATCGCTATGGAAGATTATATAATATATATATATATATATATATATATATATATATATATTCTATATATATTATATATATATATAATATATATATATTATATATATATATATATATATATAATGATTAAAAAAACATCTAGCAATGTCTTTTATTCGCAACGAAATCACCTCGTCACAGCAAAGTACATAAGTTTAAACATTAAACTATTGGCAATTAATTTTGTCTACCTGGAAATAAAATGAAACGAAATAAAGACACATTTTTAATCTTTATATCACTTGAGCTCATTCTTTTCACTTTGGAAGATGCGCAACGCGCTTTGGGTTCAGCGCCATTACGCACGCTGTGGAGGCTGCGTTCGAGCTGCAGGTCATCACAAGCAAAATCAGGACAAATATATATATAAAAGCAGAAAACTGCGACTCACCGAAAGACCTTGTTCTTATTCTTGCTGTTCTGATGGAACAAATCAGCTTCCAGAAAGCTTCTATGAAGAGCTGCTACAGCAGAAGACAAAAAAAAAAAAAAAAAAAACAGAAAAAAAGAGGAGAAAGATGAAATCAAAAGCGCTGAATTTCTTATAGTTCAAATCCAAGCAACCGCTGCTGGCCTCAAATTATTCCCGGTGAAATCCCGGAAAAAAGCAGTTAGCAGTAGAAGAACGGATGGAGAAGGGTGGAGTGAAGTGTTATTGATTGTGCTGATCAAATTACACATATTCACTTTTTCTTCTTTAAAAGCGGCTCAAATATCCAAACTGAGAAAAGGTTTTATGTAAAGGAAGGAAAAATACTTAAAAAAAAAAAAACCCTACTGTACGCAGTATATCAAACGGAAATATATGCATAAGTAATTTAAACGAGGTCTTTTGAGACATTATACAAAAAACAAAAAAAAACAAAACATAAATCAATCATTTAGACGGAGCTTAATCAATAAGCAGAAGCGCGCAATTAGATCTTAATTATCATATTAACAAAAATGCAAAATAAAGTCAAACTTATTATTTTAAAACACTTTTGATTGCATTTTAACTTTTAATCCACCGACGAGAATAAACCTGTTATGATATTAAATATGTAAAAACACACAAAAAACAGTATCTAATATATAACAGTAATAAATCAGTCATAATCCAGAGTAATGTCAGGAGCATGGGAGTCCGGGTGAGTCCGGTCCGGTTCCGTGCGCACTCAGGGCCGGTGTGCGCGCTGGACCATCGGCGGCCGCGCGCTTGAGTAAAACGCGCTCGTGTTTCGGCTCCTGACAGCATTTCCTAAACACATAAATCAACAGCAAGGATACCCGACCTCCAGCCGGCTCCCTCCTCTGCTATTACTCCTATAAAGTTATTTATTGTTCCGTCCGCGCACTCACGCACCGCGCTGGCTGCCGTCCATCCCCATCGCAGCGGCCCGGCGGTCCTCCTACACGCGCCCCGCTTTCGGCCTGGACATTTGGAGTCTGGGAGCAGGACCGGACCAGTCTAAAGTTCCCCAGAAAGTGATGCATGCAAGGGGCCGACTAGCTTAGCCAGCTAGGCCCGTAGGCCGAGACAAAGAGGGGAGGGAGGCCGCCTCCGGAGTCCACAGAGCTGCTGAGACAGACCTTTTTTTTTTTTCTTTTTTTTTTTCTTTTGCGTGGAAGAGGCGGTGGAGACAAAACCCACAGCTCTGAGATCACCAAACAATGTTTTTGCTCAGTTTGGATGAAGTTAAAGTTTGCAAAGAAGCAGCAGCAAACGTGAGAGCTTCTCTTGATGGAAGCAAGAGTCTGAAGCTGCAGGATTCAACTAAATGCATATTAAGAGGTGGAACAGCAGGTTCAGGCTCCTGGGAACAAAAAGTCAAAGTACATTGACTCAACTAGCAGGGCACTCAGACAGCACATGACCCTGCCAACACGGAGCAAAACTTACAAATTTGGTGCTGCCATTAAGATTTATTGTTGGAAGTGACATCACTCCTGTGAAAAGTGTTACAGATCCAAATCCAGATCCGGATCAGGATCAGCCTGGAGTCACACATGACGGTTGTAATGTGAAGTGACAGGTGGAGCCTATATCAAGGAAAATCCTGATCCACAATCCAGATCTGAATCCGGATTCTGGATCAAGATTTGTACCTCGAAAAATCAGTGGAGTCTTCCGTGCCCTAATATCTATCTGTGGTGCAAATTTGGTGAGAATCTGTCAAGTAGTTTTGACATAATCCCTCAAAGACTACATCAAGGAAAATCTTGATCTGAATCAAAACTTTCACCTCCAAAAATCAGTGGAATCTCCCATGCCCTAATATCTATCTGTGGTGCAAATTTGGGGAGTATCTGTGAAGTAGTTTAGACATAATCCTTCAAAGCCTATATAAAGAGAAATTTTGATCTAGAATCCAGATCCAGATCTGGATCACATCCAAAATTCAGTGGAGTCTTCCATGCCTTAATACGAGGTCTATTAGATAATAAACCGACCCTTTTATTTTTTTTTAACTATATGGATTTGATTGACATGCGATTACACCAATTATGCTTGAACCCTCGTGCTCATGCGTTTTTTCGTGTCGGTGACATCATTTCCCTGTGGGCAGGCCTTGAGTGAGATGTGGTCCCACCCTCTCGGCTGAATTCCTTTGTTTCACACGCTGCTCAAGACGGCGCGTGTTGCTTTATCAAAATGTTTTCTGGACCTGTGAGGAATATCTGAGTGGACACTATTCAAGAAATTAAGCTGGTTTCGGTGAAAAGTTAACAGCTGATGAGAGATTATGGGGTGTGTCTGTCGCTGTAAGGACTTCCCATGGAGCGGGATGTCGCGCAACGCTTCCAGGCGCCATCGTCAGCCTGTTTCGACCTGAAAACATCCTAATTTAAGGCTTAATTCACCCAGGACGTTGTGAGAGAACAGAGAAGATTCAGAACAGGCCGGCATGAGGACTTTATGCGGACATTCCACTGTTTAAGGACATTTTTTAATGAAAGACGTGCGCGCAAATTCGCCGAGTCGTTTCTGTGACGACTCGGCGAATCTGTGTGCGCCGCGACAGGAAGAACACCTGCGTGTTGAAAACCATTTGTAAAATTCAGACGGCTTTTGATGGCTTTCAACAAGGTGAGTAACTGAGAATTTGCGCATGTCCAACTTGTCCGTTAAGGTTTCCAACGGAGGTGTTTTTCCTGTCGCGACCTGACATGTATATATGTATATATATTCCGGCCTGACATGCGACTCTGCCTGCACGTCTTTCATTACAAAATGTCCGTTAACAATGGAATGTCCAAATAAACTCCTCATGCCGACTTCTTCTGAAAGTTCTCCATTCTCTGACGACTTACTGGGTCAACAGAGCCTGAAATGTGGAAGTTTTCAACTTGAAACGGCGAGACGCTGCCGCCTCAAAGCGCAGATTGCCGTCAGGCGCCGTGGGCCATCCTTACGGCAACACTACCAGACCAAAATCTTTCATCAGCCGTTAAAATTTTTACCAAAAACCAGCTAAATTTATCGAATGGTGTCCACTCAGTTATGCCTTACAGTTTTGAAAAAATTTTGATCAAACAAAGCAGCAGTCTCTGAGCCATTCCTAAACAATGAAAAAAATCGACGAGAGGGTGGGCGACTCCTCACTCAAAGACTGCCCACAGGCGTGAAAAAACTCTTGCATGCCCATAAGGGTTCAAGCATGTCTGATGTAATCACACGTGATTCAAATCCATATGGTTTTTGAAAAAGATAATAAGGTCAGATACTTTTCTAATAGACCTCATATTTATCTGTGGTGCAAATTTAATGAAAATCTATGAAGTAGTTTTGACATAATCTTTCAAAGCCTATATAAAGAGAAATCTTGATGTAGAATCCAGATCCAGATCTGGATCACCTCCAAAATTCAGTGGAGTCTTCCATGCCCTAATATCTATCTGTGGTACAAATTTAATGAAAATCTATGAACTGGTTCTGATGTAATCCTTCAAAGCCTATATAAAGATAAATTTTGATCTAGAATCCAGATCCAGATCTGGATCACCTCCAAAATTCAGTGGAGTCTTCCATGCCCTAATGTTTGTCTGTGGTGCAAATTTAATGAAAATCTATGAAGTAGTTTTGACATAATCTTTCAAAGCCTATATAAAGAGAAATCTTGATCTGGAATCCAGATCCAGATCTGGATCACGTCCAAAATTCAATGGAGTCTTCCATGCTCTAATATCTATCTGTGGTGCAAATTTGATGAGTATTTTTGTTTAAGAAATTATTCAAATGTTAGGGGGGGGGGGGGGGGGGGGGGGGGGGGTGCCTATATTGTAAAACAAGGGCAAAATAAAATCAGCATCAACTTAAAATCAGGATCCACACCAAAATTTTCCTCAAAATAACACTGATCCTCCTAAATGGTTTTGCAGATTGCCAAGAAACATTAAAAAATTGATCAAGACATGACAAATTGCACATATCCTCTAAATGTTTCTAAAAAGTCTTGAATCAACATTTAGACCCATAAAAGGCCAAAAGAGAATGTTTTCCTTTACTTGATAACTTTCACAGTCTATCTGAAGTTATTTTGATTAAGTCTGATGACAAACCAACAAACACGCTGATGAGGGTTGAACTAAACCAATATTTGGATTTTCAGATACTAAACATTTAGTTCAGTAAACCATGTGTTCACTGCGATTTTACTGCTTTTTGCTGCAGCTGAACTGCAAAGTGTGTAGAAACTGTGATCAGAATGTTATCGTGGCTCTCTTATCTGTGCACAGTCTGCTGGTGCCGTCACTGGTCTGCTTCAAAACCCCCTCCCCCAGCTGTGCATGACCCAAAAGTTTCATATTGCATTTATGCTTCCAGGCTTTGGATTCTTTCACCTGAGAAACACAAATGCAGCAAAACTGATCTTAACTTGAACTATATCTCACACCTGAGTGTGTATTACTTCATAAAATCTGCAGAACTGCAATAAAATTACAGTTTTGTTGTTGTTGTTTTGCACAGCACTAAAAAACAACAAAAACTATACCATAATTCTCTAAAACCCCAAATCTGTATTTCTGTTATGTTAGTGCTGTGAGTGAAAAACCCCAAAACCACAGAATTTTTTAATGCAACATGTAAAATTACCTGAAGAAGATATGCAGTAAGATTTTTATAGGAAAAAATTGCATTTTTTTTTTTAGCATATTAGAATTCCTATTACTCACAATGAAGGCACTTAGCTCATGCTAATGTTAGCCCATTAGCATTGCATTATGTTACGTGAATGCATTTTCTCAACATTAGCCTCTTAGCATTGTGTTATGTGACGCCTGTTGCAATCATGTTATGTGATGTCAGCAAGGTTTCATGCTAACTTTAGAGTGTTAGCATCATGTTATGTGGCACCAGAGAGTTGCCATGCTAACATTAGCCTACTAATATCATGTTATGTGATACCCACTATCACTACGTTTAACAATGCCAGTTTCATGCTAACTTTTGCCCACTAATGTCACGCTATGTGATGCTAGTGACTTTTTTTTTTTTAGATATGTGAACAATTAAATCCATTGTGAATCTCCACTTTAAGGCACTCCTATCCCTCTGGGTCTCAACCATCACAAGTACTATGTATTTTTAAGCACATTATATATCTCACTGCTCACAATGGAGGTACTTAGCTCATGCTAATGTTAGCCCACTAGCATCACATTATGTTACTCAAATTAGTTTTCATATTAACATTAGCCTCATAGCATTGTGTTATGTGATGTCAGCGAGGTTTCATGCTAATTTTAGAGTGTTAGTATCATGTTATCTGACACCAAAGAGTTGTCATGTTAATGTTAGCCTGCTAGCATCATGTTATCTGATACTCACGAGCACTATGTTACACAATGCCAGTTTCATGCTAACTTTAGCCTACTAATATCATACTATGTGATGCTAGTGACTTTTCCAGACACATGAATGAGTAAATCCATGGGCAAATCGCCACTTTAATGCACTCCCCTCCCTCAGGAACTCAGCCACCACAACATGTATTTTTGTAAATACATAATCTCACTGATCACAATGAAGGCACTTAGCTCATGCTAACGTTAAGCGTGTTTGTCAGCCCTTCACATTGCACTACAATAAGCTAGCACCAAAACAATTACACAAGATATTATACAAAGACTTTAACTTGATTCAATAAGGAACAGTGCTGTACCACAATGTTGTGATTTTCCAAATATGAACTCTAACTGAATTAAATGTGTATAATTTAGAAGGATTTTGGAAATGTTTCTCAGTATTTTCCCAATAACTGTTCCAAGGAAAAGCTGATGATTCAACAGATTCTTGCCAAATTACTGGCTTGTGTTGAACTTTTTATTTATTTATTTTTTTATTTTTTATTTTTTTGGTCCAGGTTTGAATAATTTTGAGAAACTGTGCAAACGAGGTGAAACCTAAAAACAAGAAGTGCACATGTTAGTGCACAGTTTTTACAGCCTCTATGCAGAGATTCTGGTAATTTGCAGTTGTGAAATATAAAAAATAAATACATTCACGTTTTCCACAGCTTGTTACACAAAACATTTTGTGAGCAAAAAAAATAAGCTTCTTAGAGCTCGACTCACCTTTGACTATCACTTTGATTGACAGAAATAACTGATTGTAAAATGAATTTAGTAGTGGAGAAAATGCAAAGAATCTTTCAAATAATGATGCCAGTATGAAACTTGGCAGAAACATTCTTGTCACATTTTTCTGGTGAGCCAAGTGAAAATCCAAAATGGCTGTCAAATTTCTGTCCAAAACTTCATTTTTTCCATATCTCTGAAGAATATTGATGGATATGAATGAATATTGGGTCTATTATTTATTAAAAATCTTATTTTGGCATTAATTATCCCTCAAGACACCTTTCAGTGCCTAAAAATGATTATAATGTGTAAATATTCATATTTTCATTGCATTTTTTTCTGCATGAATTAACTTTTTCTTTTTTTTTCTTTTTATGTGAGCTAACACTATATTAATAATTGGCATTAAAACTGGACAAAAAATACAAGGATCCATTTTCATTTTAACATGACAACATTTAGTCTTTATTCATTCATTGGGCGGCATGGTGGCTTAGTGGTTAGCATTGGTGCCTCACAGCAAGAAGGTCGTGGGATCGCCTCCCACCCTTTCTGGTGTGGAGTTTAAATGTCGTCTGCATGGGCTTCCTCCGGTGCTCTGACTTCCTCCCACAGTCAAAAACATGCTTATTAGGGTCTGCTCCTTTCTCTGCCCTGACCAAGGCAGCATCTCTACATCTGGAGTTGGTCCACGGACTGTGGCTGCCCACTGCTCCTAGTGGTTGGATCTACCATTTCTCACGGCATATCGTGATTCAGCATCACAAAATATACATTAATCTAGTCACAAAATTTGACTCATTTCATGACAGGAGCACGAAAAAAAAAACTGGTGAGACTGGGTTGTTATGGTTAGGGGTAAAGTTAGTAATAGTAAAATAATAAACAGGTTGGATTGTATTGAACTGTAATTAGGATGGGTTAAATGCAGAGGACAAAATTTTGTTATATGTATGTGTACAATGCCAATAAAGGCTCTTTTTCTCTTTCATTATTACAATATTAAATAGCATAAATTTAGTTGATGAAACTTAGGATACCTATTTCAGCTTATGCCATTTGTTTCCATGTTCAGTCACTGACTAGTTACAGACATACCTCAGAAGATTATCATGGGTGACATTTGTTTTACAGTCACATGCTTTTTTTTTTGTGCCTCCGTCACAAAAAGCGCCCGATTTTCGTGACACATTTTTCTTATTTTTCTATTTTTAATCCTCCCCTTCTCTGATCTCGAACCATTTCACTTTCAATTTATTTTCATTTATACAGTGCTAAATCACAAGGTTGCCTCAAGGCGCTTCACACAAGTAAGGTCTAACCTTACCAACCCCCAGAGCAACAGTGGTAAGGAAAAACTCCCCCTGAGGAAGAAACCTCAAGCAGACCAGACTCAAAGGGGTGTCCGTCTGCTTAAGTGTCAACCATAAGTGTCTAACCTCCCCTAACCCCAATCATAACCTTCTAGACCCCTACATTCCATGCCCTGTCACAAAATGAAATTGTGTCCCCATTACAAAAAGTAGCCCATTTTTGTGCCCCCATCACAAACCCATAGATGAATGTACTTTTCGTAATGCTGCCACAAACTGCTGTAAAAAACATACAATTAGAAACTGCAATCATTCATATATGTTGTTTCATTCATGAGCTACGTCAAATTTTCATTTTCACCATTGTTGGGGCAGCCATCTGGAAAAAAATGAGAACCACCGTAGATTTTTTGCTTGACTCTAATCTTGTCAAGTTCGTCAATATTTCTTGCCATATTTCATGCTTGTATCATCGTGTCAGTGATTGTCCTCAAAAATGAATGAATGAATAGAGCCTTTATTGTCTTTGTAGATAGACATACATACATACATACAATGAAATTTGTCCTCTGCATTTAACCCATCCTACTTACAGTTAGACGCAATCCAACCACTAGGAGCAGTGGGTAGCCACAGTCCGGCGCCCGGGGACCAACTCCAGATGTTAGAGATGCTGCCTTGGTCAGAGGTGGAGAAAGGACCAGACCCTAAATAAGCATGTTTTTTTTATTGTGGGAGGAAACTGGAGTACCCGAAGGCAGTAAGAATAATAAATGTAATAAACAATGAAATAAACAACGACAAACAGTAGTTATTTGTTCTACTACAGGAAGTTAATCTGTGTGCATCAATAGGGCAACCACCCACACTACAAAAAAATAAATAAATAAATAAATAAATAATCATCAACACACCAGTGGATCCAAACATCTAAGGAAACTCGGCCAGCTCAGTATATTTATAATGAAGCATTCACACTGGATGACACACGAGCGACGACGGCGACAGGTTGCCATGTAATCCCTATGGAAGGATGCGTTGTGGCGCTACAAAAGTTCAAGCGATGCGATGGATGCGAATGAAGCAACGCAAATGAAGCGATTTTGAGCAATTGGCATGTTTGTGGCATCATATTGCACTGCGTTGCCCTCCTCCCCAAGTTGAAAAATCTGAACTTTTTCATCTTGTCGCATCGCGATGGCCAATCAGGGACTGGATATGTAGTGACGTGGAGAGGTCTGGAGTTTATACTTGATGTGGACATGTCCTGTCTCTGGAAGCCAGCCTGTAAGCAGGACTTATGTCCCTTTTGTCTTTTATTTCACAATTATGACAGAGTTTGAGGGGAGAGTGAGCAGCAGCAGCCGCCGTTTTTTTTTTTTTTTTTTCACGTGCGCGTGGAATTGTCCACAAAGATTATTTTATGTATTTATTATTTTTATTTATTTATTAACTACACAGATGTATAAAAAAAACAAACGGTGACTGGTTTATAACACAATTATGACAGAGTTTGAGGGGAGAGTGAGAAGCAGCACCGCAGCAGCCAGTTTTCTTTCTTTTTTAATTGTTCACGTGCACGTGAATAGGACAGGAGGTCCTCAAACTGGGTCCTGGAGAGGCGGAAGTGCCACTCCTGCAGCAAATGATGAATTTGTGGCGTCGCATGGTGTCCAGTGTGAACATGGCTTAAGCAGAGTGACACACCGGGCGATGGTGGCGTGTCCATTGCCAGGTGAGGGATGCGAATTTGTGGCGTCACGTGGCGTGTGGTTTGAACGCGGCAAAAGAGTTTATATTGCGGCTGTCTCCGTCTTTGTCTTTGTAAACAATCACACTGGTCAGTGTGATTGTTGTGGTCAGTAAATGGTTCCAACAGAAATCTAATAAAATCACTAGCAACAAACGCTTTGAGTAATCAGCAGTGTTGCCATAGTTACATTGAAAAAGTAATCCAATTACTAGTTACTCCTTGAAAAAGTACGAGGTCTGTCAATAAAGTATCGTACCTTTTTATTTTTTTCAAAAACTATATGGATTTCATTCATATGTTTTTATGTCAGACATGCTTGAACCCTCGTGCGCATGCGTGAGTTCTTCCACGCCTGTCGGTGACGTCATTCGCCTGTGAGCACGCATTGGGAAGGAGTGATCCCGCCCCCTCGTCGGACTTTCATTGTCTGGAAATGGCGGAATAAAAAGGACTTTTTTTCCATCAGAATTTTTTCAGAAGCTGTTAGAGACTGGCACCTAGAAACCATTCGAAAAATTTATCTGGCTTTCAGTGAAAATTTTACGTGCTTCACAGAGAATAAGGACTTTTACTACAGCTTTCAGGACTGCTTTCAGGACTGCTTTAAGGACGCTCGTTGTGCCGCGCTCCGAGCTGCGAGGACGCGGCACAAACCACTGGATCATTTCTAAACAGATCACTGTGTGGAGCCGGGACCATCGTGTGGTCTTTCTCTGGTTATCACAAGAGCTGGACATCAGCCATTTTCTGGCAGATTTCACTTTTAACAAGAGATTTTGTCATGGAAAGCCGCGCGGAGGCTTCGCGCGTCACGACCGATTCGCTGATGAAGCGAGACAAAGGAACACCTCCATTTCGGAGTGTTAGAGGACAAGTTGGGACATGTCTATCTCGGCTTTCAGTGCTTACCAGTCGAGTGAGTATAAGAGAAATTGTGGAGAGCTGGACATGTCCCAACTTGTCCTCTAACATGCCGAAACGGAGGTGTTCCTTTGTCTCGCTTCATCAGTGAATCGGTCGTGACGCGCGAAGCCTCCGCGCGGCTTTCCATGACAAAATCTCTTGTTAAAAGTGAAATCTGCCGGAAAATGGCTGATGTCCAGCTCTTGTGATAACCAGAGAAAGAGCACATAACGGTCTCGTATCCACAGAGCCATCAACTTAGAAATGATCCAGTGGTTTGTGCCGCGTCATTGCAGCTCTGAGCGCGGCGCACCAACCGTCCTTAAAGCAGTCCTTAAAGCTGTAGTTAAAGTCCTTATTCTCTGTGAAGCCCGTAAAATTTTCACCGAAAGCCAGATAAATTTTTCGAATGGTTTCCAGATGCCCTAACAGCTTCTGAAAAAAATTCTGATGGAAAAAAATTCATTTTCATTCCGCCATTTCCAGACAATGAAAATCCGACGAGGGGGCGGGACCACTCCTTCCCAAGGCGTGCTCACAGGCGAATGACGTCACCGACAGGCGTGGAAAAACTCACGCATGCGCACGAGGGTTCAAGCATGTCTGACGTAAAAACATATGAATGAAATCCATATAGTTTTTGAAAAAATAAAAAGGTACGATACTTTATTGACAGACCTCGTAACTTAGTTACTTTACTGATTACTCAATTTTAAAATTAACAAAGGTAGATTACTATACTTTATTAGTTACTTTTAGCAGCTGCCAACAACACCTCCCCCCGCTACCTCAACATGAAAATGATACCCGTTTTGCCAATCCTCACTTTATAGTCACCCTTTCTTGACTTCCATGAAAATAAATACTTGTTTTATTAAAAAATAGACATCTTTCTTGACCTCATATTTAAATATTGACAACACTGTAATGGTAAAACTTACAATTTCTAACCTACATTTTTTATTAATGTAACTATTAAATTCTATCTAACATTTTTCTAACATTTAATAATAATAATAATTATTATTATTATTGATATTATTACAAGTAGTATTTATTAGTTGTAGTAATAGCATGAAAAAATGTCTTCAAGAGTGGACCTTTAATCTAGGGCTGTTGTAGCATGGATTCACCCCTGACTTGTTGTTTAAGCAGAAGAATGGATAACATTTATTTATGCAGAAAACACGACCAGATTGACAGGTAAGAAAGTTTTATTAGCGGTTTAGCGCGCTGAAAGTGGGCAAAGTGGGCAGTTCAACCGAACGCTGACTTCCCCCTGCTCATGCGCTGCAATCGACCAACAATACAAAAATAATAGTGATGCACAGTGACTCTGAGAAGTAATTTTAATCTGATTACTGACTTGGAAAGATTAATGCGTTAGATTACTCGTTACTGAAAAATTAGATTAGAATAACGCTTTACTGGCAGAACATGCAACAAAGCATTAACAACTTGTTTCTACTGGATTCTCCACGCTTCTGCTCAGGGTCGCCACAGCAGATCTAGTCTGGATCTGCATTTTAATTTGACTCACGTTTTACACCAGATGCCCTTCAACAGGTCCCGATGTCGAGGGGAATGAGACCCAGGTGATGCTGAACAGGGGATGTTATTGTAAGATGTGATAACCGCTTGCTCCACCTAGATGCAAGAATGCATTAATATCAAAACTACACTTTGAAATATTAATGTTCAGAAAAACTGCATCTGCTGTTGGTACATTGTTCATACCTGTGTATTTCCTTTTCAGCATTTTTTTTTTCCAAACTGTTTTCTCTCATACTGCACAATTTCCAAAGGTGAGTCAAGCACTTGGAGACTCGACTACTAATGATGTTTTAATATGACGAGGTTGTAAAAACAGCTGAATTTGTCCAAAGTGTCACTTTGTCAGCACCTTTTTTAATGTTTCCTGTCTGATTGTCCACAGATGCAATTTAGACCAAATTAATAGAAATCAGCTCCTTGACCTTCAGTGTATGACTCTAAAAGCACTGCTGTAGTTTAATTTTATATACAACAGTTTTTCCTTAACTATCATGTTGCCGTGGTGACCCACATGGTAATTTTAGCTCATGTAGTCAAGTGGACAAAATCCACATAAATGGTTCCATAAACCCCATGAAGAAAGAACTGAAGTTCCAAATTCAAATGACCTTTTACAGCAAGCAACAATACTTAAAAAAGAAAACAAAGACAAAACTTTAAAGTTCCAAGTGCCCCACCTCTAAGAAAACAAATGTTGGACACATTTTCCCAAATGCTCACATTACCTCCGTGTGTATTCTATTTCTGTCGTGTAAGTGATCAAACCTGAGCTACGTGTCAAAGACAAGTTATCTGGTTACCACCTGACAGAGGGGGCGGGGCTTATAGCATCACTGTTGTGTGTTTGGTTGTGATGGCAAAAACTCAGAAAGTGGTTAATGGGTTTCAGTTAAGTTTTATTCTTGGGTCAGAGAAGAAAGAGTAAATTTTTGTGCTTGTTAAGATCTGTCACCAGTTAATCCTTTTATCGTTTCCTTATTTTCTATAAGCAGTTGTCTGCCTGGGTGGTTGCCATCCTGCTTTTCCGTGGTGTTGTGGATAAGGAAGATGTGGTACTGGCGGATGCTCCCAGATTTGACTTGAATTCTTTCATGAAAAGCACCCCATTTTTGTGACATAGTTTTTTGTTTTGCTATTTATAATCCTCCCCTTCTCCGAGCTGTAACTATAACTATAGCGCAAGTGTCTACCCTCCCTAACCCTAACCATAACTCCCCAGATCCCCTCGTCACCCCACATTTTGTGCCCTTGTCACGAAATGAATTTGTGCCCCCATCAAGAAAAGCACCCCATTTTGGTGCCCCCCATCATGAACCCATAGATTAATGTACTTTTTGTAATGCCGCCATGAACTGCCATGAGACTGGTTGGGTTGGAAATAGTAAGATAAAAATGTAATGCAATGCTAAAATACCCTTAGCTGTATGAGCATTGTGTTCTTTGTAATTTGCAGTTGTTTAATTAATTATTAAGATCCTACTGTCTTAGGTACAATTTGTACATGTTTAATAAAGCCTCTCTATTAATCAATCAGTCAATCAAAAACAATATTTCTGTTTTAACAGCTGTTGTTGTGCAAATCAAGGAATATTTGTAGATCACCCTCTGTGCATTTGCAAGTATTTAACTCCATAGGAAGTTAGCTTTGAGTGAGTGGAAGTTAGCGTGCTCGCTAACATCTGTGAAATGTCTTGTAAATGACTCCAGAGGTGTTATCAGTTTATAAAACAATTTTTACAGTTTTAGAAGTGTTTATTTCTTGCTAAGTTTTACATAATATATGACAAAGAGGATATATTTACACAAAACCAAAACTGAGTTTTGCAGCTAGCTACCAGCCTGTGATGTCACCATGCTAACATCCACAAAATGTCTTGTAAATAAGTTCAAAGGTGTTATTAGGTTCCAAAAACAGCATTTTTAGTTTTACAAGTGTTTATTTCTTGCTAGCATTTACATAATATATGAGAAACATGTATATAAACACACAAAGCAGTTTTGGAGAAAGCAGCCACTGACGACACGGTGTAGCTCTACTCTGATTGGCTGTCATGTCCACCACTCAAAAACAAAGCTGAACAGATTGAAACAGAATGTGACATTTTAACCTCTTAAAATAGGTCAAGGTTAGTCATCTTTGAAGTTGTCCAAGGTCTGAGTCCCAAGAATGTTCCCTGTCAATTTGAAGAGTCTGGCAGTAATAAGACTGGAGTTATGCTGAGCACAGACAAAAAGCCTTCTCAATATCTGATGGCCATATTTGATGGTCTTGTGAAAAAACATGCCAAGAAAATGTGACTAATTTTGTGATGGGAGCAGGACAAACAAGCATGAGACTGGGCTGACCAGGACCCTGTGATTAGCAACAAGCAAGCAACAAACAAGTAAATTCCCTGTCTTAGTTTTAAATTTTTGAAAGCTAAAAAATGCCAACATAGCCAAAAATAGGGGGTTCACTGGTACTCACCTAGATCTATCAGAACCCAAGACTACATAGCTGAGCATGTCACAGTTTTTACAGAATTACTTGTGGAAGTTTAGTAGACTCACTGACTCCATTAATCCTTGCCAATTAAAGGGAAATATGAAAACTTAGGTCCAAAAGCTCCTGATTCCACAGCAATGTTGAGATGGAACTTTATCCCCAATTTTAAGTAATGCAAAAGATTGAGAAACTGCCGTTTGGTCTTTCTTTCATAAAATGCCATCACTGTGATGCCTCTGCAAAGATCAGTCAATGTCTATACGTTTGTCTCCCAAAGGCCATTTTTCATCGACTCCATTTGAGGATCTGCTTGGCCTTGAAGTTTAATGAGGGTGAACGGCCATGCTGCATCATCACCAACACAACACGGCTCACCAAATGGGCAAGCGACAACAAAGACGCCTCGGCAACACATTTCATCTCCTCCCGTCCCTCTCTGGCTGGATGACACACAGATTTCAACAGCGTTTTTTTAAAGACACAGACAGAGAACCGTTTCTGCTGCTGCTCCAGTAAACCTGGCTCTCAGAGGGACGCGTAGACAGAGTTATGGGTTTTTGGATTGTTGCCTACGTTCTGCAACAGTCGTTTTCACACATAGATGATGGAACGTTTGCCTTATCTTGACGTTAAATGACCTGCTGAGTTTCAAACACGTTTCTGTTTCACTGCAAACATTTGCTTCGATGTGACTCCACCGCTGTAACAAGTTATTTCTTAACTTTGGCAAAAATGTAGGCATGTTCCTTGCGAAATACGTTAACCCTCTGGGGTCCAAGAGCATTTTTTGGACAGTTCACTTGCCTGGCATAAATGTTTTATTATTGCTGTTAACAGCTCTCCCTGCATCCCACAATCAAGTTTTATGTCTCTTGTTTTTCAGGACAACCTGTGCTTTCAGAATATATATGCATTTGTTGTGTTTTATAAGTGTAATAAAGGTTTACAATCAAAAATAAGGAAGGAAAAAATAAAGTGGAAAATAATTTTCCACACACATTTATTCAAAACACAGAGCAAACTATAACAAACAACTGTTTTGACACTTTATAAAGGTAATTTGAGGTCTTGTGTGGAAGACTGTACAACAAAAATGTTCAAACAATAATTTTGAACATTTTGAACAATATATACAAAATGGTCTCTGCGTTTTTTTTTGTTTTTTTTGTCTTCATGGTAAAAGCAACAGAGTTATCCAGTAACATTCACATGCAAACTAGTGGAGCAATCCTGATAGTTACACACTCTTTCTTTGAGCATGTGAGATTGTCATCAGAGGCTCTCCGTCTGCTCCGTCTGCTTTCACTGATCGCTGTGTGTAATGGCGCAGGGTAATTTGGAGCCCAATAGTATGTACTCAGGGGGGGCTATTCAAATGGGCCGACTAGTAACATATCACTCCTGAAAACGGTCTTTGGCTTTTCACGTGAGGTGAATCTGCCCTACGATTGGATTTTGGAAAACCATGTGATGGTGAACCAATTCCGATTGGACACTCACATTGCACACGTCATCATAAAGCTTCTATGAGGAGTACAAAGATGGCCGATGGCTGGCTCGAAAGTCCGCAGAGTTAACTTTTCAGCAAAAAAAGTAAGTTTCTATCTCATATCATTAAAAGTTATTTATAATTTAGTAAAGCTTGGTCTTAGTCGTCGTATATGACGGTGTCTGCCGCAGAGGGTTAACCTACAGATTGTTAGGACAAGAACTCAAAAACAGCAATTGGTGGACAAATATATATTAAATGAATTAAAATCACATTAAATTTTTTAATGATAAGTCGAACTATGGCCATATTTTGCTGTCATTGTAATTCGGTCACCATTGAATTGCCCTGCTATCACCTTGTAAGTATCCAGATTTAAATGAGCACACAATGAGGAAAATATGATTAAAACCTTGTTAACTTTGATTAACCAGATCAAAAGAAAACCCAAGTTTACAGTACCAGTTGAAGGTTTGGGCACACTTTTCCATTAAATCGAACAGGAAAGTGTGAGTGTAGCATGTGTGTGTGTGTGTGTGTGTGTGTGTGTGTGTGTGTGTGTGTGTGTGTGTGTGTGTGTGTGTGTGTGTGTGTGTGTGTGTGTGTGTGTGTGTGTGTGTGTGTGTGTGTGTAAAACATTGTCAGAGTTTTTTTTTAATATATTTGTTTGTTTATTGAGTTTTTTTTTCTATTCCCTAATGCTAATCCCTTGATTTAAAAGTGAACATGCGCTTTATGACCACAAATTCACTTTGGTCCTGATGCAGGTGATGCAGATGGTGACCCTCATTTGGGGAATATACCATCAGTGTCTGCTAATTTTAGTTTCACCCCAATTTTTATTATTATTATTATTATTATATTACATTGGCCAAGGACGTAATAAAATCATCAATGTTTATGTATCAGTCTGCCTGACTTTTATCAGGATTATGTCAAAACTACTTCACAGGTTCTCACCAAATTTGCACCACAGATACATATTAGGCCTTGGAAGACTCCATTACATTTTGACAGTGATCTGGATCCAGATCTGGATTCTGCATCAAGTTTCACTTTATATAGTCTTTTAAGGCTTACGTCAAAACTACTTCACAGGTTCTCACCAAATTGGCACCACAGATAGATATTAGGACATGGAAGACTCTACTGAATTTTGTAGGTGATCTGGATCTGGATTCTGGCTTAGGATTTGACTCCATTGTCTTTGAAGGATTATATTAAAACTATGACACAGATTTAGATGAAAATTTTCACCACAGATAGATATTAGGAAGACTGTATTAAATTTTGGAGTGCACCAGGATCAAGATGCCGATTCTGGATCATCTCTTAAATTTTCACGATTTCAAGAATCATCTCAAATCTGCTTGATTGATCTTGACAAAATTTAAATCATATTTGGCTGTTGTACAAAGGAAGACCCTGTTAGTGTTGATGTTGCGAGTGACCCGGATCAATATGTATGTTCAGCAGCAGAAAGATACGACATCACAATGTAAAACCAAGATCAGGAAGACACTGTCTTGTTTCAGTTTGTGAATTAATTCTCAGATTGCAACATCTTGTTAGCGACGCTGACTTAAAACAAATTTTACACGAAAAAGATACAAAGAACACCCCCAGAAATACACAGTCAGCCACCAACCTGTTTCGCAAGTACGTCACTGAAAAGGGACATGCGCCCAACTTTGAAACTTATGGCAGACGGATGCTTAATGGAGTACTTGGCCGATTTTACGTGGAAGCTACACAGGCGAATGGCGAACCTTATAAGAAAACAAGCCTGATGACTCTTCGTCACGGACTTAACAGGCATCTCCAGTCGATCGATGGGATGTCGGTGCAATATGACAGTAATAATAAAGAGTTGAAACGTGAGATTGATTTTTCAGTTTTAGTATGTTTGACAAACTCCCAATTTTCTTGTTTACCATATAATAAAGCAGTTATAGACTTTTGATTTCGATGTACCCGTGAATTATGCGGACCTGGTCAGGATGGCCTCGGTAAACCTCATCCTGACCCCCATCCTGACCAGGTCCACATAATCACAGGTACACCTCATCAAAAGTCTATAATTGTATATTATTGTTGTTATTATTATTATTATTATTATTATTATTACCTAAACTGATTTTGATACAACTCTGAGGGATTACTGTCAATGACAAAAGTATAAGGACAATTTAATTTTCTATGATTTTCCAGATGTGGATTTAAAATGATCACTATGTTGAACATTATGAGGCACGTCCCTTTGAAAAGCTTAAACTGACAGAATTCTTAAATTTTTTCCTGATGGATGTTTTTCTTCTTCACAGTTGCAAATTAATCCAAACAGACCACATAGTAAGGGGCACAACAAACAATCAATCTCAGCCACTAACATGAATTATCTCACAGATCTTAGACAATTGAGCAACAGAGGAGTATGATTAAAAAAAAAAAAAAAACATATCACAGAATGAACAGAGTCTTACCCAACAAGCACTAATCTTATCAGGATGATTCAGAGGACTGACAGGAATCTACAAAAAACACAAGCCTGCAGCCAAAGATTCAACTCAACTTCCACAGTTTCATTTGTGTAAACATCAAAAATTCATTCAGTTTTCCATTCATGTTGCCTTATTTTTTTTAAAAACTGACATACACCTGAAAAACTTCAATCATGTGTGAATATATTTATCTACAAAAATATATTAAACAATAAAACAGTAATAATTTATGCTGTTTACACTAAAGCACTACTTTAAAAGACACTTGCATATATATATATATATATATATATATATATATATATATATATATATATATACACTGTATGTTCTACTCTTGCTTGCCTCTACTGGTGGTTGGCTCTCACTGCGGTATTGTATCACTTCCTGTTCCGGAGCACAGCGGTGTTTTGCTGTATCTGTTAGCTGTTTAATCTGCGCAGTTAGATTGATCTAGATAACTAGATAACGATTTGTTTCACAGTGTAATCTTCACGTGCCTTAACTAAAGCACTCCCTCTGCTGAATCACCTCTAAATTATTTACACATTATTCACTTTGTGTGTTTTTAGGAATCTGCTAGCTTAGCACAGCTACTAGCTCTTAGCTGGTTTAGCATGGCGGCTTCTCCTGTCTCTCCCGCACTTTTCTGCTCTGGGTGTGAAATGTTTAGTTATTCCTCGGCCTCCTTTAGCAGTAATGGTACTTGTAATAAGTGTAGCTTATTCGTAGCTTTGGAGGCCAGGCTGGGCGAATTGGAGACTTGGCTCCGCACCGTGGAAAACCCTACAGCTAGCCAGGCCCCTGTAGTCGGTGTGGACCAAGGTAGCTTAGCCGCCGTTAGTTCACCTCCAGCAGATTCCGAGCAGCCAGGAAAGCAGGCCGACTGGGTGACTGTGAGGAGGAAGCGTAGTCCTAAATTGAAGCCCCGTGTACACCGCCAACCCGTTCACATTTCTAACCGTTTTTCCCCACTCGGCGACACACCCGCCGAGGATCAAGCTCCGGTTATTGGCGACTCTGTTTTGAGAAATGTGAAGTTAGCGACACCAGCAACCATAGTAAATTGTCTTCCGGGTGACAGAGCAGGCGACATTGAAGGAAATTTGAAACTGCTGGCTAAGGCTAAGGGTAAATTTGGTAAGACTGTAATTCACGTCGGCAGTAATGACACCGGGTTACGCCAATCGGAGGTCACTAAAATTAATATTGAATCGGTGTGTAACTTTGCAAAAACAATGTCGGACTCTGTAGTTTTCTCTGGGCCCCTCCCCAATCAGACCGGGAGTGACATGTTTAGCCGCATGTTCTCCTTGAATTAAATCAGAAGTGCCTGACTCCGTGGTATAACTCACAAACTCGCAGCTTAAAGCAGATAACCCGTAAGTTGGAGAGGAAATGGCGTCTCACTAATTTAGAAGATCTTCACTTAGCCTGGAAAAAGAGTCTGTTGCTCTATAAAAAAGCCCTCCGTAAAGCTAGGACATCTTACTACTCATCACTAATTGAAGAAAATAAGAACCCCAGGTTTCTTTTCAGCACTGTAGCCAGGCTGACAAAGAGTCAGAGCTCTATTGAGCCGAGTATTCCTTTAACTTTAACTAGTAATGACTTCATGACTTTCTTTGCTAATAAAATTTTAACTATTAGAGAAAAAATTACTCATAACCATCCCAAAGACGTATCGTTATCTTTGGCTGCTTTCATTGATGCCGGTATTTGGTTAGACTCTTTCTCTCCGATTGTTCTGTCTGAGTTATTTTTATTAGTTACTTCCTCCAAACCATCAACATGTCTATTAGACCCCATTCCTACCAGGCTGCTCAAGGAAGCCCTACCATTAATTAATGCTTGAATCTTAAATATGATCAATCTATCTTTATTAGTTGGCGATGTACCACAGGCTTTTAAGGTGGCAGTAATTAAACCATTACTTAAAAAGCCATCACTTGACCCAGCTATCTTAGCTAATTATAGGGCAATCTCCAACCTTCCTTTTCTCTCAAAAATTCTTGAAAGGGTAGTTGTAAAACAGCTAACTGATCATCTGCAGAGGAATGGTCTATTTGAAGAGTTTCAGTCAGGTTTTAGAATTCATCATAGTACAGAAACAGCATTAGTGAAGGTTACAAATGATCTTCTTATGGCCTCAGACAGTGGACTCATCTCTGTGCTTGTTCTGTTAGACCTCAGTGCTGCTTTTGATACTGTTGACCATAAAATTTTATTACCGAGATTAGAGCATGCCATAGGTATTAAAGGCACTGCGCTGCGGTGGTTTGAATCATATTTATCTAATAGATTACAATTTGTTCATGTAAATGGGGAATCTTCTTCACAGACTAAGGTTAATTATGGAGTTCCACAAGGCTCTGTGCTAGGACCAATTTTATTCACCTTATACATGCTTCCCTTAGGCAGTATTATTAGACAGCATTGCTTAAATTTTCATTGTTACGCAGATGATACCCGGCTTTATCTATCCATGAAGCCAGAGGACACACACCAATTAGCTAAACTGCAGGATTGTCTTACAGACATAAAGACATGGATGACCTCTAATTTCCTGCTTTTAAACTCAGATAAAACTGAAGTTATTGTACTTGGCCCCATAAATCTTAGAAACATGGTGTCTAACCAGATCCTTACTCTGGATGGCATTCCTCTAGTAATACTGTGAGAAATCTTGGAGTCATTTTTGATCAGGATATGTCATTCAATGCGCATATTAAACAAATATGTAGGACTGCTTTTTTTTTGCATTTGCGCAATATCTCTAAAATTAGAAAGGTCTTGTCTCAGAGTGATGCTGAAAAACTAATTCATGCATTTATTTCCTCTAGGCTGGACTATTGTAAATCATTATTATCAGGTTGTCCTGAAAGTTCCCTGAAAAGCCTTCAGTTAATTCAAAATGCTGCAGCTAGAGTACTGACAGGGACTAGAAGGAGAGAGCATATCTCACCCATACTGGCCTCTCTTCATTGGCTTCCTGTTAATTCTAGAATAGAATTTAAAATTCTTCTTCTTACTTATAAGGTTTTGAATAATCAGGTCCCATCTTATCTTAGTGACCTCATAGTACCATATCACCCCAATAGAGCGCTTCGCTTACTTGTAGTTCCTAGGGTTTTCAGGCTCCTCTCCTGTGAAACCAGCTCCCAATTCAGATCAGGGAGACAGACACCCTCTCTACTTTTAAGATTAGGCTTAAAACTTTCCTTTTTGCTAAAGCTTATAGTTAGGGCTGGATCAGGTGACCCTGAACCATCCCTTAGTTATGCTGCTATAGACTTAGACTGCTGAGGGGTTCCCAGGAGTTTTTCCTTCCCACTGTCGCCAAGTGCTTGCTCATGTGGGGTCGTTTTGACCGTTGGGGTTTTTCCGTAATTATTGTATGGCTTTGCTTTACAATATAAAGCGCCTTGGGGCAACTGTTTGTTGTGATTTGGCGCTATATAAATAAAATTAATTTGATTTGATATATATATATATATATATATATATATATATATATATATATATATATATATATATATATATGGTTTCCTTGCACAAAATCAAAGTTATGGATGTTTTGTGTCTCCCCCTCTAGCTGCCACATTATCATGGTGGGGGAGTTTGCATACCCGGATGATCCTAGGAGCTATGTTGTCGGGGGCTTTGTGCTCCATGTTGGGTCTCCCAAGGCAAACAGGTCCTAGGTGACGGGTCAGACTAAGGGCAGTTCAGAACCTCCGTGACCAGTAAAAGATCAAGGACCGAGATGTTGCCCGGTATGGCGGAGCTGGGGTCCCGCCCTGGAGCCAGGCCTGGGGTTGGGGCTCATGCGCGAGCGCCTGGTGGTCAGGCCTTAGCCCATGGGGCCTGGCCGGGCTCAGGCCGAAAGAGTGACGTGGGCCTGCCCTCCTGTGGGTTCACCACCTGCAGAGGGGGCCATGGGGGTCGGGTGCAGAGAGGATTGGGTGGCGGTCGAGGGCGGGTGGCCCGGCGGCCCGGTCCATGCTCACAGCCCCTGGCTGTTGGGACGTGGAATGTCACCTCGCTAGGGGGGAAGGAGCCTGAGCTTGTGCGGGAGGTTGAGAGATACCGACTAGAGATAGTCGGGCTCACCTCCACGCACAGCTTGGGCTCTGGTACCAGACTCCTGGAGAGGGGCTGGACGCTTCATTTTTCTGGTGTCGCCCACGGGGAGAGGCGGAGAGCTGGGGTCGCATTGCTTATTGCTCCACAGCTCAGTCGCCAAGTGTTGGAGTTCACTCCGGTGAATGAGAGGGTCGCATCCCTACGCCTTCGGGTCGGGGACAGGTCTCTCACCGTTGTCTCGGCCTACGGGCCGAGCAGCAGTGCAGAGTACCCAACCATCCTGGAGTCCCTGGGAGGGGTACTAGATAGTGCTCCGACTGGGGACTCCATTGTTCTCCTGGGGGATTTCAACGCCCAAGTGGGCGGCGACAGTGAGACCTGGAGGGGGGTGATCGGGAAGCACGGCCTACCCAATCTGAACCCGAGTAGTGTTCAGTTGTTGGACTTCTGTGCTAGTCACAGTTTGTCCATCACGAACACCATGTTCGAGCACTTTGGTGTCTCGGACACACGAGTGAAGAGAGGGGCAGAGCTGTCGACTGATCACTACCTGGTGAGTTGGATCCACTGGGAAGGTAGGAAGCCGGTCAGACCTGGCAGGCCCAAACGTACCGTGAGGGTCTGCTGGGAATGACTGGCGGAACCCTCTGTCAGCGAGGTCTTCAACTCCCACCTCCGGGAGAGCTTTTCCCAGATCCCGGGGGAGGTTGGAGACATGGAGTCCGAGTGGACCATGTTCTCCACCTCCAATGGCGATGCGGCTGCTCGTAGCTGTGGTCACAAGGTCTCTGGTGCCTGTCATGGAAGCAATCCCCGAGCCCGGTGGTGGACACTGGAAGTAAGGGATGCCGTCAAGCTGAAGAAGGAGTCCTACTTATCTTTGTTGGTAGGTGAGACCCCAGAGGCAGCTGACAGGTATTGGCAGGCCAAGCGTGCCGCAGCCCGTGCGGTCGCAGAGGCAAAAACTCAGGTCTGGGAGGAGTTCGGGGAGGCTATGGAGGAGGACTATCGGTCAGCCTTGAAGAGATTCTGGCAAACCGTCCGATGCCTCAGGAGGCGGAAGCAGCTCTCCACCAGCACTGTTTACGGTGCGGGTGGGGAGCTATTGACCCTGACTGGAGATGTTGTCGGGCTGTGGAATGAGTACTTCGAGGATCTCCTCAATCCCATCGTCATGTCTTCCGAAGAGGAAGCAGAGACTGGGGACTCAGAGCCGGACTCATCCATTACCCAGGCCGAAGTCACCAAGGTGGTTAGAAAGCTCCTCGGTGGCAAGGCTCCTGGGGTGGATGAAATCCGTCCTGAGTACCTTAAGTCTCTGGATGTTGTGGGGCGGTCTTGGCTGACACGCCTCTGGAACATCGCATGGCGATCGGGGACAGTGCCACTGGATTGGCAGACCGGGGTGGTGGTCCCTCTGTTTAAGAAGGGGGACCGGAGGGTGTGTTCCAACTATAGGGGGATCACACTCCTCAGCCTCCCTCTATTCCAGAGTACTGGAGAGGAGAATTTGACCGATGGTCGAACCTCGGATTCAGGATGAGCAGTGTGGTTTTCGAGATAGGGTGAGGAGCTCGGTCACTCGGGAGGAGCTCGGAGTCGAGCCGCTGCTCCTCCACGTCGAAAAGAGTCAGTTGAGGTGGCTCGGGCATCTTTTCCGGATCCCCCCTGGACATCCGGAAAAGCTGGAGAGGTGTTCCGGGCACGTCCCACTGGGAGCAGGCCCCGGGGAAGACCCAGGACACGCTGGAGGGACTACATCTCTCGGCTGGCTTGGGAACGCCTTGGAGTCCCCCCGGAGGAGCTGGGGGAGGTGTGTGTGGATCGGGAGGTCTGGGCGGCTTTGCTTGAGCTGCTGCCCCCGCGACCCGACTCCGGATAAAGCGGAAGAAAATGGATGGATGGATGGATGGATGGATGGATGGATGGATGGATGGATGGATGGATGGATGGATGGATGGATGGATGGATGGATGGATGGATGGATGTTTTGTGTACATCTGTCCACACTGTAAACTCAAACATTCAAAATAATTAAATGGATTTATCTTAATGTTGGAAAAATAAATTAGTAACTTAAATTTTTCAAGTTACTGTGATGTTTTCTTTCTTTTGAGTTTAACAAACTGATGACTCCTGATTAAACTGAACTCTTGTTTTGGATTAAGTGAGCACCGCTTAAAAGTACATTTTCACTTTACTTATTTCTGTTGTGAAAATTAGTGCATCTGAAATCAGTAACAGGAATATAATGGAAACAGGAAAACATCCAACTCATGTATGTGCTGAGGGGATTATTGTGCATGCCACCACAAATTACACAAAATAGAAACAAGAAAGACAATATATGAAGAGAGAATTTAGGAACACCGGAGTTCAGGAGCTTTGCAGCACAAAAATTTTGATGAACCTGCCAAATGGTTTGAGTAAAGATTTATTTGAGTTTATTAGACATTCATAAATAATGGGAAGAATTACTCCTACTGCCTTTCATTCCCCTTCTCTCCAGAGCATATATTCACCTTTCCAAGGTAGACTCAACCTGCTCTCTACTGTTACTACAGATCACAATGTCATCTGCAAACATCATAGTCCATGGAGACTCCTGTCTGATCTCATCTGTCAACCTGTCCATCACCACTGCAAACAAGAAAGGGCTCAGAGCTAATCCTTGGTGTAATCCCACCTCCACTTTCAATGAGTCTGTCATTCTGACTGTGCATCTTTTACATGTCCTGAACTACCCTCGCATACTTCTCTGCCACTCCAGATGTTCTCATACAATATCACAACTTCTCTTGGCACCCTGTCATAAGCTTTCTCTAAATCCAAAAACACACAATGTAACTCATTCTGGCCTTCCCTATACTTCTCCATCAGTATTCTCAGAGCAAACATTGCATCTGTAGTGCTCTTTCATGGCATGAAACCATATCGCTGCTCACAGAGCTTCACCTGTTTTCCAAGCCTAGCTTCTACTTTTCGTTCCCATAACTCCATGCTATGGCTAATCAACTTCATGCCTCTGTAGTTACTGCAGCTCTGCACATCACCCTTGTTCTTAAAATAGGAACCAACACACGTTGTCTCCACTCCTCAGGCATCCTCTCATTTTCCAAGATTTTATTACCAGTCATACTGCCAACATTCAAAGTCCAGACTCTCACTTCCACCCTTCTAGATTTCCTCTCTTCCCACTGTCTCTGGACATGTTTTCCTCCTCTTCCTCTTCTTCACCCTGCAGTAGCCCAATTTCTTCCAGCACCCTGTTGGGCAACAGCATGAGTGGCGGTTGTTGTTAACTCGGGCCTCAACCGATTTGGTATGGGAATTCGTTTTGTGCTCTGCATGTATTTCTTAATATTTAAGCTTGGAAAAAAAATGTCTTTGAAGTTAATAAAATTTGGTTCTTCTGCAATCTAATAAACTTTGGCAAAAGGTTAAGTTATTTATTATTATTATTTTGTTGATGTATTTGAGTTTACAGTGTGCAAATCTCTCTTTATTTACTTTTATTATCCAGCTGCAGATTTCATCATTTAGGAATGAGCTATTAATTTTTGCAGATTAACTCAAATAATTTTACTGAAGCTCCTGCTCTTTTTGAAATTGTCTGGAGGAAACAGTCTTTCATTAAAATGGTTTATTTGAATGTGGGTTTTTTAACATAATTGTAGCTGCTGTATTTGCAGCAAACATTCAAATTGCAGCTTTTCAACAGATTTGTTGGTTTTGCAGGAAAGTGATTTTGCACCTGACGCCATTCTGAGCAACACTTCAGAAACACTTCCACCATATTTGTGGCTCTCCTCTTACCGCCGTGCAGCCTGCCTTGGCACAAAAACACCCGACACAAGCACAAAGTGGAAAACTCCAACTTGTGGCACGTTTTATGTCGGTTATTTCAGCTGCATGAAAAATAGCCCAAAATAGTTTTAATTAGCATGCGGGCTCTTGACGAGTAATGAGCGTGACTGTAGCGCCACGCTGTCTTACATTAGACGCTATCGTCTCCATCGGGCCAGCGCCGGAGCTTGGTGCCTCACCTCGCGTTGGACTGCAGGCAGGGTCACCGTGCGGCTTCACCAGCCGCCGTGTTTGCAGCACAAACTCCTGCCATCAGCTTCTTCCTTTGACAGAGAGTTAATCTTTATCAGAGATGCTAATCTTTAACCTCAAACGTAAAGGAAGCCCTGACACCAGGAGAGCGAGAGAGCGAGCGAGAGAGAGAGGATAAATGTGTTTGCAGGGTAAGAGTGGGGGGACAGTTTGGCCTTTTTGCTCCTGGGCCATGAAAAGTGCCAAGCTCACCAAGTCTGTCAGGTCCTAAAGAAGAGCGATGGATGTGAACGCTGGTATGTGGGGGGGAGGCTGAATTTTGAGCTGAGTGTGTTAAAATAAAGTTGTTAGACTGTGTTGAAATGTTGCGCGTTCGAAGCTTCAGGGTTCTGTGTCAGGAAGTTTTTTTTTCCTGCTTTGATTTTATAGTCTTTGGCTATCAAACGCTGGCGGCTGAGACGTTTCATTAGCTGCTTTTAAAGGACTTCATTACTGCGTGAAAATGGAAACGTTAAACGTGTTCTTTCCTCGGCGGCGCCACTGTGTGTGTTTACATTAAAAGAAACATGTAGCGGAAGCCATTTTTAAGCAGAGATTCGGCCGTACTGTCGTTAAGGAGACCAGTCATTGCTCCGGCTGTTCTCGTTTAGACGTGGACACAAATGAAGGCGTCGGCATGTTACACAGGTGTGCAATTCCAGATCGCATGTTGACATTCTAGAATCAGATGCATGATGCGAACACTGTTGATGTTTAAGATATACGTTGAATGTACAAACATGTCACGTAGGCAGAAATATTCCTTGACATGCTGGGTAAGAACCACTGACTGTACGTGTTCGCAGTTTTGTATAAACTACCTCAAAGTGATATTTCAGTGAAAGTACAAGTATCTTACTATAAAATTACTTTGGTAAAAGTTAAAGTCTCCTTTAAAAATTGAGTAAAAGTCAAAGTATCTGACATCTACTGTACTTAAGTATCAAAAGTAAATTTCTCATATAAAATGTACTTTAAGTAAAAGTATTGGTGTTGTCCATTCAGCTGCTCCCGTATTGTTCGGGGTCGCCACAGCGGATACAGCCAGACCCAGATTGGTATTTGGTACAGGTTTTACGCCGGATGCCCTTCCTGACGCATCTCCAGTTTTACCTGGAGAAACACACACACAGCCGCTGGTGTTCCAAAGAGGTCCCCCATCCAAGTACTAACCAGCTCCTGCACTGCTTAGCTTCTGAGATCTGATGGGATCAGGCTGACACAGAGTAGACCGGCTGCAAAAGTATTGAGTAAAAGTAAAATCCAAAATAATTGGAAGGTGAAATGGCGACATGAAAAGAAAGCCAGTGTGGTGTCTGGAGTAACCCAGAGGGGGGTCTCAGCCCCTATAAAAGGTTGGATCCGCCTATGGCAGAGCAGTTGGTGTTGGTGACGGGATGAGTGAGCAACAGGTGGAAAATGCGCAACCCAGTCTCATGGATTGTCATGATTCAGCAGCACGAAATATACATTAATCTATTGGTTTGTCATATTGTCACAAAAAGTGCAAAATTTTCATCATGGCAGCACAAAATCATTCTAATTCATTCCGTGATGGCTGCATGTAATTGAAAGTGCAGCGGGGGGGGGGGGGGGGGGGGGTATGGTTAGGAGTATTGTTAGTAATAGTGAGTAAAAAAAAAAAGCCCTCCCATCATTTCGTGATGGGAAGACAAAAAAAAAAAAAACATGAAACTGGGCTGAAAATGCGACGCTGCTTTTACGCAGCAGTTTGCAAAAATTTCAAACAAAATAAGTGAAATGAAAAAGCCATGCTAGCCAGTTTTGTCTGTACTGATGTTTTCCCCTTAACTCCCATCGTGCGCTGGACTCCAGCGGGAGCCGTGCGTATGTGTGCGTCCATCAGTGTGTGTGCGCATTTGGAGTCCAAAGTGGAGATGGTTTTCACCATCTATACAGTCTTCCTCGTCTTCAGTGTTGGCACAGATTCAACCTGTCATCTTTTATATATATATATATATATATATATATATATATATATATATATATATATATATATATATATATATATATATATATATATATATATATATATATATATATATTTTTTTTTTTTTTTTTTTTTTTTTTTTTTGTCTTTTAAACTTGTTTTATGTCAAACACGGCACTTGATGCTGCAGGGGTGGAAGACGCTGTGCTCCGGCTGGAGAGGACTGTACCTCTTCCCGCTGTACAGCTGCACTCCAGCTTAATTTCTTCTACTTTTATATTGTAGTAACGAGGAACGAAGATGTTTAAGGGAAATGTATCATAGTAAAAGTATACATTTTACTGAGGAAATGTAGTGGAGTAAAAGTGAAAGTCGTCAGAAATGTAAATAAAATAAAATACAGATATGTCAAAATTCTACAGTAATAAAGTATTTCTACTTTGTTACATTACAACACTGCATGTACGGGACAAACGCTTAGGTATTCTAGAGCAGTTTTGAAGCTAAAGCAGTGCAGCTCTTGGCAGCTCTCAACCTGACCACACGACCCTCTCAAAGTTACAAAACAAACTAAAGCAAACAAGCTAACCTTGGTTCAGGTGTTTTATTAGCTCCTATATTTGTGGACTGGGTGGTGGTTTTCATGATAGGTGGCTTGGTATTAAAAATTATGACTGGCTAATTGCCTCAGTAACTGCGAAGTAACAGTGGAGCTAACGTCCAGAAGCTACCAGTAATTGTTACCAATGCTAAAGGTGTTATTATATTAATTAAACAACACAAAGTTTTTCTCGATGACATTACTAGAGCAAAGACTCCTGAGATGATACGTTAGGATAATTAACCACACAACAAGCAACATTATCTCAGGAATAAAATACTCAGAAAGGACAAACACAGTCAGTCAACAGCTAGCAGTCACTGCTAGTAGGGTCGTGGTCTTGGCTCACTTGCAAACGCTATTTGCCACTCAAAGTGACCCCATTACTGATAATTCACAACTTTATGGCTTAAAATATCTTTAACTGATGAGTAATCTGATTTTAACCAAAAGTGTGTCCAAACGTTTAACTGGTAATATATTAAAATTCACCCTCCGTGTAGCTGCCATTAAGGGGGAAAGTAGCTACACAGACAGAACAGTTTTTTGACCAGGCTGAAAATACATTTATTCCAGCTCTAAATTTGGACTTTTAAACATGACAGTGTAAAGGGGGTGGCTCTTTTTTGAAGCCAGACTCAAGTGGCCATTCAGAAACCGCAAGATTTGCCAATTCTGCATTTGTTCCATTTTATAAGACTGGAGGTTGGGGCTTGGCAAGGACCTCACCTTTACCCAAATTTGCATACACTCTACCTACAGCAATAGCACAGTAGCTAGCAGGTTAGCCACTGTTCCTTGTAAATTTCCTGGTTGCAGACATAATACATTATCAAATATCCACACCCCTGTCCCACTATACCGGTGTCGCACACTGAACAGTCCCCCTACAAAATTGGTCCCCCTGCCCTCACTGCGCAAGCATCATTTCGGAGCGTCAGCAGCAATTCATAGATTATCACCTCATTTCTGCTTAAAACTGACTTTAGAATGATTTAAGAGGTTTTACTTTATCAGCTGATGGTTAATAATCACATTATTCCCTTTGATCGCTTTGGGTGTAGAGACTCAGACTCAGAGAGTCAGTCTCACACACACACTGGGGTTGTGCTCTGATTGGTCCCTTGTCTTTTATTATGAAATAATACTGAATTCATGTGGAAATGATTGTTGTACAAAAGCTTCAGAGATCTGTCGCTGAGATAGATGATGACTGGAGTGTAGTCTTAAGCAGAAAGAGGTGATAATTGGTGAATTGCTGCTGACGCTCTGAAATGACGCATGCGCAGTGAAGGGGGGACCAATTTGTAGGAGGGATCATTCAGTCTGTGTCACCGGCTCTCCTTTTTACATGAACATTGATTTGCCTCTGGAACTAAAGATCTTCTTGCACAGATATGCATGGCTTTAGAAATCCTTCTAACCACTATCCTCTACAAATGCATGACTGCTTGCCACAAAGACACCACACATTTCTCAGCACTTTCCAGTGTATGGTGCATGTTTTAGCCATGTTCAAAACACTAATCACAAACCACTAACGTGCCACATGCATACCGCACACTACGCACCATGCATACATCGTCTGTGTGAGAGGCTGGAAAGCACCTGATCAAATGCAAAATAACAGTTGACGAAACACTTGGCAGGAAGCAGCAGACAACACTAGCACTAGGTTAAATGCTACACAATGGTACGCACATGATTTGCAAATGCAGACATCACATGCCACACACTTGCTGGTACTGGCAGTGGGTGCAGCATGCCAATAGTCACCACTAGCATGCCATGCACACGCCTTCTGTGTGACAGGCTCTTAACTCCGCTGTCTGCTTAATGACAGAACAACAATGCCCCGCCCCATTCTGTGTTTATAGGCTTTACACACAGCGACGAGGTGGATTAATGTCAACATTCCCGTCTGGAACAGGCTGTGTCAGTGCGCCAATTGTCAGACGTGTCATTTAGTTATGATGGACAGAGAAGGAGTGATCGGGGGGAAAAAAATGTTTGTTTTGAGTAATGTCTTTTAAAATTTGAAGGGAATTCCAATGATATTTTCACACCAGAATCACACACGTCTGCTGACACTGAATACTCAGACCACATTTGTAACGCTTAATATTTGTTTGGCTTTCAAACAGGAAGGCAGCGTTAGAAATGTTCCAACTTGTCCAGACAGCAAAAGACGTTACAATGAGCGGGTTAGAGAAAAACAAAAAAATAACTTTCTGTAAAGAAATTACCCTAAGAGACTCCTAATCAGTGCACGCTGCTACTTATGGATCTTTATATATATATATATATATATAATCTCAGTGCATCCAGAAAGTATTTACAGCACTTCACTTTTTCCACATTTTATGTTCTTAAGTGAATATAGACTTTGTCACAAAAAAAAATCATTAATATAGAAACTTCATTTTTAATTTAAACTTCATTTAATTTTGTTTAAATGAATTGAAGTTGTTGCTCCAGAGACGATGATATCAATAACTGTACAGGAGATAGAATTAGGAAGATTTAATTTTTCATTGAAGCAGGTGTATTTTACCCCACGAACTGATTTTGAGGAAGTGGCTGAAGATGAGCGAGTGAGGTGTAATTTAAAAAAAACATTAAAACATAATCATGTGAAATCTTTGATTCTTTGTAACATTTTGAGCCAAAGTCCAAATGTCATAATGTAAATGAAAAGGGAAATATTTCCTTGCACACTATGATTTATAGACACATTAATCTGCTGACTAAAATTAGCAGCACAGTTATGGTACTGCCATGAAAAAATGTCCTTGAAAACATGAGTTCCATGAGGTTAAACCCCAAAATAGTTTTTGGTATCTATACCCAGCAACTCATTTAACTGGAGAAATAAAACCGTCTCAGTAAGGGCAATAAATCTCTATAATTCTGCAGTAATACACTACTGAATGACTAAAAACAGCTCAAATGTATAGTTAATTTGGTGCATACTTTGTCAAAGGGCCAGTAATCGTAATTTGTGTTGTTGTTTATCCTCTGGCTTGCTGCAGAGCATTTTGGCTGCAGCTACAAAGAGCAGCATCATAAATCCACAGATTTCCCACCATGCCCTCACAGCAGGCACTGATTGGGTCAACATGCTGAACTGTGTTCCTGTCGGAGAGGGCCACACTCTCGCCATCTCCTGTTTCCTCTGAACTCACTCAGTTGCAATTGTGTGCTCCAAAAAGTTTTGTAATACAAGAAACAAGAGATCTTGAGTTATTGTTCATGGCTTCTTCTTTGACAGTGAGGCTTACTGCCAGTAGGATGAAATAAAAAGCAATTAAATGGGACAGAATCCTTTTTCCTGTTGCCAGTGGAACCCACAACACGTCACCAAGGAGAACTTAGTCAGAAGATTCAGATGTGCCGATCTGTGTTGTGTGGAATTTTAGCCATCTTTTGATCGTGGTTTGTAGTCGCGGTTGCGCACTGCGGCTCAAATTTCCCACCCAAATAGAAAAAAGCCACAAGTGAAATTGCGGGCAACCAGCTGTGAGACACACAACCTACAAATTTGATGATTACAGGCTTTGTGTTTGTGACAAACACTTTACAAGACATCCACTGTGGCAACATAGTGGAACTGATGCTTTCACTAAGGCCCGTCTTTGCTATATCTTAAAAATATATACTTTTAAAATTTTGTGGTAACTGTTCGAGTCCAGAAAAAAAAAAAAAAAACTAAACAACATCAAAACCTTTTATTTATTCAAAGTATTATTAGGATTGTTAAAAAAAAAAAAAAAAAAAAAACCTTCAAACCCCACAAAAAGGGTCCAGCTAAAGAAAATGTAATTTTATTTCAGTTCTGGATACACAACTGAACAATAATGAAATATAATGGAATGCTAAAATTTCCGTGGCCATATGAGCATTGTGTTCTTTAAAATTTGCAGTTTTTTAAGTTAATTATTAGTTCCAAAAACAGTGTTTTCAGTTTCAGAAGTGTTTATTTGTCGCTAGCTTTTACATAATATGTGAACATGAGCTTTTGAAAAGACTGGACGTTAGCATTCACGCTAATGTCAGCGAAATGTCTTTGAATCACTTCAGTGGTATTATTAGGTTCTAAAAACAGTGTTTTCAGCTTCAGAAGTGTTTATTTCTTGCTCGTTTTTACATAATATGTGAACATGAGCTTTTGAAAAGACCGGACGTTAACATTCACGCTAACGTCAGCTAAATGTCTTTAAATTACTTCAGCGGTATTATTAGGTTCTAAAAACAGTGTTTTCAGCTTTAGAAGTGTTTATTTCTCGCTCGTTTTTACATAATATGTAAACAAGAGCTTTTGAAAAGACCGGAAGTTAGCTTTGAGTTAGCAGACCTTAGCATACACTCGATGGCCATATGTTGGCCTCGGGTAAAAATTATCGAGACAAACGATAAAAAAATAAATAATATTTTCTTGTGTAATACGACCCTGACTGTGAAGATGGGTCACCAAAGAAACCAACTAACTGAGCCTTTTCAGTAACACTAGCAAATAAAAAAATAGACCTTGAGGAATATTAATGTGGGTGCTTTTCTCCTGAATCCATGGCATGAAGCAGGTGAGAGTCTGCGATTCTCCTTAGACACCAGTTCATCACAGATTACTTCCCAGCCAAGGCTGGTACCCATTTACAGCTGGGCTTTTTTCAGTTGCGCTACATGAGAATGTAGCCGCCTCCAGAAAATAAAAATAAATGCTGCACCCAGCGTTGTTTTCTGAGCAAACTGTTTTTTTGTGCAGCCGCTCAGAGCACGTTTAAGTTAAAAACCTCTGAACTTTTCAGAAAGATGCTGTGATGTCACTGCAGCGCATTTTCAGGCAAATAGGAAACAAGGTTTATTTTTGCTGATTTATCATTCAAAATCAATCACAACAGAAGCAAAAACAAAATGAAACAAAGAAAAACCCTGGCTGGTATAGGCTCCAGCTCCCTACCACCAGGACCCAGTTTCATAAAGCAGTCTAAACTTTTACTCTGCTAAACTTATGTACTAAGGTTAGTTGCCCAATATTACCCATCTAATCTCCATTTCACATCGACAGCTAAACTTGCAGATTAGCCGTCTTACGTTAGCCGACAATTTTCATGGCCATAGCAGCCTTGCAAGAGTCGTTGCCAAGAACGCCTCCAACAGTTGTGTTTACTTCCAGGTTGGTCCATCTGCTACAAACATGGCCACCCGCCACAGCAGAGGAGAAGCGCTCCCAACCTCTGCGTCTGTAAACATCTCCAATGAATTATTCCAGTCCGGGAACACCTGCTCCCACCGCAAGTCACTTCTTCCTGCCTCCTCTATCAAGTGATGGTACATGATAGCCGCCATTTTTGAGATAAGACACTGAAGTTTTGTCGACTAAAATAAGATTAGCCTCCTCTGTCGCAAGTAAAAACTTCAGTCAACTAACGCAAAACTTTTGCCAACTGTTTTGTGCAACAATTTGTGTCAAAAAAATTAGTTGACTAAGTGAGTTTAGTTGACTGTATAAGATTAGACCACTTTATGAAACTGGGCCCTGGTCCCTTAATTGAAGTAAGCAGGTACAGGAAATGAATGAATGTCCTAATTTGGAAGAATTGCGGCCTCTCTCAGCCACCGTATAGCATGGTTCATCATGGCTATCGTTTCCATAGTCTGAAGCATTCTACCAAAAACAAAGAAAAATAACACAATAAGAAATAAACACAGTCAGAAGGAAAAGTAGTTTTATAGTGCAGGAATTTAATTTAGAGGTCTGTGCCTTCAAAATCATGTCAGTTTACTGGTTTCTGACTCAATCTGTTCAAATATGACACGTAACGCTAGATCGTAAACACATACTGATATTTTTAAAATGCACATGAAAACTGTAGTTTATATGAAAATAATGAATTACCGCCACAATAGAGCTATTTGTTTGTTGAAGGTCTGTTAGTGGAAAAACTCCAAAAGTAAAGAATAGATTTCAGTAATATTTGATGAACTAATTGATAATGTTCTGGGATTCAATTTGGGAGGTGATCTAAATATATTCTGGAACTGAGATCAATCAATCAATCAATCAACTTTTTTCTTATATAGCGCCAAATCACAACAAACAGTTGCCCCAAGGCGCTCCATATTGTAAGGCAAGGCCATACAATAATTATGAAAAACCCCAACGGTCAAAACGACCCCCTATGAGCAAGCACTTGGCCACAGTGGGAAGGAAAAACTCCCTTTTAACAGGAAGAAACCTCCAGTAGAACCAGGCTCAGGAAGGGGCAGTCTTCTGCTGAGACTGGTTGGGGCTGAGGGAAAGAACCAGGAAAAAGACATGCCGAGAAGGGGGGCAGAGATCGATCACTAATGATTAAATGCAGAGTGATGCATACGGCGCAAAAAGAGAAAGAAAACAGTGCATCATGGGAACCCCCCCACAGTCTACGTCTAAAGCAACATAACCAAGGGATGGTCCAGGGTCACCCGATCCAGCCCTACCTATAAGCCTTAGCGAAAAGGAAAGTTTTAAGCCTAATCTTAAAAGTAGAGAGGGTATCTGTCTCCCTGATCTGAATTGGGAGCTGGTTCCACAGGAGAGGAGCCTGAAAGCTGAAGGCTCTGCCTCCCATTCTACTCTTACAAACCCTAGGAACTACAAGTAAGCCCGCAGTCTGAGAGCGACGCGCTCTAGATTGGGTAATATGGTACTACGAGGTCCCTAAGATAAGATGGAACCTGATTATTCAAAAACATTATAGTAAGAAGAAGAATTTAAATTCTATTCTAGAATTAACAGGAAGCCAATGAAGAGAGGCCAACACGGGTGAGATATGCTCTCTCCTGCTAGTCCCCGTCAGTACTCTAGCTGCAGCATTCTGAACCAACTGAAGGCTTTTTAGGGAACTTTTAGGACAACCTGATAATAATGAATTACAATAGTCCAGCCTAGAGGAAATAAATGCATGAATTAGTTTTTCAGCATCACTCTGAGACAAGACCTTTCTGATTTTAGAGATATTGCGGAAATGCAAAAAGGCAGTCCTACATATTTGTTTAATATGCGCTTTGAATGACATATCCTGATCAAAAATGACTCCAAGATTTCTCACAGTATTACTAGAGATCAGGGAAATGCCATCCAGAGTAACGATCTGGTTAGACACCATGCTTCTAAGATTTGTGGGGCCAAGTACAATAACTTCAGTTTTATCTGAGTTTAAAAGCAGGAAATTAGAGGTCATCCATGTCTTTATGTCTGTAAGACAATCCTGCAGTTTAGCTAATTGGTGTGTATCCTCTGGCTTCATGGATGGATAAAGCTGGGTATCATCTGCGTAACAATGAAAATTTAAGCAATACCGTCTAATAATACTGCCTAAGGGAAGCATGTATAAAGTGAATAAAATTGGTCCTAGCACAGAACCTTGTGGAACTCCATAATTAACTTTAGTCTGTGAAGAAGATTCCCCATTTACAGGAACAAACTGTAATCTATTAGACAAATATGATTCAAACCACCGCAGCGCAGTGCCTTTAATACCTATGACATGCTCTAATCTCTGTAATAAAATTTTATGGTCAACAGTATCAAAAGCAGCACTGAGGTCCAACAGAACAAGCACAGAGATAAGTCCACTGTCCGAGGCCATAAGAAGATCATTTGTAACCTTCACTAATGCTGTTTCTGTACTATGATGAATTCTAAAACCTGACTGAAACTCTTCAAATAGACCATTCCTCTGCAGGTGATCAGTTAGCTGTTTTACAACTACCCTCTCAAGAATCTTTGAGAGAAAAGGAAGGTTGGGGATTGGCCTATAATTAGCTAAGATAGCTGGGTCAAGTGATGGCTTTTTAAGTAATGGTTTAATTACTGCCACCTTAAAGGCCTGTGGTACATAACCAACTAACAAAGATAGATTGATCATATTTAAGATTGAAGCATTAAATAATGGTAGGACTTCCTTGAGCAGCCTGGCAGGAATGGGGTCTAATAAACATGTTGATGGTTTGGATGAAGTAACTAATGAAAATAACTCAGACAGAACAATCGGAGAGAAAGAGTCTAACCAAATACCGGCATCACTGAAAGCAGCCAAAGATAACGATACATCTTTGGGATGGTTATGAGTAATTTTTTCTCTAATAGTCAAAATTTTGTTAGCAAAGAAAGTCATGAAGTCATTACTAGTTAAAGTTAATGGAATACTCAGCTCAATAGAGCTCTGACTCTTTGTCAGCCTGGCTACAGTGCTGAAAAGAAACCTGGGGTTGTTCTTATTTTCTCAATTAGTGATGAGTAGAAAGATGTCCTAGCTTTACGGAGGGCTTTTTTATAGAGCAACAAACTCTTTTTCCAGGCTAAGTGAAGATCTTCTAAATTAGTGAGACGCCATTTCCTCTCCAACTTACGGGTTATCTGCTTTAAAGCTACGGTTTGTGAGTTATACCACGGAGTCAGACACTTCTGATTTAAAGCTCTCTTTTTCAGAGGAGCTACAGCATCCAAAGATGTCTTCAATGAGGATGTAAAACTATTGACGAGATACTCTAACTCCCTTACAGAGTTTAGGTAGCTACTCTGCTCTGTGTTGGTATATGACATTAGACATTTGGTACATACTAACATTTAACTCAAACATTTGTGAGTATGGTGATCAAATTTGGTGAGTATCTCGATAATGCACTAAAAAAATAAAAATAAAAAGTTAGGGATTTTTATTTAGAATTTGATCCAGAACATATTTTCCTATACATATGTGGCCTTGGTAGAGGTCAACCCAGTCTCACAAGTTTTTTTTTTTTTCTCCCGTCACAAAATGATTCAAATTTCCATGACTGGGTTTTTTTTTTACTTAATATTGTTAACCCTACCCCTCACCTTAACCCTAACCTTTACCATAAGTGCTCGCTAAGTGCCTTCTGGTTACATGATGAAAATGACAGTGTAGTTATTTTAAAATAGATTATTGACTAACATTAGTAACCTGATACATGTCGGTTATCTCAAAAAGTAAATGCGTCTTAGTAACTTCTTGATCCATCTTTGTTAATCTTGATCTAACTTGTATACGTCATAGTTAGTCTATCATCAGCACAGATTTGAAATCGGGATCCAACTTTGAACTGTTCAAAAATTTCATCCCAATTCTCCAAATCGCTGATAGTATGTGGTAACTTTGGGGTATTTGTAGTCGTAGCAGCTTCAGTCATGTTTGAACTTCTTTAAACGGGGTATTCGTAGTGACTACAGGTTGAAAATTGTTTGACCGTGCTCCATTTGAGGAAAAATTTGAAGCCGAAGCAGCTTTTGTTGCAAATTTTGCTCAAAGTTGAACAGCGCAAGCATCTTTCTTTCATTTGTGGGTTGCCAGGTCTGCACTTTAAAAGCCAGCCTGTCGGGAGTCAAGCTGGATTAAGTCCTTTCATCCTGTTTTTGCACTTTTTTGAATCGTGGATGATTGCAGCAGAACTGCGCCCTGTGGAATAACCCTCTTAGGAACTTCCAGCATCAAGTTTGACCTGAAACATGTCAAAGTGCTTAATTTTATGCGAACTTGCCCATTAAAATAAAGACATTTTAAACTTTCCTAAAGTCTTGGTACACATAAGTTCTTATTAAAAAAGTGAAACACTGAGTTTGATTAAAAAAAAAAAAAAAAAAAAAAAAAGCTGATTAAATTTTCAATATCTGCTTTTAAGTTTTACTTTTTATTTCTCTTTTGTTGAAATACATTTCAAGGTTGTTTTTAAGAATTCTAATGTTTTGGGTTATTTTTTGAAATTTTGTACAGGGTAGATAAGTGATTAATACACTTGATTTCAGTGTTCAAACCCCGGCGTTGCATCCAGAAGGCCATCTGGTGTAAAACTTGTGCCAATTCAACATGCAGATCCATTTTGAATTTGCTGTAGTGACCCCGAGTGAAAACAAGGGAGCAGCTGAAGGGTCTTTCTTAGTAGTTTGATGGGTAAAAAAAAAAAAAAAAAAAAAAAAAAAACGCAAAGAAAATTTTTGCAATTCCGCTTCCACGGAAGGTGACACACCGCCAGAAATGTATTGTAGCAACGAGCTGCTGAGTTGCAATTTCCTGAAGTCTTACTGACAGTAACATTGCAGACGTGCGCTCTATGAGTGTCACATCTGATATTTATCACAGCGCTAAACGGATCTTTGGTCAGACTGGTCGAAGAAGTACTGTGTTTCAGTACAAAGACTGGATTGGTAGAAAGCCTGCTGGGACATGTACATTTTCCATGACAACATTTCAAAATGCTTCACGTATAAATATTCAGTCACAGACTTTGTGGTCTGGTGCAGTGAACGCTCTGCCTCATCTCTCTGAGGATTCCTCCTCACAACAAATATCAGTAAAAATACATCCAGAGCTTCAGCTCAGCAAACTTGAATATCTCACCTTCTGCAGACTGTTAAAACACAAAGCAATTCCACAGTCTTACTGCATCATTTGCTATTTAAAATAATAATAATAATAATAATAATAATAATAAGTTTTAGCTCTTTGTATTGGGGCCTTGTCCCACAGCATCACACCACATAACTCTGTTATTTGGCTTTGTAAAGAGAAATGACAAAATTATTCTGCCACAACAGACAATGACCAAGACACAGGTTTCAACAAATTCATCCATAATCCCTATAGCCGCCACTTTGCATGAACACAACCATGAGGCAGTAACTGTGTGTGACATGCAACAATGGCTGTTTTCCTGTTTATACAGAAATACTGTAAAACATACATTGAGCTGCACAGACGCATGACTGCACGGCAAAATATCAGTCAAGGGAAGTCAAGCTTTTAAACTGAAATATGGGCTATAATGCAGGATGGCGGTGCAGCCTGGCTGCATTTGCAATGGGTACTTCTTAATGATGCAGGTTGCTATGGCAACACTCTGCTCCATGCCCACCAAGCCTCAAGAATCAGGAGCAGAAGCAGTGAGGTGACCGGTGGACAGATTGCTTAATATATATATATATATATATAATATATATATATATATTATATATATAGATATATATATATATATTATATATATTATATATATATATATATATATATATATATATAAACCCACCTCTGATCAAAGCGTTATTTCAGATTAATCTCATTTTTGACGTGAAGTAGTACGTTACGTGTCTGTCTGCTGCTGCTGGTGGGTTCTGACAAAGTGGCGTGATGGATTGACACTGGAAGATAACAGGTTCATCAAAAATTTAACCATGCTGAGATGTTCAGGGTGAAGAAGATTAATTTGGCTTAAATGTGTGTGTGTGTGTGTGTGTGTGTGGTGTGTGTTGTGTGTGTGTGTGTGTGTGTGTGTGTGTGTGTGTGTGTGTGTGGTTGTGTGTGTGTGTGTGTGTGTGTGTGGTGTGTGTGTGTGTGTGTGTGGTGTGTTGGGGTCTGGAATGTTTGCAATTTTGCAGCTGTAATACTGTAAAGTTACAAATAAACTGCTAAATACCGTAATTTGTAACATATTCACAGTAGCAGAGGATAAATGTAACTTAATATTGTTACTCTCAATTACTTTTGAATTATGCCATGCATTAAGTGCACTTACTAATGAAAAATTGTGAAACAGCTTCAGAAAAGGTAGTGGTTATACATCTGCAGATGTGTGGCGTGGAAATGCACGCAGCGTGCACTCAATCCATCACCAACCTTCACTCTGCATCACTCCACAGCAGAGTGGTGACAGATCCAAACCCAAACTCTGGCAATCTGAAAATGAAACCTACCCGGAAGTGGAAAAAAGCTGCCATGGATGCCCATGTTAAGGGCCCCTTCACACATAACGCAAAAGACGCAGAAGGAAATCCGCGAACCAAACTGAAATGGGTGGAACCATGAAACATTCCACCTGCTGTTGTGAGGGACGCAACGGCGCACAGGTGTGCACGACACACCGGCGATGGATTCATGCACATTCAGTCAGCTACAGCTGACGATGTTGGATTCATGGTGTGTGTGTGTGTTGTGGGAGGGGGCGACACACTCCACAAGCCATTTTTGTTGTGTTGGGGGGCGGACAACGATGACACACTCCACATGCCATTTGTGTGTGTGTGGGGGGGGGTCGGTCGGCACAGTTACACCCATGTGTGTTGCTAGGTGATGCCACACTCGTGTTGCACTTTGACACTTTTCACATCCAGCTCAAAAGTGGTCGTACTGCTCACTATTTTTGTGCTGACAGTGCAAATGGTACCATATTTTCGAAATACCCGGCGAGCGGTGTTGGATGCTTGTGTGTCACCTGGAATTTGGCCGACACCTGCCGAGAGCGGGATCAAATGAGCATGCGCAGGGCATTCGCTGTCTTGTCTGCGAAGATGTTGTGGCGACAGGTGTAAGAGGCGTTTGAGGCGGCTCCGATTTTTTCAGGAGTGGCATGCAATTCCTCCTTCGTGTGCTAGTCGGTTTCAATCGGGTTATGTTTGAAGGGGCCCTAAAATGTCTAACTTTAGAGGAATTAAATGAAAATATTTACCCTCCTTGTACAAAAAAGCTTTTGTTGTCTACAGCCAGTTTCCACCCCAGTCTCATGCTTTTTTTTTTGTGCCCCTGACACAAAAAGCGCCCCAACACGGTTTATTTTATTTTGCTGTTCATAATCCTCCTCCTTCTCCAACTCTAACCATAACCCTAACATAAGCGTCTACCCTCTCCTAAACCTAACCATAACTTCCCCAGACTCCCCTATATCACCCCACATTTTGTGCCCCATCACAAAATTAATTAATACCCCCATCACTAAAGGCACCTCATTTTCATGACACTGTTTGTTTTATTTTGGTATTTATAATCATCCCCCTTCTCCTAACTATAACCATAACCATAGCACAAGTGTCTACCCTCCCCTAACCCCAATCCATAACCCCTCCCTGACTCCCCTACATCACCCCACATTTTGTGCCCCGTCATGAAATAAATTCATGCCCCTATCACAAAAAGTGCTCTATTTTTGTTCCCCATCATGAACCAATAAAATAATATACTTTTCGCAATGCCGCCACGAACTGCCGTGAGACTGGGTTGCTAATTTCCAGAGGTGGGACGAAGTTACTGTCAAGTCATTCTCAAGTCATCAATCTGCAAGTTCCAAGTCAAGTCTCAAGTCAACTTGCAAACAATTGGTGGTCATTATGACTTGAGACTTGACTTGGGACTTGCTGATTAATGACTTGACAGTGACTTGTTTCCCCCTTAATGACAACTATACAGGCAGTATTTTTTAATAACATCAATTTAACATATTTGAAGCCCTAACGTTATGAATAATTAGGGGTGTGGTCACTGAGCAGATTCAGAGCTCAGCTGGCACAGACTGCTGCTAGCTGTGACTGCTATTTATTGCACAACTGAGTACGACCTTTCTGAGCATTTCATTTCAAATATCTGTAATAATATGTCTTGTTGTGGGGTTAATTGGTCCAAGCAGATCATCTAACAAATCTGCTACAGTATATACTAGGGGAACTACGACCACTACCTTACCCCCCCCCCCCCCCCCCCCGCCACCGCCAGAACTAAACCAAACCAACTTTTTTAGGTTCCTTAGATGACCCCAAAACACAATCAGGATGCTCCCAAAAATAAAAACTGGACTCAAGCCAGTTATCCAAGATGGCTGCCAAAATGGGGTTTTTCACTAAAACACCTTTAAACAACATATAAACAACTTAAATATCACAGAGATTCGATTATAAAGGTCTATTGGCGGCCATTTTGGGCACCATTTTCAATCTTAAACCCATGAATGAATTTAGTTTAAGCACAAATGAGTTTGCTGTGACTTGCAATGGTCTTCTCACTGAAGCATGATTAGCAGCTGATGTTAGGTCCAGTTAACCCATGATTACTACTATGATATTTGTCCTAATTTGTGGTTTAGCAAAGCTTCATACAGATTTGCCAGATTTATATTTATGTAACTTTGAGGCCTTGTTACACTGAGCAGCAGAAAACAGAGTCCATGTTGTAACAACCTGTTGTTGTGGTGACACAGGATGGAGGAGACGCCAGTGACGGTAATGTAATCAGGACACAGACAGGCCTGATATTAAACCTATTCCAGCAGAAGAAAGCGGCTGATTGGAGCCCAGCCAGACCTGTCAGGCTTCACCGAGACAACGCTGGACTGCTCTGCCCCGTCCATTTTACTCTGAGTGCTGTTTTGCCCATAGTTTGTCAGTGATGTATGAAAAAAACTATTAGATCAGGGCTGTGTTGGAGTCGCTGTGGGTTTTCTTCACTTTCAACTCTCCTTTTCCCCGGAAGCAAGTTAGATGTCCACATTTGATGGGGATATATTATGTTCACCAGAATGGGCCAACCTTCTTAGCATAAATATTTTGAAGTTGATTTGAAGGGTGGGTTCCATTCTTCCTTTTTTTTTCTTTTTTCAAAATATTGTTGGCTATTAGAAAAAAAAAAAATCTAAATTTAAATGCAATATTGTTACCATTACACAATTTTGTGTACAACATCCATCCAGCCATCCATCCATCCATTTTTTGTAACCACTTACTCCATTTAAGGGTCGGGGGGAGAGGGGCTGGAGCCTATCCTAGCAGTCATAGGGATGAGGTGGGGTACACCCTGGACAGGCAACCCAGTCTCACTGCAGTTCGTGGCACTGGGTTATGAAGGTACATTAACATATGGGTTTGTGACACGAGTATGAAAGTGGGGTGCTTTTTGTAACGGGGCATAAATTCATTTTGTGACGGGGACACGATATGTAGTACTAGGGACATTACGACCACTACCTTTGCACCCCCACCCACACAGGACTAAACCAAACCAACATTTTTAGGTTCCTTAGATGACCCCAAAACACAATCAGGATGTTCCCAAAAATTAAAAACTGGCCTCAAGCCAGGTATCCAAGATGGCATCCAAGATGGCCACCAAAACAGGGCTTTTTCACTAAAACACCAATGATTTCTGCCATTATTAAGTGTTTGTTCCTACTATGTATTTTAACGGTAAGGGTCTATTGGTGGCTATTTTGGATGCCATTTTGAATCTTAAACCCATGAATGAATTTAGTTTAGGCACAAATGAGTTTGCTGTAACCTGCAAATGTTCTTCCCATTGAATCTCTGTGATATGTAGGTTGTTTAAATGTTGTATAAAGGTGTTTTAGTGAAAAAAAAAAAACCTACTTTGGCGTACATCTAGGATAACTGGATTGAGGCCAGTTTTTATTTTTGGGAGCATCCTGATTGTGTTTTGGGGTCATCTAAGGAACCTAAAACAGTTAGTTTGGTTTAGTCCTGGGGGGGGGGGGGGGGGCTGCAAAGGTAGTGGTCATAGCTCCCCTAGTATAGGGTGAAGGGCGGGTTTGAGGAGGGTTGCGGTTAATGTTTCAGGAAGGTACACACTTACGCTATAGTTATGATTAGACTTACGAGAAGGGTAAGATTATAAATAGCAAAAAAAAAAAAGTGTCACAAAAAGTGGGCGCTTTTCATGGCGGGGACACACACACAAAAAAATGTGAGACTGGGCTGGGACAGGACACCAGTCTACCGCAGGGCCACATATAGACAGACAAATACAATCACACCCGCACGCACACCTACTGACAATTTAAAGTTTCCAGTCCACCTAACCTACATGTCGTTTGGATGTGGGAGGAAGCCAGAGCACCCAGAGGGAACCCACACAAATATGAGGAGAACATGCAAACTCCACACAGCCTTCTTGCTGTGAGGCTTCTTTTTTTTTTTGGCAATAATTTTTAATAAAGATCTTAAACCTACACAAACTGTTACTACTAACAATAACAATGGAATTCTATATTTGACATTACGTAGTTTATCAAATGTGTGATATCATGATGAAAGTTGAAACAATGTTGATATTTCATCACTAAATCTTGCTGAATTATAACAAAACCCACCCATATTAGACAGCTGATGTGTCCATTTTGATTGGAAATTTTAGTATGCGTTTCAATTATTTCAGGGTCTGGTGTTGTAGCACTGGAGTCCAGCCTGTGTCTGGAGCCTGTGATATAGGTGGTCTTGTCCTCATCCCTATCAGGACTGTTGCTGCATGTAGATTTGCAATATTTGTGTTAGTAATCCATGTAAATATTTTATATTAAAGTCAACATTTATTAAGTTTAATGCATGTATTGATGTTGGCAATCTACTCCAATACAGACTTTTAAGGTGACGTAGGTTACTGTGTCTAAATTGGTGGGAAGCTACAGTCTTACCTATCAAAGTCGAGCAAGCATTTTAATACAAATCTGCTTCAATATAACTTGCAGTGAAAGAAGAAACTGGATGGTTCAAATAGATTCGCTTCTCTGCTTTTGTTTTACTTTTTGGTTGTTTTTCTTTTTTCGATTTGATTTGGTTTATTTAGTAACATTTATATATAGTGTGTACATAAATCAATCAATCAATTTTTTTTTATATATAGCGCCAAATCACAACAAACAGTTGCCCCAAGGCGCCTTATATTGTAAGGCAAGGCCATACAATAATAAACACAGCACTCCCCCCCCCCCCCCCCCCCCACCCCGCTCCTCCATCCCCCGGTGACCCTTCATTGGAATAACTGGATATAGAAAATGAATTAATTAACATAATACATATTCCACATATGAACAATACAGGACAAAAAGCATAAAAGTTGTTTCTATTGTAGTACTGCATAGTGAACAACTAGCTGGTCTCGCCAGCACAGTCTCATGTTTTATTTCATGCCCCCTCATGAAAAGTGCCTATTTTTCGTGGCTGTTTTTTTTTTTTTTTTTGGCAGTGGCAGTTTTCTGATGTGCATCATTTAATTTTAACATGCACGTGCACCTAAGCACCAGTTACATGCACACCTGGTTGTTAGGTCCACACTGACAACAGCAACCAGTGATGTCACTGAGGTTCTTTTTTCTTTTAATTTACTTGTAGGGGCTTTTGATTATGTCAGAGTTTCCAGCCCCGCCCATTTCACAGAAGTTGTTCCTGTGACTGCCCTCTCAGTGAAACAAAATGCGTTACAAATGGCCCTGATCTCCCCTAATGGGATTGCTTTACAGCTTCTGGCATTTTACATAAAACACTGAATTAATAAAGAGCAGCTACATGTTGCAGATTAATATTTAATTAAATTGATTGTAGTTTGTGGCCCCTGAACTCTTACCTCTCATTTCTTTCTTAAATTTTTTCTTTGTTTTTGTTTCACCATTTGTGGATTTGTTGCATGCTGGGAGGAAAAAAAAAGGTGAAGAATGGAACGGGGGGTGGGCTTGAGTAAGCAGTCTGTCCACACTATAATAAATCACGTGGTGCCAAACATGCACGTCTTTTTTTAAACACCTATAGCTCTCAGATTCACGACTCATTCTCTCATCACGCACGAGCTCGCATCTCTGTGTCCAAACGGCGTTATTTTTTAAATGACGACACGCATAGAGATAGAGACGCTCTAGAGAGAGAGAGAGACAGAGAGAGAGAGAGAGAGAGAGAGGAGAGAGAGAGAATGGCGGCGTGCATGTCCTTTGCGCCCACTGTCCTCTGGCGCATCTGTCTCTGGCTGTTTTTACGCACAAGAAGAAGAAGAGGAAAAAAGTTTTCACAAGCTGGCCTGTGAGCTCACTGATAATTAATGATACGTCCAGGAGCAGCGGAGCGCGTTGGGCAGCGACGCCTCGGAAACACACCGGGACACCGTGCAGAGCTTACCTGGTCTCTCCGCCTCGGCACGGCCCTCCTCCTGGTCGTGGATCTGGGTTCTGGATCTCCCTCCTCCTGTTTTGGACACTGACGGATTCGTTTCTTGGAGATTCCTGGAGTATTTCAGAGTGTTTGCGCCTACGTGTAGAGTAATTAGTCAGTCCGAGTGTTTCACTGAGTCCAGTGCGGCGATTCAACAACAATTAAGATATTTAAAGCATCGCGTTTAATTCATCCTGCTGTGCGTACACGAACAGTTGGCGTATCCGTCAGAACGCGTCATGCGCCTTGAATCAAGGCCCGACTCCACCATAAATCTCCACAGTCACCGCCTGGCGCACAGGATGACGGGAACGGCTCAGTCTGGGCTCGCGATGCGATTTCACCCTAAAAAAACACACCGCGGGCGCGCGCTCAACCCCCCCCTCACTCCGCATTCCGCCTCGATCACTGCTGCAAAATCCTTCTCCCAGAGTATGCGTACAACCATGAGACACCGCGGCGCTTTTCTGATCCTCTTCTAGTCCACCGGCCGCATCAAGACAGCGTGTGTGTGCGCGCAAATGTCGGGGCTCAACGCGGGCAAGATCAGGGACGCGGCGCCGCCAATCAGGTGACAGCGCGTGCAGCTGTGCACAGTTTTACCTCAATAAACGTCACCTTTTGTATCGACGACAGAGACATTAACCTCCTGCACGCGCGGACCCGTGGGCTGGTTCGTCTGGATTGACACCGTGAACTGCTGGTGAACCGAGCTGCGGACTGACAGCTGGACAGGCCGCAAGAACCCAGGGAGCCCGGGAGGGAGAAGGGGGATTCTGGTTCTTGTTCCTGTCCAATAAAGGAGTCTGTCTGCGGTCTGTCCCGCCAGATGTTGGTTATTACATGGCGTCAAACTGAGACTGATCAGAGCAGAAACTGCACTGGGATTTGACCTGCGCGTCCGCACAGGCAAGAAAAACACTTTGCGCCATGTTCGACTACTTCCACTCCAATGCAGCCTGCGGTTCCCAGTCTGAGTAGCGGGATCCCCGCAGCAGCTCTCACCATAGGGGTCAGAAATAATAAAAACCAAAGTCAATTTTAAGAAATTGTGCGAGTTAATAATATTTCTATCATTTGTATTGCTGAAGCTCAAAAGCCACATTTCTGAAGACGTGTAAATAACTCCAGTAATCACTGACCACCATCCACGCATCACCTTATCAGCTGTCAAAATAACTCTACTAACGGATTAAACTCCGGACGGTTTATATATTTGCAGTTAAAAAAAATATATATATAAAATAAAATCAAAGACTGGTTCCTCTGTCGAACTCACAAAGGATCACACTCGAAGGGCATCAGAAAATCCCTCTTTTTTTTTTCAATCACCAAGTATTCAAATACAAACATATTTTAATGAGACTGAAATCTGAGGTGAAATTTAACATCACGAAGAAAACATAAATTGTTGTATTAATCCGGATTCACTGACCCAGATTCACGTTAGGTGATTTATTTCATATTTTGATGCAATCGTTTTGCTCGACAGGCGGCAGTTAGGGTCCGATCTGGATCCATATGTAGGCCTATGGCGGAAGTACGCACTCAAAATGGAAGAAGTTAAACATTAACACAAAATTAATATACTTTTTTTTTCCACGAAGTGCGTCTTAAAAGGCGAATGATTATAACTAAAAGAATAAAAGAAAAAAAAATGTATTTTAATAATTACATACTTACAAAGAAATCTGAGTATTATTCATATTGTGGGTTATTTTTATGGGTATCAATTCATTTAAACTAGGAAAATGTACAATTCGATGTCTCAGAGACCGAAATATTCATTGAAAACTGAAAAACGTTTTCTATTATTTTCTCTTTTTTTTTCTTCTGTTGTTTTTTTTTTTTTTTTTTTTTTTTACCGCCGACGTTTTTTAAAAAGTATGAGATTGTATGCGCGCATTTGTAAAAGATGCACATCATCACCTTTAACGTATATATATTGGGGGCGCCAGTTTGCTTTCCACTGACATTTGGTTAAGTTGAAATGATGTGTTGCTGTTTATTCTGAAGGTAACATTCTGAAATTTAATGGTTCTCAAAAGGACGCACTTGGCTTTGTACGTCTGTTCTTTTTGTGCGTTTGTGTCACGCACCCACAGCGTATAGACGCGTCAAAATAAAAGAGGAGTGAAGGACGCATTTCGAGTTAACCCGCGTTTTCCTCACAATTTACGATTAAAAATTATTGCGTGAATTTATTGATTTAACAAGTATTGATCAGCGCACTAACAAACTGCTTGCAAAATGAGACAATACTATAATAATAATAATATAATAATAATAATGTCTTCACTTTGTATTTTCCCACACTTAAATCTTTGGTTCGTTAATGTCCACTCGCGGATTTATGAGGCCGTGGGAATCGCTGATTTATGCCTGACAGTTGTCTGTGCTCTTTTTCTCCACTCTGCTCAGTTTTTTTCGATCGTTTTCCACGTCACTTTAACAACAAAATTGAAGCAGGTATCAGTTTTTATTTCGATGAGGCTCATAGGCTACGAATTGTATTTACTCCTCAAATTTTCAGTCTGTAAACATTTTAATTTTCCATTTAAAATGTATTTTTTTTTTTTTTTTTTTGCTCTATGTCAGCAAATCGTGCTTGAAATTACGTATGCAATTTCTTTAAGTAGTCTTTCAAGATAATTTAATAATTTATCAGCGTCACGCTTGTTCTGCAATGAAAATAAAAATAAAAATAAATAAAATAAAACCACACTGCAGAAACTACGAGCTGCGTCTGATTACTTTTACATATGATTTAAAGAAACATGCCTTGGAAAGATTTTGTGTTTCTTGTGAACAACAGTTTGCCACGTGGAGTTGGTCGTGTGTCTTTGTGTGGCCTGATCCTGAATTGTGTTTCAAAAAGACACTTTGTTTTCCCCTGAAAGCGTGGTTTTGCGTGGGAAAAGAACACGAAGGGACAATATGTATGTATTCTAACGAGTGACTGCTGCTGTCTTGGGATCAAAAAACAACCGATTACATGTTTTAAAATACACTCTTAGAATAAAATGTTGAATTTAATTGATAAAGTTAAGGTAACTTTTTCCACATACTTGTCAATTAAGTGCAAGACAATATTGGGAATTTAAGTAATAATGTTTCATTTGATTTAATTAATGTAAATGACCATGTTGTTTTGCACTTAATTACAATGTTATGTGGAAAAAAGTTACCTTAACTTTATCAATTAATTCAACATTTTATGCCTAAGAGTGTATGTTTCATTTCTATAGTCCAAAAACACAAATTATGGGTTTTCTCTCATTTTGGGTTTGCACTCATAAAAGCAAATATTTTCTTCAGCTTCTATCGACATAATGGCCCATTATAGTAAATAATAAATGGTGAATAAGCAGTGTTTGTTTTATTATAATATTAGATATTGGCTACAGTAATTTTATACACTTTGATCAATAATAAGGCACTCTACAGTAATGAAATTACAATGAAGGCAAAATCTTATCATTTTTCAATCTTAGAACTTAAATATTTGCTCTGATTGTAATTCCGTTTGGCAGCTTCCACATATCAGTCCATAATGGTTCTTGGATTGAGCCTCGAGCGTTTATTGTCCCTGTCTGTTTCAGACTGGGAAGCGCCATGAATCCGATGATAGTGGAACCTTTTCTGCATCTTTTTTTGTCCGATTTCTATGAGCTTTAAGTGCATTAAATGTCATTTAGGAGCATTTTGTTTTTTCTCTCATAGACTGGAACACCAATGGAAAGTTGATTTTTGACCAGTAACGCAGGCAGATATTTTTATTTTTTTAACATGTGCATCAAACTTTCGTACTTAAAATAATTTCTTGCAAAAAAAAAAACACAAAAGGGCTGCAGCCCCGTTGTCATGGTAACGCCTCAGCCATGCTCCTGCTGACTCTGCCTCTGTCCTGCAGCGTTAAACATTAATTTGTGTCACACACTTTAGTGAAACATTAACATTGTCTAATTATCTGCGTGTCGTTTATTTATTTATTTTTATTATTATTATTATTACTTTTTTTTTTAAGAGCTCGGGATCACCGCGCAGCTCGACGGGAGGAAAACCAGGAGCTGCGCCCGCCTCCTGGATGTCACAACCGTGGGGAGAAATCATTCTCAACGCCATTTCAAATATTGAAGTATTTCAGCTGCCTTGATGTGCTAGGACGATATCTTTGCAGACAAACAGTGGACACATGGCCGAGGATAAGATAAATAAACGGCGCTGCTGCAGGAGCCGGTCGGAAAGCTGCGCTTCTCCGGGAAACAACGTTTCAGCGCTCACGTCGTCACGCAAATCTGATATGAGGCACACAAAGATAAATATATAAATATATATGAAAAAAGGAGGAGAGAGCCTGTCACCTCCCTCCTTCCTCTCCCTTTCTGTCTACCCCCTTTTTTCTTTCTAACATCTAGAAATGAGGCGAAAATATTGTTTTGGACGCGCCGGTGGGATGTGACGGGAAGAAAGCGAACCGCTGTAATATGATTACACCGAGACACACACACACACACACACAGAGAGAGAGAGAGAGAGAGAGAGGAGAGAGCGAGAGGGAGGAGAGAGAGAGAGAGGGAGAGAGAGAGAGAGAAGAGAGGAGAGAGAGAGAGAGAGAGAGAGAGAGAGAGAGAGAGAGAGGGGGGGGTATAACTCACCCATTACTTTGTATGGGTTTTTATTCTTTTTTATTTAGCCTATTTGTTTTATATTTTGTATTTTATCAACCAATCATTAATATGTACCTTATTTTTACCTCCACAATCCAACAAAAAAGGTGAAAGTCACGTGATCACTTTACATTGTCTGTTCAGTTGTTTTCTAATAAATAAAATTCTAATAAAACTGTTTGAAACAATGGTCAAAGATTTCTGTCTTTACAGAGCTGCCTAAAAAATGTCTTTTCTTTTGTTATCTCTTTTACATGTCAGCTATACCTTTTTTTTAACATTCTTCCTCTATGACATCACAAAGTTTGCCTGACAATAAAAGCATGGGAGTGGTTGGCTGAGAAAAGGTTTGTGCTTTCTGAATGGTCGTGGTTTCATTGCCGTTGTTGTCGCTGTTGTTGCTGTTGTTGTTGTTGTTGCGTGTTTGGGGGGGGGGGGGTTGTATGTCACACTAAAAGCATAACTGTCAATACAGAAATACTGCAATGATGAATTGAGTCATTATTTAAATTCTGAGTGCACTTTTTTTTCAGAAGTAACATTTTCAAACGTCACTGTTTTTTCAGTATGAAACAAAATCATGCAAAACTGAAAATTAAATAACAGCACATGTTGCAAACTCACATATTTGAGACACGGAAGTCAAAGTTGGCAATGTTCCAAATACCAATACTTTCAACATTAATCAGATCTGTTTCTGCTTTTAGATGTTGTTGCCATTTGTGCACACAACAAGGAAAACTATGTTAGCTTCTTCATTTTACTACGAAATGCAACACAATTTTCCTTTTTTTTTTTTTTGATTGGCTCCTGATACCGTGTTTACTGCTTCTTTGTTATTTTCCCTCTCAACAGATTTTGCATGTCGCTGGAGTGTCTTAAAATCTTAAAATGAGCTCTTTGGGGTTTGTTCCCTCACCCACATGTTACCCAGCTCACAGTTTTCACATTTAGCTGAATGAAATAACACAACTTGGAATTAAAGTAACATTCAGAAGACACAGACAACATAGTACATGGTTATAGTACTTGGATATTGTACTATATCTAAGTAGATTTTTTAAAAGATTTTCTTCAGCACATTTTAAAAAAATATGAACTTGAACAATTTGTTCTGACATGAATAATGGCAACTGATGAGGACAAACAACATCAAAACCATCTGAATATAAAGTCACTATATGGAATGAAAGCCAGATCTAAAATCCAGGCTGCATGAATTCAAAATACAACGTTCAGGTTGACCATTTTCATTTTATAATATTCAGATTAAAACAAGCAAGAGGAGGTTAAAATTCCACATAGCATTGTGTCAGTGAATTTTAAAACTATGACACAGATTTAGATGAAAATTTTCACCACAGATAGATATTAGGAAGACTGTATTAAATTTTGGAGTGCACCAGGATCAAGATGCCGATTCTGGATCATCTCTTAAATTTTCACGATTTCAAGAATCATCTCAAATCTGCTTGATTGATCTTGACAAAATTTAAATCATATTTGGCTGTTGTACAAAGGAAGACCCTGTTAGTGTTGATGTTGCGAGTGACCCGGATCAATATGTATGTTCAGCAGCAGAAAGATACGACATCACAATGTAAAACCAAGATCAGGAAGACACTGTCTTGTTTCAGTTTGTGAATTAATTCTCAGATTGCAACATCTTGTTAGCGACGCTGACTTAAAACAAATTTTACACGAAAAAGATACAAAGAACACCCCCAGAATACACAGTCAGCCACCAACCTGTTTCGCAAGTACGTCACTGAAAAGGGACATGCGCCCAACTTTGAAACTTATGGCAGACGGATGCTTAATGGAGTACTTGGCCGATTTTACGTGGAAGCTACACAGGCGAATGGCGAACCTTATAAGAAAACAAGCCTGATGACTCTTCGTCACGGACTTAACAGGCATCTCCAGTCGATCGATGGGATGTCGGTGCAATATGACAGTAATAATAAAGAGTTGAAACGTGAGATTGATTTTTCAGTTTTAGTATGTTTGACAAACTCCCAATTTTCTTGTTTACCATATAATAAAGCAGTTATAGACTTTTGATTTCGATGTACCCGTGAATTATGCGGACCTGGTCAGGATGGCCTCGGTAAACCTCATCCTGACCCCCATCCTGACCAGGTCCACATAATCACAGGTACACCTCATCAAAAGTCTATAATTGTATATTATTGTTGTTGTTATTATTATTATTATTATTATTATTACCTAAACTGATTTTGATACAACTCTGAGGGATTACTGTCAATGACAAAAGTAAGGACAATTTAATTTTCTATGATTTTCCAGATGTGGATTTAAAATGATCACTATGTTGAACATTATGAGGCACGTCCCTTTGAAAAGCTTAAACTGACAGAATTCTTAAATTTTTTCCTGATGGATGTTTTTCTTCTTCACAGTTGCAAATTAATCCAAACAGACCACATAGTAAGGGGCACAACAAACAATCAATCTCAGCCACTAACATGAATTATCTCACAGATCTTAGACAATTGAGCAACAGAGGAGTATGATTAAAAAAAAAAAAAAACATATCACAGAATGAACAGAGTCTTACCCAACAAGCACTAATCTTATCAGGATGATTCAGAGGACTGACAGGAATCTACAAAAAACACAAGCCTGCAGCCAAAGATTCAACTCAACTTCCACAGTTTCATTTGTGTAAACATCAAAAATTCATTCAGTTTTCCATTCATGTTGCCTTATTTTTTTTAAAAACTGACATACACCTGAAAAACTTCAATCATGTGTGAATATATTTATCTACAAAAATATATTAAACAATAAAACAGTAATAATTTATGCTGTTTACACTAAAGCACTACTTTAAAAGACACTTGCATATATATATATATATATATATATATATATATATATATATATATATACACTGTATGTTCTACTCTTGCTTGCCTCTACTGTGGTTGGCTCTCACTGCGGTATTGTATCACTTCCTGTTCCGGAGCACAGCGGTGTTTTGCTGTATCTGTTAGCTTTAATCTGCGCAGTTAGATTGATCTAGATAACTAGATAACGATTTGTTTCACAGTGTAATCTTCACGTGCCTTAACTAAAGCACTCCCTCTGCTGAATCACCTCTAAATTATTTACACATTATTCACTTTGTGTGTTTTTTAGGAATCTGCTAGCTTAGCACGCTACTAGCTCTTAGCTGGTTTAGCATGGCGGCTTCTCCTGTCTCTCCCGACACTTTTCTGCTCTGGGTGTGAAATGTTTAGTTATTCCTCGGCCTCCTTTAGCAGTAATGGTACTTGTAATAAGTGTAGCTTATTCGTAGCTTTGGAGGCCAGGCTGGGCGAATTGGAGACTTGGCTCCGCACCGTGGAAAACCCTACAGCTAGCCAGGCCCCTGTAGTCGGTGTGGACCAAGGTAGCTTAGCCGCCGTTAGTTCACCTCCAGCAGATTCCGAGCAGCCAGGGAAAGCAGGCCGACTGGGTGACTGTGAGGAGGAAGCGTAGTCCTAAATTGAAGCCCCGTGTACACCGCCAACCCGTTCACATTTCTAACCGTTTTTCCCCACTCGGCGACACACCCGCCGAGGATCAAGCTCGGTTATTGGCGACTCTGTTTTGAGAATGTGAAGTTAGCGACACCAGCAACCATAGTAAATTGTCTTCCGGGTGACAGAGCAGGCGACATTGAAGGAAATTTGAAACTGCTGGCTAAGGCTAGGTTAAATTTGGTAAGACTGTAATTCACGTCGGCAGTAAGACACCAGGGTTACGCCAATCGGAGGTCACTAAAATTAATATTGAATCGGTGTGTAACTTTGCAAAAACAATGTCGGACTCTGTAGTTTTCTCTGGGCCCCTCCCCAATCAGACCGGGAGTGACATGTTTAGCCGCATGGTTCTCCTTGAATTAAATCAGAAGTGCCTGACTCCGTGGTATAACTCACAAACGCAGCTTAAGCAGATAACCCGTAAGTTGGAGAGGAAATGGCGTCTCACTAATTTAGAGAATCTTCACTTAGCCTGGAAAAAGAGTCTGTTGCTCTATAAAAAAGCCCTCCGTAAAGCTAGGACATCTTACTACTCATCACTAATTGAAGAAAAATAAGAACCCCAGGTTTCTTTTCAGCACTGTAGCCAGGCTGACAAGAGTCAGAGCTCTATTGAGCCGAGTATTCCTTTAACTTTAACTAGTAATGACTTCATGACTTTCTTTGCTAATAAAATTTTAACTATTAGAGAAAAAATTACTCATACCATCCCAAAGACGTATCGTATCTTTGGCTGCTTTCAATTGATGCCGGTATTTGGTTAGACTCTTTCTCTCCGATTGTTCTGTCTGAGTTATTTTTATTAGTTACTTCCTGCCAAACCATCAACATGTCTAGTAGACCCCATTCCTACCAGCTGCTCAAGGAAGCCCCTACCATTAATTAATGCTTGAATCTTCAATATGATCAATCTATCTTTATTAGTTGGCGATGTACCACAGGCTTTTAAGGTGGCAGTAATTAAACCATTACTTAAAAAAGCCATCACTTGACCCAGCTATCTTAGCTAATTATAGGGCAATCTCCAACCTTCCTTTTCTCTCAAAAATTCTTGAAAGGGTAGTTGTAAAACAGCTAACTGATCATCTGCAGGGAATGGTCTATTTGAAGAGTTTCAGTCAGGTTTTAGAATTCATCATAGTACAGAAACAGCATTAGTGAAGGTTACAAATGATCTTCTTATGGCCTCAGACAGTGGACTCATCTCTGTGCTTGTTCTGTTAGACTCAGTGCTGCTTTTTGATACTGTGACCATAAAATTTATTACCGAGATTAGAAGCATGCCATAGGTATTAAAAGGCACTGCGCTGCGGTGGTTTGAATCATATTTATCTAATAGATTACAATTTGTTCATGTAAATGGGGAATCTTCTTCACAGACTAAGGTTAATTATGGAGTTCCACAAGGCTCTGTGCTAGGACCAATTTTATTCACCTTATACATGCTTCCCTTAGGGCAGTATTATTAGACAGCATTGCTTAAATTTTCATTGTTACGCAGATGATACCCGGCTTTATCTATCCATGAAGCCAGAGGACACACACCAATTAGCTAAACTGCAGGATTGTCTTACAGACATAAAGACATGGTGACCTCTAATTTCCTGCTTTTAAACTCAGATAAAACTGAAGTTATTGTACTTGGCCCCATAAATCTTAGAAACATGGTGTCTAACCAGATCCTTACTCTGGATGGCATTCCTCTAGTAATACTGTGAGAAATCTTGGAGTCATTTTTGATCAGGATATGTCATTCAATGCGCATATTAAACAAATATGTAGGACTGCTTTTTTTTTGCATTGCGCAATATCTCTAAAATTAGAAAGGTCTTGTCTCAGAGTGATGCTGAAAAACTAATTCATGCATTTATTTCCTCTAGGCTGGACTATTGTAAATCATTATTATCAGGTTGTCCTGAAAGTTCCTGAAAGCCTTCAGTTAATTCAAAATGCTGCAGCTAGAGTACTGACAGGGACTAGAAGGAGAGAGCATATCTCACCCATACTGGCCTCTCTTCATTGGCTTCCTGTAATTCTAGAATAGAATTTAAATGCTGCTCTTACTTATAAGGTTTTGAATAATCAGGTCCCATCTTATCTTAGTGACCTCATAGTACCATATCACCCCAATAGAGCGCTTCGCTTACTTGTAGTTCCTAGGGTTTCAGGCTCCTCTCCTGTGAAACCAGCTCCCAATTCAGATCAGGGAGACAGACACCCTCTCTACTTTTAAGATTAGGCTTAAAACTTTCCTTTTTGCTAAAGCTTATAGTTAGGGCTGGATCAGGTGACCCTGAACCATCCCTTAGTTATGCTGCTATAGACTTAGACTGCTGAGGGTTCCCAGGAGTTTTTCCTTCCCACTGTCGCCAAGTGCTTGCTCATGTGGGGTCGTTTTGACCGTTGGGGTTTTTCCGTAATTATTGTATGGCTTTGCTTTACAATATAAAGCGCCTTGGGGCAACTGTTTGTTGTGATTTGGCGCTATATAAATAAAATTAATTTGATTTGATATATATATATATATATATATATATATATATATATATATATATATAATATATATATATATATGGTTTCCTTGCACAAAATCAAAGTTATGGATGTTTGTGTCTCCCCCTCTAGCTGCCACATTATCATGGTGGGGGAGTTTGCATACCCGGATGATCCTAGGAGCTATGTTGTCGGGGGCTTTGTGCTCCATGTTGGGTCTCCCAAGGCAAACAGGTCCTAGGTGACGGGTCAGACTAAGGGCAGTTCAGAACCTCCGTGACCAGTAAAAGATCAAGGACCGAGATGTTGCCCGGTATGGCGGAGCTGGGGTCCCGCCCTGGAGCCAGGCCTGGGGTTGGGGCTCATGCGCGAGCGCCTGGTGGTCAGGCCTTAGCCCATGGGGCCTGGCCGGGCTCAGGCCGGAAAGAGTGACGTGGGCCTGCCCTCCTGTGGGTTCACCACCTGCAGAGGGGGCCATGGGGGTCGGGTGCAGAGAGGATTGGGTGGGGGTCGAGGGCGGGTGGCCCGGGGGCCCGGTCCATGCTCACAGCCCCTGGCTGTTGGGACGTGGAATGTCACCTCGCTAGGGGGGGAAGGAGCCTGAGCTTGTGCGGGAGGTTGAGAGATACCGACTAGAGATAGTCGGGCTCACCTCCACGCACAGCTTGGGCTCTGGTACCAGACTCCTGGAGAGGGGCTGGACGCTTCATTTTTCTGGTGTCGCCCACGGGGAGAGGCGGAGAGCTGGGGTCGCATTGCTTATTGCTCCACAGCTCAGTCGCCAAGTGTTGGAGTTCACTCCGGTGAATGAGAGGGTCGCATCCCTACGCCTTCGGGTCGGGGACAGGTCTCTCACCGTTGTCTCGGCCTACGGGCCGAGCAGCAGTGCAGAGTACCCAACCATCCTGGAGTCCCTGGGAGGGGTACTAGATAGTGCTCCGACTGGGGACTCCATTGTTCTCCTGGGGGATTTCAACGCCCAAGTGGGGCGGCGACAGTGAGACCTGGAGGGGGGTGATCGGGAAGCACGGCCTACCCAATCTGAACCCGAGTAGTGTTCAGTTGTTGGACTTCTGTGCTAGTCACAGTTTGTCCATCACGAACACCATGTTCGAGCACTTTGGTGTCTCGGACACACGAGTGAAGAGAGGGGCAGAGCTGTCGACTGATCACTACCTGGTGAGTTGGATCCACTGGGAAGGTAGGAAGCCGGTCAGACCTGGCAGGCCCAAACGTACCGTGAGGGTCTGCTGGGAATGACTGGCGGAACCCTCTGTCAGCGAGGTCTTCAACTCCCACCTCCGGGAGAGCTTTTCCCAGATCCCGGGGGAGGTTGGAGACATGGAGTCCGAGTGGACCATGTTCTCCACCTCCAATGGCGATGCGGCTGCTCGTAGCTGTGGTCACAAGGTCTCTGGTGCCTGTCATGGAAGCAATCCCCGAGCCCGGTGGTGGACACTGGAAGTAAGGGATGCCGTCAAGCTGAAGAAGGAGTCCTACTTATCTTTGTTGGTAGGTGAGACCCCAGAGGCAGCTGACAGGTATTGGCAGGCCAAGCGTGCCGCAGCCCGTGCGGTCGCAGAGGCAAAAACTCAGGTCTGGGAGGAGTTCGGGGAGGCTATGGAGGAGGACTATCGGTCAGCCTTGAAGAGATTCTGGCAAACCGTCCGATGCCTCAGGAGGCGGAAGCAGCTCTCCACCAGCACTGTTTACGGTGCGGGTGGGGAGCTATGACCCTGACTGGAGATGTTGTCGGGCTGTGGAATGAGTACTTCGAGGATCTCCTCAATCCCATCGTCATGTCTTCCGAAGAGGAAGCAGAGACTGGGGACTCAGAGCCGGACTCATCCATTACCCAGGCCGAAGTCACCAAGGTGGTTAGAAAGCTCCTCGGTGGCAAGGCTCCTGGGGTGGATGAAATCCGTCCTGAGTACCTTAAGTCTCTGGATGTTGTGGGGCGGTCTTGGCTGACACGCCTCTGGAACATCGCATGGCGATCGGGGACAGTGCCACTGGATTGGCAGACCGGGGTGGTGGTCCCTCTGTTTAAGAAGGGGGACCGGAGGGTGTGTTCCAACTATAGGGGGATCACACTCCTCAGCCTCCCTCTATTCCAGAGTACTGGAGAGGAGAATTTGACCGATGGTCGAACCTCGGATTCAGGATGAGCAGTGTGGTTTTCGAGATAGGGTGAGGAGCTCGGTCACTCGGGAGGAGCTCGGAGTCGAGCCGCTGCTCCTCCACGTCGAAAAGAGTCAGTTGAGGTGGCTCGGGCATCTTTTCCGGATCCCCCCTGGACATCCGGAAAAGCTGGAGAGGTGTTCCGGGCACGTCCACTGGGAGCAGGCCCCGGGGAAGACCCAGGACACGCTGGAGGGACTACATCTCTCGGCTGGCTTGGGAACGCCTTGGAGTCCCCCCGGAGGAGCTGGGGGAGGTGTGTGGATCGGGAGGTCTGGGCGGCTTTGCTTGAGCTGCTGCCCCCGCGACCCGACTCCGGATAAAGCGGAAGAAAATGGATGGATGGATGGGATGGATGGATGGATGGATGGATGGATGGATGGATGGATGGTGATGGATGGATGGATGGATGGATGGATGGATGGATGGATGTTTTGTGTACATCTGTCCACACTGTAAACTCAAACATTCAAAATAATTAAATGGATTTATCTTAATGTTGGAAAATAAATTAGTAACTTAAATTTTCAAGTTCTGTGAGTTTTCTTTTTTTGAGTTTAACAAAAACTGATGACTCCTGATTAAACTGAACTCTTGTTTTGGATTAAGTGAGCACGCTTAAAAGTTACATTTTCACTTTACTTATTTCTGTTGTGAAAATTAGTGCATCGAAATCAGTAACAGGATATAATGGAAACAGGAAAACATCCAACTCATGTATGTGCTGAGGGATTATTGTGCATGCCACCACAAATTACACAAAATAGAAACAAGAAAGACAATATATGAAGAGAGAAATTTAGGAACACCGGAGTTCAGGAGCTTTTGCAGCACAAAATTTTGATGAACCTGCCAAATGGTTTGAGTAAAGATTTCTATTGAGTTTATTAGACATTCATAATACTGGAAGAATTACTTCCTACTGCCTTTCATTCCCCTTCTCTCCAGAGCATATATTCACCTTTCCAAGGTAGATCAACTGCTCTCTACTGTACTACAGATCACATGTCATCTGCAAACATCATAGTCCATGGAGACTCCTGTCTGATCTCATCTGTCAACCTGTCCATCACCACTGCAAACAAGAAAGGGCTCAGAGCTAATCCTTGGTGTAATCCCACCTCCACTTTCAATGAGTCTGTCATTCTGACTGTTGCATCTTTTACATGTCCTGAACTACCCTCGCATACTTCTCTGCCACTCCAGATGTTCTATACAATATCACAACTTCTCTTGGCACCCTGTCATAAGCTTTCTCTAAATCCAAAAACACACAATGTAAATCAATTCTGGCCCTTCCCTATACTTCTCCATCAGTATTCTCAGAGCAAACATTGCATCTGTAGTGCTCTTTCATGGCATGAAACCATATCGCTGCTCACAGAGCAGCTTCACCTGTTTTCCAAGCCTAGCTTCTACTTTTCGTTCCCCTAACTCATGCTATGGCTAATTCAACTTCATGCCTCTGTAGTTACTGCAGCTCTGCCCATCACCCTTGTTCTTAAAATAGGAACCAACACGTTGTCTCCACTCCTCAGGCATCCTCTCATTTTCCAAGATTTTATACCAGTCATACTGCCAACATTCAAAAGTCCAGACTCTCACTTCCACCCTTCTAGATTTTCCTCTCTTCCCACTGTCTCTGGACATGTTTTCCTCCTCTTCCTCTCTTCACCCTGCAGTAGCCCAATTTCTTCCAGCACCCTGTTGGGCAACAGCATGAGTGGCGGGTTGTTGTTAACTCGGGCCTCAACCGATTTTGGTATGGGAATTCGTTTGTGCTCTGCATGTATTTCTTAATATTTACGCTTGGAAAAAAAATGTCTTTGAAGTTAATAAAATTTGGTTCTTCTGCAATCTAATAAACTTGGCAAAAGGTTAAGTTATTTATTATTATTATTTTGTTGATGTATTTGAGTTTACAGTGTGCAAATCTCTCTTATTTACTTTTATTATCCAGCTGCAGATTTCATCATTAGGAATGAGCTATTAATTTTTGCAGATTAACTCAAATAATTTTACTGAAGCTCCTGCTCTTTTTGAAATTGTCTGGAGGAACAGTCTTTCATTAAAATGGTTTATTTGAATGTGGGTTTTTTAACATAATTGTAGCTGCTGTATTTGCAGCAAACAATTCAAATTGCAGCTTTTCAACAGATTTGTGGTTTTGCAGGAAAGTGATTTTGCACCTGACGCCATTCTGAGCAACACTTCAGAAACACTTCCACCATATTTGTGGCTCTCCTCTTACCGCCGTGCAGCCTGCCCTTGGCACAAAACACCCGACACAAGCACAAAGTGGAAACTCCAACTTGTGGCACGTTTATGTCGGTTATTTCAGCTGCCATGAAAAATAGCCCAAATAGTTTTAATTAGCATGCGGGCTCTTGACGAGTAATGAGCGTGACTGTAGCGCCACGCTGTCTTACATTAGACGCTATAGTCTCCATCGGGCCAGCGCCGGAGGCTTGGTGCCTCACCTCGCGTTGGACTGCAGGCAGGGTCACCGTGCGGCTTCACCAGCCGCCGTGTTTGCAGCACAAACTCCTGCCATCAGCTTCTTCCTTTGACAGAGAGTTAATCTTTATCAGAGATGCTAATCTTTAACCTCAACGTAAAGGAAGCCCTGACACCAGGAGAGCGATGAGAGCGAGCGAGAGAGAGAGAGGCTAAATGTGTTTGCAGGGTAAGAGTGGGGGGACAGTTTGGCCTTTTTGCTCCGGGCCATGAAAAGTGCCAAGCTCACCAAGTCTGTCAGGTCCTAAAGAAGAGCGATGGATGTGAACGCTGGTATGTGGGGGGGGAGGCTGAATTTTGAGCTGAGTGTGTTAAAATAAAGTTGTTAGACTGTGTTGAAATGTTGCGCGTTCGAAGCTTCAGGGTTCTGTGTCAGGAAGTTTTTTTTTCCTGCATTTGATTTTATAGTCTTTGGCTATCAAACGCTGGCGGCTGAGACGTTTCATTAGCTGCTTTAAAGGACTTCATTACTGCGTGAAAATGGAAACGTTAACGTGTTCTTTCCTCGGCGGCGCCACTGTGTGTGTTTACATTAAAAGAAACATGTAGCGGAAGCCATTTTTAGCAGAGATTCGGCCGTACTGTCGTTAAGGAGACCAGTCATTGCTCCGGCTGTTCTCGTTTAGACGTGGACACAAATGAAGGCGTCGGCATGTTACACAGGTGTGCAATCCAGATCGCATGTTGACATTCTAGAATCAGATGCATGATGCGAACACTGTTGATGTTTAAGATATACGTTGAATGTACAAACATGTCACGTAGGCAGAAATATTCCTTGACATGCTGGGTAAGAACCACTGACTGTACGTGTTCGCAGTTTTGTATAAACTACCTCAAAGTGATATTTCAGTGAAAGTACAAGTATCTTACTATAAAATTACTTTGGTAAAAGTTAAAGTCTCCTTTAAAAATTGAGTAAAAGTCAAGTATCTGACATCTACTGTACTTAAGTATCAAAAGTAAATTTCTCATATAAAATGTACTTTAAGTAAAAGTATTGGTGTTGTCCATTCAGCTGCTCCCGTATTGTTCGGGGTCGCCACAGCGGATACAGCCAGACCCAGATTGGTATTTGGTACAGGTTTTACGCCGGATGCCCTTCCTGACGCATCTCCAGTTTTACCTGGAGAAACACACACCACAGCCGCTGGTGTTCCAAAGAGGTCCCCCATCCAAGTACTAACCAGCTCCTGCACTGCTTAGCTTCTGAGATCTGATGGGATCAGGCTGACACAGAGTAGACCGGCTGCAAAAGTATTGAGTAAAAGTAAAATCCAAAATAATTGGAAGGTGAAATGGCGACATGAAAAGAAAGCCAGTGTGGTGTCTGGAGTAACCCAGAGGGGGGTCTCAGCCCCTATAAAAGGTTGGATCCGCCTATGGCAGAGCAGTTGGTGTTGGTGACGGGATGAGTGAGCAACAGGTGGAAAATGCGCAACCCAGTCTCATGGATTGTCATGATTCAGCAGCACGAAATATACATAATCTATTGGTTTGTCATATTGTCACAAAAAGTGCAAAATTTTCATCATGGCAGCACAAAATCATTCTAATTCATTCCGTGATGGCTGCATGTAATTGAAAGTGCAGCGGGGGGGGGGGGGGGGGGGGTATGGTTAGGAGTATTGTTAGTAATAGTGAGTAAAAAAAAAAAGCCCTCCCATCATTTCGTGATGGGAAGACAAAAAAAAAAAAAACATGAAACTGGGCTGAAAATGCGACGCTGCTTTTACGCAGCAGTTTGCAAAAATTTCAAACAAAATAAGTGAAATGAAAAAGCCATGCTAGCCAGTTTTGTCTGTACTGATGTTTTCCCCTTAACTCCCATCGTGCGCTGGACTCCAGCGGGAGCCGTGCGTATGTGTGCGTCCATCAGTGTGTGTGCGCATTTGGAGTCCAAAGTGGAGATGGTTTTCACCATCTATACAGTCTTCCTCGTCTTCAGTGTTGGCACAGATTCAACCTGTCATCTTTTATATATATATATATATATATATATATATATATCTATATATATATATATATATATATATATATATATATATATATATATATATATATATATATATATATTTTTTTTTTTTTTTTTTTTTTTTTTTTTTTTGTCTTTTAAACTTGTTTATGTCAAACACGGCACTTGATGCTGCAGGGGTGGAAGACGCTGTGCTCCGGCTGGAGAGGACTGTACCTCTTCCCGCTGTACAGCTGCACTCCAGCTTAATTTCTTCTACTTTTATATTGTAGTAACGAGGAACGAAGATGTTTAAGGGAAATGTATCATAGTAAAAGTATACATTTTACTGAGGAAATGTAGTGGAGTAAAAGTGAAAGTCGTCAGAAATGTAAATAAATAAAATACAGATATGTCAAAATTCTACAGTAATAAAGTATTTCTACTTTGTTACATTACAACACTGCATGTACGGGACAAACGCTTAGGTATTCTAGAGCAGTTTTGAAGCTAAAGCAGTGCAGCTCTTGGCAGCTCTCAACCTGACCACACGACCCTCTCAAAGTTACAAAACAAACTAAAGCAAACAAGCTAACCTTGGTTCAGGTGTTTTATTAGCTCCTATATTTGTGGACTGGGTGGTGGTTTTCATGATAGGTGGCTTGGTATTAAAAATTATGACTGGCTAATTGCCTCAGTAACTGCGAAGTAACAGTGGAGCTAACGTCCAGAAGCTACCAGTAATTGTTACCAATGCTAAAGGTGTTATTATATTAATTAAACAACACAAAGTTTTTCTCGATGACATTACTAGAGCAAAGACTCCTGAGATGATACGTTAGGATAATTAACCACACAACAAGCAACATTATCTCAGGAATAAAATACTCAGAAAGGACAAACACAGTCAGTCAACAGCTAGCAGTCACTGCTAGTAGGGTCGTGGTCTTGGCTCACTTGCAAACGCTATTTGCCACTCAAAGTGACCCCATTACTGATAATTCACAACTTTATGGCTTAAAATATCTTTAACTGATGAGTAATCTGATTTTAACCAAAAGTGTGTCCAAACGTTTAACTGGTAATATATTAAAATTCACCCTCCGTGTAGCTGCCATTAAGGGGGAAAGTAGCTACACAGACAGAACAGTTTTTTGACCAGGCTGAAAATACATTTATTCCAGCTCTAAATTTGGACTTTTAAACATGACAGTGTAAAGGGGGTGGCTCTTTTTTGAAGCCAGACTCAAGTGGCCATTCAGAAACCGCAAGATTTGCCAATTCTGCATTTGTTCCATTTTATAAGACTGGAGGTTGGGGCTTGGCAAGGACCTCACCTTTACCCAAATTTGCATACACTCTACCTACAGCAATAGCACAGTAGCTAGCAGGTTAGCCACTGTTCCTTGTAAATTTCCTGGTTGCAGACATAATACATTATCAAATATCCACACCCCTGTCCCACTATACCGGTGTCGCACACTGAACAGTCCCCCTACAAAATTGGTCCCCCTGCCCTCACTGCGCAAGCATCATTTCGGAGCGTCAGCAGCAATTCATAGATTATCACCTCATTTCTGCTTAAAACTGACTTTAGAATGATTTAAGAGGTTTTACTTTATCAGCTGATGGTTAATAATCACATTATTCCCTTTGATCGCTTTGGGTGTAGAGACTCAGACTCAGAGAGTCAGTCTCACACACACACTGGGGTTGTGCTCTGATTGGTCCCTTGTCTTTTATTATGAAATAATACTGAATTCATGTGGAAATGATTGTTGTACAAAGCTTCAGAGATCTGTCGCTGAGATAGATGATGACTGGAGTGTAGTCTTAAGCAGAAAGAGGTGATAATTGGTGAATTGCTGCTGACGCTCTGAAATGACGCATGCGCAGTGAAGGGGGGACCAATTTGTAGGAGGGATCATTCAGTCTGTGTCACCGGCTCTCCTTTTTACATGAACATTGATTTGCCTCTGGAACTAAAGATCTTCTTGCACAGATATGCATGGCTTTAGAAATCCTTCTAACCACTATCCTCTACAAATGCATGACTGCTTGCCACAAAGACACCACACATTTCTCAGCACTTTCCAGTGTATGGTGCATGTTTTAGCCATGTTCAAAACACTAATCACAAACCACTAACGTGCCACATGCATACCGCACACTACGCACCATGCATACATCGTCTGTGTGAGAGGCTGGAAAGCACCTGATCAAATGCAAAATAACAGTTGACGAAACACTTGGCAGGAAGCAGCAGACAACACTAGCACTAGGTTAAATGCTACACAATGGTACGCACATGATTTGCAAATGCAGACATCACATGCCACACACTTGCTGGTACTGGCAGTGGGTGCAGCATGCCAATAGTCACCACTAGCATGCCATGCACACGCCTTCTGTGTGACAGGCTCTTAACTCCGCTGTCTGCTTAATGACAGAACAACAATGCCCCGCCCCATTCTGTGTTTATAGGCTTTACACACAGCGACGAGGTGGATTAATGTCAACATTCCCGTCTGGAACAGGCTGTGTCAGTGCGCCAATTGTCAGACGTGTCATTAGTTATGATGGACAGAGAAGGAGTGATCGGGGGGAAAAAAATGTTTGTTTTGAGTAATGTCTTTTAAAATTTGAAGGGAATTCCAATGATATTTTCACACCAGAATCACACACGTCTGCTGACACTGAATACTCAGACCACATTTGTAACGCTTAATATTTGTTTGGCTTTCAAACAGGAAGGCAGCGTTAGAAATGTTCCAACTTGTCCAGACAGCAAAAGACGTTACAATGAGCGGGTTAGAGAAAAACAAAAAAATAACTTTCTGTAAAGAAATTACCCTAAGAGACTCCTAATCAGTGCACGCTGCTACTTATGGATCTTTATATATATATATATATATATATAATCTCAGTGCATCCAGAAAGTATTTACAGCACTTCACTTTTTCCACATTTTATGTTCTTAAGTGAATATAGACTTTGTCACAAAAAAAAATCATTAATATAGAAACTTCATTTTTAATTTAAACTTCATTTAATTTTGTTTAAATGAATTGAAGTTGTTGCTCCAGAGACGATGATATCAATAACTGTACAGGAGATAGAATTAGGAAGATTTAATTTTTCATTGAAGCAGGTGTATTTTACCCCACGAACTGATTTTGAGGAAGTGGCTGAAGATGAGCGAGTGAGGTGTAATTTAAAAAAAACATTAAAACATAATCATGTGAAATCTTTGATTCTTTGTAACATTTTGAGCCAAAGTCCAAATGTCATAATGTAAATGAAAAGGGAAATATTTCCTTGCACACTATGATTTATAGACACATTAATCTGCTGACTAAAATTAGCAGCACAGTTATGGTACTGCCATGAAAAAATGTCCTTGAAAACATGAGTTCCATGAGGTTAAACCCCAAAATAGTTTTTGGTATCTATACCCAGCAACTCATTTAACTGGAGAAATAAAACCGTCTCAGTAAGGGCAATAAATCTCTATAATTCTGCAGTAATACACTACTGAATGACTAAAAACAGCTCAAATGTATAGTTAATTTGGTGCATACTTTGTCAAAGGGCCAGTAATCGTAATTTGTGTTGTTGTTTATCCTCTGGCTTGCTGCAGAGCATTTTGGCTGCAGCTACAAAGAGCAGCATCATAAATCCACAGATTTCCCACCATGCCCTCACAGCAGGCACTGATTGGGTCAACATGCTGAACTGTGTTCCTGTCGGAGAGGGCCACACTCTCGCCATCTCCTGTTTCCTCTGAACTCACTCAGTTGCAATTGTGTGCTCCAAAAAGTTTTGTAATACAAGAAACAAGAGATCTTGAGTTATTGTTCATGGCTTCTTCTTTGACAGTGAGGCTTACTGCCAGTAGGATGAAATAAAAAGCAATTAAATGGGACAGAATCCTTTTTCCTGTTGCCAGTGGAACCCACAACACGTCACCAAGGAGAACTTAGTCAGAAGATTCAGATGTGCCGATCTGTGTTGTGTGGAATTTTAGCCATCTTTTGATCGTGGTTTGTAGTCGCGGTTGCGCACTGCGGCTCAAATTTCCCACCCAAATAGAAAAAAGCCACAAGTGAAATTGCGGGCAACCAGCTGTGAGACACACAACCTACAAATTTGATGATTACAGGCTTTGTGTTTGTGACAAACACTTTACAAGACATCCACTGTGGCAACATAGTGGAACTGATGCTTTCACTAAGGCCCGTCTTTGCTATATCTTAAAAATATATACTTTTAAAATTTTTGTGGTAACTGTTCGAGTCCAGAAAAAAAAAAAAAAAACTAAACAACATCAAAACCTTTTATTTATTCAAAGTATTATTAGGATTGTTAAAAAAAAAAAAAAAAAAAAACCTTCAAACCCCACAAAAGGGTCCAGCTAAAGAAAATGTAATTTATTTCAGTTCTGGATACACAACTGAACAATAATGAAATATATGGAATGCTAAAATTTCCGTGGCCATATGAGCATTGTGTTCTTTAAAATTTGCAGTTTTTTAAGTTAATTATTAGTTCCAAAAAACAGTGTTTTCAGTTTCAGAAGTGTTTATTTGTCGCTAGCTTTTACATAATATGTGAACATGAGCTTTTGAAAAGACCTGGACGTTAGCATTCACGCTAATGTCAGCGAAATGTCTTTGAATCACTTCAGTGGTATTATTAGGTTCTAAAAACAGTGTTTTCAGCTTCAGAAGTGTTTATTTCTTGCTCGTTTTTACATAATATGTGAACATGAGCTTTTGAAAAGACTCCGGACGTTAACATCACGCTAACGTCAGCTAAATGTCTTTAAATTACTTCAGCGGTATTATTAGGTTCTAAAACAGTGTTTCAGCTTTAGAAGTGTTTATTTCTCGCTCGTTTTTACATAATATGTAAACAAGAGCTTTTGAAAAGACCGGAAAGTTAGCTTTGAGTTAGCAGACCTTAGCATACACTCGATGGCCATATGTTGGCCTCGGGTAAAAATTATCGAGACAAACGATAAAAAAATAAATAATATTTTCTTGTGTAATACGACCCTGACTGTGAAGATGGGTCACCAAAGAAACCACTAACTGAGCCTTTTCAGTAACACTAGCAAATAAAAAATAGACCTTGAGGAATATTAATGTGGGTGCTTTTCTCCTGAATCCATGGCATGAAGCAGGTGAGAGTCCTGCGATTCTCCTTAGACACCAGTCATCACAGATTACTTCCCAGCCAAGGCTGGTACCCATTACAGCTGGGCTTTTTTCAGTTGCGTACATGAGAATGTAGCCGCCTCCAGAAAATAAAAATAAATGCTGCACCCAGCGTTGTTTTCTGAGCAAACTGTTTTTTTTTGTGCAGCCGCTCAGAGCACGTTTAAGTTAAAAACCTCTGAACTTTTCAGAAAGATGCTGTGATGTCACTGCAGCGCATTTTCAGGCAAATAGGAAACAAGGTTTATTTTTGCTGATTATCATTCAAAATCAATCACAACAGAAGCAAAAACAAAATGAAACAAAGAAAAACCCTGGCTGGTATAGGCTCCAGCCCCTACCACCAGGACCCAGTTTCATAAAGCAGTCTAAACTTTTACTCTGCTTAAACTTATGTACTAAGGTTAGTTGCCCAATATTACCCATCTAATCTCCATTTCACATCGACAGCTAAACTTGCAGATTAGCCGTCTTACGTTAGCCGACAATTTTCATGGCCATAGCAGCCTTGCAAGAGTCGTTGCCAAGAAACGCCTCCAACAGTTGTGTTTACTTCCAGGTTGGTCCATCTGCTACAAACATGGCCACCCGCCACAGCAGAGGAGAAGCGCTCCCAACCTCTGCGTCTGTAAACATCTCCAATGAATTATTCCAGTCCGGGAACACCTGCTCCCACCGCAAGTCACTTCTTCCTGCCTCCTCTATCAAGTGATGGTACATGATAGCCGCCATTTTTGAGATAAGACACTGAAGTTTTGTCGACTAAAATAAGATTAGCCTCCTCTGTCGCAAGTAAAAACTTCAGTCAACTAACGCAAAACTTTTGCCAAACTGTTTGTGCAACAATTTGTGTCAAAAAAATTAGTTGACTAAGTGAGTTTAGTTGACTGTATAAGATTAGACCACTTTATGAAACTGGGCCCTGGTCCCTTAATTGAAGTAAGCAGGTACAGGAAATGAATGAATGTCCTAATTTGGAAGAATTGCGGCCTCTCTCAGCCACCGTATAGCATGGTTCATCATGGCTATCGTTTCCATAGTCTGAAGCATTCTACCAAAAACAAAGAAAAATAAACACAATAAGAAATAACACAGTCAGAAGGAAAAGTAGTTTTATAGTGCAGGAATTTAATTTAGAGGTCTGTGCCTTCAAAATCCTGTCAGTTTACTGGTTTCTGACTCAATCTGTTCAAATATGACCCGTAACGCTAGATCGTAAACACATACTGATATTTTTAAAATGCACATGAAAACTGTAGTTTATATGAAAATAATGAATTACCGCCACAATAGAGCTATTTGTTTGTTGAAGGTCTGTTAGTGGAAAAACTCCAAAAGTAAAGAATAGATTTCAGTAATATTTGATGAACTAATTGATAATGTTCTGGGATTCAATTTGGGAGGTGATCTAAATATATTCTGGAACTGAGATCAATCAATCAATCAATCAACTTTTTTCTATATAGCGCCAAATCACAACAAACAGTTGCCCCAAGGCGCTCCATATTGTAAGGCAAGGCCATACAATAATTATGAAAAACCCACACGGTCAAAACGACCCCCTATGAGCAAGCACTTGGCCACAGTGGGAAGGAAAAAACTCCCTTTTAACAGGAAGAAACCTCCAGTAGAACCAGGCTCAGGAAGGGGCAGTCTTCTGCTGAGACTGGTTGGGTGAGGGAAAGAACCAGGAAAAGACATGCCGAGAAGGGGGGCAGAGATCGATCACTAATGATTAAATGCAGAGTGATGCATACGGCGCAAAAAGAGAAAGAAACAGTGCATCATGGGAACCCCCCCCACAGTCTACGTCTAAAGCAACATAACCAAGGGATGGTCCAGGGTCACCCGATCCAGCCCTACCTATAAGCCTTAGCGAAAAGGAAAGTTTTAAGCCTAATCTTAAAAGTAGAGAGGGTATCTGTCTCCCTGATCTGAATTGGGAGCTGGTTCCACAGGAGGAGGAGCCTGAAAGCTGAAGGCTCTGCCTCCCATTCTACTCTTACAAACCCTAGGAACTACAAGTAAGCCCGCAGTCTGAGAGCGACGCGCTCTAATGGGGTAATATGGTACTACGAGGTCCCTAAGATAAGATGGGACCTGATTATTCAAACCTTATAAGTAAGAAGAAGAATTTTAAATTCTATTCTAGAATTAACAGGAAGCCAATGAAGAGAGGCCAACACGGGTGAGATATGCTCTCTCCTGCTAGTCCCCGTCAGTACTCTAGCTGCAGCATTCTGAACCAACTGAAGGCTTTTTAGGGAACTTTTAGGACAACCTGATAATAATGAATTACAATAGTCCAGCCTAGAGGAAATAAATGCATGAATTAGTTTTTTCAGCATCACTCTGAGACAAGACCTTTCTGATTTAGAGATATTGCGGAAATGCAAAAGGCAGTCCTACATATTTGTTTAATATGCGCTTTGAATGACATATCCTGATCAAAAATGACTCCAAGATTTCTCACAGTATTACTAGAGATCAGGGAAATGCAATCCAGAGTAACGATCTGGTTAGACACCAATGCTTCTAAGATTTGTGGGGCCAAGTACAATAACTTCAGTTTATCTGAGTTTAAAAGCAGGAAATTAGAGGTCATCCATGTCTTTATGTCTGTACGACCATCCTGCAGTTTAGCTAATTGGTGTGTATCCTCTGGCTTCATGGATGGATAAAGCTGGGTATCATCTGCGTAACAATGAAAATTAAGCAATACCGTCTAATAATACTGCCTAAGGGAAGCATGTATAAAGTGAATAAAATTGGTCCTAGCACAGAACCTTGTGGAACTCCATAATTACTTTAGTCTGTGAAGAAGATTCCCCATTTTACATGAACAAACTGTAATCTATTAGACAATATGATTCAAACCACCGCAGCGCAGTGCCTTTAATACCTATGCCATGCTCTAATCTCTGTAATAAAATTTATGGTCAACAGTATCAAAGCAGCACTGAGGTCCAACAGAACAAGCACAGAGATAAGTCCACTGTCCGAGGCCATAAGAAGATCATTTGTAACCTTCACTAATGCTGTTTCTGTACTATGATGAATTCTAAAACCTGACTGAAACTCTTCAAATAGACCATTCCTCTGCAGGTGATCAGTTAGCTGTTTTACAACTACCCTCTCAAGAATCTTTGAGAGAAAAGGAAGGTTGGGGATTGGCCTATAATTAGCTAAGATAGCTGGGTCAAGTGATGGCTTTTTAAGTAATGGTTTACTTACTGCCACCTTAAAGGCCTGTGGTACATAACCAACTAACAAGATAGATTGATCATATTTAAGATTGAAGCATTAATAATGGTAGGACTTCCTTGAGCAGCCTGGCAGGAATGGGTCTAATAAACCTGTTGATGGTTTGGATGAAGTAACTAATGAAAATAACTCAGACAGAACAATCGGAGAGAAAGAGTCTAACCAAATACCGGCATCACTGAAAGCAGCCAAAGATAACGATACATCTTTGGGATGGTTATGAGTAATTTTTTCTCTAATAGTCAAAATTTTGTTAGCAAAGAAAGTCATGAAGTCATTACTAGTTAAAGTTAATGGAATACTCAGCTCAATAGAGCTCTGACTCTTTGTCAGCCTGGCTACAGTGCTGAAAAGAAACCTGGGGTTGTTCTTATTTTCTTCAATTAGTGATGAGTAGAAAGATGTCCTAGCTTTACGGAGGGCTTTTTTATAGAGCAACAAACTCTTTTTCCAGGCTAAGTGAAGATCTTCTAAATTAGTGAGACGCCATTTCCTCTCCAACTTACGGGTTATCTGCTTTAAGCTACGAGTTTGTGAGTTATACCACGGAGTCAGACACTTCTGATTTAAAGCTCTCTTTTTCAGAGGAGCTACAGCATCCAAAGATGTCTTCAATGAGGATGTAAAACTATTGACGAGATACTCTAACTCCCTTACAGAGTTTAGGTAGCTACTCTGCTCTGTGTTGGTATATGACATTAGACATTTGGTACATACTAACATTTAACTCAAACATTTGTGAGTATGGTGATCAAATTTGGTGAGTATCTCGATAATGCACTAAAAAAATAAAAATAAAAAGTTAGGGATTTTTATTTAGAATTTGATCCAGAACATATTTTCCTATACATATGTGGCCTTGGTAGAGGTCAACCCAGTCTCACAAGTTTTTTTTTTTTTTCTCCCGTCACAAAATGATTCAAATTTCCATGACTGGGTTTTTTTTTTTTACTTAATATTGTTAACCCTACCCCTCACCTTAACCCTAACCTTTACCATAAGTGCTCGCTAAGTGCCTTCTGGTTACATGATGAAAATGACAGTGTAGTTATTTTAAAATAGATTATTGACTAACATTAGTAACCTGATACATGTCGGTTATCTCAAAAAGTAAATGCGTCTTAGTAACTTCTTGATCCATCTTTGTTAATCTTGATCTAACTTGGTATACGTCATAGTTAGTCTATCATCAGCAACAGATTTGAAATCGGGATCCAACTTTTGAACTGTTCAAAAATTTCATCCCAATTCTCCAAATCGCTGATAGTATGTGGTAACTTTGGGGTATTTGTAGTCGTAGCAGCTTCAGTCATGTTTGAACTTCTTTAAACGGGGTATTCGTAGTGACTACAGGTTGAAAATTGTTTGACCGTGCTCCATTTGAGGAAAAATTTGAAGCCGAAGCAGCTTTTGTTGCAAATTTTGCTCAAAGTTGAACAGCGCAAGCATCTTTCTTTCATTTGTGGGTTGCCAGGTCTGCACTTTAAAAGCCAGCCTGTCGGGAGTCAAGCTGGATTAAGTCCTTTCATCCTGTTTTGCACTTTTTTGAATCGTGGATGATTGCAGCAGAACTGCGCCCTGTGGAATAACCCTCTTAGGAACTTCCAGCATCAAGTTTGACCTGAAACATGTCAAAGTGCTTAATTTTATGCGAACTTGCCCATTAAAATAAAGACATTTTAAACTTTCCTAAAGTCTTGGTACACATAAGTTCTTATTAAAAAAGTGAAACACTGAGTTTGATTAAAAAAAAAAAAAAAAAAAAAAAGCTGATTAAATTTTCAATATCTGCTTTTAAGTTTTACTTTTTATTTCTCTTTTGTTGAAATACATTTCAAGGTTGTTTTTAAGAATTCTAATGTTTTGGGTTTATTTTTTGAAATTTTGTACAGGGTAGATAAGTGATTAATACACTTGATTTCAGTGTTCAAACCCCGGCGTTGCATCCAGAAGGCCATCTGGTGTAAAACTTGTGCCAATTCAACATGCAGATCCATTTTGAATTTGCTGTAGTGACCCCGAGTGAAAACAAGGGAGCAGCTGAAGGGTCTTTCTTAGTAGTTTGATGGGTAAAAAAAAAAAAAAAAAAAAAAAAAAAACGCAAAGGAAAATTTTTGCAATTCCGCTTCCACGGAAGGTGACACACCGCCAGAAATGTATTTGTAGCAACGAGCTGCTGAGTTGCAATTTCCTGAAGTCTTACTGACAGTAACATTGCAGACGTGCGCTCTATGAGTGTCACATCTGATATTTATCACAGCGCTAAACGGATCTTTGGTCAGACTGGTCGAAGAAGTACTGTGTTTCAGTACAAAGACTGGATTGGTAGAAAGCCTGCTGGGACATGTACATTTTTCCATGACAACATTTCAAAATGCTTCACGTATAAATATTCAGTCACAGACTTTGTGGTCTGGTGCAGTGAACGCTCTGCCTCATCTCTCTGAGGATTCCTCCTCACAACAAATATCAGTAAAAATACATCCAGAGCTTCAGCTCAGCAAACTTGAATATCTCACCTTCTGCAGACTGTTAAAACACAAAGCAATTCCACAGTCTTACTGCATCATTTGCTATTTAAAATAATAATAATAATAATAATAATAATAATAATAAGTTTTAGCTCTTTGTATTGGGGCCTTGTCCCCACAGCATCACACCACATAACTCTGTTATTTTGGCTTTGAAAGAGAAATGACAAAATTATTCTGCCACAACAGACAATGAACCAAGACACAGGTTTCAACAAATTCATCCATAATCCCTATAGCCGCTCACTTTGCATGAACACAACCAATGAGGCAGTAACTGTGTGTGACATGCAACAATGGCTTTTTTCCTGTTTTATACAGAAATACTGTAAAACAATACATTGAGCTGCACAGACGCATGACTGCACGGCAAAATATCAGTCAAGGGGAAGTCAAGCTTTTAAACTGAAATATGGGCTATAATGCAGGATGGCGGTGCAGCCTGGCTGCATTTGCAATGGGTACTTCTTAATGATGCAGGTTGCTATGGCAACACTCTGCTCCATGCCCACCAAGCCTCAAAGAATCAGGAGCAGAAGCAGTGAGGTGACCGGTGGACAGATTGCTTAATATATATATATATATATATATATATATATATATATATATATATATATATATATATATATATATATATATATATATATATATATATATATATATATATATATATATAAACCCACCTCTGATCAAAGCGTTATTTCAGATTAATCTCATTTTTGACGTGAAGTAGTACGTTACGTGTCTGTCTGCTGCTGCTGGTGGGTTCTGACAAAGTGGCGTGATGGATTGACACTGGAAGATAACAGGTTCATCAAAAATTTAACCATGCTGAGATGTTCAGGGTGAAGAAGATTAATTTGGCTTTAAATGTGTGTGTGTGTGTGTGTGTGTGTGTGTGTGTGTGTGTGTGTGTGTGTGTGTGTGTGTGTGTGTGTGTGTGTGTTGTGTGTGTGTGTGTGTGTGTGTGTGTGTGTGTTGGGGGTCTGGAATGTTTGCAATTTTGCAGCTGTAATACTGTAAAGTTACAAATAAACTGCTAAATACCGTAATTTGTAACATATTCACAGTAGCAGAGGATAAATGTAACTTAATATTGTTACTCTCAATTACTTTTGAATTATGCCATGCATTAAGTGCACTTACTAATGAAAAATTGTGAAACAGCTTCAGAAAAGGTAGTGGTTATACATCTGCAGATGTGTGGCGTGGAAATGCACGCAGCGTGCACTCAATCCATCACCAACCTTCACTCTGCATCACTCCACAGCAGAGTGGTGACAGATCCAAAACCCAAACTCTGGCAATCTGAAATGAAACCTACCCGGAAGTGGAAAAAGCTGCCATGGATGCCCATGTTAAGGGCCCCTTCACACATAACGCAAAAGACGCAGAAGGAAATCCGCGAACCAAACATGAAATGGGGAACCATGAAACATTCCACCTGCTGTTGTGAGGGACGCACGGTCGCACAGGTGTGCACGACACACCGGCGATGGATTCATGCACATTCAGTCAGCTACAGCTGACGATGTTGGATTCATGGTGTGTGTGTGTGTTGTGGGAGGGGGCGACACACTCCACAAGCCATTTTTGTTGTGTTGGGGGGCGGACAACGATGACACACTCCACATGCCATTTGTGTGTGTGTGGGGGGGGTCGGTCGGCACAGTTACACCCATGTGTGTTGCTAGGTGATGCCACACTCGTGTTGCACTTTGACACTTTTCACATCCAGCTCAAAAGTGGTCGTCTGCTCACTATTTTTGTGCTGACAGTGCAAATGGTACCATATTTTCGAAATACCCGGCGAGCGGTGTTGGATGCTTGTGTGTCACCTGGAATTTGGCCGACACCTGCCGAGAGCGGGATCAAATGAGCATGCGCAGGGCATTCGCTGTCTTGTCTGCGAATGTTGTGGCGACAGGTGTAAGAGGCGTTTGAGGCGGCTCCGATTTTTCAGGAGTGGCATGCAATTCCTCCTTCGTGTGCTAGTCGGTTTCAATCGTGTTATGTTTGAAGGGGCCCTAAAATGTCTAACTTTAGAGGAATTAAATGAAAATATTTACCTCCTTGTACAAAAAAGCTTTTGTTGTCTACAGCCAGTTTCCACCCCAGTCTCATGCTTTTTTTTTTGTGCCCCTGACACAAAAAGCGCCCCAACACGGTTTATTTTATTTTGCTGTTCATAATCCTCCTCCTTCTCCAACTCTAACCATAACCCTAACATAAGCGTCTACCCTCTCCTAAACCTAACCATAACTTCCCCAGACTCCCCTATATCACCCCACATTTTGTGCCCCATCACAAAATTAATTAATACCCCCATCACTAAAGGCACCTCATTTTCATGACACTGTTTGTTTTATTTTGGTATTTATAATCATCCCCCTTCTCCTAACTATAACCATAACCATAGCACAAGTGTCTACCCTCCCCTAACCCCAATCCATAACCCCTCCCTGACTCCCCTACATCACCCCACATTTTGTGCCCCGTCATGAAATAAATTCATGCCCCTATCACAAAAAGTGCTCTATTTTTGTTCCCCATCATGAACCAATAAAATAATATACTTTTCGCAATGCCGCCACGAACTGCCGTGAGACTGGGTTGCTAATTTCCAGAGGTGGGACGAAGTTACTGTCAAGTCATTCTCAAGTCATCAATCTGCAAGTTCCAAGTCAAGTCTCAGTCAACTTGCAAACAATTGGTGGTCATTATGACTTGAGACTTGACTTGGGACTTGCTGATTAATGACTTGACAGTGACTTGTTTCCCCCTTAATGACAACTATACAGGCAGTATTTTTTAATAACATCAATTTAACATATTTGAAGCCCTAACGTTATGAATAATTAGGGGTGTGGTCACTGAGCAGATTCAGAGCTCAGCTGGCACAGACTGCTGCTAGCTGTGACTGCTATTTATTGCACAACTGAGTACGACCTTTCTGAGCATTTCATTTCAAATATCTGTAATAATATGTCTTGTTGTGGGGTTAATTGGTCCAAGCAGATCATCTAACAAATCTGCTACAGTATATACTAGGGGAACTACGACCACTACCTTTACCCCCCCCCCCCCCCCCCCCGCCACCGCCAGAACTAAACCAAACCAACTTTTTTAGGTTCCTTAGATGACCCCAAAACACAATCAGGATGCTCCCAAAAATAAAAACTGGACTCAAGCCAGTTATCCAAGATGGCTGCCAAAATGGGGTTTTTCACTAAAACACCTTTAAACAACATATAAACAACTTAAATATCACAGAGATTCGATTATAAAGGTCTATTGGCGGCCATTTTGGGCACCATTTTCAATCTTAAAACCCATGAATGAATTTAGTTTAAGCACAAATGAGTTTGCTGTGACTTGCAATGGTCTTCTCACTGAAGCATGATTAGCAGCTGATGTTAGGTCCAGTTAACCCATGATTACTACTATGATATTTGTCCTAATTTGTGGTTTAGCAAAGCTTCATACAGATTTGCCAGATTTATATTTATGTAACTTTGAGGCCTTGTTACACTGAGCAGCAGAAAACAGAGTCCATGTTGTAACAACCTGTTGTTGTGGTGACACAGGATGGAGGAGACGCCAGTGACGGTAATGTAATCAGGACACAGACAGGCCTGATATTAAACCTATTCCAGCAGAAGAAAGCGGCTGATTGGAGCCCAGCCAGACCTGTCAGGCTTCACCGAGACAACGCTGGACTGCTCTGCCCCGTCCATTTTACTCTGAGTGCTGTTTTGCCCATAGTTTGTCAGTGATGTATGAAAAAAACTATTAGATCAGGGCTGTGTTGGAGTCGCTGTGGGTTTTTCTTCACTTTCAACTCTCCTTTTCCCCGGAAGCAAGTTAGATGTCCACATTTGATGGGGATATATTATGTTCACCAGAATGGGCCAACCTTCTTAGCATAAATATTTTGAAGTTGATTTGAAGGGTGGGTTCCATTCTTCCTTTTTTTTTCTTTTTTCAAAATATTGTTGGCTATTAGAAAAAAAAAAAATCTAAATTTAAATGCAATATTGTTACCATTACACAATTTTGTGTACAACATCCATCCAGCCATCCATCCATCCATTTTTTGTAACCACTTACTCCATTTAAGGGTCGGGGGGAGAGGGGCTGGAGCCTATCCTAGCAGTCATAGGGATGAGGTGGGGTACACCCTGGACAGGCAACCCAGTCTCACTGCAGTTCGTGGCACTGGGTTATGAAGGTACATTAACATATGGGTTTGTGACACGAGTATGAAAGTGGGGTGCTTTTTGTAACGGGGCATAAATTCATTTTGTGACGGGGACACGATATGTAGTACTAGGGACATTACGACCACTACCTTTGCACCCCCACCCACACAGGACTAAACCAAACCAACATTTTTAGGTTCCTTAGATGACCCCAAAACACAATCAGGATGTTCCCAAAAATTAAAAACTGGCCTCAAGCCAGGTATCCAAGATGGCATCCAAGATGGCCACCAAAACAGGGCTTTTTCACTAAAACACCAATGATTTCTGCCATTATTAAGTGTTTGTTCCTACTATGTATTTTAACGGTAAGGGTCTATTGGTGGCTATTTTGGATGCCATTTTGAATCTTAAACCCATGAATGAATTTAGTTTAGGCACAAATGAGTTTGCTGTAACCTGCAAATGTTCTTCCCATTGAATCTCTGTGATATGTAGGTTGTTTAAATGTTGTATAAAGGTGTTTTAGTGAAAAAAAAAAAACCTACTTTGGCGTACATCTAGGATAACTGGATTGAGGCCAGTTTTTATTTTTGGGAGCATCCTGATTGTGTTTTGGGGTCATCTAAGGAACCTAAAACAGTTAGTTTGGTTTAGTCCTGGGGGGGGGGGGGGGGCTGCAAAGGTAGTGGTCATAGCTCCCCTAGTATAGGGTGAAGGGCGGGTTTGAGGAGGGTTGCGGTTAATGTTTCAGGAAGGTACACACTTACGCTATAGTTATGATTAGACTTACGAGAAGGGTAAGATTATAAATAGCAAAAAAAAAAAGTGTCACAAAAAGTGGGCGCTTTTCATGGCGGGGACACACACACAAAAAAATGTGAGACTGGGCTGGGACAGGACACCAGTCTACCGCAGGGCCACATATAGACAGACAAATACAATCACACCCGCACGCACACCTACTGACAATTTAAAGTTTCCAGTCCACCTAACCTACATGTCGTTTGGATGTGGGAGGAAGCCAGAGCACCCAGAGGGAACCCACACAAATATGAGGAGAACATGCAAACTCCACACAGCCTTCTTGCTGTGAGGCTTCTTTTTTTTTTTGGCAATAATTTTTAATAAAGATCTTAAACCTACACAAACTGTTACTACTAACAATAACAATGGAATTCTATATTTGACATTACGTAGTTTATCAAATGTGTGATATCATGATGAAAGTTGAAACAATGTTGATATTTCATCACTAAATCTTGCTGAATTATAACAAAACCCACCCATATTAGACAGCTGATGTGTCCATTTTGATTGGAAATTTTAGTATGCGTTTCAATTATTTCAGGGTCTGGTGTTGTAGCACTGGAGTCCAGCCTGTGTCTGGAGCCTGTGATATAGGTGGTCTTGTCCTCATCCCTATCAGGACTGTTGCTGCATGTAGATTTGCAATATTTGTGTTAGTAATCCATGTAAATATTTTATATTAAAGTCAACATTTATTAAGTTTAATGCATGTATTGATGTTGGCAATCTACTCCAATACAGACTTTTAAGGTGACGTAGGTTACTGTGTCTAAATTGGTGGGAAGCTACAGTCTTACCTATCAAAGTCGAGCAAGCATTTTAATACAAATCTGCTTCAATATAACTTGCAGTGAAAGAAGAAACTGGATGGTTCAAATAGATTCGCTTCTCTGCTTTTGTTTTACTTTTTGGTTGTTTTTCTTTTTTCGATTTGATTTGGTTTATTTAGTAACATTTATATATAGTGTGTACATAAATCAATCAATCAATTTTTTTTTATATATAGCGCCAAATCACAACAAACAGTTGCCCCAAGGCGCCTTATATTGTAAGGCAAGGCCATACAATAATAAACACAGCACTCCCCCCCCCCCCCCCCCCCACCCCGCTCCTCCATCCCCCGGTGACCCTTCATTGGAATAACTGGATATAGAAAATGAATTAATTAACATAATACATATTCCACATATGAACAATACAGGACAAAAAGCATAAAAGTTGTTTCTATTGTAGTACTGCATAGTGAACAACTAGCTGGTCTCGCCAGCACAGTCTCATGTTTTATTTCATGCCCCCTCATGAAAAGTGCCTATTTTTCGTGGCTGTTTTTTTTTTTTTTTTGGCAGTGGCAGTTTTCTGATGTGCATCATTTAATTTTAACATGCACGTGCACCTAAGCACCAGTTACATGCACACCTGGTTGTTAGGTCCACACTGACAACAGCAACCAGTGATGTCACTGAGGTTCTTTTTTCTTTTAATTTACTTGTAGGGGCTTTTTGATTATGTCAGAGTTTCCAGCCCCGCCCATTTCACAGAAGTTGTTCCTGTGACTGCCCTCTCAGTGAAACAAAATGCGTTACAAATGGCCCTGATCTCCCCTAATGGGATTGCTTTACAGCTTCTGGCATTTTACATAAAACACTGAATTAATAAAGAGCAGCTACATGTTGCAGATTAATATTTAATTAAATTGATTGTAGTTTGTGGCCCTGAACTCTTACCTCTCATTTCTTTCTTAAATTTTTTCTTTGTTTTTGTTTCACCATTTGTGGATTTGTTGCATGCTGGGAGGAAAAAAAAAGGTGAAGAATGGAACGGGGGGTGGGCTTGAGTAAGCAGTCTGTCCACACTATAATAAATCACGTGGTGCCAAACATGCACGTCTTTTTTTAAACACCTATAGCTCTCAGATTCACGACTCATTCTCTCATCACGCACGAGCTCGCATCTCTGTGTCCAAACGGCGTTATTTTTTAAATGACGACACGCATAGAGATAGAGACGCTCTAGAGAGAGAGAGAGACAGAGAGAGAGAGAGAGAGAGAGAGAGAGAGAGAGAGAATGGCGGCGTGCATGTCCTTTGCGCCCACTGTCCTCTGGCGCATCTGTCTCTGGCTGTTTTTACGCACAAGAAGAAGAAGAGGAAAAAAGTTTTCACAAGCTGGCCTGTGAGCTCACTGATAATTAATGATACGTCCAGGAGCAGCGGAGCGCGTTGGGCAGCGACGCCTCGGAAACACACCGGGACACCGTGCAGAGCTTACCTGGTCTCTCCGCCTCGGCACGGCCCTCCTCCTGGTCGTGGATCTGGGTTCTGGATCTCCCTCCTCCTGTTTTGGACACTGACGGATTCGTTTCTTGGAGATTCCTGGAGTATTTCAGAGTGTTTGCGCCTACGTGTAGAGTAATTAGTCAGTCCGAGTGTTTCACTGAGTCCAGTGCGGCGATTCAACAACAATTAAGATATTTAAAGCATCGCGTTTAATTCATCCTGCTGTGCGTACACGAACAGTTGGCGTATCCGTCAGAACGCGTCATGCGCCTTGAATCAAGGCCCGACTCCACCATAAATCTCCACAGTCACCGCCTGGCGCACAGGATGACGGGAACGGCTCAGTCTGGGGCTCGCGATGCGATTTCACCCTAAAAAACACACCGCGGGCGCGCGCTCAACCCCCCCTCACTCCGCATTCCGCCTCGATCACTGCTGCAAAATCCTTCTCCCAGAGTATGCGTACAACCATGAGACACCGCGGCGCTTTTCTGATCCTCTTCTAGTCCACCGGCCGCATCAAGACAGCGTGTGTGTGCGCGCAAATGTCGGGGCTCAACGCGGGCAAGATCAGGGACGCGGCGCCGCCAATCAGGTGACAGCGCGTGCAGCTGTGCACAGTTTACCTCAATAAACGTCACATTTTGTATCGACGACAGAGACATTAACCTCCTGCACGCGCGGACCCGTGGGCTGGTTCGTCTGGATTGACACCGTGAACTGCTGGTGAACCGAGCTGCGGACTGACAGCTGGACAGGCCGCAAGAACCCAGGGAGCCCGGGAGGGAGAAGGGGGATTCTGGTTCTTGTTCCTGTCCAATAAAGGAGTCTGTCTGCGGTCTGTCCCGCCAGATGTTGGTTATTACATGGCGTCAAACTGAGACTGATCAGAGCAGAAACTGCACTGGGATTTGACCTGCGCGTCCGCACAGGCAAGAAAAAACACTTTGCGCCATGTTCGACTACTTCCACTCCAAATGCAGCCTGCGGTTCCCAGTCTGAGTAGCGGGATCCCCGCAGCAGCTCTCACCATAGGGGTCAGAAATAATAAAAACCAAAGTCAATTTTAAGAAATTGTGCGAGTTAATAATATTTCTATCATTTGTATTGCTGAAGCTCAAAAGCCACATTTCTGAAGACGTGTAAAATAACTCCAGTAATCACTGACCACCATCCACGCATCACCTTATCAGCTGTCAAAATAAACTCTACTAACGGATTAAAACTCCGGACGGTTTATATATTTGCAGTTAAAAAAAAATATATATATAAAATAAAATCAAAGACTGGTTCCTCTGTCGAACTCACAAAGGATCACACTCGAAGGGCATCAGAAAATCCCTCTTTTTTTTTTTCAATCACCAAGTATTTCAAATACAAACATATTTTATGAGACTGAAATCTGAGGTGAAATTTAACATCACGAAGAAAACATAAATTGTTGTATTAATCCGGATTCACTGACCCAGATTCACGTTATGGTGATTTATTTCATATTTTGATGCATCGTTTTGCTCGACAGGCGGCAGTTAGGGTCCGATCTGGATCCATATGTAGGCCTATGGCGGAAGTACGCACTCAAAATGGAAGAAGTTAAACATTAACACAAAATTAATATACTTTTTTTTTCTCACGAAGTGCGTCTTAAAAGGCGAATGATTATAACTAAAAGAAATAAAAGAAAAAAAATGTATTTTTTAATTACATACTTACAAAGAAATCTGAGTATTTATTCATATTGTTGGTTATTTTTATGGGTATCAATTCATTTAAAATAGGAAAATGTACAATTCGATGTCTCAGAGACCGAAATATTCATTGAAAACTGAAAACGTTTTCTATTATTTTCTCTTTTTTTTTTCTTCTTTTTTTTTTTTTTTTTTTTTTTTTTTTTTTTTACCGCCGAACGTTTTTTAAAAAGTATGAGATTGATATGCGCGCATTTGTAAAAGATGCACATCATCAGCCTTTAACGTATATATATTGGGGCGCCAGTTTGCTTTCCACTGACATTTGGTTTAAGTTGAAATGATGTGTTGCTGTTTTATTCTGAGAGGTAACATTCTGAAATTTAATGGTTCTCAAAAGGACGCACTTGGCTTTGTACGTCTGTTCTTTTGTGCGTTTGTGTCACGCACCCACGCGTATAGACGCGTCAAAATAAAAGAGGAGTGAAGGACGCATTTCGAGTTAACCGCGTTTTCCTCACAATTTACGATTAAAAATTATTGCGTGAATTTATTGATTTAACAAGTATTGATCAGCGCACTAACAAACTGCTTGCAAAATGAGACAATACTATAATAATAATAATATAATAATAATAATGTCTTCACTTTGTATTTTCCCACACTTAAATCTTTGGTTCGTTAATGTCCACTCGCGGATTTATGAGGCCGTGGGAATCGCTGATTTATGCCTGACAGTTGTCTGTTGCTCTTTTTCTCCACTCTGCTCAGTTTTTTTCGATCGTTTTCACGTCACTTTAACAACAAAATTGAAGCAGGTATCAGTTTTTATTTCGATGAGGCTCATAGGCTACGAATTGTATTTTACTCCTCAAATTTTCAGTCTGTAAAACATTTTAATTTTCCATTTAAAATGTATTTTTTTTTTTTTTTTTTTGCTCTATGTCAGCAAATCGTGCTTGGAAATTACGTATGCAATTTCTTTAAGTAGTCTTTCAAGATAATTTAATAATTTATCAGCGTCACGCTTGTTCTGCAATGAAAATAAAATAAAAATAAATAAAATAAAACCACACTGCAGAAACTACGAGCTGCGTCTGATTACTTTTACATATGATTTAAAGAAACATGCCTTGGAAAGATTTTGTGTTTCTTGTGAACAACAGTTTGCCACGTGGAGTTGGTCGTGTGTCTTTGTGTGGCCTGATCCTGAATTGTGTTTCAAAAAGACACTTTGTTTTCCCCTGAAAGCGTGGTTTTGCGTGGGAAAAGAACACGAAGGGACAATATGTATGTATTCTACGAGTGACTGCTGCTGTCTTGGGATCAAAAAACAACCGATTACATGTTTTAAAATACACTCTTAGAAATAAAATGTTGAATTTAATTGATAAAGTTAAGGTAACTTTTTCCACATAACTTTGTCAATTAAGTGCAAGACAATATTGGGATTTAAGTAATAATGTTTCATTTGATTTAATTAATGTAAATGACCATGTTGTTTTGCACTTAATTAACAATGTTATGTGGAAAAAGTTACCTTAACTTTATCAATTAAATTCAACATTTTATGCCTAAGAGTGTATGTTTCATTTCTATAGTCCAGAAACACAAATTATTGGTTTTCTCTCATTTTGGGTTTGCACTCATAAAAGCAAATATTTTCTTCAGCTTCTATCGACATAATGGCCCATTATAGTAAATAATAAATGGTGAATAAGCAGTGTTTGTTTTATTATAATATTAGATATTGGCTACAGTAATTTTATACACTTTTGATCAATAATAAGGCAACTCTACAGTAATGAAATTACAATGAAGGCAAAATCTTATCATTTTTCAATCTTAGAACTTAAATATTTGCTCTGATTGTAATTCCGTTTTGCAGCTCCACATATCAGTCCAGAATGGTTCTTGGATTGAGCCTCGAGCGTTTATTGTCCCTGTCTGTTCAGACTGGGAAGCGCCATGAATCCGATGATAGTGGAACCTTTTCTGCATCTTTTTTTTGTCCGATTTCTATGAGCTTTAAGTGCATTAAATGTCATTTAGGAGCATTTTGTTTTTTCTCTCATAGACTGGAACACCAATGGAAAGTTGATTTTTGACCAGTAACGCAGGCAGATATTTTTATTTTTTTAACATGTGCATCAAACTTTCGTACTTTAAAATAATTTCTTGCAAAAAAAAAAACACAAAAGGGCTGCAGCCCCGTTGTCATGGTAACGCCTCAGCCATGCATCCTGCTGACTCTGCCTCTGTCCTGCAGCGTTAAACATTAATTTGTGTCACACACTTTAGTGAAACATTAACATTGTCTATTATCTGCGTGTCGTTATTTATTTATTTTTATTATTATTATTATTACTTTTTTTTTTTAAGAGCTCGGGATCACCGCGCAGCTCGACGGGAGGAAAACCAGGAGCTGCGCCCGCCTCCTGGATGTCACACGTGGGGAGAAATCATTTCTCAACGCCATTTCAAATATTTGAAGTATTTCAGCTGCCTTTGATGTGCTAGGACGATATCTTTGCAGACAAACAGTGGACACATGCCGAGGATAAGATAAGATAAACGGCGCTGCTGCAGGAGCCGGTCGGAAAGCTGCGCTTCTCCGTGGAAACACGTTTTCAGCGCTCACTCGTCACGCAAATCTGATATGAGGCACACAAAGATAAATATATAAATATATATGAAAAAAGGAGGAGAGAGCCTGTCACCTCCCTCCTTCCTCTCCCTTTCTGTCTACCCCCTTTTTTTCTTTCTAACATCTAGAAATGAGGCGAAATATTGTTTGTGACGCGCCGGTGGGATGTGACGGGAAGAAAGCGAACCGCTGTAATATGATTACACCGAGACACACACACACACACACACAGAGAGAGAGAGAGAGAGAGAGAGGAGAGCGAGAGAGAGAGGAGAGAGAGAGAGAGAGAGAGAGAGAGAGAGAGAGAGAGAGAGAGAGAGAGAGAGAGAGAGAGAGAGAGAGAGCGAGAGAGGGGGGGGGTATAACTCACCCATTACTTTGTATGGGTTTTTATTCTTTTTTATTTAGCCTATTTGTTTTTATATTTTGTATTTTATCAACCAATCATTAATATGTACCTTATTTTTTACCTCCACAATCCAACAAAAAAGGTGAAAGTCACGTGATCACTTTACATTGTCTGTTCAGTTGTTTTCTAATAAATAAAATTCTAATAAAACTGTTTGAAACAATGGTCAAAGATTTCTGTCTTTACAGAGCTGCCTAAAAAATGTCTTTTCTTTTGTTTATCTCTTTTACATGTCAGCTATACCTTTTTTTAACATTCTTCCTCTATGACATCACAAAGTTTGCCTGACAATAAAAGCATGGGAGTGGTTGGCTGAGAAAAGGTTTGTGCTTTCTGAATGGTCGTGGTTTCATTGCCGTTGTTGTCGCTGTTGTTGCTGTTGTTGTTGTTGTTGCGTGTTTGGGGGGGGGGGGGGTTGTATGTCACACTAAAAGCATAACTGTCAATACAGAAATACTGCAATGATGAATTGAGTCATTATTTAAATTCTGAGTGCACTTTTTTTTCAGAAGTAACATTTTCAAACGTCACTGTTTTTTCAGTATGAAACAAAATCATGCAAAACTGAAAATTAAATAACAGCACATGTTGCAAACTCACATATTTGAGACACGGAAGTCAAAGTTGGCAATGTTCCAAATACCAATACTTTCAACATTAATCAGATCTGTTTCTGCTTTTAGATGTTGTTGCCATTTGTGCACACAACAAGGAAAACTATGTTAGCTTCTTCATTTTACTACGAAATGCAACACAACTTTTTCCTTTTTTTTTTTTTGATTGGCTCCTGATACCGTGTTTACTGCTTCTTTGTTATTTTCCCTCTCAACAGATTTTGCATGTCGCTGGAGTGTCTTAAAATCTTAAAATGAGCTCTTTGGGGTTTGTTCCCTCACCCACATGTTACCCAGCTCACAGTTTTCACATTTAGCTGAATGAAATAACACAACTTGGAATTAAAGTAACATTCAGAAGACACAGACAACATAGTACATGGTTATAGTACTTGGATATTGTACTATATCTAAGTAGATTTTTTAAAAGATTTTCTTCAGCACATTTTAAAAAAATATGAACTTGAACAATTTGTTCTGACATGAATAATGGCAACTGATGAGGACAAACAACATCAAAACCATCTGAATATAAAGTCACTATATGGAATGAAAGCCAGATCTAAAATCCAGGCTGCATGAATTCAAAATACAACGTTCAGGTTGACCATTTTCATTTTATAATATTCAGATTAAAACAAGCAAGAGGAGGTTAAAAATTCCATATAGCACATTGTTGTTCAGTTGAATTGTCACTCTGGATTTAGTCAAATATTCCAAATGTGTTTTGTTGCAATCTAAATATTAATACTCAGAGTTGGACTTTGGAATTGTATTTTGAACACATGAATTTTAGATTTTTCAATATTAACTTGTTTCAAATTCAGGACCACTGAAGTCTGAGTATTTGCAGGGTTTTTTGTTTGTTTCTTCCACAGAAATTTTCACGTCTCATGCAAAAAAAAAAAAAAAATAGAGAGACAAAAAAACATGATAGGTTAATGATTTGAATACTTCTCTATAAACTCTCTATAAGTCCACTCTGACGATTTTTTTTTTTTCAAAGACCAATCGGGAGAATTTGAAGAAACAAAAGTTGTCCTGCCTGCATGATGTAATTTTACGGTCATTTCAAACTGATTCTGAACTCGAGATCTTTGACCTTGTTCACTCCCACGTTCTGACTGGAGAAATTAGTTTTTTTTTTTTTTTCCTCCCTCTCCCCTTCGGGCCAGCAGCGCGTCCGTGCGGCAGCGCGCCGCTGTGCCAAAATTTCAACAAATGTCCCTTTAATTGGTCTCCGCAGTAACTCAGGAGCCACAGACAGAATCAAGTGTGTGAACCGCGCGTGGAGGAGGAGCAGAGGAGAACCGAACCGGGAGCTCCTCCGTCAATTGACACAGGCGGCACCGCGAAGAGCAGCGCGCCTCGACGGCGGCCGCGCGGCCACACACTGGCACGCGGCCTCCCTATAAATCAGGAGGGGAGAGAGCAGCACGGACAGACAGAGAGACGGAGAGAGAGGGGGAGAGAGAGAGAAAGAGAGAGGGGGAGAGGTGTGGAGGCAAACAGGAAGCACGAAGAAAGATGGAGAAGTGATTTTTAAAATATAAACAGCCACCAGGTCTCTCTGCTGTAAACAATGGCTGATGATGGTGATGATGAGGATGATGGGTGGGGTGGAGGTGAGGGGTGTGTGTGGGGGGGCGAGTGATGTGTGTAAACACGGTGGTGGCATGCATGGTGGAAAACGCGCACAAAGATGCTGATTTTTGGGGGGGAATATTTACCGCGACGTGAGAATAATTCACTGAGAAGGAAGAAGAGGATGATGATGAAGAAGTGCGCTTCCCGTCTCATGCAGCTCCCTTCTCTCTTTGCTTCCTTCCTTCCTGCGTCCTTCCTTCCTTCCTTCCTTCCTTCCTCAACACTCAGAGTGTCCACAGCTCGCCGTAAGACCCGCGCCCGTCCAAAATTTTGTTTTATTGCAGCCTTCTCCTCCTCTCTTTTCTCTTCTTCTACTTCTTCTTCTTCTTCTCTCTGTTGGCGATTCTCAGTGTCTCCTCTTCTCCCCCTCTCTCTTACCCTGTCTCTCTCTCCGTTGCTATAGGGGGTTTGTTCTTTTTTCCTTTTTTTCCTTCTTCTTCTTCTCCTTCTTCTTCTTCTTCTTCTTCTTCTTCTTCTTCTTGGAGAGTACAGTTGAATTTTCCACGTCAGACCCACGCGCACTCCGGGGCAGCACCGCGTCTTACCGTGATATTCCAGACGAATACATATCTGTCCCGCAACCTCCGCATTAATTATTTAATGAATCACGTGACATCAGTGTGGGTGATGTGTAGCTGGGGGGTTGAGGGTGGAAGTGGGGGTTGCTGACAGTGGTGGTGGGGCTGATCCGTGCTCATCATATATGGGACCTATCCGGATCCAATCGTGTGTGGAAGGTATAGAGAGTAAAAAATAAATAAATTAAAATTATATATATATATATATATATATATATATATATATATATATATATATATATATATATATATATATATATATATATATATATATATATATATCAGACACGATTTGCAGAAAAAAGAAAAAAGATTTAAAAAAGAGTCTGACTGACGGATAAAGACGTTAAAAAAAACGAGCGTACATCAGACCCCATTATTCCTCCCTGTCACGAGGAGGAAACCCCGCTGGTTCTGCTGGAAACTGTCCACGAGCGCACGGATATTCCAAGTCAGCACATTGCACTTAAAAAATAAATAATAATAAAGCAAAAGCGACATCAAAATCACCCGCAAACACCAATGAAAATATTGCTTCGTTAATAATTAAAATAATTCTCTCCAACAGTTTAGTTTGGCAGTCACAGAAAATTTAACTTTCAGCGAATGACCACTTTAATAAGAGTTTGTATGCAAAATATTAGTAGTATGTGCCCCCCCTTTACGGGTAACTTTTTTAATAGTGTACCTCTTAAGTAACCAAAGCTGGAAAAAAATGTGTTTATGTGGCTGTTGTGTTATGTGGAACTGAATGGGAAAAAAAAAAAATCAGTTTTCGTGAACAGTGTGGTGCTGCTGGTGGTGGGGGTCCTAACTGATATGCATAATTTGATTTAAAGCAATTTAATATTTTTATGCCACGTAATTGATTGTAATTTGATACAGAGGCAGCAGATCCAAGTTTTTTTTTGTTGTTGTTGTTTTTTTTTCATTTTCTGAACGAATCTTATGACGAACTTGGTGTTTTTAGCCTGTAATCATAAAACCATTTTAAGATCAGTATGCGTCCTGGAAAAAAGACCCAACTGTGCCTCTTCTTTCTTTTTCTTCCTTTTTCAAGAAGAAGAAGAAGAAGATTGCACCCTCCAACTGAATTTCATTGCAAATAATAATAAAAACAGATAAGGTTTTATCCACGTTAGTCTTTTTAGACAGTTTGGATGCTTTTTAACACATTTTATAGGGGAGCGGTTCTTTATATATAGTTAGAATGACGAGATAAAACAGAATGGAAGGGAGAGAGGAGTAAAACTGAACAGATAGAAGAAGGAGAAAGTGGGGCACAAAGACACGTCTCTCCCGTCGCGCACGGCAACAATAGTCCGCTGGAATCCATTTGGCGCTGGAGGAGCCTGGAACCGAACAATGGATCCGGAGACGCAGCACGGATCCGCTCCAAGAAAGACTCAAGGTCAAACAAAAGGCTGCGGACGCCTCAAGACGAGCGCGTTCAAGGCGCCAATCAAGAAGGATTTAAAAATAAATAAACAAATATTAAAGACAATATGACTTTTTATAAATGCGCTGCACCGATTCACATTTTTTCCTAAGTGGAAAAAATAAAAGTGGATCAGAATCACAATCGATTTTGTTCGATAAGTGTACACACAGAGAACGACTCCTGTTTATTCAGCCCTTTTGTTTGGACAGACCCATAATATGATTTTTTATTCTTTTGTGGTTATGTGTGCGCCTGTTGTCTGAACAATGCTGTTAATTTGCTTCACTTTATAATTTATTTATTTGTGTTGTTGTTTCTTAAATTTTTATTGTAATTATGAAACAGTTTGTAGATCCTGGAGCGTTTCAAAATAAAGCTTCAACCACTAACCTGTATTTTATTGTCAGCAAAACGGAATCAAAACGCTCCAATATTTATTATTATTATTATTATTATTATTATTATTATTATTATTATTATTATTATTATTATTATTATTATTATTATCCGATAAGGCTAATTTAATAAAATAGCAAAATTGACCAGAATTAATCATGGGGTCAAAATGGAAAGTATTTGAATAAATTAGGTAGCATTCTCTTTGTGATGTATGAGTGGAGAAAATGATAAACACTCAACAACAGCAATAATAATAATAATAATAATAATAATAATAATAATAATAATAATAATAAAGTGTAAAGACTAATTGTGTATTAAAAATGTTTGAAACGACAGTACTGTGCAGAAACATTTTACTTAATGTATTTGATTTCTTAAAAGGCTGAAACAGTGGTTTAAAATTCGAAGTGCATTTGGAGCCCCACGCGGCTTTTTCCCCGAGATTTTCCACAACAAGATTGAAATCAAACATTTGCGGTGGTGATGATGGCGTCGGTAATGACGCTCATAAATTACAGCAATCACAGAACCAGCCACAGAGATAAAGCAGAGAGCTGCAGTCACTCTGCAAAACCTGCGCAGCCGCACAAAAACACACTCCCATACCCCAAAGCACAATTAGAAATCACTTTAGTTCTGCATCTACTAAAGGTAGAAGAGCAAATATAAAATAAAAACCAGTATGAATTTATAAGAACAACAAGAGCTTATAAGCAAAACCAGAGGAATATTAAAAATAATTGAATAAAACATCTTGTATATGTGGCCTATAACCTCCACAGAGCCTGTGCATCAAAAGCCTCCAGTAAATAATGGACACTAAATGCTATATATTTTTAATAATACAAAAAAAAAAAGCACTTTTTTAGCGGGATGTTGGAGGTTTCTTTGTCCTTGATGGATGAAGACAGGTGGATTCCTCCTCCTCATCAATGATTAACAGTGTTTTAAATATAAAAAAGGGAGATGCTCAGAAAGTCTTTGTTATCAAAGTAAAATGTAATTGTGTAAGACGTCATACTTATTGATTTATTATATTATTATTATGATGATTTTTGGAGTTTGATTGACCAGACCCCAACATCCCTCTTTTTTTGAGTTTGTAAATCTGTGAGGTTCCCCACTCACCATATGGGTTAACCTCATACCCCCCCACCCCCACTCCAACCCCACTCCATTATTCCTCTTCTCTTTTTGTCTCTTACAGAGAATAATCCAATTCAATTTCAAGAAATCAGTGTAAAATATTAAAACAAACTGGTGTTCAATTGCAGTATTTTCTTGATGAAGGCAGCCAGGATTTATTTTGATACTGCATATTGAAATTGGGAATGTTTCTTGGCTTCGTTGTAAGGAGGCTGCACACCACATTAATAAGCCGCTGTGATTTTTCTTTGTTGTGAGACACGACGCGATCAATAACATGTGAGCTCTGTCATTGTTATTTTTATAATGCCCGCTGAGTCACAGTATGGATCAATTACACTTTACAGATTTTACAGATTTTTTTTTTCTTTACATTTGCATGCATCATGTTGGTGTTTTATCTAAGTGATGAAAAGAAAAGACAAAAGAGGTGAGAGAGAAAATCACAGTAAAGACTATGCAGTGGAAATTTCCAAATCCAATGAGTATTTGATTTTACTAAAGACCCAAGGTCATATTCAAGCTTTTAAATCCAAAATATATGAACAAATCTTCATCATATCAAGATGTGGTCCCTATTCAGCCTTTAAAAGTATCCTCAATGATTCAGTTGCTGCTTAAAAAAATGTAAAATGACTTAAGATATGTTTTCCCCATGATACATCTTTTTTTAAGTTAATATAATAAAAATATTTTAATTACTTATACAATAGAAGTCTACTGTAGGTACTGAGAGAGAGAGAGAGAGAGAGAGAGAGAGAGAGAGAGAGAGAGAGAGAGAGAGAGAGAGAGAGAGAGAGAGAGAGAGAGAGAGAAGAAAAATAAGTCAGATTTTACCACATATAAGAACTGATAAATTTAAATACTTTGTTTAAAATAGTTATGTCGTAATGATGTAGATACATTTGTGAACTATTGATTAAATAGGGCACAATAAAGCAGAGTCATTGTAAAAGCTCAAAAAAAATTATTGTATGCCATCCAAAGATATATCCCGTATGTGTGTGTATGTGTGTGTATGTGTGTGTGCAACAGTAAAATGTGTCCTGTGTTGTGAGCATTAAATTATTTAATGAACCAAATGTATGTTTGGGAATTAAAAGGGGTAAAATTCTTATTTCTTTCAGACTTATTTTTTCCAGCTGTGTATCTCATGTCATTTGACTTATTTTTGTTCATATTTGACAGGCAGATTTATTTTGGTTCAAAATAAATCACATATAGAGCCACATTCAATAGAATATATATGCAAACTCCACACAGAAAGGCCACGGGAATTGCAACTGTGCTAACCACTAAGCCACTGTGCTATATATATATATATATATATATATATCACGGCATTTCGTGATTCAGCATCATGAAATATATTGATAATCAACAGTGTTGAGGCTGCTTAATTCCTCAGATTTAATAAGCAGCCCTACAGGCTAAACTGTTACTCATCCAGTACACACAAGTCTTTTTATGAGTCACATGTAATGAATATGAACTGCTGTATTTGTGGAGTTATCACACTGCATTCACAGAATTCACAAAAAAACAAACAAACAAATTACATCTTCATGATAAACCTTAATTTGGAATCTTTGTTATCCAGCTGAAGATTTAATAAATTCTAAAACTTCAAAACTCAGAATGAATCAAATCTTTGAAATTCTTTAAAAAGGTTGTTTCTGTCTGATTGTGTGATTTTTTTGTTCTTCAGCTTGAAAATATTGGTTCAGTAGTGATTCAGATTAAGATTCAGGAAGTAATGATTCCTTCATGTTAAAGTGGGTTTAATTTATTTTTTTGTAATAAATAAATAAATAAATAAATAACTGGAAAAGCAGTATGTAAGGCATTGTAACAATTTGTATTATTTGTCCAAATGTGCAACTTGGTTTTGATCAGAATGCAAACCAGTTCTGAATACCACAGATAATAAATATGAGCAGTGCTCAAGGGTTCAAACATTAACTTCTTTATTTAGATTCATACACATAAACTCCAATATGGGTTAATTTGGTTATTAATTAAATTACAGTTGGCTAGAAATTGAAGAGTTATAATCTTATTACCTTATAACATATAATCTTATAACTGAGAGGAGGTGATGGTCTAGTGGTTAAGTATTGGGTTTTAGAGGATCCTTGGTTCAAAGCCCAGCTAGATTGGAAAATTGCTTAGGGCCCTTGGGCAAGGTCCTTAATCCCATAGTTGTGCCCAATGTGTAGTGAGCACCTTGCATGGCAGCAATCTGACATCGGTGTGAATGGGTGAATGTGAGGCATCATTGTAAAGTGCTTTGAGCTTCTGATGCAGATGGAAAAGTGCTATATGAATGCAGTCTATAATCTGAAACAACTGACAAAACACAAGTGCAACTATGTCACAGTTTCATTCAAATAGAAACAGGTCAGGTGACGTGTTGATTCCAGACATTTCACAAAGGAGTGAAAGCAGCTGAGTTTAGAGGCATGCAAACATACAGAAATGCACTCACACGCAGGCATGTTTGCATTACAATGACATCATGTCCTGTACACTAAGTACACGCTAGCATGACATCAACATTCGACTAATATGTATTCATCAAATAATGTCAGCCCACTCCTCTGATTTTGCTGAACAATTTAAATAGTTACAACGTTAAGATGTTTATGTGAAATAATTAGCGCCACATGGGCAACAAGCTGTCTTAGTGGTTAGCACTGCTGCTTCCCAAAGGTAAGGTCCCAGATTCACTTTCTGTGGGGAGTTAGAAGTTCTCCCTGTGTTTGCATGGAGTCTCTCTGGGTGCTCCTTCTTATTCCCATTTCCAAAAACATGCAGGTTAGATGAAGTGGTGGCTCTAAATTGACTGTGTGTGTGAGTGAGAGTGTGAACGTGTTTGTCAGTTAATATTTGTAGGCTGTGAAAGGCTCACAGCCTGTCCAGAGGAAACCCCACCGCTCAGCCAGTGACCACTAGGATAGGCTCCAGACCCCCAGTGACACTTAATTGGAACAAGAATGTTTAGACAATGTATGAATTTGTGTCACACTGACAACACCGCATTGGTGGCAGGTCAAGGTCACCAACATTGTGGAACCAGTGACTTGGGTGCTTTTGTTGATAAAGAATAGTTTACCGACCTTGACTTTGTGAATGATGGTGTGCTTTTTGTGGAATCAATGGATACTCCGATTGCAGCACTAGAGAAGCTGAGTGAAGAATCAGAGTGTCTGGATTTGTGATTGTCCTGGAGCAACACAGGACACTTTCAGTGTCAAGTGTCAAACTTGTAGAGACGTTCACTTATCTCAGCAGTGGCTCTCGTGTCTCTGGCTACTTGGCCTTTGAGATCCAGAGCTGTCTGGGAAAATCTTATGAATTCATGAGGTCCTTGGACTGAGATGTTTGGTGATGCTGGTGTCTTTGAAGGAGAACTTCAAACCTTTTGGGTTTTGGTGCTTCCTGTCTCACTGTAGGGTTGCAAAACTTGGACTCTGACCTACATCGATGACTGGATGTGTTTAGTACCAGGTATCTTTGGAGGCTTTTTGTTTACAACTGGAATGACTTTGTGTTGAGTATTTGGTAAGGCTCAGATGAGCAGTGTGACCTGAATTGTGAGGAAATGCCAGCTTCGGACACACCCACATGTTACCTGGCAGCAGACATTTGAGAGATGGAGATGGATTGGTTATCTGTCTAGGTGACTGGTATCCAAGACCCAAGGTGGTTCTGTTGTGTCATGGACTCAGCAAAGCACAGTGCTCCCAGACTTGACTTGGTTTGTCACCAAAAAGTCATAATTTCTGGCCCCACCCATTTCCAACATCAAAAAGAAATAAATTCCTTCACCAGTTCGTGCTGTAAGCACAGCAAATTATAAATAATAATAATAATAATAATAATAATAAAACATAATGCTGCCCAGTTATGCACTATGCAATGTTCCTTGAATAGCTATTCTGTAAATGTCATCAGGACAATATTTTGAAGACATGTTAATAGAATATTTAAATAGGTTTGCAAGTTACAGCGGCCGGTCAGTAACATTGTGAAAACCTCATGATAATAATATGAGCTTGCAGCGCTGGTGCAAGCTAGCTCCATGGTACAGCGATGCAGAAACCAGAAATGCCAAATGTTGAACTCATCCTGGAGCAACAATAGAGAAGATCTTGTGCTAATAAAGGAGATGTCACACTAATAGACAAGACCTCACACTAATAGAGGAGATCTTCCACTAATAAAGGAGCTCTCACGCTAATAGATGATATCTCACGCTAATCAAAGAGACCTCACGCTAATAGAGGAGATCTCATGCAAATACACTCTTAACCTGAATTAGTTGAGTTTACTAGAAAATTGCGTGGAAACCCGTTGCCTTAAACCGCTTTAGTTTTTACACAAGCTAAAACTAATCAGGTTAAGTTGTATTAACAAATCACAGTAGTAGTTGTTACTCAAAATCATTAGTTCACATAAATGATTTCTCATTGGTGTATAAAATAACTATTTTAAGTTAAACATACGTAAAGATATAACAAATAACATAATAAACATTATTATTCAATAGTTAAAACTATCTTAATATAAGTAATGTATTTTCTTGTAATTTAATTAACTACTCCATCTTTATTTTGAGATTATAATGCATTGTTTCAACAAAAGTTTATGGAAGGGAAGGAATTAAAGAATACTGTGGTGAGTGGTGTGGAAGAACGAGACGCTCTGAGCTTTTCTGCACTCTGCCGCAAGGAGAAGCCGTTTTATTTGCAACCCCAACAACACAGAAAATGGTGGAAAGCATCAAATGCAATACACTTTTCACTTATGGTGGCAACAGACACTTGACTAACCCAACTGAACTATTGAACACAATAAATCAGTAACACTAACCACACTATTAAACTAACATGAAACACATTAACAACACTTAAAACTCTCAAAACCCTGTACTCCCATGATGCACTGCGGCATAACAGTTCACAGTCTTACAATAGCAACCGGCCCGGCGATTGCTACAATACATTTAAATGTTCCAAAGACTTTTATTTAAAAAATATTACAAAGGAACACCTCATGAACACCTTGTCAACCAAAAGACAAGTAAAAACAGGACAAAATGCATTAAAACTGTACTGTAAAAAATGTGACAAATGTTTACTAAAAAAAGGCAACAAAGTGACACATAATATAACTGAATAGATTTTAAGTTCTACAATTTTGTTTAAAAAGTATTTAATACATTCACTAAACCTAAACAGAAAATTAAGTGCATGTTAAAAAAAAAAGCAACAGTTGAAATGTGTTTTAGTAATAGCACACCAAATGATGAGTTATATTGCCAAAAAATAACTTCAGTTTAGCTGACGTGTTCTCACTGGACCACTCTTTGGGCTAAACTAATTTCCAGAAAGTTATCAACAAATAACTAACTTGAAGCCTACATTCCACTTTCTTTAAGTCAGTGTTTCTTTCAAAAACCCACAGCCAAGTGTACACTGCGTACAGCGGAGAGGAAAAAAAGAAGAAGCAGCACTTAAACACTAAGCTATTTTCAGCGAACCGTCTTTTGACCAGAAAGTTATGTGTTGCTCTAAAAATCCACAGGTTTTGAATTTGAGCACAGCAAGCCATGAGCAGAAGCAGCAGGATGAGTGGAGTCTTCACACGGGACACGCCCACACCGTGTTGCTAGGTAGAATTTAAAATGGGCCCCTCCCCTCCCTTACAGAAACTTGAGACAAAAAGTTAACTCTGCTTAACATGATCATTGCACTGAAAATTTCAGTTGAATAGTGCAATCAACAAATTTAGTTTAGTAATGAGAATGCTTTTTTACAAAACACGAAAGAATAATTAATGATAACACAGAAATTTAAGTTAAAACAAAATCTGGGTGAAGAGTGTAGAGGAGATCTCACACTAATAGAGGAGATCTTGTGCCAATAGTGGAGCTCTCATGCAAATAGAGCCGATTTTGCACTAATAGAGGAGATCTTCCACTAATAAAGGAGATCTCACGCTAATAGATGATATCTCGCGCTAATCAAAGAGACCTCACGCTAATAGAGGAGATCTCATGCAAATAGAGGAGATCTCATGCTAATAGAAGAGATCTTGTGCTAATAGAGAAGATCTCATGCAAATAGAGGCGATCTTGCGCTAATAGAAGAGATCTCAGGATAAAAAGGAGATGTCGCACTAATAGAGGAGCTCTTCCATTAATAGAGGAGATCTCCCTCTAATAGAGGAGATCTTGTGCTAATAGAGGAGATCTCATGCTAATAGAGGAGATCTTGTGCTAATAGAGGAGCTCTCATGCTAATAGAGGAGATCTTATGCTAATAGAGATCTTGCGCTAATAGAAGATTAACTCACGCCAATAGAGAAGATCTCATGGTAATAGAGGAGATGTCACTCTAACTGAGGAGATCTCACACTAATAGAGATCTCATGCTAATAGAAGAGATCTCATGTTAATAGAGGAGATCTCACACTAATAAAGGAGATCTCATGCTAATAGAAGAGATCTCATGCTAATAAAAGAGATCTCATGATAATAAAGGAGATGTTGCACTAATAGAGGATATCTCACACGAATAGAGATCTCACAATAATAAAGAAGATGTTGCGGTAACAGAGCAGCTCTTGCGCTAACAGAGCAGCTCTTGTGCTAATAGAGGAGATCTCACGCTAATAGAGGAGTTCTCGTGCTAATAGAGGAGAGCTTATGCTAATAGAGGAAATCTTGTGCTTATAGAAGATTAACTCACACTAATAGAGGAGATCTCACCCTAATAAAGGAGCTGTTGCTCTAATGACTCTTGCTTGCCTCTACTGGTGGTTGGCTCTCACTGCGGTATTGTATCACTTCCTGTTCCGGAGCACAGCTGTGTTTTTCTGTATCTGTTAGCTGTTTAATCTGCGCAGTTAGATTGATCTAGTTACCTAGATAACGATTTGTTTCACAGTGTAATCTTCACGTGCCTTAACTAAAGCACTCCCTCTGCTGAATCACCTCTAAATTATTTATACATTATTCACTTTGTGTGTTTGTAGGAATCCGCTAGCTTAGCGCAGCTACTAGCTCTTAGCCGGTTTAGCATGGGGGCTTCTCCTGTCTCTCCCGCACTTTTCTGCTCTGGGTGTGAAATGTTTAGTTATTCCTCGGCCTCCTTTAGCAGTAATGGTACTTGTAATAAGTGTAGCTTATTCGTAGCTTTGGAGGCCAGGCTGGGCGAATTGGAGACTCGGCTCCGCACCATGGAAAATTCTACAGCTAGCCAGGCCCCTGTAGTCGGTGCGGACCAAGGTAGCTTAGCCGCCGTTAGTTTCCCTCTGGCAGATCCCGAGCAGCTGGGAAAGCAGGCCGACTGGGTGACTATGAGGAGGAAGCATAGTTCTAAACAGAAGCCCCGTGTACACCGCCAACCCATTCACATTTCTAACCTTTTTCCCCACTCGACGACACACCCGCCGAGGATCAAACTCTGGTTATTGGCGACTCTGATTTGAGAAATGTGAAGTTAGCGACACCAGCAACCATAGTCAATTGTCTTCTGGGGGCCAGAGCAGGCGACATTGAAGGAAATTTGAAACTGCTGGCTAAGGCTAAGCGTGAATTTGGTAAGATTGGATTTCACGTCGGAAGTAATGACACCCGGTTACGCCAATCGGAGGTCACTAAAATTAACATTGAATTGGTGTGTAACTTTGCAAAAACAATGTCGGACTCTGTAGTTTTCTCTGGGCCCCTCCCCAATCGGACCGGGAGTGACATGTTTAGCCGCATGTTCTCCTTGAATTGCTGGCTGTCTGAGTGGTGTCCAAAAAATGAGGTGGGCTTCATAGATAATTGGCAAAGCTTCTGGGGAAAACCTGGTCTTGTTAGGAGAGACGACATCCATCCCACTTTGGATGGAGCAGCTCTCATTTCTAGAAATCTGGCCAATTTTCTTAAATCCTCCAAACCGTGACTATCCAGGGTTGGAACCAGGAAGCAGAGTTGTAGTCTTACACACCTCTCTGCAGCTTCTCTCCCCCTGCCATCCCCTCATTACCCCATCCCTGTAGAGACGGTGCCTGCTCCCAGACCACCAATAACCAGCAAAAATCTATTTAAGCATAAAAATTCAAAAAGAAAAAATAATATAGCACCTTCAACTGCACCACAGACTAAAACAGTTAAATGTGGTCTATTAAACATTAGGTCTCTCTCCTCTAAGTCCCTGTTAGTAAATTATATAATAATTGATCAACATATTGATTTATTCTGCCTTACAGAAACCTGGTTACAGCAGGATGAATATGTTAGTTTAAATGAGCAAACACCCCCGAGTCACACTAACTGCCAGAATGCTCGTAGCACGGGCCAAGGCGGAGGATTAGCAGCAATCTTCCATTCCAGCTTATTAATTAATCTAAAACCCAGACAGAGCTTTAATTCATTTGAAAGCTTGACTCTTAGTCTTGTCCATCCAAATTGGAAGTCCCAAAAACCAGTTTTATTTGTTATTATCTATCGTCCACCTGGTCGTTACTGTGAGTTTCTCTGTGAATTTTCAGACCTTGTGTCTGACTTAGTGCTTAGCTCAGATAAGACAATTATAGTGGGCGATTTTAACATCCACACAGATGCTGAGAATGACAGCCTCAACACTGCATTTAATCTATTATTAGACTCAATTGGCTTTGCTCAAAATGTAAATGAGTCCAACAACCACTTTAATCATATCTTAGATCTTGTTCTGACTTATGGTATGGAAATTGAAGACTTAACAGTATTCCCTGAAAGCTCCCTTCTGTCTGATCATTTCTTAATAACATTTACATTTACTCTGATGGACTACCCAGCAGTGGGGAATAAGTTTCATTACACTAGAAGTCTTTCAGAAAGCGCTGTAACTAGGTTTAAGGATATGATTCCTTCTTTATGTTCTCTAATGCCATATACCAACACAGTGCAGAGTAGCTACCTAAACTCTGTAAGTGAGATAGAGTATCTCGTCAATAGTTTTACATCCTCATTGAAGACAACTTTGGATGCTGTAGCTCCTCTGAAAAAGAGAGCTTTAAATCAGAAGTGCCTGACTCCGTGGTATAACTCACAAACTCGCAGCTTAAAGCAGATAACCCGTAAGTTGGAGAGGAAATGGCGTCTCACTAATTTAGAAGATCTTCACTTAGCCTGGAAAAAGAGTCTGTTGCTCTATAAAAAAGCCCTCCGTAAAGCTAGGACATCTTACTACTCATCACTAATTGAAGAAAATAAGAACAACCCCAGGTTTCTTTTCAGCACTGTAGCCAGGCTGACAAAGAGTCAGAGCTCTATTGAGCCGAGTATTCCTTTAACTTTAACTAGTAATGACTTCATGACTTTCTTTGCTAATAAAATTTTAACTATTAGAGAAAAAATTACTCATAACCATCCCAAAGACGTATCGTTATCTTTGGCTGCTTTCAGTGATGCCGGTATTTGGTTAGACTCTTTCTCTCAGATTGTTCTGTCTGAGTTATTTTCATTAGTTACTTCATCCAAACCATCAACATGTCTATTAGACCCCATTCCTACCAGGCTGCTCAAGGAAGCCCTACCATTATTTAATGCTTCGATCTTAAATATGATCAATCTATCTTTATTAGTTGGCTATGTACCACAGCCTTTTAAGGTGGCAGTAATTAAACCATTACTTAAAAAGCCATCACTTGACCCAGCTATCTTAGCTAATTATAGGCCAATCTCCAACCTTCCTTTTCTCTCAAAAATTCTTGAAAGGGTAGTTGTAAAACAGCTAACTGATCATCTGCAGAGGAATGGTCTATTTGAAGAATTTCAGTCAGGTTTTAGAATTTATCATAGTACAGAAACAGCATTAGTGAAGGTTACAAATGATCTTCTTATGGCCTCAGACAGTGGACTCATCTCTGTGCTTGTTCTGTTAGACCTCAGTGCTGCTTTTGATACTGTTGACCATAAAATTTTATTACAGAGATTAGAGCATGCCATAGGTATTAAAGGCACTGCGCTGCGGTGGTTTGAATCATATTTATCTAATAGATTACAATTTGTTCATGTAAATAGGGAATCTGCTTCACAGACTAAGGTTAATTGTGGAGTTCCACAAGGTTCTGTGCTACAACCAATTTTATTCACTTTATACATGCTTCCCTTAGGCAGTATTATTAGACGGCATTGCTTAAATTTTCATTGTTACGCAGATGATACCCAGCTTTATCTATCCATGAAGCCAGAGGACACACACCAATTAGCTAAACTGCAGGATTGTCTTACAGACATAAAGACATGGATGACCTCTAATTTCCTGCTTTTAAACTCAGATAAAACTGAAGTTATTGTACTTGGCCCCACAAATCTTAGAAACATGGTGTCTAACCAGATCCTTACTCTGGATGGCATGACCCTGACCTCTAGTAATACTGTGAGAAATCTTGGAGTCATTTTTGATTAGGATATGTCATTCAATGCGCATATTAAACAAATATGTAGGACTGCTTTTTTGCATTTACGCAATATCTCGAAAATTCTCGAAAATCAGAAAGGTCTTGTCTCAGAGTGATGCTGAAAAACTAATTCATGCATTTATTTCCTCTAGGCTGGACTATTGTAATTCATTATTATCAGGTTGTCCTAAAAGTTCCCTGAAAAGCCTTCAGTTAATTCAAAATGCTGCAGCTAGAGTACTGACGGGGACTAGAAGGAGAGAGCATATCTCACCCATATTGGCCTCTCTTCATTGGCTTCCTGTTAATTCTAGAATAGAATTTAAAATTCTTCTTCTTACTTATAAGGTTTTGAATAATCAGGTCCCATCTTATCTTAGGGACCTCATAGTACCATATCACCCCAATAGAGCGCTTCGCTCTCAGACTGCAGGCTTACTTGTAGTTCCTAGGGTTTGTAAGAGTAGAATGGGAGGCAGAGCCTTCAGCTTTCAGGCTCCTCTCCTGTGGAACCAGCTCCCAATTCAGATCAAGGAGACAGACACCCTCTCTACTTTTAAGATTAGGCTTAAAACTTTCCTTTTTGCTAAAGCTTATAGTTAGGACTGGATCAGGTGACCCTGAACCATCCCTTAGTTATGCTGCTATAGACTTAGACTGCTGGGGGGTTCCCATAATGCACTGAGTGTTTCTTTCTCTTTTTGCTCTGTATGCACCACTCTGCATTTAATCATTAGTGATTGATTTCTGCTCCCTTCCACAGCATGTCTTTTTCCTGGTTCTCTCCCTCAGCCCCAACCAGTCCCAGCAGAAGACTGCCCCTCCCTGAGCCTGGTTCTGCTGGAGGTTTCTTCCTGTTAAAAGGGAGTTTTTCCTTCCCACTGTCGCCAAGTGCTTGCTCACAGGGCGTCGTTTTGACCATTGGGGTTTTTACGTAATTATTGTATGGCCTTGCCTTACAATATAAAGCGCCTTGGGACAACTGTTTGTTGTGATTTGGCGCTATATAAATAACATTGATTGATTGATTGATTGATTAATAGAGGAGATCTTACACTAATAGAGGAGATCTTGCACTAATAGAAGAGATCTCATGCTAATAAAGGAGATTTTGCACTAATAGAGGAGATCTTGCACTAATAAAGATCTTGCTCTAATAGAGGAGATCTTGCACTAATAGAGGAGATCTTGCACTAATAGAGGAGCTCTTGCTCTAATAGAGGAGATCTTGCACTAATAGAGGAGATCTTGCTCTAATAGAGGGGATCTTGGGCAAATTCAGGGGACAGTCACACTGAAACTGCTAACGCTAACCTGAGAGGCAGCCTTGACAGCCCTTGAGATCAGTCAGTGACGACACTGATAACAGAGCAAACTTAAATTGACTCTTTCATTTGGTTGCATCTAAATTAATCAAGTTGCATGAACTTAATTTAATAAGTTAGATCAACTCTAACTTACAAACATAAGTTCAAACAACTTAATTCATTTAGATGTTACCATTTGAAACATTCATTTAAGTTGGTTCAACTATTTTCTTTTTTCAGTGTATCTGATGTGTAAATTACATGTAAAAAAATTTTGATCTTTGCAAATAAGTACATTTTTCTACCCCGAATAATCAAAATAGATAACTCTTGCATTATCTGTTGAAGAAAGGCTGTCATCCTCCACACAGCTGTGTTTGTTAATTTTATATTATTCTCTAATCAAATCAAAGGCATGAAAAAAATCTAAAACTAAGTACTTCTTCCACAATTTAATTTTGCAACTCAAAATTATGGAAAAAGTCTGATGGACCTATATAACCTTCTTGATTCTTCAGCAATTTAATTTTTTAACATTAAAATTTACAATACTATACTGGAAAAAGTCTGAAGGACCTAAATGGACATGGTGAGATGGTGAGAAGCTTCACTCATTAATGTTGGCCATGTGAAACATATAAATAATAAGAAACTTTTGAGAACATCCTAAAAAACATCAATCAAATTCCTGCAACACTATTTGGGAATAAAGTGGTTGGAAAATAATCTGTTGTTTGTTGTTGTTCCACGGGTCGTGGGCCCTTCGTGGCCCCTCCTGGCTCCTCCACACAAACACCACTGGTGTATTCGTGTTGAACTTGGCAAGCGTTTCTTGGCTCTGCCGTTTTAATAGTTAATACATGTCTACTTTTAAATGGCCTGCACGCACGTGCACACAGCCGGTGCACAGAATGAAGCCTGGCGGCCATATATCTCCGGTGACGACCTCCTCCTGCAGGCCCACGCGCCTGCACCGTGACCTCCCTTGCTCCACGTGCTCTGCAGAATAATAAATTTCTCAGGCAACGTGGATGCTGCAAAACGAGCACGAAGAAAACTGCAAGGGCGATTTGTCTGGTAATTAGCAACCACCATGAGACACCCTGAGCCAAGAGAGAGAGAGAGAGAGAGAGAGAGAGACAGAGAGAGAGAGAGAGAGAGAGAGAGGATACAACTATACTTTGAAACATCAGGAAACTAGAACTGAAATCGTAAAACTGGATCAGATTTTTTCTGTCTGGGTAAATGCCAGAATTTTGTTGTTTCTCAGCCAGATCACCTAAAAAAAAGAGACTAATTTAACAAATGCTGGTTTTAATATATCCTGTTAAATACTTGTATCCAGATCCTGGGATACGTGAAGTCTGGCTGGCCTGAAAATAATCCTCCTCACACTGCCCCCCTTCACGGCATGTCTTTTTCCTGGTTCTTTCCCTCAGCCCCAACCAGTCTCAGCAGAAGACTGCCCCTCCCTGAGCCTGGTTCTGCTGGAGGTTTCTTCCTGTTAAAAGGGAGTTTTTCCTTCCCACTGTGGCCAAGTGCTTGCTCATAGGGGGTCGTTTTGACCGTTGGGGTTTTTCATAATTATTGTATGGCCTTGCCTTACAATATGGAGCGCCTTGGGGCAACTGTTTGTTGTGATTTGGTGCTATATAAGAAAAAAGTTGATTGATTGATTGACACAATCCAAAAGTGTGGTTTAACGTTCCAGTTTTTGAACAGACGAAGTCCATCTCAAAGCTGATTTTGAGACATTTTCTTCAAATTTGCCCTTGACCCGAGTGAGTAAGTGACCTTTAAAAACAGAGGACATTTTCTGCAGGATCTGGTTTTTATTTAGTGCTTTTGCTCAGAGATGCATCAACTTATGGTCACGACATGAAAATGTTGGCTTTTTTTTTTTTTTTTTGCTTTTTTTTTATGAAAGGTCAGTGTGAAGATCAAAAGTTAAATATGGGTTTTTGTGGCGAGGACCAAAACTACCATAAGCTTTTGGTTGCAGGATATCTCTCACCAGTTTGAGATAGTTCAGCGAATTAACACATAAACAAGTTGATAAAAAAAAACAAATAATTTAAAATGAAAGAAACTGACAAACAAGAGCAATCGGAGATTTCTGATGTCCGCCAAGGGTTGACGAGGACTCACATCGTGACCTGGACTTTACCTGGATGCGGATTCCACAACACAACGCAATAATTGCATACTGATCCAGAATGATCTGACTGATCAAGATGTTGAAATTTGATATTATAAGTCACAAGCTGAAACAAAATAGTGTCTTCGTGATCTTGGTTTTATCGTGATGTTGAATCCATGAAGTAGCTTGACGTAATCCTTAAAATTCCACAAAGTGAAATCTTGATCCAGAATTGAGATCCAGATCACCTCTAAAATTCAGTGGAGTCTTCCATGCCTTAATATCTATCTGTGGTGCAAATTTGGTGAGAGTCCATGAAGTAGTTTCGACATAATCCTTAAAAGCCTATATAAAAATTGAAATCTTGATGCAGAATCCAGATCTAGATCACCTCCAAAATGTAATGGAAGCTTCCAAGGCCTAACACCAATGTGTGGTGACAATTTGGTGAAAATCCCTTAAGTAGTTTTGACGTAATCCTCAATATCCGACAAAGTGAAGAGTAGAAATTGAAATCTTGATCAGAATCCAGATCACCTCTAAAATTCAGTGGAGTCTTCCATGTCTTAATATCTATTTGTGGTGCAAATTTGGTGAGAGTCCATGAAGTAGTTTCGACATAATCATTAAGAGCCTATATAAAAATTGAAATCTTGATCCGGAATCCAGATCTAGATCACCTCCAAAATGTAATGGAAGCCTCCAAGGCCTAACACCAATGTGTGGTGACAATTTGGTGAAAATCCCTTAAGCAGTTTTGACGTAATCCTCAATATCCGATAAAGTGAAGAGTAGAAATTGAAATCTTGATCAGAATCCAGATCCAGATCACCTCTAAAATTCAGTGGAGTCTTCCATGTCTTAATATCTATTTGTTGTGCAAATTTGGTGAGAGTCCATGAAGTAGTTTTGACATAATCCTTAAGAGCCTATATAAAAACTGAAATCTTGATCCAGAATCCAGATCTAGATCACCTCAAAAATTCAGTGGACTCTTCCATGCCTTAATATTTATCTGTGGTGCAAATTTGGTGAGAGTCCATGAAGTAGTTTCGACATAATCCTTAAGAGCCTATATAAAAATTGAAATCTTGATCCAGAATCCAGATCTAGATCACCTCCAAAATGTAATGGAAGCTTCCAAGGCCTAACACCAATGTGTGGTGACAATTTGGTGAAAATCCCTTAAGTAGTTTTGACGTAATCCTCAATATCCGACAAAGTGAAGAGTAGAAATTGAAATTTTGATCAGACTCCAGATCACCTCTAAACTTCAGTGGAGTCTTCCATGTCTTAATATCTATTTGTGGTGCAAATTTGGTGGGAGTCCATGAAGTAGTTTCGACATAATCATTAAGAGCCTATATAAAAATTGAAATCTTGATCAGAATCCAGATCACCTCTAAAATTCAGTGGAGTCCTCCATGTCTTAATATCTATTTGTGGTGCAAATTTGTTGAGAGTCCATGAAGTAGTTTCGACATAATCATTAACAGCCTATATAAAAATTGAAATCTTGATCCAGAATTCAGATCTAGATCACCTCCAAAATTCAGTGGACTCTTCCATGCTTTAATATCTATCTGTGGTGCAAATTTGGTGAGAGTCCATGAAGTAGTTTCGACATAATCCATAAGAGCCTATATAAAAATTGAAATCTTGATCCAGAATCCAGATCTAGATCACCTCCAAAATATAATGGAAGCTTCCAAGGCCTAACACCAATGTGTGGTGACAATTTGGTGAAAATCCCTTAAGCAGTTTTGACGTAATCCTCAATATCTGACAAAGTGAAGAGTAGAAATTGAAATCTTGATCAGACTCCAGATCCAGATCACCTCTAAAATTCAGTGGAGTCCTCCATGTCTTAATATCTATTTGTGGTGCAAATTTGTTGAGAGTCCATGAAGTAGTTTCGACATAATCATTAACAGCCTATATAAAAATTGAAATCTTGATCCAGAATTCAGATCTAGATCACCTCCAAATTCAGTGGACTCTTCCATTCTTTAATATCTATCTGTGGTGCAAATTTGGTGAGAGTCCATGAAGTAGTTTCGACATAATCCATAAGAGCCTATATAAAAATTGAAATCTTGATCCAGAATCCAGATCTAGATCACCTCCAAAATGTAATGGAAGCTTCCAAGGCCTAACACCAATGTGTGGTGACAATTTGGTGAAAATCCCTTAAGCAGTTTTGACGTAATCCTCAATATCTGACAAAGTGAAGAGTAGAAATTGAAATCTTGATCAGACTCCAGATCCAGAGCACCTCTAAAATTCAGTGGAGTCTTCCATGTCTTAATATCTATTTGTGGTGCAAATTTGGTGAGAGTCCATGAAGTAGTTTTGACATAATCTTTAAGAGCCTGTATAAAAACTGAAATCTTGATCCAGAATCCAGATCTAGATCACCTCCAAAATTCAGTGGACTCTTCCATGCCTTAATATCTATCTGTGGTGCAAATTTGATCAAAATCTGTCCAGTAGTTTTGATGTAATCCTGCTAACAGACAGACAGACAAATAAATTAATTAATAAATAAATGCCAAGGATTTTATTACGTCTTTGGCCAATGTAATAAAATTCTTTCAATTTATGTTTGAGGAACACTGTTTGCAGAGTTTTGGATTAGGTGGTGCTGTTTTCACCTGTATTTCTGTGAGTTTGTCTGCTAGTAGAAGATGACTGAAAAAAGCAATCTCAAAAATTTAAAGAACAGATTTCAGTGAAATTTGTTGAGGTGATCGATAATGTTTCAGGAAACAAGTAATTGAGTTTTGGAGGTGATACAGAATATATTCTAGAACTGAGATCCAGAAGAACGCTTGTCCCAAAGCAACATTTAACTCAAAAAGTTGTGAGAGGATGTTGATGAATTTTGATGAGCAGGTGCATATTGTTTTAGAAAATGAAGGATATTATTTTGAATTTGATCCAGAACATGGGGCCTTGGCGGGATATGCAACCCTATGCGACTGTTGACAGACTGACACACCTCAAGCTATCCTTTGACATAGCTGTAATAAAAAGGATACAGTAGCTTGTTTATTTAATTTGTGTCCACTTAACATAGATATATATTTTTTTTTGAGTTTTCATCCTACAAATTCAGTACTGTGAGTCAGTTCAGTGAAATGGAAATTTCAATATGTTCACTGAAGTAAATTGCAGTTTAACAGCAATTTAACAGCAGTATGTTTCCTGACATTTTTAAGGCAGGAATTGAACTTAAGTTTTTTGTTTGTTTGTTTTTTTGTCGATTTAATTTAATCGTTTTTGCATTGCTGAAATTACAGGGTTTTTTTGTTTGTTTGTTTGTTTTTGTTGTTGTTTTTTCGGGATTCTTTTCAGTAAATACATGATCTCTCCTACTTAACATCATCTTATTTCCTGTGCCAACTTTTGATAAGTTTGTTGCATCAAATTCAAAATAAGCTGTACATTTTGAAAAAAGTGACAAATTTTCTCAACATTTGGCTTGTTGTTTTGACCATCGTTTGTTTGTTGTTTTGCTTTTGTTTGTATGTCTGTCGAGTTGTCTGTTTGTAGGATAACTCAAAATGTTTAAAGTATGAAATTTGGTGAGCAAATAATAATAATAATAATAATAATAATAATAATAATAATGTCATTCAGTTTGAGAAGTGATCAAATCCATTTTATTTATATAGCGCCAAATCACAACAAACAGCTGCCCCAAGACGCTTTATATTGTAAGGCAAGGCCATACAATAATTACGGAAAAACCCCAACGGTCAAAACGACCCCCTGTGAGCAAGCACTTGGCGACAGTGGGAAGGAAAAACTCCCTTTTAACAGGAAGAAACTTCCAGCAGAACCAGGCTCAGCGAGGGGCAGTCTTCTGCTGGGACTGGTTGGGGCTGAGGGAGAGAACCAGGAAAAAGACATGCTGTGGAGGGGAGCAGAGATCAATCACTAATGATTAAATGCAGAGTGGTGCATACAGAGCAAAAAGAGAAAGAAACACTCAGTGCATCATAGGAACCCCCCAGCAGTCTAAGTCTATAGCATCATAACTAAGGGATGGTTCAGGGTCACCTGATCCAGCCCTAACTATAAGCTTTAGCAAAAAGGAAAGTTTTAAGCCTAATCTTAAAAGTAGAGAGGGTGTCTGTCTCCCTGATCTGAATTGGGAGCTGGTTCCACAGGAGAGGAGCCTGAAAGCTGAAGGCTCTGCCTCCCATTCTACTCTTACAAACCCTAGGAACTACAAGTAAGCCTGCAGTCTGAGAGTGAAGCGCTCTATTGGGGTGATATGGTACTATGAGGTCCCTATGATAAGATGGGACCTGATTATTCAAAACCTTATAAGTAAGAAGAAGAATTTTAAATTCTATTCTAGAATTAACAGGAAGCCAAAGAAGAGAGGCCAATATGGGTGAGATATGCTCTCTCCTTCTAGTCCCTGTCAGTACTCTAGCTGCGGCATTTTGAATTAACTGAAGGCTTTTCAGGGAACTTTTAGGACAACCTGATAATAATGAATTACAATAGTCCAGCCTAGAGGAAATAAATGCATGAATTAGTTTTTCAGCATCACTCTGAGACAAGACCTTTCTAATTTTAGAGATATTGCGTAAATGCAAAAAAGCAGCCTTACATATTTGTTTAATATGCTCTTTGAATGACATATCCTGATCAAAAATGACTCCAAGATTTCTCACAGTATTACTAGAGGTCAGGGTAATGCCATCCAGAGAAAGGACCTGGTTAGACACCATGTTTCTAAGATTTGTGGGGCCAAGTACAATAACTTCAGTTTTATCTGAGTTTAAAAGCAAGAAATTAGAGGTCATCCATGTCTTTATGTCTGTAAGACAATCCTGCAGTTTAGCTAATTGGTGTGTGTCCTCTGGCTTCATGGATAGATAAAGCTGGGTATCATCTGCGTAACAATGAAAATTTAAGCAATACTGTCTAATAATACTGCCTAAGGGAAACATGTATAAAGTGAATAAAATTGGTCCTAGCACAGAACCTTGTGGAACTCCATAATTAACCTTAGTCTGTGACGAAGATTCCCCATTTACATGAACAAATTGGAATCTATTAGATAAATATGATTCAAACCACCGCAGCGCAGTGCCTTTAATACCTATGGCATGCTCTAATCTCTGTAATAAAATTTTATGGTCAACAGTATCAAAAGCAGCACTGAGGTCTAACAGAACAAGCACAGAGATGAGTCTACTGTCTGAGGCCATAAGAAGATCATTTGTAACCTTCACTAATGCTGTTTCTGTGCTATGATGGATTCTAAAACCTGACTGAAACTCTTCAAATAGACCATTCCTCTGCAGATGATCAGTTAGCTGTTTTACAACTACCCTTTCAAGAATTTTTGAGAGAAAAGGAAGGTTGGAGATTGGCCTATAATTAGCTAAGATAGCTGGGTCAAGTGATGGCTTTTTAAGTAATGGTTAAATTACTGCCACCTTAAAAGCCTGTGGTACATCGCCAACTAATAAAGATAGATTGATCATATTTAAGATCGAAGCATTAATTAATGGTAGGGCTTCCTTGAGCAGCCTGGTAGGAATGGGGTCTAATAGACATGTTGATGGTTTGGAGGAAGTAACTAATGAAAATAACTCAGACAGAACAATCGGAGAGAAAGAGTCTAACCAAATACCGGCATCACTGAAAGCAGCCAAAGATAACGATATGTCTTTGGGATGGTTATGAGTAATTTTTTCTCTAATAGTTAGAATTTTATTAGCAAAGAAAGTCATGAAGTCATTACTAGTTAAAGTTAAAGGAATACTTGGCTCAATAGAGCTCTGACTCTTTGTCAGCCTGGCTACAGTGCTGAAAAGAAACCTGGGGTTGTTCTTATTTTCTTCAATTGGTGATAAGTAGTAAGATGTCCTAGCTTTACGGAGGTTTTTTTTATAGAGCAACAGACTCTTTTTCCAGGCTAAGTGAAGATCTTCTAAATTAGTGAGACCCCATTTCCTCTCCAACTTACGGGTTATCTGCTTTAAGTTGCGAGTTTGTGAGTTATACCACGGAGTCAGGCACATCTGATTTAAGGCTCTCTTTTTCAGAGGAGCTACAGCATCCAAAGTTGTCTTCAATGAGGATGTAAAACTATTGACGAGATACTCTATCTCACTCACAGAGTTTACGTAGCTACTCTGCACTGTGTTGGTATATGGCATTAGAGAACATAAAGAAGGAATCATATCCTTAAACCTAGTTGCAGCGCTTTCTGAAAGACTTCTAGTGTAATGAAACTTATTCCCCACTGCTGGGTAGTCCATCAGAGTAAATGTAAATGTTATTAAGAAATGATCAGACAGAAGGGAGTTTTCAGGGAATACTGTTAAGTCTTCAATTTCCATACCATAAGTCAGAACAAGATCTAAGATATGATTAAAGTGGTGGGTGGGCTCATTTACATTTTGAGCAAAGCCAACTGAGTCTAATATCAGACAGCCTGGTAGGAATGGAGTCTAATAGACATGTTGATGGTTTTAGTTAAAACCAAAGTTAAAGCTAAAGTTAAAGTTGGTCCAATTTTGGTAAAAAGTGATGCAAATTATTAGTTGAGTGAATATGGTTTTAAAAAGGAATAGTTTGCATCATGTATCATGCTTAGTTAACATGTTACAGGGTAACATATGTCACATGTCATAGAATCCAATGGATGCCTACATTGTTTAACCTTTACTTTAAAAACCAAGCACGCAACACAGTCAAAACTATTCCATTCCAATCCTATTAGCTCAACCAGTAATTTTCACCACTTTTTACCAAAATTGGAGCAACTTTAACTTTTGACCCCTGTACATACTGAAACTGACCTTTCTCAGTGTTTTTCCTGTTTTTACCCCATAACTCGATAACGTTCAGTCACAGATAGTCCAAATTATACCTTTTTGGAATCTTTATGATCAGACAGATAATATGGAATACCTTTCAATATGACTGGAGCATTTTTAAATTTGACCCCTGTGTAATTCTTCAATTGACCCCTTCTTGGCCTCTTATTGAAAGTTCATGTGGCCACTCAGAATTTTTAAAAGAGTAATGTCTAAGGAGTATGTGTGCCAAATTTGGTGCTTGCATCACCATTTGAAGGATCCCTCAGTAAATATTCCTGCCGCACTATATGGCAACAGTAATGTAAGAAGAGTTGGAGAGACCAAAGGAAACACCATGAATGAAAAAGGCAAATGAAACAAGAATTTCACAACATCGGTGCAGCTCACAATGTAGGAGTTGTACAAGAAAAATGTAGACAAGTGAATCAGTGGGTGAGTGAGTTACTGAGCAGCTTTTTTAAGAAATAACTCAAAAACAGGAAATGGTATCATCCTGTAACTGTCCCAGTCAAAAGAGCAGATAAAAACAATGTCTGCCACCTGCTGGATGGTTCATGGATGGTGGATTGTCAGGTCAGGTCAGGTCAGGTCTGTAAGAAGGTATCGATTCTGGACATCACTGCATCCACCACACTACAAATACTTCTCCACCTCCAAATTAACCATTCATCTGGCACAGCCAGGTGAAAAATGGACATGTTCTTGACTTTCTCCAACTGCTGGAGTCCTCAACAAAGAAGCACCTACGTGCTAGATCATGTCCAGAGAAATGCACCACATGGCCCAACTGTCAAAGATGACACTCCCTCACAATACTCGTCATCTCAGTCTCTCTAAGTAACCGCTCATTTGACATAAAGTCATTCCAACGCTACCCAAGGATCCAGCTGAGAAACTTTAGGTGACTGATTAGATTCCAAGTCACCTGCAAATACTAACAAGTGCATTAAGAATATTACAAGAACAAACATATGAATGAAATGGACAAACATTTTATACTAGGCACTAGCAACTTGGGGATTCATGATTTCTCAATCTGGGGATTTGACCCAAGGGCTGTCTGGTCTCACGGCCACCACTTTAACCTCTAAGGCATCATCTCTTCATAGTTAGTTGAGTTTTACAATATCACCAACATGAAACAATCAGAATAATGTTCATCTATCCATCCACTCAATGCATTTTACACATGCTGAGGCTTTGCCCAAAACCTAAGAATGATATGTTGTATGTTCAAACACAGATTTTCTGGTGGTCTGCCCCCACCATGTTTCCAGATAATATGCTGACAGCTCACTAAATAATCACTTTAAAACATTATCATTTTTTGTTTTTTATTGTTGGAAAAATCGTTGCTCCCGAATGCACGTTTCAAAAACATCACTTTGTGTGAAATAAAAGCCACTCCTGAATTGATGGCAGTGTTGTGTGGTTTAAAGTTAAACAGGCCTGAAAGTCAAAAATGTTGCTGAGCAGCTTTTCAGGGAGGTGATCAGGAAGGGCAGGGTCTGTTTACACGATGGTCCCAGTCTGTCCAAATACATTCCATGTTGCTTCAGGCTTTAACGCTCTCTGTTAAAGCCTGTCCATAAACCTTTTACTGATGCTTACAAACTGTCATTTTAGGATCAAAACCATTTTACCAACAAAAAATTAAATACAATTAAAGCAATTAAATGTAACATCTGTCTGCACTCAACCTTAATTTGATCTAGCACTGGAAATGACAAATTATATCATCAATTACATTTTTGCTTTTTAACAATTGATAGTATAGTTTAGCAAATACTAGAAAACTGACAAAATAAATAAATAAAATGTCTGTAACAATTTATCAAAATTCAAGAAACTTTTCAAATGATGTGTTTGAACATAGCACTTCTGATTAATTATTTTTAACTGTTAGCTTGTTTGCCAGTGGTTCAGCGCTACGTAACTAACAAGCTAATGTCATGAAACTTATTGAGCTCTTAAAATTACTTGAGCAGTGAATATTTGTTGTTGGTTCTATGCAGCTCAAAACCACTTGTAAACTAGTTTAAATCGGATTAAAATCTGTTTCACAGAAAATTTTGTTTTAGATTTTAGAAGTCTTTTAACTTGAGTCTGTTTACATCCACTATATCCCTATTTTGCTCGAAGAAAAATGGTGAAAGACATTTAACCCGTGGTTTATTGTCATTCAAATCCCATTTAAAATATAATAATATCTCATTCAAAACATGTCTAAATGATTTTTTAAAAAAGGTACATCATTGGTGTGCAACAGTTATAAACAACATTATCTCTTCTTTTGTGAAACTGAATTAAACAAGAACAACTGTTGGTTTATTAAGGCCAATGAATATGAAACTTTTGTTTACTTTAAAGTTGTCTAAAAGATATTTTAAGTCACAAAATATTTTTCCAACTGTTTAAAGCCATATTTTCTCCAATTTCATCATCTTGAATGCTACAACCCCTGGCAAAAATTATGGAATCACCGGCCTCGGAGGATGTTCATTCTGTTGTTTAATTTTGTAGAAAAAAAGCAGATCACAGACATGACACAAAACTAAAGTCATTTCAAATGGCAACTTTCTGGCTTTAAGAAACACTATAAGAAATCAAGAAAAAAAGATTGTGGCAGTCAGTAACGGTTACTTTTTTAGACCAAGCAGAGGAAAAAAATATGGAATCACTCAATTCTGAGGAATAAATTATGGAATCACCCTGTAAATTTCCATCCCCAAAACTAACACCTGCATCAAATCACATCTGCTCGTTGACATTGACCCTATGTCATGACATTGACCCTATGTGTCTTTTTGCAAGGAATGTTTTCACAGTTTTTGCTCTATGGCAAGATGCATTATCATCTTGAAAAATGATTTCATCATCCTTAAACATCAGAAAAGTGTCCAAATATCAACGTAAACTTTTGCATTTATTGATGATGTAATGACAGCCATCTCCCCAGTGCCTTTACCTGACATGCAGCCCCATATCATCAATGACTGTGGAAATTTACATGTTCTCTTCAGGCAGTCATCTTTATAAATCTCATTGGAACGGCACCAAACAAAAGTTCCAGCATCATCACCTTGCCCAATGCAGATTCGAGATTCATCACTGAATATGACTTTCATCCAGTCATCCACAGTCCACAATTGCTTTTCTTTAGCCCATTGTAACCTTGTTTTTTTCTGTTTAGGTGTTAATGATGGCTTTCGTTTAGCTTTTCTGTATGTAAATCCCATTTCCTTTAAGCGGTTTCTTACAGTTCGGTCACAGACGTTGACTCCAGTTTCCTCCCATTCGTTCCTCATTTGTTTTGTTGTGCATTTTCGATTTTTGAGACATATTGCTTTAAGTTTTCTGTCTTGACGCTTTGATGTCTTCCTTGGTCTACCAGTATGTTTGCCTTTAACAACCTTCCCATGTTGTTTGTATTTGGTCCAGAGTTTAAATACAGCTGACTGTGAACAACCAACATCTTTTGCAACATTGCATGATGATTTACCCTCTTTTAAGAGTTTGATAATCCTCTCCTTTGTTTCAATTGACATCTCTCGTGTTGGAGCCATGATTCATGTCAGTCCACATGGTGCAACTGCTCTCCAAGGTGTGATCACTCCTTTTTAGATGCAGACTAACAAGCAGATGTGATTTGATGCAGGTGTTAGTTTTGGGGATGAAAATTTACAGGGTGATTCCATAATTTATTCCTCAGAATTGAGTGAGTCCATATTTTTTTCCTCTGCTTGGTCTAAAAAAGTAACCCTTACTGACTGCCACAATCTTTTTCTCTTGATTTCTTATAGTGTTTCTTAAAGCCAGAAAGTTGCCATTTGAAATTACTTTAGTTTTGTGTCATGTCTGTGATCTGCTTTTTTTCTACAAAATTAAACAACTGAATGAACATCATCCAAGGCCGGTGATTCCATAATTTTTGGCAGGGGTTGTATGTAGAACACTTTATTCTTGTTTTAGAGATGCTTAAGACAATAAACTAGAGTGTCAAGGGCCCTGTGGGTTATCCAGCCCAGTCTCATGTTTTTTTGTTGTTTTTTTTTTTGTTTGTTTGTTTCCGTGATCCCATCACGAAATGAGTCAAATTTCCGTGACAGTATTTTATTTAACTCACTATTACTAACCCTACTCCTACCCCTAACCCTAACCATAACCACCCCGATCCACCCACTTCACTCTTAATTTTGTGCAGCTGTCACGGAATGAATTAGAATGAAATTTGTGCTGCTGTGATGAAAATGAGGCAATTTCCATCACAATATCACAAACCAATAGATTAATGTATATTTCATGCTGTTGAATCACGACTTGCCGTGAGACTGGGTTGGGGTTATCAGCTCAATTAAAGCCCAAGGCAAAACTGCCATTTTCTACATAAAAATTGCCTCCATTTGCCTCCATTTCCAAACAAAGAAATGTATGCAAATCATTTTGGGATGGGAACAATGTCAGTGACTAATATTGTTCCCTTGTTAAATTAAAAGAAAAGTTATTTGACAATTTTGGGGAAATTGGGTCCAAATGCCCAAATTGGCTATTTTAATGGTCTGCCATTTCCAAAGGAATGAATCAACAAACATGTCAACCACCAATATTTCACCCTTGACAAATTAGAAAAAAATTTATCAGATAGTTTTTGCGAAAATTGCCTTTAAGTGCTCAAAATGGCTATTTTCGGCATAAAAATGGCCGCCATTTCCAAATGAAGGAATCTACAAGTATTATTTTTAGACAGGAACAATATCAATGAGCCCATATTACACCCTTGCCAAATTAGAAAAAAAGTTTAGACAGTTTTTGAGACATTGCAATAAATGGACGATGACACCCATGACTACAACGGACACCGCGCTATGCCCTATCGTATCTCGGTGCATGTCAGCCAGTAACCCCACAAAAAATAAAGTTGAAACCAGTATAGAACAGTTTAAACCAGAGGAACTTTGGTGATGAACCTAGTTTGACACTTTGCATTTTGTTCTGAATTTACATTTTTCAGAGTGAATAAAAACACACTTAATGTCTTTAAAAGCAGATGAACTCCTCTGTTCTTCTGTACTTTAAAGTTAATTTGAACCAGATTATTGTTTCCAAAAGGACAATAGTTAAACACTTTTCATTGTTAATTTAGATAATAGAACTGAGATAAAATAAGGTAATATCCAGAGTGGTTTAATCATTAGGTGAGTATAAAACACTTTAAAAACATTATATCTAATAATAATAAATTACAAAATGTGCATATTTCAGTAATCACGAGTGTCTTTAAATGATGAGTCGATTGACAAAATAGTTTACCAGTAACCTTTTGTTAATTAACTATTAATTTCAGCTCTAACCATAGAAGTATTTTTTGTTTGTTTGCATGTTTGTTTTTGAAAATCAGACATTTCTTCTGTTGTTTTTTTTGGGTATTCTTTGTAAACAGGCTGACAGTCAGGACTGGCCTTTAGGTGACCCTGGGTGGTTGTCTTCAGTCTATCTATCAGTCTGTGTCTGTCTGTCTGTCTGTCTGTCTGTGAGTGTGGGAGCGGACATTTGGCTGCCGTGCCCCGGGGTTACAGTGCCCTGGACTCAGACTGTTATGACTAACTGGCCCTGGGGGCTCCGGGGGTCTGAGAATGTCCAAGAGTGCAGAAGGTCCAGCAGGCCCAGCGAGGTCAAGGGACAGGGCTTGTGGGGGGAAGTAGTAAGGGTGGGGTCAGTACTGCTGTGTGTGTGTAGAGACGTGACGGGGTGGGTGGGGTGGAGGGGGGGGGGGTCAGCCTTTGGTTTCAGAGCCAGTGGACCTCATCGGTCAGAAAAACATGTCCTCTGTTTGAACCCTCCATCCCACTGCCCCTGCATGACCATTGATTTTTTTTCTTCTCCTGCAGCTCTCTCTCTCTCTCTCTCTCTCTCTCTCTCTCTCTCTCTCTCTCTCTCTCTCTCTCTCTCTCTCTCTCTCTCTCTCTTTCTTGCAATCCTACACATTTTCCTGCCATTAATTTGCTTTGTTTCTCCATGCATCGCCTCCCCACGCGGGACCATGAGACCCCAGGAGATGCCGGAGCTCCTGCAGCAGAATCTGTTTAATCCTGGTTGGATTGATTTCTGAAGGGGTCAAACAGGAGTGAGGACGCCGCTGCACATCCTGGGAGCCTGATCGGAGCGCGCAGTGGCCTCCGATCGTTCCCAGTTCATTTGAAAGCTTCGCAGATCATTTGTTTTCCAGGTAAATTGTTTTGGAGAGAGGATCCATTAACCATGGCGCTCCATCCGTTCTTTTAATTTTTCTTTTTTGCCCCCACCCCCTGAATCGCCCCCCTCTATTATTCATATTCCCACCGCACTCTCTGTTTGCACCTGGCCCACAGTATCTCATTAAAAGCCACAGAGAGCCAAACCACTGCAACACTTTATAACCACAGAAACACAGCAGAGACAAAATGTACCGAGTGAACCAGGAATTCTTCAACACAGTGATGTTACTCTGTAGATCGAACTATACATGTAGCCGAAACGACTGAAAGCAAGAAAATGACTGTCACATATGTTAATAATCCTCATTTATGAACAAAAACCAGGTAATGTTGACTTGTTTGGCTTAATCAATGGGAAAATTTGTTCCTTTAATGATCAATAATCTGGTTTTAAACCTCTTCATAATACGACTAGAACTGGTTTCAAACAGATGTCTTTATTGTATCTATTGTATTTATCTATCCATGAAGCCAGAGGACACGCACCAATTAGCTAAACTGCAGGATTGTCTTACAGACATAAAGACATGGATGACCTCTAATTTCCTGCTTTTAAACTCAGATAAAACTGAAGTTATTGTACTTGGCCCCACAAATCATAGAAACATGGTGTCTAACCAGATCCTTACTCTGGATGGCATTACCCTGACCTCTAGTAATACTGTGAGAAATCTTGGAGTCATTTTTGATCAGGATATGTCATTCAAAGCGCATATTAAACAAATATGTAGGACTGCTTTTTTGCATTTACGCAATATCTCTAAAATCAGAAAGGTCTTGTCTCAGAGTGATGCTGAAAAACTAATTCATGCATTTATTTCCTCTAGGCTGGACTATTGTAATTCATTATTATCAGGTTGTCCTAAAAGTTCCCTAAAAAGCCTTCAGTTAATTCAAAATGCTGCAGCTAGAGTACTGACGGGGACTAGAAGGAGAGAGCATATCTCACCCATATTGGCCTCTCTTCATTGGCTTCCTGTTAATTCTAGAATAGAATTTAAAATTCTTCTTCTTACTTATAAGGTTTTGAATAATCAGGTCCCATCTTATCTTAGGGACCTCGTAGTACCATATCACCCCAATAGAGCGCTTCACTCTCAGACTGCAGGCTTACTTGTAGTTCCTAGGGTTTGTAAGAGTAGAATGGGAGGCAGAGCCTTCAGCTTTCAGGCTCCTCTCCTGTGGAACCAGCTCCCAATTCAGATCAGGGAGACAGACACCCTCTCTACTTTTAAGATTAGGCTTAAAACTTTCCTTTTTGCTAAAGCTTATAGTTAGGGCTGGATCAGGTGACCCTGAACCATCCCTTAGTTATGCTGCTATAGACGTAGACTGCTGGGGGGTTCCATGATGCACTGTTTCTTTCTCTTTTTGCTCTGTATGCACCACTCTGCATTTAATCATTAGTGATCGATCTCTGCTCCCCTCCACAGCATGTCTTTTTCCTGGTTCTCTCCCTCAGCCCCAACCAGTCCCAGCAGAGGACTGCCCCTCCCTGAGCCTGGTTCTGCTGGAGGTTTCTTCCTGTTAAAAGGGAGTTTTTCCTTCCCACTGTAGCCAAGTGCTTGCTCACAGGGGGTCGTTTTGACCGTTGGGGTTTTACATAATTATTGTATGGCCTTGCCTTACAATATAAAGCGCCTTGGGGCAACTGTTTGTTGTGATTTGGCGCTATATAAAAAAAAATTGATTGATTGATTGATTGATTGATTGTAAATGTATTAATATTGCAAATCTGCTGTTAAAATGCTTTACATTTATTTGGCTCTTTGATTCATGTGATTTCAAAACAGAGCTCCAGTGATAAAACTAGTCTATGATACAAAACACATCATGATACACATCGGACAATACATTATTATGTCTCCGTTTACAATAACTATACGGTAATTAAAGGTTTAACACTGATTCTTTGTCATAATTTGCAGTCCCACATGTTATGTTGGTTTCCTGTTTGCACAATTCATTTTTTGTTGCTCTTTAAAAAAGTCTGCTTGATTTCGGTTGGATCATGATGTTACAATTTGATCAACACAACCTCACGCCAAGTTTTGATCGCATCACAAAAAGTGACTTAATCTATTAGTCTGCGATAGCCAGTCTCACGTTTTTTTGTTTGTGCCCCAATCACGAAAAGCAGCCACATTTCATGCCCCCCGTCGCGAAATGTATTTTCGCAATGCCATCATGAACTGGCATGAGACTGAGCACATTTTCATGATGTATCACGAATCTGGGGTGTCACGAGATGGCGTGGGGGTGGGGGCGTGTATGGTTAGGGTTAGGGTTACAAATAGTGGCTGAAACTTGACAAGGACACGAAAATGTGACACGAAAATGTGACACATTTTGTGACGATGTCACAAAAAAAAAGTGTGAGAATGGGCTGAGTTTGACACACACTCCCCACTATCGAATGATGAATCACTCCATCCTATTTTAAGACGAGTGAACGTGTTTGAAACTGGTTAAAAACAGATATTGTGTTTGTGCTGAGGAGTATCACTCACATTGTGAGAGAGAGTCACCTTCAACATTTTGTCTATGTGAGACGTTTCTCTATGCACGATCCAGGTGACTGAATGTTGAGGATCCCAGTGGCTGGAGAAGGCCAAGGGAACACCTACATTTCACCTGGCTATGGCAGATGCTACCACATATCACGGCATGTTGTGATTCGGCATCACGAAATATACATTAATCTGTTGGTTTGTGATATTGTCACAAAAGTGCAAAATTTTCATAATGGGAGCACAAATTTTTTCTAATAAATTCTGTGACTGGTGCACGAAATTAAAAGTGAAAGTGTTAGGGTTAGGGTTAGGGGGAGGGGGTAGGGTTAGTAATAGTAAGACTAAAAAAAAGACCCCGTCATGAAAATTTGATTCATTTCACGACAGGAGCATGAAAAAAACTCGTAAAAAAACAACGGTTACAAGTGATCAGAATGTGTCCAGATGTTATTTGGACACATTCTAATCATGTGCAACTGGTTACTTTCGAGGGGTGAGGATGGGCCGGTTGTCCACCCGGGTGGTTGCCATCAATGACCCAAAGTGGTTGTGTGGAGTTGTAGGTGCAGTGAAGCGTGCATGGCTCCGGCACATGCTCCCAAAGTTAACTTAACTCTATTTGTGCTGCTTGTAAACATCAATGCAATTTGATTTTGTGTCATTCAGCTTTGTTGTCAGAACATTTATATGTTATAGGGTTGTCAAAACCATATAGCATCCACATAATGACAAATAACTATTTTAAAACATTTAGCCTAGAATCTGGTCATATTTAGCAATAAGAAGAAATTAAACCAGATTTCGGGATGGATTTAATCTGATTAATACCACATATTTCCTCTTTGTACTTGTGTCAGAAACTCTCCATCAATGTCAAAATGTCTTTTGTTTGAATATGTTAGTTGGAGTAACCTGTATAACCTGAAATTAAACTATGTACCAAGAATGAGATATACAGCTTTTTATCTACTTTTAACATTTTAGCCAGCATTATAAAGATGGTTTTAAGATATACATCAATGTTAAACTAATTTTAATCAACTTATTAAACTGACTTAAAATCAGTAACATTTTTTATCTAGTTGTACTTTGTTTCAATGGCAGCTTAAAAATTGAATCCACTTTACATCAAGGATGATTTTTTTTAATTGATCATGTTGTGAAGTAGTTTTAAAGAACTCCAGACAATCTCGTTTATTGGTTTAAATTGGTTTAAAATGGTTGAAGAATTATTTAATTAGATTTAATTAAGTCAAAGGGACCAATATTTTGTGTTTTGATCTGTTCTAAACAACCTTTCGTATGTTTTAGAACCATATCAGCTGTTTTTCGAACTGGTTTTAAACAGCTGTGGGACAATGCTGAACTGTTTTTAAACTGGAGGAGTTAAACTGGCTAAATCCAAGACAAACTGGTTAGACTGGACTGTCACTGAGCCAAAACCTATTTGAATACAGCCCAGTTGAATGCGTGTCTACTGGTTCACAGAATTTCATTTAAACAGTTTTCAGATTTTATGGAATAATTGTTCCAGCATATTTAAAATGACAGATTAATTGATCATTTTTATTTTATTTTCTACCATTCCACATCAAAAACTTTCAAAAATGATGCAAAGAGAAACTCTTCACAGTTACTTGCGCACAACAGCGCATTTTACGCACAGCAATATATGCGCAAGATGCGTCAGGCCTGGTGTGAAACAAAGTGAGGCAGAAGTGACACCAGAGCAGCAAATAAGGAAAACAAACAGTTGCACAAACTTCAAAAACAACACTGCAGACGTGCCAAAGTTCCAACGCAAACACTCAGCTCCAGAAGTCCGCGCGCGCTAAAATCAGAACATTTGACCTCTCCAAATGCGCAGAGGGACAATAAAACCATAAAACCGCCACCAAGGCTTCAGACCACAGAGGAGCAAAGAGAAAATGAAATTCACAGGCCTCTTACCTGGTGCGCCATCTTCTTCTGCACCGTCAACTAGTTTGTTGGAAGGTTTTTCTTCTTTCCAGTGAGGAGGAAAAAAGTTTTTTCTTTCTTTTGGTTTAAAAAAAATAGCTGTGTGGGAAAAGGGGAGGGAGGTGTATGTATGAGTGTTTATGTGTGAGGCAGAAGGGGGGGGGGGGTGTCCAAGTGTCCTCCACGACGTCTTCTTTTTCTTCTTCTCTGTCTGTCTTTCTTTTCTCTCTCTCTTTCTCTCTCCTGGGCAGAAGGAGTCTTGTATGGGGGCTGACAATAGAGAAGGAAAAGAAGAAGAGTTTGAAAAAGAAAAAAGTGATTAATGATTCTTTCTTGTATAATTCTCACATTTTTCTTGGGGTGTCTTCCTTTCTATTCTGTCTTGAAAATAATAGCGATGAACTTTTTTTAAGAGGTTGGGGAGGGGTGGTGTCTTCACAAAATCTGTTCCCATTCACAGGAGCAGCAGAAGGCCTCGCTGATAAAGGATCCCGTGAGGAATCTGGATTTTTATTGTGTTCGGTGTCATTTATTTTAAGTCCAAATGCTCAGCAGCACCGGGGTTATTGTGAATGTGATCATCTGGAAACAAATATTATCATATCTGCCCTTGTGCCTGGACGCTGCGCATGGCGGGTTTTTGATATACACCAAATATATTCTGACTTTTTATTCTAAAAATATGTTTGTGTGCGTGTGTGATAAAGGTAAATTAACGGATGATTTGTTTGGAAATAAAGCGTCGATAGCTTTTACGCACAAGGTTGGGTAGGATTACTTTGAAATGTAATCCAAAAGTTATCAGATTACAAGTAATCCATTTATCAGATTACAAGTAATACAAATGTATATACATACATACATGTAATCCACGTGTATTCTTTCAAAGTAATCCTACCCAACCTTGTTTACACATTTCTTTATCCTTATGGCGTGCGTCGTCGGCTTTTACTCATTCCTTTATCCTTGTGGCGCATGCACACTCACAGGTGTGCACTTTGAGAGCCTTTATAAATAGGAAGAAAAAACAGATAAATGGGTAGAGGGACTCTGCGGCACAAGGACCGGAGAGAAATCAACCAACAAGTAATAGGGAATGTTCTCTGGGCCGAGCAGCGCGAGCGGGCCAATTTGGGGGCCACACTTTTTTGTTTAAAGTTCATCGAGAGGAATGCTATTTTCTCGTTCTCTCCCCCCTCTCGTGCTCCATATTTTTCGATACCTGCTCTAAGAAAAGAAAATGAAAATTAATACAGGAGCCGCACCTCACAAAAGAACCCATTCGTCTTGTTGATTATCTATTTGGTTGTCAGGGTTTGAGCTATGGCGCCGGCCCGCTCCCTTTTTGTAATATAGGAAAAAAAAATGCAATAGTCGCGCGCACGGCACCAGACCAGAAAACAGCGACAGAATAAGTGTTGTGCAAAAATCACTCTCATTAGAGCATTAAAAGAGCACGAACCAAGAAACTATTTTTTTTTCTACAGAAAAAAAAAAGTGGAGGAGAGGGGTGGGAACGGGTCCGTGTGTCTGACCGCCTGAGCTGCCGTTAAATTAACGGGAGAACGGGAGTGAAACGGAGGACGGTTTGTGATTTAAATGAGATTACAGGACGTAATGTACCAAGATCATCCACGGCCACGACAGATCCATCATCACAAGATCCGGATTCTCCAGGATGGGTTCGTTTCTGCGCGTTTGGAGACGAAAATCAACAACGAAATTATTACTGGGCCCCGTACGCGCGTCATTACGCATGACGGAGCACCAGAACAAAGCATTTGGGGGTATTCAAAGCTGAAAACGGAACAAGTTTGTAATTATCTATCTATTTTTATTTATTGATTTATGTATTTATTTATTTAAACCCGGTTTCAATTCGTTTTAATACCAACACAACGTGAAATGAATCAGATTTGTAGCCAAAGAAAGGGGAAACTGAATATATCACCTTTTTTTTAGACATTTATTTAAATTTGTATTTACAAATGATAAAATGACCACAGAGGAGACAATGACACTGAGGGGTAAACACGGGGCTTATGCATGGTCAACAATAACATTATTATCAATATCAGCAACAACGATATAGAAAGTGATCTTTGGAATGTAAATAAAATAACATTAGAATCAGAAAGTGGCACAAGGTGAAGAGAGAGAGAGAGAAAGGAGGAACAAAAGAAAAAGTGTGCGCGCACCTCATGTGCAGAGAAAAGAAAGATTCGGCAGAAGAGGTCAAAAAAGTCAATCAGACAAGGAAATAAAAACAGCTCCATTAAATTACAATTTCTTTATTACAAACAAGGAACAAATAGCGCTGCTTCTATTTGCATGTAATAATTATTATAGTCCCACAATTCCAAAAACAGAAAAGCTCAAAAAGCTGTCACTTCATCAAAAGATTGAGGAAATAAGGCAAAAATAAAAGTACATATAAGTAAAACTGAGGTAATACATTTTATAGTGCTCCTTTATAATGTGTATTTAAAGAGCAAAAATACATAAATGCCACATAAAAAACACTTAAATAAAGCTCGTGCTTTATGTTAAAAAATTCTTCAAAGTGCCTATAAAACATCTTTATGTTACAGATGTTTTTAAGCAAAAAGATTTTTAATTAAGTTTTAACACTATGTTGGTTGAAAAAACAAAAGAATGACATTTACCTATTTTTGCTGATTTATTTATGTGAAGATTTTGGTTTAGGTTATACTGTCTTCTGTTTAGGCAGCTTTCAATTAAAAACCCTGTTAGATTCATAGTGAAAAATGTTTGAATATAATAACCCTGTCAGTCTGTATTTCCCTGTATACACGTCACCAAATGAACGATTAGCAGACCAAAAAAAAAAAAATAATAATAAAATAAAATAAAAAAATAAGAAAATCATTTTCATTCTCAATCAGCAACAACAACAACATTAAATATAATTTTGCAACCAACACTAAATAACAAAAAATGATAGAATTTTGAAAAGCTGTATTTAAAAAATCAACAAGATTATTTTAATGAAAACAGAAAGCAGTGCGGTGCCACTGTATCGAAGTGGGTCGGGTTCAGTTTTGGAAGGTCTCTTCTTTTATGTTAGGAGAGAAATATGGTGAAGGAAAGACCTCTCCTTCCAAGGTCAATGGTCAACTCGTGTTTAAGACTTGTTTTGTGCTGGGTCGGATCAGGGGTCAGAGTTTGGTTGTTGTAGTTTTTGGTTAAAATTTATACTAAGTGCAGGGATTCGGTGTAAGTCACTGCTATGATCCCAGAAAACATACAAAGGAAAATAAGACTGTGTTTGTGTGTCTGTGTGGGTGTGGGTGTGTGCGCGTGCGCCGTGGGGGTGGGGATGGTCGCACTGTGGTTTTGGAAGGGGGCAGGGGGTAATGGACAGAACCCTTTGCAGGGTAAATGTGACAAATGGGGTCCGAGTCTGGCATGATTAAAGAAGAAAACGAGGACACCCCACACACACACACACACACACACACAACACACACACAACAAAAAGGAAGGGACGAGAAAAGAGGGTTAGAGAAGACTACAAAAGAAAAGAAAAAACAGAGTGGCGAAAACAAGCATCAGTTTATTCAGTCTCCTTCTTTTTGTTCGTTTATTTTTTTTTTATGAATGGAAATCTCACTCTCCACCACCGACTGTCCTGCGTCATGACGTCATATCGTAGTGTGTAACATCAGCACAGAGAAGACACCCCTCCTTCCCTCCCTCCATCCCTCCATCCATGAGGCATTATTCTGGTCCAAAGTGCAGGTTCCGGTATGTTCCGGGTATCATAAGCGGGGCCGCCGCGCTTTGACGTTCAGTTCCTGGTTGGGGGGAGGGGGGGGGGGGGGCAAATATGCGAACCTAGAACCCCAGAGCCAGACTATAGTGGTCCTGAAGACCGGTTCTGAGAGCTGTTGCTGTTCGTGCCAGAGCGGACTTTGGTGTTGGGCAGCTTGTGGTCCTTCTTCCACTTCATCCTCCGGTTCTGGAACCAGATCTTGATCTGCCGCTCCGACAGACACAGTGTGTGCGCGATCTCCACCCTGCGCCTGCGCGTCAGGTACCGGTTGTAATGGAACTCCTTCTCCAGCTCCAGAACCTGCTGGCGCGTGTAGGCTGTCCGCGAGCGCTTCGGTTCTCCTCCGGAGTAGTTCGAGCTCACTGTTGGGCCAAAAAAAATAAAGACATCAACCAAAAGGAAAACATGATTCTGTATATCTAAAAGGACATACTATTATTAAAGAGGATTGTGTGTTTGTCTGCTCCTGAACACGGTTGACCGTAATAACACATGCGCAAATATGTTTGCGTACATATTCCATCACGATTTCATGTACTGATTTTAATCATTTACTCTGCATCTTTTGGTATTTACAGATTTGGAAGATTCGTGATTATTTTGTCGTTATATACTATAAATTCTCCCGTGCTCATTTGTGCCTTCTTTATTTTTTTCTTTAAAGCACTTTAAAATGCTTTTCTTGGTTCGAAAATACGCAAAATGGATGAAGCCACCAAACGCAACACACAACGTGGCACATGATCTTTAATTTATAAACTTAGGATTTTCTCTATATTTTTAACATGGGATCGAATAAAACTATATAACAATAATAATAACACGTATATGCATGTTTAATGTGGTGTTTGCATTACTAACGGACTTTTTGTCGAAATGTTAAATTTTCCATCAAAGTAAGCAAGAATCATCACTAAAATTTCACAAGAGAGACTGCTAATAGTAAAATATGCTTAGTGGAAGCAGAAAAAGACGTATTGTTTTAGATAATGTCGAGCCAAACGGTTTAATCGGTTGCGCAGCGCGCGCGCTCTTTGTTCGCGTAAAACCGATTCTTAAAAACACACATCCGGATCAGAGGAGACAGCAGCCGCTGTGCATCGAGAGATAAAAGACGCTGTTGGACGACAGAAAAATCATAAACCTTGTTTTATTGCGGGTGAATTAGTGTGCGTTCATCTGTTACTGCGGTTTGCTTTGTTGCAGAGACGCTACGCGGACACGTTGTCAGGTGTCATGTCATCATGTCGCAGCCTGCGGCGGTGTGGAAGCTCGCGCGCAGCGCAGTCTGTCTAAATGTTGTGTTTCCTTCGCCAAAAAAAAAAAAAAAAAAAAAAAAAAAAGATGCGATGACGCACAGAAACTGCCGAAAACGGCACAGATAATGCCTGCACTTATCTCATGCATGCGCAGACCCGAGCGCTGTGTAAACTGGCTGAAGGGTGGATTGGTGTTGGGTTGGGTGGGGGCGGTGGAGGGCGGTGGGGCGGAGGGTGCAGCAGCTACAACAGCCGATTAATGATTTACTAAAAAAAAAAAAAAGAAGAACAAGAACAAGCACAGTGCAACACGCGTGGAAAGGCAGCATTTAAAGACAAAAATGCTGGAGAAGGCGTATGCATACGCACCGGACGCAGAAACGGAGCCGGATAACTGACTCTCCGAGTTGTGCACTTCTTCGTCCCTGTTTTGCGGCCTGCTCCATAAACATGAATATTTGAGCCGCTATAAAACTTTCCCGAGTGAGACAAGAATCTCGACAGAGTAAAGTACACCGTTTATACAGCGCGCGGCCACTTAAAATCAAATTACCAAAGCATAAAAGACAACTTATGGACTCAGGCGGAGGGATCGGCGGAGAGGTGCAGTAAAAATTTATGGACGGTGTAATTATATTGGCCCTGCAAACACACGATCGTAAATCTTGACCCGAGGGCTACTCTTCACCAAACACAGAAGCACGATGAGAGAGAGAGAGAGAGAGAGAGAGAGAGAAGTTGACGTACTTACCGATGTTTACGTGCACTTTCTTCATCCACGGGTAAACCACCGGGTCTTTGCGCGAACTCGCCGGGGAAGACGCGGCGGTTTGGCCGCAGGACGGAGGAGGAGGAGGAGGCGGGCTGGGTGTCACCGACTCACAGCGGTGGCTGCGCTCCGAGACGGGGGCGCTCTGGTTCTGCAGCGCGGCCGGAGGGAGGACGTGACCCCGCGGAGACATCACCACCGAGGAGGGCTGTCCCGCGCGCTGGCACTGCGTGTACGGCGGCTCGGTTCGCTGCTGCTGCTGCTGGTGCTGCTGGTGGTGGTAGTCCGGCTGGAAGGCGGCTGGCTGCTGCCTCTGGGAGCTGTAGTAGTCCGGAGAGTGGCTGGGCAGATAATCGCTGTGGGAGTACTCCTCGCACGGGGGGAACTTCGGGTCCACATAGTTGGAGTTGATCAAATAGGAGCTCATGGCCATTTATTTCACTCTTTTGTGGAACCGCGCGCACTCGCAAAATATAAAACTAAAATTTATATCTCATCCCTTTACTCTTCGCTTATTCCTGTTCCGCTGAACCCTCCTACTTTTCTGTCAAGTGAACAAAGTTAAGAAGACACGTGACAGCAGCCGGCCAATGGCGTGGCTCCGGGACCAATCCCGGATAAGGAAATGGGATTAGGCCCCCGCACGCGCATCATATGGCCTCAGATTGCGCGCATTCACGCTCTTACAATACTTCTCTCTCTCTCCCTCTCTTACTCTTTGTCTGCATCTGTCCATCACACACACACACACACACAATCACAGAACGACAACAATCACAAAGTCCAGGTCCACGGAGAGGACCCGGACCCACTCCCTCCGTGTCGTGCCTTTGGCACGAACTTCACATTGTGGGTGGGGGGGAGAGAAAGAAAGTGAAAATGCTCAAGAGGGTTTAAAGTCCCCCTCTCCCCCTCCCCCGGTACATAACACACACTTTTCCTCTTTTTTTAATTCTCGGACTGAGGCGCTGTAACCTTCCGCCACCCAGCAGCTGCAGCGTGTCAGAGATAAATCTGGCTTGTTTAGGATCGATAGAAAATTCATCAACTAATTCAGCTTTCACGGCCTCCTAAATCACAAGCAGCAGACTTTTGTATTTCAGAATCCAAAACCGATCCTTCCCCCCCCACTTTTAAAATAATTGTGGTTCAACAGGGACCCGTTTTCCATTAAACTCTCGCAGCATAATTCAGCCTCAGACACATTTTAGCACTGCATAAATAAATACGGCGTATTCATCATATATTTTTTTTTCTATTTTAACATCACTGGAATAATAATTCTAAAACATCCACAATGCGACATTCTGCACTGGAATAAACCACAATTTTAGTCATATTTCTTCATGACAAGTGACTTTTGTCTTTGTCTTTCCATCATATAGATTATTTAAACAAAACAGTACTGGCACACCTGGGCAAAAACACAAACAAATTCAGCTGCTTTGTGCACGCGTCAAAACGCACAGAACGCACGGGAACAGAGTCCATTTACCATTCTCCAAAACTCTGTCGTTAAAAGATTTATCTTATGTTAAGTCTTTCAGACACAGACCACATCACCTTTTTAATCGTCCATGAACAAAAAGGATTTATTTGACATTTTCAATATTCAGCTGAATAACAACTATTCCAACTTGCCTCAAGGATCTCACGCGCTCTCCTCAGAAATACACCATCGTTTTGTCTCTTCACGTGACTGGAATGTGGCACCGGAGGTTTTGTGTGTGTGTGTGTGTGTGTGTGTGTCGGGGGTGGGGTGGTCTTCACGTTACAATATCAAATACCAACATCCCATATGCCAAACATGCTGCTTCACTGTTACATAAAAAAAAAACAAAGAACGCACACGTGTTTACACGTGCGTAAAGACGCACATAAACAACAAGCAATATGTGACATTATTGTAAGAATTTTAAAAATCTTATTTTTTCAAAGTTTTCATATAAAAAAGGTGTCAAAGTCAAATGTAAAGACAGCAATAGAATAGAATAGAATAGAATGTGCATTGCGTAGTTTTATCTGCAGGAACAAAAAACAAAGACAGAGGTGGGGGAGAAGATGGAGATGTCTTTTGTTTCAACAAAACTGACCTTCTCCAAATCGAATCCTCCACCTCACTTCATAAATAAAGACAAAAAAAAAAAAAAAACTCGCACAGGCCACGCCATTTCCAGTACAAAACATTGATAGAAATATTGCTCTAAATACGCACAATAACCATATATATATATATATATATATATATATATATATATATATATATATATATATATATATATATATATATATATATATATATATATATATATATATATATATATATATATATAATTTACACATAAAATACAATCTTTATCTGCACATACTACAAGGTGAAAGATAGCAAATAAAGACACCTTTCCAGAATGACACACCTTCCTTCTTTCTTTCCTTTGGTTCATTTGGCCATTTAAAATAAACATGTTATACTTAAAATAAATTTTTAAAAAGCCTGTTTCCATCAGCAGTTTGTTTCCATCGCTGCCGTTGTGTGTAAATCCACTATATACTCCCCTAGAAGCGAATTTGTGATTGTTTTAGTGACTTTCACACAAATCCGGATCTACAGGGTAGATATAGAAGACAGCAGATCTCTGCAGGAACATTTTCAGCTAATTGACAGCAGAACAGCTATTAACTCCATGGTGCTCAAGGCCTATTAAATAGCTACTAGAAATATAAATAAAATATCAAATCAAGCATGTTTTTTAAAAAAAATAAAATGTGCTTGTAGGTTGAAAGAAAAAAAAACATAAACATTAAAGGATACGTAACAGCCTTGTTTAAATTGATATTTTATAAAAATGATTAAATAACTGGGAAATAAATGTGTTTTTCTGCAATTTTGTGTTTTTTTTTGTGACAAAGGTGACAATTTTAGGACTGGAAAATTGTGCATTATTATATGGAATAAAATGAATATATATTTTGGGCTGCCAATAATCATAGAAAATGGCAGTTCAAAATCCAATAACATTTTATTTTAACAACTTGCCTATTTATCTCAAATTTAAGCAATGTTATATGCGTTTGGTTTAGATGACTACAAAACGTGTTTCAAACCAGTGTATCTTTTCAATTAAACATCTTAAAACAGATTATTTCGTCCATTTAAATCAAGTAATTACATTGTTGTTTAGTTCAAAATCATGTAATATCTTAACACATACATTTAAATTTGCTGAGAAGAATTTTAAACCAGGCTATCCAGTTTTTGTTTTTGTTTTTGTTTTTTTGTTTTTTCTAATTAGTCATATATTTTTTTCAGATATATTTTTTAAGTGTTTCAGGTGTGTATTGTACAGTACAGTACACAAGAGCATTTTATTTTGCAGATAAAATATTTAAGATGACATCTCTCTCTCTCTCTCTCTCTCTCTCTCTCTCTCTCTCTCTCTCTTTCTCTCTCGCTCTCTTTCTCTCTCTCTCCTTTGAATCCATGTTGTACTTCAAAATAATTTGTAAGACCTAAGTTTTCTTTCAAACTAAAGCAGAATCAATTTTAAACCTTTTAGCTAAAGTTAAAAAAAAAAAAAAAAAAAAAAGAACAAAAAGAAACCTGGCACATCCAGTCATGGTTCTGGGGCACTGAATGCAATTTAACAAATGAATGAAGCGAAGACAAATGGGCCGGTACCACAAAAACACTGACCTCTCAGAATAATTCTGACTGAAGAATGGAGGGAGCGATGAATAAATGAATGAACAGCCCTTCACTACATCACTTAACTAAAACAGGCCTCTCAAAGTCTGATTAACTGAATTAAAGAGACCTGAAGCAGACCTGCACACTTATCGTCCATCTATCCATCCATCCCTTCATCCATCCATACATACATCCATCCTTTATTCATGTCATCCATTAGTTGATCAATAGGCTTAAAAACAAGAAAATAATAATCAGCTGTTATCCTAAGTAATAAATTATTAAACAATTTATATATGTATATATAATTAAAAAAAAACAATAATTTGGGGATGTTCCAGTTTTTCAGATGTGATCATTTGCGCCTTTTAAAATATCAATTTTAAAGCAGTTTGAACAAGTTATGTGCTTAAGACAAGTCTTAAAATATGTTTTAGAATATTTTGGATCGAGTGGCTTCAAACTGGTCACCAATTTCAATTATTTTAATGCACCAGTAAATTGTTCTAAACTGGGTTTGTAAAGAAGTTAAACCATAAATTGTGCTTAAGTATTTAAAAGCAAACATAGAGTGATTAAAAGTGCCATGACAACATTCTGAAATTGTTCTGAACAAACCATAGCTACTTTCAAACTACATGCAAATACCATTAAAGATAACCCTAAAGTGGTTTAAACTGAATCTTCTTGAACCAAGGTTTAAACTGGTTTAAAACTGGTTTAAATGTTCAACATGCCTTAATGTTAGATCATGTGTTTTAATTGTCTTATGGATACTGCTTTAAAATGCTTTTAACTTATTTTGCTGTCTCCCATTTTACAATGTTCATCCTCTTCAAACGGGTTTATAAATGTTTTCAATATATTTCTCCTACTATCTTAAAACACACTATAGCAAATATAACATTTCTTCCGATTAAAGTGGAGATTATTTTAAACAATTTAAAGCTAAAATGTTTTGTTATGGCATAGTTTTGCATTTTTTAATTCGAAACATCTAAGACATAATTCTTCTAAACAGCACAGATGGTAATTATAAATTAATTAATTAATCAGAAAAATAACTGTTATATTAGTTGTAATGAAAATAACAGCCCAGTCTTATGATTTCTTTTAATGTTGCTGTCATTAAATGACAAAATGTTGTGAGAGTGGATTGGGGTTGGAATGACACACTTCATTTCAAAGCTTTTGTTTTCACTTTAATTTTTATTTTATTTATTTGTTTTTTGGTATTTGTGCCATTTCCACTGGGTATTTTGTTGCTCACACATTGATTTTGTGGTTATTGTCATTGTAGGCAACATTGCAGTTCTCTATTATGTCCAAAATTTTCTCATATGTCATGGAACGACAAAAGTATGGGAACATAATTCTGTTCTGCACACTTTCTCTGTAATCTTTCACATTATCAATTTGTGATCTACTTTATTCTATTCTATTCTATCCTATTCAGGTGTGGGCTTGCTTGTGCCACATTGACCTCGCGCTCTGTTGTGGGTCAACTCAGGCATATCGATCAAGGTGTGTTGAGTCTTGACTGCATCACTTCCCTCCCGTCTGTCTGTCTGTTTGTGAGCAGCAACTTTCAGGTCAACACAGCAGGTGCTTTGTTTGCGGTTGAGGGACAGGTAGAGGTCAGCGTGCAGACGCACACAGACAGCCCTCAAATGAACAAACAGCAGGGAACTGATCTGTGCACGTGTCACAGAGATTTTATAGCCATATATCGGCACCATTCTTCAACCCGTTTCATAAACAATTGTTTAACATGGATGTGGACAACAAATGGTCCACAAAGACAGCACTGAGTGTTCACCTGAACTGGACGCCCACATCAGGACAAAACCACACTGTGAGTCATTTTCCCCAGTCAGCATGTTTGAGGAGCTGTAATCCTGCACAATAATGATAATGAACTCAAGTGGTGGCCAAAGTGCATCTGCTTTAAAAACAGAAGGTTCCCAGCTCAAAACCGCCCCTGTCCATTCTCCATGTAATGTGGAGCTGCATCAGGAAGAGCACCCGGTGTAAAACCTGTGCCAAATTAGCATGCAAATCAACCCCAAGCAAAAAGCAAGAAGGTGAAAAGGTCCAGGATACACATTTAGATCCAGATCACCAAAAAAAAATTGTTTTCTTCTTACAAAAAGTGTAAAAAAAAAAAATGTGGAGGCAAACAGAGAGAGAATAAAAGGGATCTCTGTCTTGGGATCAGCGTCTTGCTCAAAGACACTTTGACACACAGCAGCAATTAGGTGTCAACCCACAGCCCTTTCAGTAAGCCATCCGGTGGATAAGTAAAACATAATGCATTTTAATAAAGACTAATTAAAAACATAAGACATTTATTTATTATGCAAAAGAAACGCAGCCTTGTGATTGGCTGAAAGTGCGCACAAAACAGACTTAATTGGGCGTTTGTATGCACGCGTGGACAGTGACGCAATATATAAAACGACAGGGTCGACAACTGCGTGCACGCACGCGTGCGTGTGAGTGGGGGAAAAAAAGTCGACAGACCTGGATTGTCCCACGTGACTTTTATTGTGGCTCATCTCCGTGTGCAAACACGCGAAACATCCGGAGGTTCAAAGCTTTTGGTGGAAATGAATTAACAGCAAGCAAATAATATAACATCCACAGGAAATAACTAAAGCACTAAAATCACATTCCACTTGCAAACCGATCACACAGCAACCCAATTTCTTCTTTAACGACTCAATCTCCAATCTCACGCCATTTCGCGATGATATCACGAAATGCATAAAATTACAAAAAAAAAGAAAAAAGAAAAAGAAACGAGTTACGAAAACTTGACTCATTTCGTGATGGAAGCACGACAAAAGCGTGAGACATGCCCACATGCCGAGGACTAACAAATAATTTAACAATTTTCTCTGATCAGAACACGATTGAAAGAACTGACAATAAATAAAGCCTCAAATGTGCAAATCAATGAGCAAGTACCTAAAATATCTGTTTACAGACACCCTGATCAGTTAACACTCAGATTAAAAAAAAAAAATGCATTGAAATGAATGAGCTCACATCTTTTATTATAATATTAAATTTTACATTAGAGAGACACAAAAAATCGATTCCATTTTAATAAGTGAATATGATCCACCTGAGAGGCCGTTTTTGGCTCTCAGGGTTTATTTTATCTATTTATGCGTGATGAAAATAGAAATTAATAGAAATAACACTTATTTCCAGGTCTGAATTAATTTACTATCTTCTACTTAGAAAGTGACATTGAATCAAACTCTATGTTAATTTTTTTTTTTATAAATAATTTTGGCGCTCTCGGAACTTCCTAAAGGCAACATATTGCGGGTTAAACGGCTCCATTATGCGCAGATAGCAGGCCTGTCAGCGGCCTGAAATATGACCGCACTGAAAAAAGCTGCACTGACCGACAAGAGAAATGCGTTTTTCCTCTTTTGTGCGAGTTGAAAAATAATTCCAGCTTCATTCCTCCTGCTTATTGTCATGCAAAGTGCCGCACAGGCCTGAGCGGAATCTGCACGTTTGCGGGATTATTAGTTCGAAGGCGATTACGTGCACGAGTCCAAAATGAATTTGATGAGGAGGAACAGCAGCAGCACGTCCGATAAAATCCTGCAGAGCTGTCTGCAAAACGAGCGCAGTGAAAAAGTGCTGCACTTTAACTGTTTAACTGTTCCATAAAAAAGCTTCTTCAGCCTCAGCTGCTGATTTATGAACTCTGGTAGCACTTTTAGTGTCCTGGAAGCTCCAGAAAGACTTCATGCAGTATGTAAGAGGATCAAAAGGCTCGGATCTCTTCAGAATTTAAATCCCTGCTCCAGCTAATCATGATTGATCTGTTGATTAATTTCAATCAGCCTTTTAGTGATAAATATTAAATTGATACGACCTTTTCAAATTGTTAGTAAACCGTATTCAAGTAGTTAGGCTATTGACTGAAAATTATGCAATTTAATATTTAAATGCTTATGTCACTGACTTAGATATTTTATAAAGTAGCATTAAAAATATTTTTAGCAATTAGTGCATATTATGTCATCTAAAATTATTAAATATTTAAATGCATATGTCACTGACTTACATATTTTATAAAATAGCATTAAAATATTTTTTTAACAATTAGTGCATATTGTCATCTAAAATTATTAAATATTTAAATGCATATGTCACTGACTTACATATTTTATAAAATAGCATTAAAATATATGTTTAACAATTAGTGCATATTATGTCATCTAAAATTATTAAATATTTAAATGTATATGTCGCTGACTTACATATTTTATAAAGTAGCATTAAATTATTTTTTAACAATTTGTGCATATTATGTCATCTAAAATTATTAAATCTAGTATAACCAGCAGTTCAAAAAAGCAGTTGCCACCATATCTGTTTTAATGGCCTTTAAATAAAACCTAAAATCTATTTTAAACTAATGCTTTTCTGTCACAGAAATACATTAAAGCATATTATCAGTTATATAAAAGTTTAAATCTTGCGTTAGACATGTTGGTTTAGAAATTGTCAAAGCCAGTGAAAAGACGATGCCTGGTTTGAACGTATTTAAAATACGGTTATAAGATGTTTAAAAGCTTGCAATCGTCTTCTGTGATAAACAGTTTATAACCAGTTCAAAAATTATCTCTACTTCAATCAAATTAAAGGCCCTTTGAGACATGTTGCAGGACAAATATTAAAATATATTTTCAGGCAATTCAAGCATCTTAAAAGGCTTAGTTTTGTCCTCCCTGTGAAATATTTTAAAATCAGTTAAAACCGCTTATCTCAAACCAAGCAAAACAGAGATGAGAGGTGCTGGATGGAGAATCATTACCACTCTAAAAAAAAGTAATGTCATGTCAAAGCTTTACCATATGTCTTTAAAGTGAAGCTTTTTTTTGGGGGGGGGGGGGGGGTTCATTGCTGGTTGGACAAAATAATGTGAAGATATTCACTAATGCTTGGTAAGGAGCATCTAACGCAATTTTTAATCTTATTTTGTTTACATACTGACATAAATAAATTGATGATGAAAATAATCATGAGGCGCAGACCTGCTTCATGTATTATTTTGTGCAAAACCATATTGAGTTCACAGAGGTACACAACAGACAAAGCAGGAAATCATGAATGATAAATAATACATGAATAAATTACTTTAAAAATCAGCTTGTCGGTTTGCTTTCTGCAGAACAACTAATCAGTTAATCAAACGATTGTATCAACACTGCTGTAAGTTTACTTTTACAGCAAAAAAAAAAAAAAACATCAGATAAACATCTGTCCAAACCTTTTTTTAAACACAACTGTCACATCTCTCTGCAGACTGCAGCTTTCCTACTGATACAAGATGATAAAAGATGAGAAGAAAACACATCTGAGCACATTAATCCACAGCGGGATTACAATCAAAGGCACAGCTCGTTAGCAATCAGCAGAGGAAAATAAACCAGATATCCAACATTCCCCAAGCAGCAGTAAACCACATGGAAACTGATAAACCTCAAAAACCGCTGCAAAAATAATCACATCACACAGCATCAACTACATTTCTGCTTAATAAATAAATAAAAAATCAGCAGTCATGTTTTACAAAAGCATCCCTGTGACAGAAGATTTAAAAGAAGAACAGAAATTAATGTTTCATGGGGGGAAAGTTGTCCAGTGTGACCTTTAACCTTTCCCTGGCCACGACCTCGCCTTCACCCTTGGTAGCCAGATGTCAGTATGTGTGGGAAGAAACATTTAGCATGACTGTATAAGTAAAAAAAAAAAAAAAGAAAGAAAAAAGGGACAGATCTGTACCAATGTTTGAATTTTAGCTATTTTTAACCAACAATCAGCAATTATTTAAATTATCATTTGGTGGTTTAGCTCGTCTGCACACATCAGTCATCCTCTGGTTGCAAAAGATTAAATTAAAATGTATTTGGGTTTGGGGATGTTGGATGGATAAACATACTAAAAAATATCTGCAGATTTGTTCCTTTTGGTACAACTTTATTATATATTTTTATTTTTTTTTTATTTTGAATAAAAAAAATCTAATGACATCCTCTCAGCGATGAATCTGAGCTGAAACAGTTGTTGCCTCGCCTTGAGGACAGCAAAGGTCATGTGATCACTCTTTTCTTTCACTCGTATCTCAGACGGTGGAGGATGAATTTCAGTGAGTGTTTGTGTTGAAATGCTTAATGGATCTAAGAAGGATTGTTACATTTCGGGTACTCACAGTCTGCTTTGAAATGTTTCCCTTATCTCTTTTTTTTTAAAGAGCTCACACTTTACGACACCCCTAAGGTATGGCCTACCCCTGGCAGTTGGCAGAGATAATAGTGTTCAGCGGGGCTGAGGTGCTCGCTCTTCTAATTAAACAGTTCGTGGAATAATCAAAGTTATCAAATGGAAAACAAATTCAATTTATTTTTCATCAGTATCATGATATTTTTATTATTATTATTATTATTATTATTATTATTATTATTATTATTATTATTATTATTATTATTACTATTATAAAGTGACATGAGGCAGATTTTTCAAAAGTTTCATCAATTTCTCACAAAGTAATCCACTAATCTTAATAAAACCTGCATAGTAAATTTTACAGTATTAAATCAGCAGCAAGTTCATACACTGAAAAAAATGCTACTTTGGATGAACTTAAAAAAATTGATGTAATTTGTTACAGGTATTTTTTAGTTTCTCACAATGTATATTTATGATTTTGTAAAGTGATTCCAGCAGATTTAAACTGGAAACCACAATTTTCCATTAGACCAATGTAAATAAGTACTTTGAATGAAGTGCACTGTGTTTCACTTTTTTTCAGTGTATGATCCTGTTAAATCAAGTCTGGAGTGTTTTTTGTTTGCACAACTTACTGTGCCAGCCATCAGATTACAATCAACATGTTTAAAAAATAGATAAATCAAAAACGTTCCATGAAAAAATTAAATATTGTGTACCAGTTTTAGGCACCCTGGAATAAAATTATTAGCGTTTTTTTTTTTTTTTTTCTGTCTGTCAACAGGATTATGTTAAAACTACTGTACGGTTTTGACAAAATTTTCACCACAGATAGATATTAGGCCATGGAAGACTCCATTAAATTTTGGCAGTGATCTGGATCCAGATCCAGATCTAGATTCTGGATCAAAATTTCACTTTATATAGGCTTTAAAGGATTATGTACTTCACAGATTCTCACCAAATTTGCACCACAGATAGATATTAAGATAGGGAAGACTCCATTAAATATTGGAGGTGATCTGGATTCGGATCCGGATCCAGATTCTGGTTCAAGATTTCACTTTATATAGCCTTTTAAGGATTACATTTAAACTACTTCACGGATAGATATTAGGGCATGGAAAACTCCACTGAATTTTGGAGGTGATCCAGATCCGGATTGGCAGCCATCAGAAATCTCAATCTCAATTGCTCTTGTTAAAGACGTTACCAGCCTCATCTTTAATTAATAAATAAATAGAATAAATAAAATTTCAAAAAGACTTTTTGTAGGTGTGCTGCTGCTCAGTATAACAACTGGGCTGGATAAACAGAGACAGACGTCAGTGAACAAGCAAAAATACAATTATATATAAACCCTATTTCTCAATAAATGCCCTAAAGACATCCTCAAATAATCCAAATAAAGTCTGTAGTTTTAGTACATTAAAAATAAATGTATTTTTAAAAGTGTAATGTGGTTCACACAAATATCAGAACCTTTTTTTTTTTTCAAATGCATGACGCACAATAAATGTGTAAAACTTTTGCAAAGTACTGTACATCCATACAGGGGTGATGTTAATGAAGATATTTGATTGTAACAAAAAAATTCTACAAACATACCAAAAATTATGTTTATCTTATGCAACACAAAAGTCTAGGGTAACCAGTTGTGGCAGAGGTATGCCCTCTGAGTGCCATTCTGCTTTGTGGATGACAGTTTGGGCTCCAAAACAAAAAGTATTTTTTTACAGTTTCAACTCATAACTACTGTAAATATTAAACAATTTGCCAATAATGTTTTAGGATTGATGTCAGAGGTGGCACAGTCACCATCAAGTCACTCTCAAGTCATGAATCAATAAATCCCAAGTCAATTCTCAAGTCATAATGACCACCAACTGTTTGCAAGCTGACTTGAGAAGTGACTTGAGAATGACTTGACATTGACTTCGTCCCACCTCTGATTAAAATATTGTTTGGACACAAACCTAAGGATGTTCTATTTACAACGTAATGATGTGAAAAGCAAACAGGCATGCACACAAAGCAGAAAGTCTTAACCTTGGATGAGATGATCTGTTAAAAAAAAAAATAATAACTCAGATGATTAATATATATAAAAGCATGTGATAATTACTTTTAAGATTTACAAATAATCAGTTCAGCTCAATTTTCGAAAGATTTCTGACAATGTAATCAAAAATGCAAATTAGATTTTCTAATATAAACAATCATAATTTTTACTTTATTTATTTACTTTTGTTTGAGATTCATTTGGTCCTGAGGTAAATGGTTGATAGAGAGTATGGGGTCTTAAGGAGAGGCAAACCCTAAATTACTGCCAAAATGTGTTTAGTGCCCCCTGGAGTCAAACAGACCTCAGTGGTTAATCAGACTAAGTAATTAACCAGCAGCATGATGACGTCGGAGCAAAGTTCAATCACCAGCAGCGTGACGTCAAACGACAATTAATCTATTCAAGGATTGATAGTAATTTAAAAGAATAATCAGAGTAAAGAAGAGGAAGAGGAGGAGGAAGGTGGTCCGCGGAAGCTCCCGCAACACGTGGCCTGATCTCCCCAAAGCACCTGCCACACACGCGCACACGCACGCGGCGATATGTAAATGTATTTTGGTTTATACTCACTCCTTTGTAGCGCACGGATCCGCGTCCACTATAACCGTTATCCTCCTTTATCCTCTTCCTCCTCCTCTTTTTTCGCTTTCATCTCCAGAGACATTCTGTCTGTCCTTCCGACGCCACAGGTTCCCTTTTCTTGGAGGTTTGCGCCGAAAACGTGACCACAACAATCTGCGCAACTGAAATCCAGAGTTTGTCGTATTAAATATTAAATAATCCACGAAAAGCGGCGGCGGCGGTGGAGGTGGAGTTGGAGGCAGCGGCGGCGCGTCACCGGCACATTGCGCCACGGCGGCGTCGCTCCGGACACTCCCTGCGTAAAAAGTCGGGCCGTTAGCGCGAGCGGCTCGGGGGCAGAGACGGAGCTACTGCGGAGACCCACAGCTCTTTTAGTTAAGTGTCGTGTGTGTGTGCGCGCGTGTGAGTGGACTTTTTAGATTAATCTGACACTTTGGCACAGTCTTTGTTTAACGGCTGAGGCGTGTCACAGCGCGTCCCCGGTACACATTTTAATATCGCTGAGACGCGCTGACCTCCCGTTCACCCCGAGCACACCCACTCTCTTCTCGTCTTCTCTCACTCTCTCTCTCTCTCATCTCTCTTTCGCTCTCTCTCTCTCGCTCTCCGCTCTCTCTCTCGCTCTCTATCCTCTTCTCTACCCTCTTCTCTCTCTCTCTTCTCATAAATTGAGTTAGGGGCCATTACGGTGAAAAAAATGGTGCCGGCTTTCTTCTTTCCCTTTCTTACATCTCTTTCTTTCTTAAATTCTTTTTCTTTCTCTTTCTTTCTTCTTTCTTTTCTTTCTCTCACAGTGATGTTTCTTTTCTTCCAGGAAGGACCATTTCTCCTTTCCTTTGTTTAAAATAAATGACCCGCTGACATGTGAACTCAACACAAAGCCTTTAGATTACGCACGCACCATTGCCGGCTATTATTGCTGGCTCATTTCCGTTGTTTTTTTTGTTTTTTAACGGGGGGGGGGGAGGGCACTTAAACAGGTTTGCGCCAGGTGAGGCTCGGGGGTATCAGGTGGATGCAGGCTGATTCTGTAACCCGACACTGATGGTTAAAACGACGCCATATGGCCATGATGGATTCCTCTTTTGCACATTTAGCCACGTGTCTGTTTTTAAGCAGAAATTATGAACACTGTGGCAGATGCACGATGCTTTTATGAATTTGGTGAACTGAGGGTGACCCCATCTCCGTGTGTGTGTGTGTGTGTGTGTGTGTGGGGGGGGGGGGGGGGGCAGAGTATAGTCCATTTCTGTGCGTTTCCATCAATAAACAGATTACTGATCACCTCGATTACCATTTTCCTCCCTCGTGTCAATCAAAATCCGCCTCCTCCAGCTGGGACAAAAATTATTTATAATTTATGGAGCAAAAACTGTAATAAAGTGTTCTGCCATTTTGACATGTTATGACGTGGCTGTCACCCAGCTGCTGATTTTTTTTATTATTATTAATATTATTATTATTATATGAGAACTAAAACAAACAAACAAACACAAAGTGGATTTTATGTAAGTTAAATCCGTGAATTTAGTAACAATCCACATCTGGATCCATGATTTCTGACTAAAGTCTGTGTCCATTTTTTTCCCCCAGTAAGTAAATAATATGTAGTTCTTAATTAAAAAGGTAAATGTGTGCCATACAGCTGAAGGGACGGTTCGTCCAACTCTTTAACTGGATCAAAACCCAGATATGAATGAGGTTTTATTATTTTTGTTGTTTTATTTTAGTTTAGTTTAAGTTGTTGTAGTGGTTCATTTTCAGGTCAAAACAGTGATCCAGGTTATCTTTAATATTGTCATTGTTATTGTTTTGAGCACATTTTCTGCATAATAATTTTGCATCAACAGCAGAGATTTTTCAGTGCACTTTGGTCTAAATTCAGAGGCTCAGATCACAGTTTGATAACATTATTATTATTATTATTATTATTATTATTAATAATAATAATAATAATAATAATAACAACATTTATTTATGTTCTTTCCTTTTTATTTCAACACAGTTAGCCATGTCTGCTTTATTTTTATTAAACATGCTCATGAAAAGACAAATTGTCCAGATACTGCAATTTATTCAAAATCCAGATAACAAATTCGCACTGGTATGAGATTTAATCACTGAGGCTTGTTTTGTTTTTGTATTATTGTATTTTCAAATCCATCATTTTCTTTTCAGATCAAAGGATTTTTTTTCAGATCAATTTAAAATTTCATAAGGTTTTTATTAAGTGACTATATGTCACGTGCGTGGCTCATTATCAAATATAAAGAGATGATGGATGTTTTTTTCTTCTTTTGAGCTCAGCAGTCTTTATACCTACCTGGGCACAGAATATGAAACCACTTAAATAATTAAACAGCTTTTAATAAGTATTTCACTGTGCTGGTAGTGTTAATGATTTATGCTGTTCAATCAGCTTGCTTTCAGAAAATACACACAGAGGAGGCGAAGAAAGGAAATAAAGAACAGGGCTTGAGTTCGTTTCACTGCAGAAAAACAAACAAGTCAGACATTAATCTTGTGGTGACAAAAATCAGATAAGAAGAGTCATATTTTTTGGCAGTGAGCGAGACAAGAGTTTATTTTTGACAGAAGCATGCTGATAAGGTGGAACAGAGGAAGAACTCCACTTCCACAAACTCTTAAAAATGGACTGAAGATATTTAAGGAGCTATTTACTCAGAAAACAAACAAAAAAACTCCTCTAGAACTGGGAGCACTGAAGTAATACACAACATTCAAATCTATTATCAGTTATGGTTAACAGTCAAATAGAGATCAGAAGATCAGCACTGCAATAAACATCAGTTATTAAAAAAATGATGCAAATTATTGGTTGAAATAAAAGGAAATATATGGAAAAATAAAAGGAAAATAAATGGAATAGTTTTGACCATTTTGAATGTTTGGTCTCCAATGTAAAGTGTTATGTGTCGGACGCAGCTCGGAGAACCGACCAGCGTTTGAAGGACCCAGTATGAAATAAGCAGAGCACGGTACAAAGGCTAACTGAATTTAATACATAACAGTGATGTGATACAAAACAACAAAAGAGTGTGCGGTCTGGCGTGGTGGTGATACGGTGCGCTCCCAGCAGCGCTAACGGTCCGGAGCCAGAAGCCGTTCGGACCCAAGGACCCCGCCGACACCCCCCAGGTGGCCACAACAAACCGAGTCTGTGAAAGAAGGAACCATTATGTGAGTCCATACTCTACACACAGAGAGACCACTCAAAGGTGTACATAAACAGCAAACACTTCCTGGCTTAATTACTAATCAGCTTCCCAACCTGCAGGCATGGAACATCCAGTTCACAAAACTCCACTGCAGTGGAAGCCGATACATGACTAACGTACAGCTCAATATAATAAGGTGTGAGGGACACCACATTTACTGACTGTATAAACGTTAGTCACAAAATCTAACGTACCTCAGGAAGTGTGCTGACGAGCGTGAGACCTCACCCCCTCCTCTTTCACAGACCGTGCATCAAACCCTGGACGTTCTCTGCATCCACTGATGATGAGATGGCTCCCGAGACGACGATCTCACCCGTCTGGTCACAAGGTCGAGTCTCTGGCAAATACACACTGTATACTCCAGTCTTAAATGCCACCATGTTCCAATCCATATAGATGCACCACAGCTGTGAGTCCTGACGAGCCGCAGGTGATCAGGGTGAGGTCCTGATAACCTCAGCAACACAGCCACTCAGTCCCAAATGCAAGCCACCTGGAAGGAAAAACAAAAGACAGAAACAAAAAGGCAGCCAGGCCCCCCAGCCATACAACAGTAAAGATCAAATAATGTTGATGTAACATTAGATTCTATGACATGTGACATATGTTACCCTGTAACATGATAACTAAACATGACACATGGTGCAAACTTTTCTTTTTCAAACCCTATTAACTCAACCAATAATTTGCATAACTTCTTACTAAAACTGAATCAACTTTAACTTTTTACCCCTGAACTGAAACTGACCTTTGTCACCATTTTTGCTGTTTTTACCCCATAACTCCATAGAATTCAGTCATAGATAGTCCAAACTATACCTTTTTGGAATTGTTATGATCAATGATGAACAAATAATGTGGTATATTTTTCAACACGATTGAAGCATTTTTAAAATTCCCCCTTGGAGTAACCCTTCATTGACCCCTACCTGGCTATATCTACCACTCTGGGATGGCGATCATATATTTTTGTGTAGGCCATGGTACACTGAGGCTGGATTGCAAGTGTTGTTTCGTCTCCTTAAGTGGTACAGAATCCTGTTTGACCCATGGACTAATACCATAACAGGATGTATTACATTTTCATGAGGTGGTCACCCATTGCTGGCTCACCCTAACCCTAGCCCCAAATGCCCCCACCCAGTGTTTTCCAAAATTTAATGATACCATCACAAAAAATTTTCATAATACCAACACCAAAATCTACTACATTTCATGACAGTATGACAAACTAATAGATTAAATAATTATTTGTGATCCCATCACAATCTTGGTGTGAGATCGAGTTGTTTTTACCATGCTGAAGGCATAAATCTAACTAATCCACCTCAGCCATACATCAGGTAAGGACACAGACTACACTGAAAAAGAACCAACTTAAAAAAGTGTTACAACTGGTAAAACCTGAATGAATTGCGTTGTTTAAACTTAAGTTTGTAAGTTACAAACTTAAACAACTTTAACTGTGAATTAGGTTGTTTGAATTTAAGTTTGTAACTTACAAACTTCACACATAGTGCGAAGTTTGGACAATGTGTGCACTTAGTGCACATGACACAGGAATTGTGTGCAAACCATGTGAAATCGTCCCTGCCTCTAACACCTCGTACACCTGTTGCTACAACTATTTGCACACACCAGCAGCTGAAAGACAAAGTGTGCGCTGTGTGAACCCATCGCACCCTCTCGTGGCAGGTGTCGGCCAAATTTCAGGTGACACACACGACAGCAGACACTGCTTGCATGGCACTTAGAAAATGTGTGGCCAGTCACACTCTTCACACGACAGCAGACTGCAGGCAACCACTATCGTACTGCTGTGAAATTTGTCTAAGTTTCACACGAGTGTGGCTTTGATGTGTGCTCTGAGAACTGACAGGAGGTGTGGCTATGACAGAAGCAGCTGTGGTTATCTGTCATTCTGGACATCCCAGCTAGACAACACCTACTGTGTTTGGACAGACATGGACTAACACCTGTCCACTGTGAGGCGCGTGTGTCTGATTGCTGTACTTACATGGATATAAATAAAAACATATTTCACCGTGGCAACAAGCTGCAGCGAGCGTGCACATGCACAGAGTGGACAGTGACAGCCTGTCAGGTTAAAACGGACCGTCAGATCAGAACATGCAGCGGGCGATCTGACCGTCACGTCACCCACGTGAGCTCTGTTCCACATGACGCAGTGTCTGTGCTGCGGCGTGCCGTCCACAAGACACGTGTGTTGGGTAGAACAAGCGGGCAGCCGACTGGACGCACTGGACCATTAGTTGTGGACATCAGAGCACACTGCTTCTAATTCATGTCATTTCATGACTGTTTGTCTGTGAACATGCTCTGCAGAGGAACTGAACAGATCATATTTGTATTGCTCACTTCATAAATGTGGTGTTTTTATATGGTGTGTGATTATTATTATTTTTTTGTAATACTTCCATGTCTTTCCTGATATGAGGCAGATTCCCACAGCTTTCAAAGAACAGCTCCATAGTTCAGTGGTAAAGTCTCTGACTGGCAATCAGAGATTTTGGAAGGCGCCAGTTCGCGTCCCATGGTTGGTATGTTTTTTCTTCTTCTTTTTTTAATTCCACATGAGCAGCGCAATGTGGTCCCACAGGTACCAGCTGGTTTTAATTTTTATTTATTCTACATAAGTGGTGCGATGTAGTCCCACAGGTACCAGCTGGTTTTTATTTATTCCACATAAGCGACACGATCATGTGGTGCACCTCGCACTGTTCCTGCTTGACAGGCACCGTTGCGTGCATGAACACTCACACCAGGCTTGTGCACACCTGCCCGCTGGTGCGATGTTTCATGGTGTGCAAATTCAAACTGTTTTGTGCTGTTCGCCGTTTTTGACCAGACGTCAACCAAACTTCACACTATGTGTGAAGGGGCCCTAAGTTCAAACAACTTAATTTATTCAGGTTTTATCAATTGTAACACTTTTTAAAGTTGGTTTAACTATTCTCTTTTTTCATTGTACCGAGTTTGAATCCCAGTCATGCTACTGGTATATGGCCTTTAATGAGTCACTTCATCTGCATTACCTCAGATCACCCAGCTACCCACCTCGGCTGGAGAGATAACCTGTGTTTGACTAGTGTCCCATCCACAGGGAGTTCTAGACTATCATCCACTTTATGCTGTGATATACGGAATAAACATCAGCATCAGTGTGCCTCGGGACTCTATCTTCTTCTTACTATTCTTTGTTTCATGTATGATGTCAAAAACATAGAGCTGTTTATTAGTCAGTATTACTGTGAAATATATGATTTCTGTTATCTGTTTATATATACTTTACTTTATTAATGATATGTTGATTTTTCAACAATTAATCCTTTAGTCTAAATTTCAGAAAAGTGCAATAACCAACAGTTACATTTTAACAAACTGTATACATTATAAGATGATAAATTATATTTTGTCTGGTTTCATAGATCATTTGGCAGGTGTCACTATGTGGGATGGATCTGTGTGAACACAAACCAACCAGTGTGGGGAGAACTTTGTGATGTCATAAAGAAACAATGTTAGAAAAAAGATCAAAGCAAACAGGCATCAGAATGAAAAAGAAAGATTAAAGGAAGACAATCCTCCATGGTAACTGGAGACCTCAGAAACGTGTGACCTCGGTAACAGCTGTACTGATATAATCTCAGAGCCACTACATTCTGGAACCGCTAGTGTTTTCTGCAGCGAACTTTAAGACAGGTTGAAGAGTACATGCCATTCAGTGGTCGAAGTGACGTTTTCTTTTATGATGTCAAAAACCCAATGGAAAAAAAAAACAAACAGGAGATTTTTCATTATTTTTCATAAGTTTTGTGTAGTGGTTCCAAGATCGCTGGTCCTACATTTGTTTTGTTTTTAGGTCTCCAGAAACCAGGCAGATCCAGATCTCCAAGAAAGTTTAATGATCTTCACTGAATGAAGACATTAGTCTTCAAAGTGTTGTCAGATTCACACACACACACACACACACACACACACACACACACACACACACACACACACACACACACACACACACACACACACACACACACACACACACGCACGGAGACAAACCATGCCAGTTGGTAGACATTGAAACACTTTTATTTTACTACTTCGTCTTCGGTTTTATGTTTGTCGTATTTCCACTTTCTGCAGCACAGTTCAAATCAAACAAAGTCAGCATGTGACCTGAAACACACACACGGTCTACGGTGTGAGGAAAATGTGAAGCACAAACACATGCAACATATCTGACTGCCACATCACAAACACCCCCTCCAGTGCCTCCATTTTCTCCTTCTTTCATTCCCTGTCACCTCCTCATGCTACACTGAAAAATAAGGAGCGTTACGGGAGTCATGGAGCTTTACTGGAGCACTGTTACATTTCCATTTATCTCACTTTTAACACTGTGTTTGTGCTGTTCTGCCGTTAGGTCGCACCTCCTTCATGACAAACTGTGGAAGATCATGTAAGATATGATAAGACAAGACAAGTGACAGAAAAAGGTAAGTATAAGGTAAAGCCACTGTCACGCATGAAACCTGTAACATAAGAGCGGCTGTTTATTAAACTGACAACATTTTAACATTCAAACCACTATCATGTACATGAAAATTCCTTCATGATTCTGTGCAAACATAACCAGGCATTGACAGCAAGATCACTGACTAAAATATAAACGCAACACTTTTGGTTTTGCTCCCATTTTGTATGAGATGGACTCAAAGATCTAAAACGTTTTCCACATACACAATATCACCATTTCCCTCAAATATTGTTCACAAACCAGTCTAAATCTGTGATAGTGAGCACTTCTCCTTTGCTGAGATAATCCATCCCACCTCACAGGTGTGCCATACCAAGATGCTGATTAGACACCATGATTAGTGCACAGGTGTGCCTTAGACTGCCCACAATAAAAGGCCACTCTGAAAGGTGCAGTTTTATCACACAGCACAATGCCACAGATGTCGCAAGATTTGAGGGAGCGTGCAATTGGCATGCTGACAGCAGGAATGTCAACCAGAGCTGTTGCTCGTGTATTGAATGTTCATTTCTCTACCATAAGCCGTCTCCAAAGGCGTTTCAGAGAATTTGGCAGTACATCCAACCAGCTTCACAACCGCAGACCATGTGTAACCACACCAGCCCAGGACCTGCACATCCAGTATGTCCACCTCCAAGATCATCTGAGACCAGCCACTCGGACAGCTGCTGGAACAATCGGTTTGCATAACCAAAGAATTTCTGCACAAACTGTCAGAAATCGTCTCAGGGAAGCTCATCTGCATGCTTGTCGTCCTCATCGGGGTCTCGACCTGACTCCAGTTCGCCGTCGTAACCGACTTGAGTGGGCAAATGCTCACATTCGCTGGCGTTTGGCACATTGGAGAGGTGTTCTCTTCACGGATGATGCGAAGGAGATGTGTTGCACTGCATGAGGCAAATGGTGGTCACACCAGATACTGACTGGTATCCCCCCCCAATAAAACAAAACTGCACCTTTCAGAGTGGCCTTTTATTGTGGGCAGTCTAAGGCACACCTGTGCACTAATCATGGTGTCTAATCAGCATCTTGGTATGGCACACCTGTGAGGTGGGATGGATTATCTCACCAAAGGAGAAGTGCTCACTATCACAGATTTAGACTGGTTTGTGAACAATATTTGAGGGAAATGGTGATATTGTGTATGTGGAAAAAGTTTTAGATCTTTGAGTTCATCTCATACAAAATGGGAGCAAAACCAAAAGTGTTGCGTTTATATTTTTGTTGAGTATATTATTAAAGCAGACATCACAGCAGAGGTAAACACACATTTTATGAGTCATGTGTAAGTTAAGCCAGTCTCCCTTTGCAGGTTTTTCAGCCCGCTTGATGTCCACATTCCAATATGAGGTAATCGGGCCCAGTTGTTGACAACAGCAGTGTAAAGTTTGAGTGTCATCATGTCATACATGATTATGTACAAGATGACTGCATCATTGAATGCAGTACCATGTGCTCACAAGGGCAATGTGTGTAGTCTATCTACTAATGCGCTTATTATAACATCACCAGACTTAACATCAGAAAACTGTGTTCTGCTGAAGAGTGTGGCATGCTGTTCATGGGATTATAGATGTATATTATATTTTCAGAGGAGATTTAAAGAAGACAGTGAACAGTGAGCATTTGAACAGCACACACACTACACATTACATTAGATTATGTACTTTTGTGGCTCATGATGTGTAACAACCTTACAATAGTTTTGAACATGTTCAAAATTTTCCAGCTTGGTCAGAATGTTCTGCGAAATCACCATTACATATAATTTCTTGTTAAAAAAGTAAAATACTGAGTTTGATAAAACAATGCACACAGATGGTCTTTGGGTCAGAGAAGAGCTTTAATTTGTTGAAATGCATTACAAGGTTGTTTCTAAGAATTCTAATGTTTTGGGTTTATTCTTTGCAATTTTGCACAGGGGTGGTGGCCAATTGGTTAGCACATTTGATTTCAGTGCGGAAGGTTCCTGGGTCAAACACCATCCTTGCCACATTTCTACATCTCACGTGGAGTTGCGTCAGGAAGGGCATCTGGCATATAATTTGTGCCAATTCAACATGCATATCCACCTTGAATCTGCGATGGTGACCCCGAGTGAAAACAAGGGAGCAGCTGAAGGGACTTACCTACACACTGACCAATGGACTGGTCAGTATTTCCACCTGCTGCCAAGAAATCATCTGCTACTCACTTCACAAATAGCACAATCTGCACTGTATTTTAATTTTCATTTACATTGTAGCCTGGCATCAAAATAACTGAGATGCCCAGTGCACATTCAACTGGACATTAATCATTTCAGGAGGCACAGATGAAATAATAACAAAACCATCTGAAATAGCAACAAAGCCATCTGTAAAAATAAAATAGACACATGGGGTGTGCTGTCTGTTATTGGTCTGCTATGCAACAAATCCACTATAGAGCCTATGTGTAAACCTCTGCTCGGTACACAGCAGTGATGGGCTCCTCAGCATGGTGCCAGGTTGTGCATCTCCTGGAGCCGCTGTGCATCTCATGGAGCCATGCTAATCTCTCCCTGCTTCCACCAACTCATTGCAGCTCAGGATCTTTGCCCCCTTTGGTCAATGAAATCACTCTGCACCAAAACAGAAACAATCTGCATTGTATTTTAATTTTAGTCTTTACATTAACCTAGCTTCAAAGTGAGCAAACTTTACAGCCAAATTCACATTCAAGTAGAAACCATTTATTTCCAGTTGCAGTAACAAAATTATGTAAAACAAGGCCATTTGTAAATTAAAGTAAAATATGTGTATTATCCCCTACTAGCACAAATTACATTAGATTGTTCACTTTTGTAGATCATGATGTGTCACAATGTCATAATAGTTTTGAACATGTTCAACATTTTCCAGCTTGGTCACAATGTTCTATGACACCACTAATAGCACTGAATGAACACTATTGCATGCCTCGATTAGGTGTCTGTTTTCCTCAAAGTACATTTGATGGAAAGGTTACATGCTCACATTCAGGAAAAGGCCAGTATAATTTTTATGAAAAAGATAACTTGACAATTTTTCAAGTAGTATCAAACATAAACATATATGTTCAGTATATTAGCATTAAAAGGTAACAATTTGCAGGGATCTTTAAGAAATTAATTAATTACAGCTCAGCCATTGCTGAGTAAATGCCATGAGCCTTTTATCATAAAACTAACTCAAGTTTATTAAGGCATTTTGTTAAGTAGTTTAATATATTTATTTTTCTTTGTCCTTTAAAAAGTCATTTAAGTTAAACCAACTTAATTAAAATGTCAGTGATATTAAATAGCACAAAAAATGAAGTAAAGATCCACACAGCCGGTTAGCTCCCAAACAAATCTTTAATAACACCGAGGGTGACGTTTCGGGCCTAGCCCTTCATCAGACATAATGATAGTGCCTGGACGCACCTGTATATATACTGACGTTGATTGATAACATGTGACAAAGTGCAAAAAAAAAAAAAAAAAACCCACACATTTATACTCTTTTTACATTCAAAAACATCAGGTAGGGTTCATGCTGTATATGATAGTCAACTCTGATCCTTAGAATATCAATTTCATTGGAGAGCCCCAAATTTGCAGCCAAATGGGCCTGGACTTCTGGCTACAAATTTGTACCATTCTTCACAGTTAAAAAAAAAAAAAAAAAATCAAGTAAACAAATAAATTCATGGACACATTTGAAAACAACTATGCATGTTGTCCAATGGATTTAATTACAGTCAAAAAAATATGAAATCATTAATGATTTGATGAAATCATATACAGCATGAGGGTTCATGTCGTATATGATAGTCAGCTTTGTTCTTTAAAATGTCAGTTTCATTAGATAGCCCCAAATTTGCAGCAACAATGGGCCCAGACTTCCAATTACAGATGTGTGCCACTCTTCACAGTTCTGAAGAATCAAGTAAACAAATAAATTTATATACACATTTGAAAAAAACTATGCATGTTGTCAAGTGGATTTGATTACAATAAAAAAAAAAAAAAAAAAAAAAGCACACACATTTGTACTCTTTTTACAGTCATAAACATCAGGTATATACCATCATAAAATACTGTAAAAAACGACTGGTCAATAGACCAAAAAAAAGAGAAACAGTGCATCCATCTGGTGCAAATACAGTTGACACAAGATGCTCGAATAGAACATTAAATCTGTGTAGAAGCACTGAACAACACAACAGGGGCATGTTGGCAGTAATGATGACAAAGATGCATAGGAGAATCACAAAAAGGGTCTGTTATCAAAATCCTCATTGAGTCCTTTAGGATTGCGAGTGTCCAGAGTGTAGATCCAATAACTTTCTCTTTTGAGCAAATTTTGATTAATATCACCACCACGGTTCATAAGCTTTACTTGTTCTATCCCAATATATCTCAGTGTGCTCACATTATGTTGAGCCTGTATAAAGTGAATGGCTACTTTTCCCAATATAAGCTAAGCCACAAGGGCATTTTAACATGTAAATAACATTAGCAGTGTTACATGTAATAATGCCACGAATTCTAAAGGTTTTGCCAGTCCTACGATGTAGAAATGTTTGAGTTTCATGAGTAAAATTACATTGGGCACAGTAGCCACATCTGTAATTACCATATGGTGTTGCTTGTAAAAAATATGATTGACAACGTGGAGGCAGGTTTGCACACACAAGCATGGAGTTCAAATTAGGTGCCCTCTTAAAAACAATGCGGGGTGGCAATGAAAAGTCTTTAATATCTTTTAGTTTGGGATCAGTTTTTATGATGTGCCAGTGCTTCTTAATAATTTTCTCGAATTCCCTCCCTAGTGGTGAATATTGAACAATACAGTTCAATTTGGAGGGCTCTGTTTTAATGTTTTTTGTTTTGTTTGTTTTTTTTCTGTAAAGACAGTCGTTTTGGGAGATAGTGTCAAATTTTTTCCGGGCTTCTGTAATCCATGCTGGATTATATTGTCTCTGCTCAAAACATTCTTGCAAATCCTCAGCTTGTAAATTATAATCAGAGTTTGAGCTACAGATCCGACATATCCGGTTGAACTGTGAGCAAGGCAAGCTTTTCTTCAAGTGAATGGGATGATAAGATGTGCCATGCAATATCAAGTTGCAGTCAGTCGGCTTTCTGAACAAACTAGTGTGTAGTCTATTATCTTTCTTGTGGATTAAAATGTCCAGAAAGTTCATTTGGTGTTCATACCACTCGATGGTAAATTTCAGATTATAGTCGTTATCATTAATAAACTTGTGAAATTCCCTGAGTGATGATTCAGTATCGCTCCAAACAAAAAATATATCATCGATATACCTCTTCCAATGTGCGATGTGTTGTAAATAAGGGTTCCGGGTTCCAAAGAGAACAACTTCTTCAAAAAAGCCACAAAACAAAGAGGTAAAACTAGGGGCCATCTTGGACCCCATGCTCGTCCCGGAAATCTGCAAATAATAATCAGAATCAAACATAAAAAAATTGGATGCCAACACAATTTCCAACAGATCTACAATGCTTTTAGTGCTCTGTATATATTCTGTCCTTTGGTTTAAAAAGAATTCTACAGCTCTGAGTCCACTCTCAATTGGAACATTTGTATATAAGGACTCAATTCCATAGTGACCAATAAACACCGGTCCGGGACTGTAACAGATTGTAACATTTTTAAAAATTCCAGAGTCTTTGACATAAGAGGGGAGTGATATGACTAGTGGCTGTAAAAAATAATCCACAAAAGCTGAAATATTTTCTGTTAGACAGCCAATAGCTGAAACAATAGGTCTGCCCGGAGGTGTGTCCGTGTACTTTTTGTGAATCTTGGGGAGGATATACAAAACTGGAGTCACTGGGCTGTCCACCTTTATGAATGTATGCTCTGGTATCGTAATTTCATTGTCTTGCAAAAGATCATCAAGTTTTTTATGGATCCTCTGTTTGAACTCTGTAGTTGGATTACAGTCCAATTTTCTATAAAAAGATGCATTGCTTAGTTGTCTTTGTACTTCTTCAATATACTTAATCCGGTCCAATATTACAATCACTCCTCCTTTATCAGCACTCTTTATGTTGATCGTGTTATCCTTTTTGAGGGACTCCAATTCGGTCCTTTGTTCTCTCGTAAGGTTGTCTGCTACTTTGTATTGTCTTTTTGTGGAAAGAAGTTGAGACACGTCATATTCAACTAGTCTGCAATATGTGTCTATGGAGGCATTTCTCTTCTGTGGTGGTAGGAACGTACTTTTACCTCTGAACGGTGTTTTTTGCCCAGTAATAGATGGTTGATTGATGTTATTCCCCTCCTGTTGCTCTTGTGTCTGTCTCAGTTCTCCGGTCTCAGAGCCTTGAGTGACAGAGACGAACTGGTTGACGGAGTTAGTGACGCCATAAAATTCTTTCAAGCGTAAATTACGAAAGAACTTCTGAAAGTCAACTATGGCGTCAAAGTCTTTACAATGCATAGTAGGTACAAATGAGAGGCCTTTACTTAGCGCTGATACACAGGTCTCAGACAACGTTTTACTCGACAGGTTTATGACATTATGTACCTGCGTGATGTCTGTCTCCTGGGATATGGGTCCCTTATGGTGCGTTCTCTTCCCTCTTTGCTTCTTTTTATTTTTTTTTGCACTTTGTCACATGTTATCAATCAACGTCAGTATATATACAGGTGCATCCAGGCACTATCATTATGTCTAATGAAGGGCTAGGCCCGAAACGTCACCCTCTGTGTTATTAAAGATTTATTTGGGAGCTAACCGGCTGTGCGGATCTTTACTTCATTTTTTTGTGCTATTCGTCTGGTTGACCCTGCACGCCAATACAGACTCGGATGTGTGTGTCATTTCATTACAGTGATATTAAATAGCCCAATTATTTAATTTGAGTTACTATGACTTCATTATTGTGCTTCCATTCTACTCAGAAATCTCTATGCATATTCTTACCTTAAGTTTTTGAGGATTATTAACTTATTGCAATAAAGTGAGAATAAATCACAGGTCACAATTCCAGTTTTATGATCAAACTGTTTATTTAACAAAAACAACGCCAACATATGCCCAACTGTTTCTTTTTAAGCTGTGAACAATTTTTATCAACATCTTGTAATTAATAACTTACCAACTAACTAAAAATATGTGCATGTAAAATATATATATATTTTTTTCATACTGAAATGGCTATTCAGTTTAGGTTATACACACTAATCCTATGAAACCTTTTTAGAATGTATGACTTAGTTCCTCATAATTAATCAATATCAAAAAATTCTGACTCACTGTATCAAATTTATGACTTTGCATCCCTTACGTATGGCTAAATATCTCCCAATGACAGTAGAGTATGTACAGCAATGCATAGATTCTAATAAATATGAATTGTTCTGAAATATTTAAAACATTTTAAGACGTTATGTAAATTATTCCATATATTCAAAGAAATTTGAAGAAAAAGTACAATATTACAATGCATTGAAACATTGCTTAACCAATCACTGTTGAACTGATTCCTTCTGCACCCATTTTAAACAGATACAGCTATTTTTTGATGTTGTTGTGTTGTTGTTTATTCTAGTTTACTGTGATAAATAAAATAAAAAAAAAAAAAGAAAAGTTCAACATTAAATCATATCATAATTCTGATCCAAATACAAGTTCATGTTGAATACACCCGGGTGTTGGAGGAACAAATGAAATAAAATGTCACTTTTTGCAGCAGAAAATCAGAATTTTGTTTTAAAATGAAGCAGGTTACATTGGAGCTGAGGAATCCTTTGTTCAGATTTTGTTATCAGGAAGGAGGAGGAGGTCAGGTCTTCTTCTCCTCTCCCTCCTATCATGCCTCTCATCTGTACCCCCTCCTCTTCCTACTCTTCCTCCCTCACTCTTTTTGCCTTTGACATCCACAGAGCTGAGGATACAACTCATGCACGGCGGTGAACTTTTGACCCTTCAACTCCATGAACCTTAAGCTGTGTGCACGGTGAGCGGCTGCTCTTTGGATAATAGCACCGGATTCCTCTTCGTCTTCCTCCTTTGCCTCCTCTTTGCCTCAGGCAGGAGAACAGGCAGCATGATGGAGGCAAACAAAAGAGAAAGCCTTATTTTACTGCACAGATTTATTTCCACTCTTTTTTCCTTTTTTTTTGACTTCCAATGAATTTCTTATTTTTAACTACAGAATTTCTCAAAAAAATCAATATGATTAGTTATTGTATTGACTGTTTTAGATCCAAATTTTGTTCAGTATTTTGAAACCATTAAAAGAAAGAAATCCATTGTGTTCTCGTGGTGATTTGAATCCACATGTGCATATGTAATTTCTTCTGGTATTAATTTAATTTCTAAATACAGCAATAAATTGGTTTGATTGTCCTTAAATGCAATATCATGTGTCATGTGTGCACTTTAGAAAGGTCTGGTGCATTTTTAAATTTGTTTATTGCTAAACTGTCTGTTTATTTGAATTTTATTATTTTTATGATTAAATTATTATACTATGAAAACGGTTAAGGAAACAAAAACTAACTTTAACTTGTTTCATTTTCTGAAATCTCAAGATTTGTTTTTGATTAAATTTGAACATTTATCTTTTGAACAACAAAATCCAAAAAATAAATAAATAAATAAATAAATGAATAAATAAAATAAAATAAAAAAGATTATATGTCAGTACTAGCAGGCATTATATTCAATTATTATTTTTTTCTGATATTTTGCAGGATTAATGTTAAAATCAGTCACCAAATTGACTGATTCTGGAAATAATCAGTAGTTACAGGTTTATTAGTCGTATATAAAAATATTTTTTTTACTTTTATTAATCGTTGTTTTTGTGAAATAATTATGTGGGATATAATGAGCTGGAGCAGACTGTGGCAACTGTTTATTTTAGGAGAAAAACAGACGGAGGTTATGAGCAGGTCATGGCGCGTGCTGAAGGGCTCGTGGGGGTCTGTGTGTCCTCGCGCTGGTCTGAAGCGGGCTCTGGTGGCGGCGCGAGAGAGCTGCATTTTTTAAAGCCACAAATAAATAATCCTCCCACACCAAATGGCGCTTTCATGATAAAAGAAAAAAAGAAAAAAAAAAAAACAGAAAACCCACCAAACGCCATTCATACACAAATAGCTAGATAGCTAGATAGCTAGATAGCTAGATAGCTAGATAGCTAGATAGCTAGATAGATAGATAGATAGATAGATAACATTTTATCAGTCATAATAATTTAATAGCAGACATATTTGTAGAACAATAATGAATAGTGAAAATAAAAAGAAGAATGATGAATAATGACTACTTGAAAATAAACAGTTCTAAAAGCAAACATAAAGCTATAATGGCACTGTTTAATTTCATGTTTAATGTCAATAAACCAGTTGGATTCGAATGTATTCAGTTTATTTATTTATTTTTTTGTTCAGAGATATGTTTGACTAACAGAATTCATAAAGGTAAATGGATTACTTTTAGAGGTATCTTATTTCAGAAAAGTTTTGTTGCCATATGAGTGAACAAGTTCACAACATTAGGAAATTGCTGCGATACTCGGTGCTAACAAAAAAGACAAAATTCTGTGCAAAAAAAAAAAAAAAAATAGAGCAGTAAAATAAATAATATATAATAAAAACTTTACACTATAACAATGTTACAAAATGTACAGAATGTATATGAGCCAAGATAAAAATATAAGATATATATACATACATCTTATACGCACACATACATACATACACACACACCAGTGTTAATTTTGACAAGAAATTTTAATTTAGTTTTAGTCTTAGTCTTTTGACTAAATTTCTTTTAAATTTTAGTCTAGTTTGAGTCATTCAATTTGGATTAATTTTAGTCTAATTTTAGTCGACTAAAATTGCTTCCTATTTTAGTCGACTAAAATAGGAAGCAATTTTTGTTGACTAAATCAATCACCACTGTGGGGTAATAAAAAAGAAAAAAGTTAAGACTTGTGCTTTCATTTTAACATTCCAGTTAAAAAATGTATTTTCTTCAAAGCAAGTTAGATGACGTGACATAATAATATGCTGGGTCAGTGTGTAAATAATGATAGCGTGTTCATGCATTATCAATGTAAAAATATATACAGTTAATCAGTGTTTTTCACTTGTATTTTACACAAATTAACATGTTCACATGTTAGCATAACCCAACGTGACCACGGTGATGCGGATATTTACCAGCCCACCAGACAGTACATTTCAGTTCATCACATTTATTACTAATATGTGAGCACACTGTAGTCAATATACAATAATATATATATATATAATGCCTTAGCGAATTTACCTTTGAGAATATCTCGAGGTGGTTGTTCTGTAGATGTCTCTTTAGATTTGTCGGGTTCTTGCCGCGGATTACTGCGTCGCATGCTTTACACTTTGTCTTGTTCTCTTTGTCGTCGAATATCAAATGGGCCCATAAATCTTCCCTTCTTTTTCTGCCAGCCGTGGACATTTTGTCGCTTTTTCTTTTGTGTCTCGTTGTTTTCTCATAGTCTCTTGACTCTCTTCAACTACCTCCGTTGTCTTCCCATGTGCGGTCGAAACAGTGGCTTACTTCCTGTTACTGGTTAATAAGCTAAGCTCTGATTGGTTCTCCTCTCGTCTGCTCCCATATCTTCTATCTGTTGAGTGGTTGTTTTGCCGTTTCTCCCATCTTACCATGATCTTAACTGTCTACTGATTGGATTTCTGTCTCGTCTTTTTTTCGTTGACGTGAATATAAATTAATTTAGTTATAGTTATCGTCTCAAAAAAAGAGTTTTATTTTCGTTTTCGTTCAGTTTTCGTCCGCAAAAATATATTTATGATGAAAAAAAACGAAAATATTTTGTCAACGAAATTAACACTGACACACACACACACACACACACACACACACACACACACACACACACACACACACACACATATATATATATATATATATATATATAATTATTATTATGATTATTATTTAACCACATAAATTATTTGAAAATGAATTCTCATTGTCATTGACAACCTGGCCACGGTCATCATAATTCATAAACTGATCAAATGGGTTAAATAACTGTCCTACTAAGTAAAAAAACTAAACAAACGACCAAAAAAAAAAAAAAAAAAACACATTCGATCCTAATTAACACCAAAATGTTTATATTTCTTTGTTTGTAAGCTATATTCGAATAACAATCAGGAGATTTTGGAAGAAAAACTGTAGTAATCTTTCAAACAAAGAAACAAACACAGATGGGAAAAAAAAGACTGAGAGGGCTTACAGGGGGATCAGAGAGGCAAATTTTTCACCAGAGGATCCTCAGTTCAAATTGACTCATTAAGGTGCCCTTGAGCAAGGTACTCAAACATCCTGACATCAATGTGAATGTAAAGCCTTATTGTAAAGCGCTGAAACCATGTGATGAAACCACAGTCGATTTATAATATAATGCCCCTGGCAGAAGTAATTACTGTTGTGAAGTTGATTATTGGATTTTACTGCCACTCTGATCTGTAAATTTAAATCAAATTAACCATGGATCAATTTACTTCATAATTTATCAACTGTTTGATAATTCCACATCTAACTACACCAGTGACAGGGATTTCTGTTCTGTTGGAAACAAATCTCACCTAATATAGACAGTGAGTCTGGAAAGTATTCACAGTGCTTCACTTTTTCCACATTTTGATATGTTACAGCCTTATTCCAAAATGGATGAAATTCTTTTTTCCCCTAAAAATTCCTACACACAGTACCCCATAATGACAATGTGAAAAAAGTTTTTTTTTTTTTTTTAGAATGTTGCAAATTCATTAAAAAAAACTAAGAAATTTCATGTACGTAAGTATTCACAGCTTTTGTTCAATATTTTGTTGATGCACCTTTGGCAGCAATTGCCGTAGCCTTTGCCATGAAGCTCAGATTTGAACTCAGGTGCATCCTGTTTTCATTGATCATCCTTGACATGTTTCTATAGCTTAATTGGAGTCCAAATTTGGTAAATTCAGTTGACTGGACATGATTTGGAAAGACACATGCCTGTCTACATATAAGGTTCCACAGTTGACAGTGCATGTCAGAGCACAAACCAAGCATGAAGTCAAAGGAATTGTCTGTAGACCTCTGAGACAGGATTGTCTCGAGGCACAAATCTGGAGAAGGGTACAGAAACATTTCTGCTGTTTTGAAGGTTCCAATGAGCACAGTGGCCTCCATCATCCATAAATGGAAGAAGTTTAAATCCATCAGAACTCTTCCTAGAGCTGCCTGCCTGTCTAAACCGAGTGATTATGGATTAGGGTCTTAGTCAGGGAGGTGATCAAAAACTCGATGGTCACTGTGTCAGAGCTCTAGCTTTCCTCTGTGGAGAGACAAGAGCCTTTCAGAAGGACAACCATCTCTGCAGCAGTACACCAATCAGGCCTGTATAGAGTGGCCAGATGGAAGCCATTCCTTAGTAAAAGGAAACCAGGGACCATCCCTACAGTGAAGCATGGTGGTGGCAGCATCATGCTGTGGAGATGTTTTTCAGCGGCAGAAACTGAGAGACTAGTCAGGATTGAGGGAAAGATGAATGCAGCAATGTACAGAGACATCCTGGATGACCTCAGTCTGGGGTGACAGTTCATCTTTCAGCAGGACAATGACCCTAAGCACACAGCCAAAATATAAAAGGAGTGGCTTCAGGACAACTCTGTGAATGTCCCTGAGTGGCCCAGTCAGAGCCCAGACCTGAATCCGATTGAACATCTCTGGAGAAATCGAAAAATGGCTGTGCACCAACGCTTCCCATCCAACCTGATGGCGCTTGAGAGGTGCTGCAAAGAGAAATAGACAAAACTGTCCAAAGAGAGGTGCAACAAGCTTGTGGCATCATATTTAAGAAGACCTGAGGCTGTAATTGCTGTCAAAGGGGCATCAATAACGTATTGAGCAAAGGCTGTGAATACATGTGATATCTTAGGACTTTATTTTTAATAACTTTGCAAAAACTTAAAATAAAAACTTTGTTCATGTTGTCATTATGGGGTGTTGTGAGTAGAATTTTGAGGGGAAAAAGATTAATTTAATCCATTTTGGAATAAGGCTGTAACATAACAAAATGTGGAAAAAGTGAAGCGCTGTGAATACTTTTCAGATGGACTGTAACACCATTGGAACACAGTAGCCTGTGAACGGGGCCAATATGATGGAATAAATTCCACTCAAACAGAAGTCCAGAGTCCTACAAAATATTATCCAAAATTTTTGACATTTTTGTTTCACTTGAGAGTCTAAATAATTCTTCAGTTTCTTTTTTTTTTTTTGTTAAACTTTATGCTTTATCAAAATGCTTAATTAACTCAGTGATTTGATTTAATTATATTATTTCTTTTTCTACCTTTTTTTATACCTTATTATTTACTGTTTTGTCTTTAATTTTTCTGTGTTGCTAGTGGCTTCAGTCCCATTTGTTTCTCTGGCTGTTAGCAGGATATGGTAAAAAATAACACATTTAAATAAAATTTTTCAAAGAAGTATATCTGAGATCAGTGAAGATTTTATTACATTTTTAATCAGATGCAGATCCAGAAACATTTTGAATTATTATTTCTAGAATGTCTAGTACTCATTCATTCACTCACTCATCTTCAACTTCTTACTCCAATTAAGGGTCACTGCAGGCTGGAGCCTATCCCAGCAGTCATAGGGAGGGAGTGAGGCGGAGTACAACCTGAACAGGACACCAGTATGTCGCAGGGCCACATACAGACAAACATTCACACACACACACACACACACCTATGGACAATTTAACGTTTCCAGTTCACCTTACCTGTTTGTCTTTGGATGTGGGAGAAAGCTGGAGAACCCGGATGGGGAGAACATGCAAACTCCACATAGAAAGGCCACAGGTGGGATTCAATCCCATGACCTTCTTGCTGTGTGGCAACAGTGCAGACCACTAAGCCACCATGCTGCCCACATATATTACTAATTTCAGTGTAATTTGTACTTTGGTAAAGCAGCACCCCCAGCTGGGCAGATAAACACAGCGCTTGTGTCGTTCCCTCTAGTTTTCATTTGGTTTTAGTTATTGAACTGTGGCACATTTTTTACTAAATAAATCAAAGACATTTGTGTCAATTTTCAATTTGTTTTCATTTATATAGTGCGTCACACAAGTAAGGTCTAACCTTACCAACACCCAGAGCAAGCACACAGGCGACAGTGGTACGGAAAAACTCCCTCTGATGATTTGAGGAAGAAACCTCAAGCAGACCAGACTCAGAGGGGTGACCCTCTGCTTGGGCCATGCTACCGACACAATTTACAAAACAATTCACAAAACAAATATAAAGGAAATTTTGTAGGTGCACAGGACAGGAGGGTTGCAGAAAGAGACACCACACCCATCTTAGGATGGAGAGAGAAAAAACAGAATCAGGCATCAGAAAGACAACAACTACAGTATAAGTTTAAGAACAGAAGAAATACTAAGGCGATTGCAGGCCACTAACCCTAAGCTTCACTAAAAGACCCAGAATTTAGATAAAGCTGAGGCTGCGGCACGCTCCGTTTCCTAATAAAATGAATGTAAAAGAGTAAAAAGCGCAGTAACATACTATGCCAGTATGCTAGCCATACGAAAGGGAAAATAAGCACGTCTTAAGTCTGGACTTGCCCATGACATAAAGAATTATTTCAGCTGAGGAAATGCGCACACTCATAATTTTTCTCTTGTCCTTTTGAAAAGACAAACAGATTTTTACTTAAAATTAATGCACTTTCACTGGAGACAACAACAATTAAAAACAGATGAGTTGCTGATCTTACAATGACCAGCATGCATTAATCCCAGTGACATCCAGGACCACACAAAGATGACTTTAACTGGCTGCAGTCAAGTACTTCTAGACCTGTGTTTACAACCAGGGAACTACTAACTAACCACCAACTACAACCCATGCCAGCTAGAATAATAAATGATGTGAGAAGGTGAGCTAACTGGCATGTTGACAGTTACAGCATTCATCCATTCACCATCCCAACCACTCATCATCCGATTCCAACCTATTCTCGAGGTCGGCGTCACATCACTTCGGCAAATTGGCCAATTCGAAGGCAAGAATTCGTCCTTCCGCGACTGACCGCTCAATGAAAACATGCTCGGGCTGTATGCTGCTCTATTGGAATCAGTCATTTGTTTTTGTCTCTAACCTGCATCTATGAGCCAGCTGACAGCTCTCATTGCCTGGAACGATGAGATTTATACACCAACCTGACCTGAAATGAACCATTGTACATTAAAGTAACTTTATTGACGAGTCTGACCTCTTTGAAAAGTGACCAAATTACATGCATTTGTATTGAGCTCAGCGATGTTTTCACCAACAAAACCCGTCCCTCGAGGTTAAATGTGTGGATGACCGACCTCGAGAATAGGAGAGAACATTATATAGATTGTTCATTTATTTTATTTTAAATTTTATTTTGCCTTGTTTGTTCTTCTTCTTCTTCTTCTTGGTTGTTAAACTAGTTGTGGTGCATTGCTGCCACCAACAGGACCAAGCTGTGAAATGCATCCCAAGTTTGGAGACGCACCATACCTTGAAGTTTGGAGGTGCAAATTCAAATTATAAACCTGGCAAAATTTGATGATTTTTAGTGAACCAAACATAACATGCCAGCACATTAAGCAGATTGTGTATTTTATAAAAATAAGTTGTAATTCAAAGTGCTTTAACATACTCTATAGAGAACATTAGACAAATACATGTAAAACAAATGTGTCCTACTCATAGTATGGTCAGACTTCCTGATCCTGGTCAGGACTGTAGCAACAGCATTCTGAACCAATTGAAGATCTCTAATATTTGTGTTAGATTAGATTAGATTAGATTACATTACATTAGATTAGATTAGATTAGATTAGATTAGATTAGATAGAACTCTACTGATGCTTGGGAAAACTCTCAGGGAAATTGAGGTTCCAGCAGCATTGTTTAGCAGCACACAGGGTAAGAAGCACACAGGGTATCAAACGTGAAAGCAAAAAATAAAATACAAACAGTGTAGCAACCAGGAACTAACAGTGTGTAGCAAACCAGGAAACATGGTTTGCTGGTTTTAAACATGACATTAATTGGTTCTAGATTAAACAAAAGCATAAACCAATGTCTCTGCAGCAGCCATGGACAGCATAAAACAAATCTTTGCTATATTACACAAATGAAAGAAAGCACTCCTTGTAGGTCAAAAGACAGTACTGGATTACAGATGGCACCAACATTTTTACTTTAACTGTATGATTAATATTACATATATCCAATGATTAACTTAAGTGATCATACAGAAGTCTGTGTCTTATAGGACATATCACCATCATCTCAGTCTTTTCAGAACTCAGAAGTAGGAAATTCCAGAATATCCACCTATTTAATGAAACCAAACACTCTGCCATGATCTTTATATGAGAGAAATTACCTTTTTTGAGCATGTACAATTCAATGTCATCAGTACAACAATGGAAATCCACTCCTTAACTTCACATATTAGTCCAAGAGGGGCAATATAGAGTGCAAACAACAAAGGGCCCCAAATATAACCCTGAGGTAGCCCATATTTCACCACAGAGAATATGGAATTTGTATTCTTGTACAAAACACATTGTAAATGATCAGACAAGTGTGTAAAAAAGCTTATACTAGTCTGAAAATGCAAAAAATGGTTATCAAGTCTGTCTACCAATACAGAATGATCAATAGTATTCAAAGATACACTTAAGTCCAGCAGCAACAGGATTAAAGTGATATCTGATTACATAGCCTTTAGAAGATCATACACTACCTTTGCTAGCATATACCAGGATCTAGGCTAGTTTTCTTAGAATGGGATCCATCATGGCTTTTTAAAAAAGCATGTTGTGACAATGACATTCGTAAGTGACAAATTAAAAATATTCAGCACAGTGGGGCCTAATAGTGGCCAAAAATTCTTAAATAATCCATTTGGCAGTGGACTGAAAAGACAGGTAGTACTTCTGCCATCAATAACCATTTTCGTCAAATCACCAGGAGAAACAGTATCAAAACCACTAAGTGTTGGTTTTCTATCCACATTCACACAAACTTCAGTCACAGGCTCATCTGTCCTTACCTAGCTTTGCTGATTTGATTTTATTGTAGTCCAAATATCCAAAATGTTATTATTTAATTAAAAATCCATGAAATCTTGAGCTGTGTATATTAAACATTGGGACCTGTTACCAGTGAATGAGTTTGGCCGCCTTACCAATTAGGACTTTTGAGTTATGTTTGTTTTTGCTAATTGCATCAGAATATTGAGGTGTTTGGGGGTGCATAAGACAATAAGCAATCACACCATTCAAGGTCAAAAATAAATAAATAAATAAATAAAAATCAGGGTTTGATTTACACCATTTATCCTCTAGAGTCCTACATTTGCACTTAAGGTATCACAACTGTGCTATAAACCGTGGCCACTGTAATCCAGGCTAGCGTGCAGTTTAAAGCAGCAATTTGGGGAGAGCTGCATTCAAGCCAACAGCAACACTATCCACCAAGCAATCCTGGATGGAGACTGACTCCAAAATATGAGGCAATCCCAAACTAATCTTTCCCATCATAGTAGAATGAACATGGTGCGTTAATGGTATAAAGCCATCTGTGTTCATCGAGAAAGCTAAAGATGCTTCAAACCCTATGAATGAATGATGAGACACAATGAATACAGACAAAATACATACAAGTCTGTGTGAATGTTTATATCTTTCAATGATATTGCAGTGCTATGTGTTAGAAAATTGCACCCATGGTATGTTATAATGAAAGACAAATAAGTATAAGGTTTGACTCTACACCTGGCTTTGTATATGATGCCGTATTCAAATGTAACTCCAACTGTTCCCTGGAGGAATTTTGGTGCATAAAGGGAAAGGGCACAAGACTAATAAGATAACAACCTAGACTCCCACCCATGTAGACACATTTTGAGTCAAATGGTTGATTCTGACCAAACAGCAATCTGTGATGAGTTGGGTACCTCTGTTGCAACACTGTGTGACACATAGGGAACAATAACAATCCATACCCATAACCATAACCAAAACATAGATAGATGTTCCCTGGCGATGTGGAAGGAAAGTAGATAGTTCCATGCACTGTCAGAGAGAAATGAGATAGCTGTCAGAAAAACTTCATCTCCCTATCTGTCACTAAATGATGCAACGGGGTCCATATCTCATCACATCTTGATGTAAATGGGCACTGACCAAGCACAAAAATGTGACAAGTTGGGAGTGAGAATGTGCAGAAGATGAATGCTTGTGATCTTGGATTCTTCAGATGGCATTGCATCAAGAACTGTCATTCATCAATAGCTGATATAATTACATGAGGAAGGGATTACTTTGGGAAACTTTTGCAAAGCACTATACTACAGAGTTACATTCAAAAATGCCACTTAAAACTTTACTGTGCAAAAAATAACCCTCATATTAACCTTGTCCAGAAGTGGCATTGCCTTCTCTGGGCTCGGAGGCATCTTGGTGGGACTATCACTCAGTGGAAATGTGTACTGTAGTCAGACAAATCACTATTCTAGATCTTTTTTAGAAGAAATGGACACAGTGTGCTCCAGAACAAAGACACAACAGACCATCCAGACTGTTACCAGCAACAAGTCCAACAGCCAGGGTCTGTTATAATACAGGGTTGTGTCAATGCCCTTGGTAAAAGTAGTTTATACTTCTTGATGGCAGCATTAATACAGAAAAGTACATTGAGATTTCAGAGCAACATACACTTAACAAAAATATAAAACACTTTTGTTTTTGGTCCCACTTTTCATGAGGTGAACTCAAAGTTCTAAACCACGTTCGATATCCACAAAAGACCTATTTATCTCAAATATTATTCAGAAATCTGTCTAAATCTGTATGAGTGAGCACTTCTCCTTTGCAGAGATAATCCATCCCACCTCACAGGTGTGGCATATCAAGATGCTGATTAGACAGCATGATTATTGCACAGGTGTGCCTTAGGTTGGCCACAATAAAAGGCCATTCTGAAATGTGCAATTTTGCTTTATTGGAGGGGGTCTGTGGAGGGGGGGGGGTGTCAGAAAACCAATCAGTATCTGGTGTGACCACCATTTGACTCACGCAGTGCAACACATCTCCTTAGCATAGAGTTTATCAGCAGTCAGACGGCATCAAATTTGAGCATTTGCCCACTCAAGTCAGTTACGGCAACAAACTTCAGCCAGGTCGAGACCCTGATGAGGACGACGAGCAGTGGCGGTGTCAGGAAATTTGTGTTGGGGAGGCTGAGGGGGGGCTGGGGTAAAAGTTGAAGGGGCTCCACAAAATGTCATTGAAATGAACAATATATAGTAAATTGCTTTACAAATACCAAGGTATATGTTTTAGTCACCTGTGCTCCTCTAAAATGTGGTATCAATGCACACACACATCACTTAGAATGATTGCAAGTTCAGTAAACTTGCACATAGGTATACAAACTGAATTCATTGAAATGGTGCTCAAGACAATGCATGGAATCAAACTTACACAGATCGTCTATATCAAAGATTTATTGCCAATTTAAAACTGACGTCATAACCATTCAATAAAAGTAAGTAAAAGATATAGCCTGAGAAACTTAGTTGTAAACAATATACAAAAAAGTGATTCTTTATGAAGTTTCTATACAATCTAGCCCAAGCGCAAAACTGCAGTTGAGATCCACAAATATGTCAGTTGCTATTGACATTATTGGCAGAATTATTGGGGTGGGGGGGTGCTTGGCTCATTATTGGGAGGGCTTAAGCCCCCCCCCAAGCTCCCCTTGGCGCCACCACTGACAACGAGCATGCAGATGAGTTTCCCTGAGATGGTTTCTGACAGTTTGTGTAGAACATTTTTGGTTCTGCAAACCGGTTGTTGCAGCAGCTGTCCAGGTGACTGGTCTCAGACGATCTTAAGGCCCGGTCCCACTGGGGAGAGGATTAATTGCGCATGAATTGTGTATACAAATTACGGGCACAATTACGTCCGCAACAAAAATGGACAAAAATGACAAATGTCCCAGTATGAATTATGGATATATTAATAATACACTCAACAAAAATATAAATGCAACACTTTTGCTTTTGCTCCCATTTTGTATGAGATGAACTCAAAGATCTAAAACTTTTTCCACATACACAATATCACCATTTCCTGAACAATCACGGTTGTATAATGCATGTAGTGAGGAAACGTATCCAACGCATTACGATTATCATGGCAGTATTATGGGTGTTGCGCGTGCACGGCATCTGCATTGCGGTCATAAAAGAAGTGCACTCGGGCTGTTGGCATCACTATTCACACCAACAATACAGCCTCTGGAGCATTTGCTGGACTTGGGCAAGTTGATTGGAGTAACAAGCAGTGAACAGGGCAAGTGGTGACGTCAGCGGATCGCATCAGAGCGCAGCTCCTCTGAACGATTGTAACAAGAAGTTAAATCTGTTATAAACAGGAATAAATACTGTAACAGCTGCAGACAAGAAGGAAAAAACATGCAACTGTTTTATCAAGCCTTGACAAAGTCAAATAATTACCCTTTTAGACGGCTCAAAATGCTTTCTGCAGCGTGTTAAATGTTCGTGCATGGGGCTGCAGCTTCCTCTGTAATTCAGGAGGTGATTAGAGTTGTTTTCAACAGCCAATTTGCAGAATAAAATGATTAATCTGCTACGAAATAATTATTTTATATACGCAGCGTCCAGCGCAGAGTGCGTGGCAGCCAGTAGAACAAAGAACGGCGTCCAGCTGTGAACACAGTGCATCTGATTTGCATCTGCCATAAATCAGATGCAAAGCAGATGTAATAAAAATGCTTTATTCATGGCCAATGTGTATGAAGTCGCTACAACTTATTTTAGTTTGTGATGTGGACATGATGGACACGCAAAATATCCATTTTACACACTATCCCAGTCTGCTGCCAAGACGCAAATCCCTGTCAGTTGCAGATATCAGCAGATGACGGCGAATATACAGCGCATAGATTGAGTATGTATGGAGTATGTATTGAGTATGTATGGAGTATGTATGGAGTATGTAAGGCGGATGTCAGCAAGCCAAAATTTCGTGCAGCTCAAAAATCCTGGTAACGGAAAAATGTGCCTCTGCGGATAAATGCGGACGTGTGCGGGTGTTGGCCGACTCATACAAGCATGTTTCACGGATATAATATTATTAATGTTAAGCGAATATGAGACAATTTTGTGCGCAATCCATACGCAAATCCTCCTAAATGCCAGTGGGCCCGGGCCCTTAGAGGTGAACATGCTAGATGTGGAGGTCCTGGGCTGGTGTGGTTACACGTGGTCTGTGGTAGTGAGGCTGGATGGATGTCCTGCCAAATTCTCTGAAACGCCTTTAGAGATGGCTTATGGTAGAGAAATGAACATTCAATTCAAAGTAACACCTCTGGTGGACATTCCAGTCAGCATGTCAATTGCACATGCCCTCAAAACTTGTGACATCTTTGGCATTGTGCTGTGTAATGAAACTGAACATTTTAGAGTGGCCTTTTATTGTGGCCAGCCTAAGGCACACATGTGCAATAATCATGCTGTCTAATCAGCATCTTGATATGTCACACCTGTCAGGTGGGATGGATTATCTCGGCAAAAGAGAAGTGTTCAGGGCCTTCAAATTCACAGGGAGCAGTCTTGGGACACAGACCTTGGACAAGTTCAAAGATGGCTAACCTTGACCTATTGTAAGAGGTCAAAAAGTCACATTCTGTTTCCTATTTTTATGGTCATACAGCTGAGGGTATTTTAGCATTACATTACTTTTTTAAAATTGCATTTTCCACACTGTCCCAACTTTTTTTGATTTGGTGTTGCACATTAAATAAGAATGATGAATAAAATATGCTGTAGTATGCAGCTGCAACCAGAATGCACATCATCTTAATGAATTTCAGTGATATGTGATTTTTTTAATCAATCTTTGAGTGCGTTACACAGCCATGCACCAAACATGGCTGAACCAGTTAAACAAGTATTTCATCCACCCATGACCTGCACGGCATCTTTAAATATTTGCAAGATTATTGGCTTGTCATAACCCATCGCTTAGACAAACAAACCTATTCTGGTGTTACACAGGCTTTTATTCACCGTCTCACAAAGCGGCTCTGAAAAAAGGCTTTTATCAGCTGCAAGCACTTTAAAAATAATAAACCACTCCTTCTAACTTTTCAACATATACTTGTATAAGGAAAACAGCAGCTGCAGTCCAGAAACTGATCTATTAATTGATTTGTCATTGATCAGAAAACAAAATGACAGTATTTTCAATATTTCAAGAATAAATCTTCATACTCACTGCAAGATTAAATTTTTAATATTTACGGCCAGTTTTTTATGCAATTAACATATTTTCTGGCTGGAGCAAACTATTTATACAGTTATTCATGAGCATAGATTAATTACAGAATATTTTAATAACTGTTTAATCATTTATGGTGTTAAAATTCTGTGCATTCTCCTTCCCAAATGATCAAGAATAACAAAGAGACTTTTTTTTCTGTTTATATTAGTTTTTTTGAAAATCTTTGACTTTTAATCAATTGATTACCTGACTGAGTGATTAATCATAAAATAATTGTTGATTAATTGTAATTGCAGCTCAGTTCTGTAAATTATGAATTAAAAAAAAGTTTATTTCAACAAAATGTTAAAGCTTTCTAGAGCATTTTTTAAAATAACTGGTCTGTAAAGATTAAATCCAACTAATCCAATTATTCTTTTGAGAGTAAATTCTTTCTTATTTTTTGCTGTTCGTTTTCACAGATAATTCCACATTTTGGATTCATGATTTGAAAAAAAGAACATTTACTTTGTTTTAAAAGTAATCAGGACAACTAAGTGCTTGGCCACGAAGACTGAAAACATTACTAATATTATATTATATTATATTATATGTTGACTTGCTGTGTTTGACTACTCAGGTTGTTTATTGTGTTATTTACGCAGCCAGCTTGATTTAAATTGGGAGACCTTTTTTTGGGGCTGAGGGAACCTTCCCTCCCCATCTGTCTGCTCTGTTCTGAACCGGAACAATCATGGAAAGTAAACAAAAGCAACCTTTCTCCAATGTGTGTGAAGTAAACAAACACACAGGAGGGGGATGTGATTCTTCCTCCTCCTCCTTGTCTGCTGACCTCTCCGTGACTCCTCCTCGTGCATTATTCATGAAGCATGACCATGTGGTTCACCCCTATCAGCATGCAGAAGCCATTAAAGCTTCGCAAATAAGCTTTAAACGTGAAGCGATCAGATGCTGCAGCGTTCCAGTGATGGAAAAGAGGAACATACAGATTCATCGAGCAATTACACGACACAGGAATGAGGCTTTTGACCTTTTGACCTCCATTATGGAGCTTACACTGTTGGCTACTAAGACAAGAAATGATGTTTATTGAACTCGGTAGAGTTATTACATTGCATTTTTGCAGGAGTTCAGATGAAGATCAGTTTGTTATTGCTTTCTTTAACATTGTGAAATGCCAACCCAATGTCACGCTTTTTGTTTGTGCTCCCTTCACAAAATCACTCACACTTTTGTGATGCGGTTATTTTTTTTTTTTTGACTATTTCTAACCCTTCCCCTAACCCTAACCATAATCCCCCCAAGACCCACATCACCACGCATTTTGTGCTCCTGTTGCGAAATGCATTCATGCTCTCGTCATGAAAAAGCACCACATTTTTGTGACGAGAGTACGAACCACAGATTGATTTACGTTTTGTGATGGCATCATGAAATGTAAATCAATGGATGGTTCGTCACACTTCAGACACCACACCTATCGCCAACTCAAGTGGTTTATGGATATTGATAACATTGTTCCTATGTAATTTATTGTTTTAAATTATATATATATATATATAGATATATTTTTTTTTTACACCTGGTGTGGTCAGATTTGCTGTTGGTTATGTTCAAAGTGATGAATAGTGTGTGTCAATGCTGCGTGAATATAGTGTAGGATTATCAAAAAATATGTAGCATATGTGGCTACTGTGTGCAAAAAATGTGCCCCTCCCTCCCCCAATGGATTTCATACCTTCCCCCTCACAAGACTAAGGTGTGGTGACGGGTCTGCGTGATGCCATCACAAAATGGCACGAGATTGGGTTGGAAATACAGACTTGAATCAAATACGTTAAAATCTAATGGGCATTCCATTTTTTTTAATTCAAACTAGAGAAGATCGATGTTGTACAACCTATTTTCCAATCATACAGTTTGGTCCAGAATGATCAAGATTATAGCCTGTTTTCATCAAAAGCTTTCATTTAACAAACTCTTTAGATACTTTGTTGTTCTGTGGACAGACGTTGCCCTTCAGGAAGTCTGTTTCATATGAAAAGTGTGAAGCAATCTTTTTTTTTTATCATTATTTGGGGTTTGATTCAGGGTTATGATTAGGCTTCATATAAGTAATGGCACAGTTTCCTCTTCTTCTCTATAAAAATGTCAAAGTTAAGATTCTGCATCTAGTGTACATACACTGAAAAAAGAGAAGAGTTGAACCAACTTAAAAAAAGCATTACAATTGGTAAAAACCTGAATGAATTAAGCTGTTTGAACTTAAGTTTGTAAGTTAGATCAACTCTAGATCAACTCTAACTTACAAACTTAAATTCAGACAACCTAATTCAGTCAGGTTTTACCAATTGCAATGCTTTAATAAGCTAGTTCTTTTTCAGTGTATGTGTAGGGGTCAAAATTCGAGAATGTGTTGTGAAATCGACACCTTCGAGTGAGACCAAAAGCACATTAAGGCAATGACAGTTTTAGGTGCAAAAAACAAAACAAACAAAAAACAAAACAAAACAACAACAACAAAAAAACTAAAACAAAAAACTACTTCTGACTGAAAATAATCTGACATCCATTTTAGCATTTACTGAAAAATCAACCAACCAATTTAGCATTTATTGAAGCATTTCAAGACATTTATACGCAATAACAATGGCCAATAATTGTTATGATGTCAAGCGCACTTTGTTGATGCTGACCTCAACTTTCTTCTTCAGCAGAGACATGCAGAAGCCCTGTTCTACTTTCCAGCTGGAAATTCAAATTTAAATATGTTCCACATTCTTGTCCAACTCACAGACATTCAAGTCACTCTACCTTTTGCACTTTTGCAATTTTGGACACTTTGAGACATTTTTTTTAATTGACATCCCCAAAATCATAAAAAAAAAAAAAAAAAAAAAAAATCAAAGATTCAGGGGAATTTTCAAAAGCAAGTGAGCGTGGATCTTCACATGTCTGGGTCATGCAGGTTTTTTTCCGTGTGTATGTGTGTGTGTGTCTCACTCATGCCCCGTCAACAAACACAACACACCCAACAAAACACACCAGTGTTCCTCCCACACAAAGCAGCAGAACACAATGAAAAAGAGTCCGGTCACATCTGTAACTCAGCCCACTCATCGCCCACAGACGCAAACCAAACTGTGACGGCTCCAAAGAGCACATAAGCTGCTGTGTACACGGGAAACAGAAGACACTCTGCCAAGACAAAGCAGCAACATGTCACAGCCCGAACAGAAACTGGGCCACATGCACGTCATGTCCTGTCCATGTGCACGTGTGTGTGTGTGTGTGTGTGTGTGTGTGTGTGTGTGTGTGTGTGTGTGTGTGTGTGTGTGTGTGTGTGTGTGTGTGTGTGTGGTGGGAGGGTCCATCATCATTAAAAGGAGGAAGTTGATGAAAAATGAAGAGGGGAGTTTTTTGCCTCCTGTTTGTTGCTCTGAAACTTCCTCAAGGTCACACACAGATTTTTTTTTTTTTTTTTTTTTGGTTGCTGCAGTACCACAACACCAACTTCCAGTGCAAACTTCAGGTCCACACAAACATTTGAGTTTTACAGAAAATTTTTATTTATTTTGCGACATATCATTTTGAACTCAGTGGATTCACTCACACAATTCCCTTATGCAGATATTTCACTTTGACTTTAACTCTGATGGCTTTTGACCAGTTGCAAGCCATCCTGAGTCAACTGACCTCTGAGGTAAGAAAGGATGAGTGTCAAGAATACATAGTCTACTCGATAGGCTGGAGAAGCATTTTGGGATTACTGGGAGTGCCCTTGCATGGTTGACCTGATCAGATGTTCTCACTGTGTTTTGTACAGTAACACTACCTCTAACCTTAGTGACATGAAATTTGGGGTTCCACAGGGGTCCATCTTAGGCCCCCTGCTTTTCTCCCTTTATATAGCACCCCTTGGGCACATATTACAGTGTTTTGGGATTACCTTTCACTGCTATGCTGATGATACTCAGTTATACATGCCGTTAACTGCTGGTAATCTCATCCACATAAAATCCTTAGAAGATTGCCTTGCATCGGTGAAAAGCTGGATGTCTAGCAACTTCCTACTCTTAAACTCTGATACGACTGAAATGATGGTTCTTGGTCCAGTGAGACATCTACATCAATTTAACCAGTTAACACTTAGCCTAGGCTCATGTGTCATACATCACACTGACAAAGTGAGAAACCTTGGAGTAATTTTTGATCCTACATCCTCCTTTGACCTCCACATTAGAAATATTATGAGGACTGCTTTCTTCCACCTGCGAAATACAGCAAAGATTCATCCCATCCTGTCTATGGCTGATGCTGAAACCTTGATTCATGCGTTTGTCTCTTCTAGATTGGACTACTGCAATGTTCTATTTTCTGGTTTACCGCAGTCCAGCATTGTGTGAAGCACCTCGAGGGAACTTTGTTGTGATTTGGCACTATATAAATGAAAATAAACTGAAATCCAAATCACATACTCTAAATGAATATATTTAAAAAGCACCATTTAATAAGAAAGTGAATTAAAATCTCAACTTTAGTTCACTTTCAAATCTACTCAAGTTCTTCCTGTTTGAAGATGACCTCTCCACACTTCATTAAAGGTCATCCAAAATGTTTTAAGTTGGCCACAAGCAGATAAAATAAACAATCATCACACACTTAAAAAATGACTCACTGGATAAACTCAATTCAATTATGTGCAGGATTTCCATCTAATAAATAAATATATGTAGCCCCAACTAAAAAAAAAGTGCATCCATGCAAGATAATTTAATTTAATTTAATTGGGACTACATATGTTTATTAGATGGAAATCCAATCTAATGAGTCATTTTTTGAGTGCATTCACAGCAGAGGCAAGTCGAAGTACCTTCAAAGACCAAGAAGGAAAATCATACCAAACATTGTTTGTGCTGCCACTAAAAGAGGTGGGCTGGTATATACTGATCTTTATGACATCACAAAAAAAGATTTTGAATACAGAAGAAGTAAGACCCATACAGGGTCTGCAGCATAGTGTGCCATTGGTTATTTGGACATTTAATTAACCGTGGGTGTGTTTTCAGTATAGCATGAATTAAACCAATCATGTTGTCATTTGTCATTTCCTTCAGGTCCTGGTACTTTGATATTTATACAGTGCACTTAAGGGAAAGGTTTTCTGGTGCACAAATCTGCACACAACACCTCCAACTACAACGAGTGGAGTGCAGCCACCAAAGCTACCTGAGGTGAAGCAGTGAGGCTGTGTGGTGAAATTTTGTATGTTTCCATTAGTGTTTACTTTAATTTTGTTTAGTTGTTGTTTTTAGTTTGGTTTCATAATTTGTATGCGTGCTGAGTGCATCAGCATCATAAACGCAAGGCGCATCTAAGTTTAAAAGATGAATTTCTTCTGCTTTTCCCTTTTTTCACTCGGAGTCACCACCAATACGAGATGGGTATGGATGTAGATTTGATGTTTTATAGAACCCTATCTCACACCATTTTGTGATGGCTTGAAAAGTAAATTAATCTATTCATTTGTAATAGCGTTGCGAAAAGCGCCACATGAAATGCAGGGTGGTGCAGGGGTTGGGGGTCTGAGGGAGGTTATGGGTACGGTCAGGGAAAGGGAGAGGGTTAGGTTACAGTTAGGGTTAGGGGAAGGGGTCGGGTTAGAAATAGTAAAATAAAAATAAAGCATCATAAAAATGTGATTCATTTCTTCACGGGAGTCTGTGATGGCATTACAAAAAGTCAGTTAATCTATGGGTTTGTGATATTGTCACGAAAATGGGGCACTTTTCATGATGGGGCATGAATTCATTTCATGACAGAGGCACAAAATGCGGGGTGACAGGGGGTTATGGGTTGGGTGAGGGAAAGGGAGAGGGTTAGGTTAGTTAGGGTTAAAGGAAGAGGTAGGGTTAGAAATACTAAAATAAAAATACTAGATCACAAAAATGTGATTCATTTCGTGATGGGTGTCTCACTGTAGTTCATGATGGCATTACGAAATGTCAAATAATCTATGGGTTTGCGATATTGTCACGAAAATGGGGCATTTTTCATGATAGGGCACAAAATCATTTTGTGACGGAGGCACGAAATACGAGGTGATGGGGAGCTCTGGGGGGGGGGGGGGGGGGGGTTATGGTTAGATTTAGCGGAAGGGAGAGGTGTATTAATAGCAAAATAAAAAACGTGTCATGAAAAGCTCCCCATTCTCGTGATGGTGGTACAAAAAAAACATTAGACTGGGCTGGCTGTTTCATTCCTGACCCAACTTCATATTACATGGAGAATAAACAAGGGCTCGTCTTGAACCGGGAACCCTTTGATCAAGAAACAAGTGCGCAAACTGAAATAGCCGACAAACTGCACTCCACTTTAGACAGGTTTTTGGTGGTCTACAGCTCAGTTGATTTCTGTTGCCTCACAATAAAATTGTACCACCACTGTGCCTGATCACACTTCATTTAAAGACTCATATTACTCCACCATATTTGCTGTTTAAATGATTTGGGTGCTGGGCATGAAAACAACAACTGTGTTGGTTCAAAATCATAAATGACATGTGGTGCACTGCTTTTTGCCGAGTATTTAATTGTGGTCATAAATGTCTGAAGTGTTTGTAAGCATTGCTGCACTGTGCAAATATGTGCTCATCATCGTGATCATAAATAATTTAATGTTACAGCTGTAACACTGCATGATGATTGGCTCCACTAACATCAGCTGCACCTGATTGACCGATAAATATTATTCCTAACTAATCCTGACTAAATCATATCTGGCGCATGCTAGAATCTTGGACAAAAAAATAATTAAATAAATGAATAAAAATTACTTGTTTTACAAAGGTGATTAAAATCTGCAGCTGTTTCTAAGATAACTTTTACACAAACAAACATACTTACAAAGAAATCTGTGACGTTTGGTCTCCATGTTGGTTGTAAAATGACCATTGGTTGAATCTTAAATTATTAAATATGTAACCTGGATTTTTATTTTCACAATTGCACAATTTTTGAAAGCGAACCAAGATTACGTATATATTTTTTCCTACTATTTGACTAATGGGGTTTTTTGGGGGGTGTGTTTATTTTGTGTTTTTATCTGTCTGAATAGACTTTATTAACTTCTGACTTAATGTCTTTGCTTCAGAGTGTTCATTATTCAAACATGACTCTTTTGTGTTTCATGTCCTCGTGTTTATGACTCACTGCCCCTAACTTAACCTTAACCGTAACCTAACCTTAACCCCAACAAATGTTGACTCTGAATTCCTAAAAATAAATGACTACCACGTGGTGACCAACTGTGTGTGTGTGTGTGTGTGTGCTTTTTAACCCATGTTAAAAGTGTGTGTCTGCACACTCTCGTACTAGAAAACAGGCACAACTGGCAGTTCCCAGCTCAAATGACTAGATTCTGAAAGTGTAGAGCTCCATTTATTCAGGTGCATAAACAACGTCTATATTAACTGGAGTATTTTACTAATAAATTCTGTTAAAATGATGGTGTCATTTTGATTTTAGATGTTCATTTGACAGACACATTTCAAATGTAATTACACTGTGATCATAAAACAGACAAACTTATTCATTGTAATAAAAACCAGCAAAAGTGTCATAAATTTTAAATTTGACAAGATAATCATTTGTGACTGAAGTCAGAGAGATGTCCCTGGTTATTTGTGAGTCTGGAGTCTCTGATACTGATTTTGTTTGTTTGTTTGTTTGTTTGTTTCTTGTAAATGAGCAGCACAAAACATTAGAAACACCAAAGAACATTATAACTCCGATTCAACATATAAAACTAAAGAAATCCATTTTAACAGAATAGTGTACACTCGAACTAAAACGCTGAATTTAATTGATAAAGTTAAGGTACTTTTTCCACATAACATTGCCAATTAAGTGCAAAACAATATTGTGGTTGAAATTAATTCAATCAAATGAAACATTATCACTTAAATCCCTAAAATTAACAATTGCAAGTATATTGAAAATAATAGTATTAATTACATTTAAAACCTCTGTGTTTCATTTCTTAGAGTGTAAATTTTAATGCATTGCAGATTATTTTAATTCATTTCATTGTAAATCTGTCTTTTTTTTCTGGCCAGTGAGTGAAAACGGAATACTTATAACCCAAAATGCAAAAGACAGAAAGCACAAAAGTGGATTAATTATGTTTGGCACTTCGGGAATCTTAAATACAATGATGAAGGACTTTTTAAAAAGTGTTACAATAACTATGAATATATCCCACATTATAGTTAAAGACTTTGCTCACACACAAACATGAAATATAACTAAGAAACGTTAATATTTAAGTTACAACAGTTATAAAAATGTAATTAAGGTGGCGCAGTTTGGAATGAATCCACTTTAAACTGTGGGGGTTAAAAATAACCCCTCTACTGTCCCCAGAAAGCTCCTTTTCGGGTCTGGATAATTTATGGTGGCTCTTCCTTGTGAAGCTGGTGAAAAATCTGTGAGAAGGTGGAGGGCAGCAGCCGGGCAGCGCCAGGAATCCCCAGACTGAAAACGCATCGGGCAGACTGGGCCTCCCAAACAAAGTGAACATAACTAATGAGAGTCTGAGAGCAAAGAGGGACTTCCGAAATCTGAATCCCGCTCCCTTATTAGAGCCCGGGCGCACAGGAGTCCACATTAACTGAGATCAGGAGGGGAGAAATACACTTCTGTGTGAAGGGCTTGATATAAATATAAGATAAGAAGATGTTTCATCTTTCTAAAGAGCTTAAGTGAGTTCTTACAGCTGTAGGTAAAATACAAAAAAATACAGCAAAATGGCACAGATCTAAATGTAGAAATTAAAACTGCCTATGAGCTCTGTGTGAAAAATAAAATATCACAAAATTTAATTTAAAAAAATGTTATACAAAACGTAATTTATGGCAAACCTAGCAAATATAATATAAAAACAAAAATACTTCATTGTAAATTTGAATCTGTTTTCTTAGTGACATAACTTGAAATACAAGTCACTGAAAAATATATATGAAGTCAAAAGAAATACCAAAAGAAGAAAAAATGTTTCAAAAATAACAGTTATCAATATGTAAGCAAACACTAAAATGACAAAATATAGCAACCCAGTCTCTTTTTCGTGCTCCTGTCACGAAATGAGTCAAATTTTTATGATAGAAATAAATCGTTGCTTGCTTTCTGCTTTCAGTGCCGCTCGTTTGTCGTCCTCTGAGGGGCGCTGTGTAGCTCTCGGTCGTCACATAGAATAAAGAAAATCTTCATTTGAAAATCTTTAATGAACATTTGGAAACATCTACACGCTGCGTTCTGTGGGAGGATAAGGCGGCCGCAGCTGTACAAAAAAAAAATAAAAAAATGTGACCCTCTTGCTCAGTACCAGGACGTCTCCATGACGGATGTGCGCAATAAGGGTCGAGCGCGCGGGAGGAGAGGACTGGTAGCCGGGCTGTTTGACAGCTTCACACACACTTCAGATATCAGAAGAGCTCATAAAAGGGTCACAATGTAAAGCTACAGAACCAGAATCCAATCTGCAGCTCACACCGCGCCGCGTTTAACTGTTTTAACAGAACTCATGATGTCTTTTGTTTCATTGTCTCCCGTACCGTGCCGGTATAGTTGTGTGTTTTTAGTGACAACATAAGATGTTTATGTAAAAAAAAAAAAAAAAAAAATCTAATTATTACACTTTGACCAAACTTTAGCCTATTTGTGGACAATCACTCATGCATCCCTCCAGTGTCTTGAAATTTTAAAATTATTTGAATTCTTGACTGAAATTGTTATTGTTGTTGATAATGTTACTATCACGACCATCTTATTTCAGTATAAAGTGATCATTTGTGACATATTATTCCCAGTGGATTTAATAAACGGATTAAATGTGTTTTGGGTGTCTTGTTGTGTGTGCCCGGGTGCGCGATATTGCCCCCCCCCCACCCCCCACCCCAACCCACCAAAGAAAAATCATATTAATATTTAATTCAGTGTCGTGCTTTAAGTAGTTTATTGAAGTATTTTGAAATGTGGTTTTCAAATACATAATTACACAGGTGTCACTTATTTTGCTTTTTAAATGGCTCCCAAAGGAAGAATTTGATATTGATTTGATATTTCTTTCCATAACGACTGATTTGGGGATTTTTACACAGTTTGACCAGGTTTAAAAAAAAAGCACGAGTTTAGTTTGAAGAATTCCTTAAGCCTTTAGTTTTCAGCATTTAAAATATTATTTTAGAGAGCGTCATCGTCATAGGATTGGTGGGTTTTTTTTTTTTTTTTTGGTTTTGTTTATTATTATTAATAATAATAATAATAATAATAATAATAATAATAATAATAATAATAATAATAATAATAATAATAATAATACACACATACATCACGTATGGTACCGAGGTCAAAGTATAGGCCAACGTTTTACTGCAAACTAATCGCAGCTGGTAACATTGTGTTCAGTGGAAATGTTTGCAACCATGAATTCTTTTCATTCACACCCATCCTGCCTGGAAAATACAGGGGCTGGGAGGGTGGGGGGCGGACAAAGATTTTGTTGTACCCTATAGGACGCGTATCAATACAGGCAATGTGTACTCGTGTCTTTGTCCAACATGAAACAAACATTTTTTGTTTGGCAATACTGAGACACACACACAGAGAGACACACACACACACCAGCATTCTATCTGGGTCTTACTCCTTCATTGATTCTGTTATTACGTAACATAGACACAAGCCATGACACAACAAATAACAGTGACATCCAATGTGAAGATGCAACAAAGTCAACCAGGAAGAAAACATAAATGTGTGTTATGTTGTGTGTGTCATTTTTGAAATATTGCCCTGTTACACCAAATCCCAGCCACACATATATCACAAAAATCAGCTCCAACCCTTGAAGATATGGTCAACAACTACATGACAAATTAATCAAATACACTTTTCAAGTTCATCAAATGTATGTAGGCAGTAAAACAGCGGGAAAGCATGTGGAAAATAGTCTTTACGCACAGATTACGCACATGGATCTGATCAGTTTTCACTTGGCAACAGTATAGTATGGACGTATCAGCACAGACGCACGGCGCAGTCCTGGCACGCACAGACGCCAGCCGGCCACAACAGCACCGTAAAGCCAAAAACTATGTGAAATACTCAGGACAGCGTCGGAGGAGCATTAATATATACAGGAGCATTACAGACCGAGTGAGTGACACGGTAATTACACACCTCCCTCCCCCTCTACCACCAACCTTCCCAACCCCTTTGTGAACTCGTAGAAAACACGTCTTACCGCGCGTCGCAGCGCTTTCTCTCCACTGAGTTTCACCCTCCGCATCCCGTTCCAGAGCAGCGCAAGAAAGCTCGCCGGACTCCGTGTGTGTGAACCGGATCCCGGACAACGGCGGCTAGTAGTGGCCTGCTCTCCCTGTCTCACACTCCCTCCCTCTCTCTCCTCGCCTGTCTCTACTTTACTGACCCCTTTAGGATCCCCGCGAAGCCGTTAAACCGTCACTTGCTTTCTAGAATGTGAAATATATAGTACATTGTCAACTCCCCAAAACCATAAAACTAACTTTATGGACCCCACGTGACCAGTGGAGAGCCAGTGAGCGGTATCAGTCTGAGGCCAGGCCTGATCTTTACGATCCAACATGGAGATAAAAACCCTATTCGTTTGACATGTAAATGTCAAAGCTGCCTTCCTTTTTATAGTTTGGCCCAAAAGCAGAAGGGGGATCGGTTTAAAAAAAAAAAAAAAAATATATATATATATATATATATATATATATATATATATATATATATATATATATATATAGTAACACACGTGCACACAGAGAGGAGGTAAGAGATCAGGAGCAGGAGCTCATGAAGGCTACAAGCAGCATCAGCCGGTGAGTTTAAAAGTTCAGATGCTTGTTTACAGCTGGAAACCGGGAAACGGGTAACTTAATTTGGGCGGGAATGACCTCCGTTTGGACGGAAAAGAAGGCAGCTTAAAGAGAAAAGTGACCAATTTGTCCACAGCGGGCAGTTTGTTGACTTGTCACTGATGGAAATTGGTATGTGTGTCGTTTTCATGATGAGGTTCAAAAGGACGAGGTCTTGTAAATGTGGCGTTCGGACTTTAGAAGAGGCCTAGAGAGCAGGACTGTTTCCTGCTTTCTAGGCGCGTTTTTACGCGCGAGGATGCGTCGTGACGCGCGGCGCTTTTCAGGTTCCTGAGGTTTTGTGAGACAGCGTTTATCATAAAATTTTGCATTTATTTGATTGTAAATCATGTCTGCAATAAATATATAAAAGTGTTAATCTCGATGACTGCGTTGGTTCAGCTTTTAGGCCTTCATCAGGATCAAAGCCCATATCAGTAAAAGTCTTCACCCAACGAATATTTATATTCCTCCTTATCATCATTCATTTTTAAAAAAAAAAACTATCACTACAACTCAATTTCATGCCGAGAAGTTGCATATTGTGTTTGAAAAAAGTAAAAAAATTGAAGAACACTTTGTCGGTTTTTTACAGCCAATCAAATACAGATTATGTGTTCAAAACAGTTATAAAATAAGGAATACCCGATTCAAAACATGCACACAATACATTTAAAATACCGTTAAAAGACAGATTCCCTCTGCTAGTTTATATTAGCTTGTAAGTGGTTTATAACTGTTGAAATTCAGTTTAGGACAAAACGATATCTGATTTCAACTCTTCAGACATATTTGACATTTAAGACAATGTATCATGTAGAATATATTTAACCACATGAAGGCCATTTACGTCACAATTTGCGACATCAAAGGATTAAAAAACAAATTTTAACTCAGTGTATCTTTGTTGTAAATTATTTTACACCTTTGTCATTTATTTGAAACCACCAGAAGAGAAAATTGATTCAAAATTTTTGGTTACTGGTGTTCTTCTCTTCTGTTCCTTTTTTTTTTTTTTTTTTTTTTTTTTTTTTTGACTGTGCCTAATATTTTGACCAAAAAATGATCAGTATCACAAAACAGCACATATTCTTGATTTTGTGTGTGTGTGTGTGTGTTTGTACATTTTAACCAAAGCTTGATGTTTGTCAAACGTTTGGTGTTATCCTGTCATGACTCGAACTTGCATAAAATGCGCTTTACAGTATGTGATATTTTTGTTGATATGGCAAACTTTATTGTAGATTTTTTTTTTTCTTACTTCGTGTTACTAACAAATACAAAAAGCTCACTAGAAGCTTACAGGCCTTACAGGACGGCATCATTCTCCTCACATACGCGCGCACTATCACTCACAAAAACAACATCACATTAAAAATGTCAAATATACTGTATATATACATCGACCTTTTCTTGGAACATAGATCCAATAATTATAATAATAACAATATACAGATACACTTTGTGAATAATGGAGGTATACACAACATTATAAAATAATGGAGGCAGATTTGACTTGTTTTCACGCACCTTCAATAAAAATATGATTTGAATGACATGAGATGAAAAGTCTACGATACAAATAACTTACAACAGTAAGAGCGCAAAGCATTCTGTTTTTTTTTCCCCCTTCTTTCTTTTTTCTTACAAAAACATCGAGCGGTATTTAGACAACAAACCACATGTTTAGGTAGCAAATTAGGAAGAATGTAGCATTATTTTAAAAACGACAACATTCAGAAAGAACAAGTACCACAGTCATTATTTTAACGACCAACATGCCGAACAAATAAAAAGTGCTGCTGTACAGCTGTACAGTACTCTATGACGCAATAAGAGATTTAGAATGTGTTTAACTGTCATTTTCTTCATCTTTTTCTCCTTTCTTCTTTGCTTGACTGCGGTTTTGTCTCCATGGCAACCTGCACCCCCCCCCCCCAAAAAACAAACAAACAAACAAACAAACAAAAACAGATCCATGCATGGATGGATAACTTTTGTCGTTTATTTCAGGGCTGGAATGCGCTGCCGGCCGTGGCCAGGCTCATGCTTTTCAGTTTATTGTCCTTCTTCCACTTCATCCTCCGGTTCTGGAACCAGATCTTGATCTGGCGCTCTGTCAGGCACAGCGCGTGCGCGATCTCGATCCGCCGGCGCCGCGTGAGGTAGCGATTGAAGTGGAACTCCTTCTCCAGCTCCAGCGTTTGGTAGCGCGTGTACGCCGTCCGCGCCCGTTTACCGTCCGGTCCGGTCATATCTGAGGGTTTGGAGTGGAGGAGGGCGGTTAGGGAGCGGGTTCACAACATGCCACGTGCATGCACGTATAACACCTCTCATAATGCACACCAATACATCACCTGGCCCCCCAAAAAATACAGAAGTAAAAGCTCTATGAAGCTGAGCACGTATATACCTCCAACAAGGGCCGACAGTCCACCAGATCTGGATTACAATACGAATTACACTGCACAGTTGGATAGAACCTGAAATTTCCACCAGTTTCACTGGTATTTACTACAAAAAAAGATCAAAAACACTTTGCGCAGCAGTGATGAAGACATAGACAGTGAGGGATCTGAGTTATTCCCTAACTTCACCGGATTCATCCTGTTATAATGAATTTTTACTCTTAAAAACGGTATAGTTTTTGAAAACTCGCGCAAAACAGACCACAGTCTCATAGTAGATGGATAAAACACTGAATTTAGGTTTGACTGTGCTGCCTTTGTAGCTACAGGTGTTGATATTACTGCGTCCTTCAGAACTCCCCCACACACACCAAAAAATACTGCGGTGTCAGGATTAGCTTCATTAGAGTCACCGTGCGTAAAGGCGCAAACCTGTGCGTAAAAGTGCTGCTTTATTCTGTCCAGAAGTCTTTTTGACAGCCGCCTTTTATTTACTTTCCCACTCTAGCCTGCGTTAAAGGATCTGTTTTTATTTGTCACATTACTGTTTTCTTTTTATAACCAGCCCCTTCACCGCCACCATCTTTCTCGCCCCTTTTCAACCCCTCTCGGGGTTTTATGGCCGCGTCCTCTGCCTCACCTCGCTAATAAAGTTCCCACACGTAATAAAGCATCACTTTTCAAAAGCAGCAGTAGCTTCCAAAGCGTTCCTGCTCTCTCTTTTTTTTTTCCTCACTCCTTTCTTTCCCACCCCGGCTGTGTCTGTGCTCCTCCGGCTGCCCGCTCGCCTCTGCAGCCTCCTGACAGATTTATGACGCTTTTGTGGAATTTGCTAAAATAAAAAAAGGAAGGAGAGAAAAGACAGAAGGGGCCACCACCCGGCATCTCTGGTTTGTATCAGAGGGGAAATGTAAAACCAAATGCACCCTGATGCGCGGAGAAAACACGCGTACACGCGCGTATCAGCTGGTTAACCAAAAAGCTGGATAGCTGTACTTTTTTCTTTTCTTTTGTTTTTTGAAAACTCGCCGACTCTACAAAGCATTAATACATAATGTTTGTTCTTTACGCAAATGATAAAACCGAAGTGTTTTAAACTGCATCGATGCTGAGTGAAACAATTAATTGTTTGTTAATGATTTTCCATTAATTGCCTGAAATACGAGCTGCAGATTTAGTGTGCATAAAAAAAGAGGCGTTATACTGTCACCCACATTTTGCACAAAAATGTGTAAACACCACGAGCAGCCTATACCATGGCTGATGTGCAGCTTTCTCATCCAGGGGAATATCTGAGGGGTCTGCGCCTCGCCACCCGTCGTGCTGCCAGCAGCGCCCGATGCCGCCGGGCCGCCCTCCTGCTTCTGCACGGTCCTGGTCGGTGGGTTTCCGGCTCGGCTGTGCCGCAAATCCTCGGTCTCTGGCGACGCGGCATCGTCCAGCTCCGTGAAGCGTTGCGCCGTTCCGCCACCGCCGGCGGAGGAGGAAGAGGAGGAGGAGGACAGGTTTGGAGAGCTGAGGCTTCCTGGTTGCTCGGAGCAGGGAGAGGAGCTCTGCGCGCCCAGCTTGGAGTCTCCGCTGCCCGGTGACAGGAGGGAGTCCGCGGCGGAGGCGAGGGAGCAGCTGGAGGTCGCTCTGAAGCTCCTGTCCGCTTGGAAGGCTCTGGAGTCCCCGAAGTGTCCTCCTCCTCCTCCGGTGCTGCCGCCGCTGTTCCCCCCTCCTCCCCGGCTGGCCACCGTCAGGTCCATGCCATTGTAGCTGTAGCCGTAAGAGCCCGTCGCATGGTGCATGGTGCCGGATGAAGAGTCCCTGTACGTCCCGGCGTTCATTGCGCCGCTGCCTGCTCCATAATTTAGCAGTTGATAGTCGGGGCCATTTGGGTAGCGCCCCGAGAACGAGTTTACAAAGTAAGAGCTCATTTAGGTTGTTTTACGGAGTTACAGCTGAGCACTAAGGGGCGCTTGATTTGTTAGATTTCTCCTGGTCGTTATAACGCGCGTACTTTCAACGATTTATGACGTATTAGTGAATTATGGCGTTGCACTGTACTTCGTTTTTAGCTTTGTATGCGCCGTCCAAATATGGGGGTGGGGTAGTCTGCGCGCGCGCATGTGTGTGTGTGTGTGTGTGTGTGTGTGTGTGTGTGTGTGTGTGTGTGTGTGTGTGTTGGGGAGGAAGGAGAGAGGGTGGGTGGGGGGTGAGGTGGGGGGTGCGGTCACGTGCTTTTGTTGACCAGTCGTAAATTGTCGCCGATGACTTTGGAGAGGTAATTCATGCTCTGAGGTTTCTAATGATGGAGGGATGGGCGGGGGAAGATTTCTCTCTCTTTTTCTCTCTCTGCCCCCTCCCTCCCTCCTTCCCTCCCTCCCTTCTGCTTTAGGTGTCGGGGGTGAGCTCAGGGCGCCACCTACTGCTGACATAATTTATTGCAGGGATTATCGACAGAAAAATAAAGATACTCCAAAGAGCACCTTATAAAATGTCTGGGTGTCTTTATGTCTCTCTGCTAGCTGAACTCCGCTGTGGATTGAACCCACTGACTCGATTTACATTTTTCAGGGCTGAAGAATAATAACTTTTTTTTCTTTTTTAGTGAAATAATTAAATTAACAGCAAAATCAGAGCAGCCAACAAAATCGAAGTCATGTGAAGCCACAAATGCGAAAACTGGCGCATTACTGAGCCATAAATGGCGCAGTGGTATATTACTGCGTTATAAACAGGCTTCATAAAGCAGTTATGTGGAACCATAACGGCTGCCACACGATGTAACGAGCCAATCAAATCCACAGGAGATTCTCTAAAACAATTACCAGAAAAAGAAAAAAAAAGAAAACAGCGCTGATGTACAGAAATGTACTGCAAAATAATATCAGTATTCACCCACATCATAACCTCACCGTTGGCTTATTTCATATTATTTATTTATTTGTTTTTTATCTAAAAATTGCACTGAAGTAATTGTTAACTATCCATCATAACCTCTATTACAGGTTAATTTATTACAGTAAGACACAACCAAAAATCACAGCTTCATAACTGAGAAGCTGAAATACTAAACGATTATGATTAAATAACAAATAATTGACCATGAAGTATTTTATTCACGAATCATTGATTGAGTTATAATAAATAAATTAAACCGAAATGATCAGCTTCTTAAATGTGATGATTTTGTCGGTTTTATTTTTATTTTAGATGAACTGTGTTTTTTTTAACTGACGCTGACCCAGAACAGGCAGGTCAAGTGCAAACTGGATGCTATTTTAAAGTGGGTTAAACCAGTTCTCAATCAGTGGTAACATATCTATTCCTAACTTAATTAATAACTATTTTTAATTTGGCTGTTGATCATATGTTCTTAATTGGCAGCTTTTAGGCAGAATAGATTTAAACCACTTTGAAGTTTTACAATTTATTGCTTTTTAATTTGTTTCAAACAACACCAAATCAATAAAGTGGTTTAAAATGGAATGAAAGTGGTTCAGTCTGACATAAACTGGTTTTATGAATGCCTGAATGTTGTTGTCTGGATGTCCATTTTTTATTATTAATTTTACATTTTGTGACAATTTATAAACTAAAGAGTTAACTTATTAAGCATAAAAAAAATCAACCAATTAGTCAATAATTAAAACAGCACTATAACCTTTTTTTTTTTTTTTTTTTTTTTTTTTTTTTTTGCATTTTTGTGTGACAAATAAAATAAACTACTCGGTAATTGTCAAAGTTCAATTAAAAATGCCATTTTTCTGGATGTATACATAAATGAAAAACTGTGTCAGCTGTGATATTTGTGCACATTATATAATTATAAAGGAAAGAATCAGGTAAAAACAAAAGTTTAAACTACACAGGAGGGTAATGATACGGTCAGCTGCACATTGAAAGCAGATTAATAGCTGTAAATATGTTCACCAACAAATTTGTGAATATCCAACCAGGTAAAACCTATGAAGGCACAAGTTATGCCTGAGATCTAAAGTCAACCTTCTAGAAGCTGACTTTGGCCTCAGACTGCACTTCTTTCTTTGTCTCCGTCTGCCTGCAGCTGCAGAGGAGGAATGCTAAACCTGATCTGTGAGGTGCACAGTGCATGGAAATGTGCTGATTTATGATTTGTTGATTCTGGGGATGGGATACATTTCAGTCAGAGCACCTCTGTGTGTCTGTGAGCTTGAGCATGTTTCATTGTATGACATACACATGCACATAAGCCAGAACATGGGACAGATGAGAAACTCCAGATTTTGTGGATGTGTGAAGATACAAATGAAGGTCCTCTGTGGGAGAGCACGTTTGTAGAAACATATTTTCGGACCATATTTTAGAACATAAACTGCTCTCACACTGAGAAGCAGCAGTTGGAATGGAAATCATCTCAAATATTCCAAAGTAACCAGGTCAAAAAGAAAACAGGCCCCAAACCAGACATCCCATTTAGGACTTCACTAAACAGAGATTTGATATCAGCAATAAATCAAAAAATTGTTGGCTGGAAAGCTGAGTGAAGAGCTTAAAACCTATAACTACATGATGCAAAATATGCAAGAAATGGTTTGCACACTGCAGGGACGGACATCGAGAGGCACTGACCCAGTTGGCACCAGCTTCTGAATGCACTCCCCTGGATAAATATAGATTTCAACCATCGCCCTGAATATTTTGACCGTGAAACAGGCCACTGACCAGTCTGGCAAACACAGATTTAGATAAGTGTGCACAAAGGCTTCCGTTTGATTTCTAAAACGGGATGTAAAGTAATTTAATGACAAACTACATGGGGCACTCTAAGAGTGCAAACCTCCAACAACAGGACCAACTAAAAAAAAAAACGAAAACTGTTCACAGATTTGTTAAAATTTGTTATCAGTTTCATTTTTGTCCATTATTTGGTTGTTTGTCCACCCAAGGTTAGTGAATGTTTAAAATAAAGGTATTTCTTTCAACGATAAAGAAATGAACATTTTGAAGACGGTCTGGATCGGCCTCAAACTGAATAAATTCTTCAATCACAGCACCATCTCTGGCCAAAATGTCACCAAAAGCCTTTTTTTTTCATAAAATTGAAGAAAAGTTTGAGAGTTTTTACATGTTAATGTGATAATTCTTTTTTTTTTAAGCATAAAGGAAGGAATTACAATATCACAATAAATGCCAGAATTAGAATGCAGCAGTTTCTTCCTTCATCACATCAATAAATTTTCAATGTTTATTTTAATCCTGCAAATAGAAAAACAAACTAATCCTTTCTGAAAACAGAAACTTTTTGACGTATATAAAAATCGATTAACTGCCTTATATCCAAAGAATTTCAAGTAAATTTAGGTAACGTGTAAAGAACTTGTAGATTTTAATACTGGACACTTAGTCTCACTTTAACGTCCTTCCAAATAAGTCCTGATGGCCGTTGATGCAGCTACGTCAACGGGCGATGACTCTGATGAGGGTCAACAACTCACCCTGGACAGGATGCCAGCCGGTTAGGGGTGACTTCCTCAGCCAAGACTAGTACCCATTTACTGCTGGGTGGACTGAGACAATGCAGATGAAGTACCTTATCCAAAGACAGTCTTTGGATGAGGTACTTCATCTGCAAAATCATATTTAGGTATTATTTCCACCAATACATTTACACTATCTTCATTTGTGACTTCAGCAGATTGACTTCTAGCTGATCTCCACCTGGAAGGATGAATAATTTCACTTTAGCAGGAAGAACCCTTTGAGATTTGGTGTTGATCAGAATCTACAGTTGGAATCTAGTTCATTATTATTTTTTAATAATAATTAATAATAATTTAATAATAATTTTAATAATAATAATTTTTAATATGGCCATCGGATATTGTGAAGGCTTTACATCTGTCCTTCTGTCCTTCTGTCTGTGCTCAGCATAAGTCCAGTCCTAATACTGCCAGGGTCTGCAAATTCACAGGGAACTGGCTGATTTTGCTAGCTGCTAGCTGCTATCAGCACTTTGTTTCTGTGTAAATATAACCTCATTGTCATATATTATGTTACAGCTAGCGACAAATACCCTAAATACTTCTAAAACTGAAAGTGCTGTTTTGTAATGTGATAACACCTCTGGAGTGATTTACAAGACATCTCGGGTACATCAGCGTGCACACGCATCACACATGGTCAAAGCTAACTTCCGCCCTTTTCAAAAGCTCATGTATGCACCCACGCAAACTCTCCTGTTGATACCGTTAAAACGTAAACAAAATATTGTTTTTGCTTGATTGATTTTATTCTGCAACATCAATATCAACATACAGAGGCAAATGTATCAATAACACAAGAAAGAATAAATGCTTATTTCCATTGTGGCCCTTGTGAAATTTGTATTCTTGACATTTCAATTTTAATCTCAAAACTGCATTTCAACTTTATTTTCGGCATTTCCACTTATTTTTGATATTTCAAACTCCATTCTCAACATTTCGACTTTATTCTTGAAATCCAAATCATAAAAATATGACTTCTTCCTCCCATTACTTTTTTCCTTGCTGTGGCTTGACTACTCTGCTGTAGAAGCACTAACAGTGAAACAAATTTAAATAATTAAAGCATGCCTCAGTATGAAACTTCTACTCCATCACGATCTGTTGGATCTGTACCAATATCCAAAAAATCAGCAATTTATTGATCCCTCAATGAGCTGCTGAAACTCTCAGGTTGGTTGTAACTCTTACAGTTATGTTGTAACAGTTACAAATGTGTTGGTCTCAGTGGGTACAGAGGTTAGTGTCCATAAGGAAACGGCCGAGGAACTATGTTGGCACAAGTGCACATGAAAGTGCACGTGAAAACACTCTTGTGAAAATTAACTATGACAATATTAAAAGTACTTCAGACTGTTCACATAATATTCCACGTGTTACTTTATAGCTGCCAAATTTTATATCCAACAACTTTATAAACACTAAATGTTCAAAATGTGGATGTCATAAGTAGAAAAAAATGTCAAAACAGCCTTAAATTGATTTCATTATCAAGCTCACAGGAATGTTGCAGAACCAGGTTGGACAACCTCTTTTGACAACTGAAACGCATGGGTGGGAAGAAACCGCATGTCAATGAAGATCATATGACATGATTTTTTTTTTTTTAACCCAGTTATATAAATAATGCTGATACAGGTCTGAACAGAGAAGAAAGTTGGTCCAAGACTACTGACAGCTCTGAACATCAGACCAATTAGCACCTGTCATCGTGGCTGTCAAAAAAATGAGAGATTTGATGATTTGCTCCCTTTACTGTGATGTCATCAAAATGACAGGTGAGAAGAACGAGGGAATGAGCTTATGAGTGTGTCACTGTATCCAAATACACTGTGGAGCCATCTTGGGTTCTGGATGGGAACCACTAAGGCAGGGTAATTCTATGGTAATGGGATTTCAATGACAGCAAAATCTAGCCATGTTTGGTCTTGCCATTAAAAGTTTCACTCACTCATCACTCACCACTCATCTTCAACCACTTATCCACGGGGGCAATAGCTCCACCAGGGGACCCAGACTTCCCTTTCCTGGGCCACACTGCCCACCTCTTACTAGGGGATCCAGAGGCATTCCCACACCAGTGTGGAGATATAATCTCTCCACTGAGTCCTGGGTCTTCCTCAGGGTCTCCTCCCAGATGGACATCCCTGGAACACCTCCCTAGGGAGGTGTCTAGAGGGCATCTTACCCAGTTGCCCAAACCACCTCAGCTGGTTCCTTTCAACGCGAAGGAGCAGCGGATACTCCAAGCTCCCCACGGATGACCGAACTTCTCACCTTATCTCTAAGGGAGACACCAGTTGCCCTCCTGAGAAAGTCCATTTCAGCCACTTGGACCCGCAATCTAGTTCTTTTGGTTATGACCCAACCATCATGACCATATTGAGAGTAGGAACGAAGATTAGATTAGTAGATCAAGAGCGTCTGCTTTTGGCTCAGCTCCCTTTTTGTCACAACAGTACAGTAACACCGCCCCTGCTGCACCGATTATCCAGCCAGTCTCAAGCTCGATTGAAAGAGAAGTTAAACGTTTCTTCTGATTGTAATTCCATTACCATAGAACTGCACAGCAGACAGCTAGTTCATCCTCACCTCCTGAAGGTAGCATCTACCTGCAACAACCAGGTAAAATGTGGGTGTGTCCTTGGCCTTCTCCAGCTTCTGGGGTCGTCAACATGGAGGCACCTATGTGGAGGCACCTATGTGGCGGTTTATGACCACTTGAACACACCACATGGCTGTAATGTCACAGCTGACATTCCCTCACAATGAAAATGATACTCCGAATCCAAATCTTACAACTGACACAATCATTCCAGCTGTTCCCAAGGATCCCCCAAGGAGACCTAATACCAAAGACATCCATTCATCTCCTTACATCACTGCATAGTGTCCTAATCTGACAGTAAGACAGGAAAGGACAAGACCCTAATAACCTGGAACTACATTCTCCTACAAAGATCTCAGCATCACCAAACACCTCTGTCCAGCAACCTCTTGACTCTGTAAACTCTTACTTGGCATTTCGCAACCTTAGAGTTGGAGGACCCAGATGTCACTGCTAAGTGAATGTCTCTGTATGTTCAACCCTTTCACCACATACAGATACGGTTCAGACGGCCAAGTCCATGAAATCACTGAAATCCTAAATCTTGTTCTTGATCCAGGACAATTACACATCCAGACAGATTCCTGACTCAGCTTCTCAAGTGCTATTGATGTAATGATGGAATTTGATGGATGGAAGAACAAGCTAATGAACTAACAAGTCAATTACATTCACTCACTTTCAGTTGCCCTTTGACCTCTGCTGTGGTAAAAATATTCAGATTCAGGTCGCTGTAGAATTTAATGTGAACACTGCTGTTGCACGCAAATCTCTTGATACAGTTTCAATACAAAGCATCATTGAAGATTTAATCTTATTGCAGCGAATTAAATAACTTCATAATGTAAATCTAAACAATCGAAAAAGCTCTGATTCACAGACTGATCCTGAAACAGAAATGTGTTGCTTTAATTATTTACTGAAACACATTCAACAAGTGAGCAGAACTATGTGAGCAAGCTGGGTATGTTCTGTACAAGTCAATGTTACCATGACAACTGGTGGGATATGATAAATCAGCTGTTTACAGGAGACGCGAGTGCTTTTTTTCCAGCAGGCACAAGCTAATATAATAACACGGCGTCTTGATAAACTAAACATTATGGCAGCGTTATCACATCATTTTTATGCCTTGTTGGCTCAGTATGAAGCACAAACTCCAGCGTGTGCATTGAAACCTGATGGCAGAATTTGAGTGGCTTTAATTTGCTTCAAAATATCACTGTTTTTGCTGTATGCTGGATAAATATGATTTTATTGTATTATTTTATAAGATGTTACTGGCAGCCAAACAGGTATTTGCTTCTTTTTTTAAAATTTGCTTTTTCTATATTTGATTTTTAATAAAACTCCTGGATTTATATATATATATATATATATATATATATATAATTAACAACTTACTGTGTTATTTTTTTTGTACTGTGGAGAACTTGCGCATGAATTTTTACTCTCTGTAGTATTCATAACGGATTTGTTTTAAAAGATGTCCAAAAAGTAGTGCAGCATTCTGTGATGACAACTGGAAATCCTGTTTATCATACGACAACTGTTCAGACACAGTCAGTTCAGTTTGTGGTGGTGTGCAGTTGACTAAATAATTACAATACTTTAAGATTTCAAATGATCTGTGCTTAAAAAAACAATTCCTCTTGAAGAGATTCCACAGTTCTACTTTTAAAATATATTTAAATTCATATTTTCTTGTAGGTTTCAGTGCAAACTGGAAATTCAATTCAATTCAGTGTATTTATATGGCACCAAATCACAACAAAGTCATCCCAAGGCATGTCACAGGGCACATAGCGCATAGATGACAGTAGCAAGGAAAAACGTTTTTTTTTTTGAGGAAGAAACCACAAGCAGACCAGATTCAGAGGGGTGACCCACTGCTTAGGCCATTCTAACAGTTACAGAGTGCAAGAAAAAAACACCATATTTCTTCAAAGAATAAAAAGTAAAACAGCTTTTTCACCATCAGATAAACTATATTATTATTTGGTTACAATGGTACACGCACTCTGATTGGCTGATTTCCGGTCTGATATTTTCCCATATCAGACCGTTTCCATGACAATCGGTCCAGATCGCGAATCAGATTTGCTACTTTATTTACAATTTTCACAGTGTGAAATAAAACAAAACAAAAAGTGAACAAAGAAATTATGAGCGATGAAGAGGACCATTCTCTGAGCGAATTTTATTACACAGACGAGTTTGAATTGGAGGAATTAACAGCAAACAAGCTCAAAGTGGACATGCAAAATGAAGACCAAGATGAAAACACACGTCCTAACAGCCATATAATAAGCAAATTATTAACCTAGCTTTGTTGGTTAATAAACCTTTATTATCAGCAGCAACAACAAAAGTATTTTCAAGCTAGCTTTATCAAATTTAAAGAAGAATTTCCTGCACACTTACATCCATACAATTGGGGAATAACCTTGTTGTGTCTGATGATTTGCGGATGTTCATGCTGGTTATACGGTTGCAAATTGAGCTTTACCGGTGACGGGTTAGCAGAGCCAGTAAAAAGCAGTTTTAATGGCGATGCATTAGCGGAGTCGGTAAAATGGATATTTGGGACTGTATAACATCATGAATGTCCGCAAATCAACAGACACAAGGGGGTCATTCCTATTCTAATCCAATTCCATTGTGTGTATGGTTAGTTTTTCTGTAAGTAAATTCGGTTGGCGAGGCTTACCGTGAGGCAGCGTCACTTCAACAGCAGTCAAGGCGTGGAGTAATCCAACAAATGTGAAAATCCATCAAATGTGAAACAGTAATTCTGTGTCAGAATCCACATCAGTAGTTTCGTTTGGTAGCTTAAATTCACCGATTTCGTTAGCTAACAGCACCATTATGACATCTGCGTAGCAAAACGTGCAGACGGTGTTCTGTCGAATTGTGTGTCTCATCGCATAAATCGACAGCTCCGTGTCCCGATAATATTGCGCATGCGTGCACATGTGTAGTTGCGTGAAGGAATGACATCTCATCAGAACACAGGTAATACATCCAAATGTGAAACGGTCAAATATTTTGCCACTGTTACCCCGATATTATACTGTCTGAAATCTTACACGATTAACCAATCAGATTTACAAAAAAAATGTAATTGGATTAGAATTATTTTTAATATCTTTTTTAACCAAGCCGTCGGTCAAATGACCTTCATCAAGGCACACGCTAAAGCATATTAACATATTGCACATCAAGTTAACATTTTCCAAACCAGCTCATCATAGAATCTGATTACAAATTCATATTAAATACGCTGTACAACTGATGAATATATGAGTGTTTTTATACACATGCAAAAGGTACAACAAATATACAGTAGCATACTATATGACAGATGCCAGAAATGTCAGATGTAATTTATGATGGATATAAACAGATGATATACAGTGCCCCTTGGTATTTCACACTTTTTAATTTGTTTATGCCATTTCAAATACAAAAATCTTCTCAATATAGAAATTTCTAAAATTATCTTCCTTAAATTCTGGCCATTTATGCAGATTCATGATTAAGTGGAGGTATGATACCAAAGGGACCCGTTACTTATTAAGTTGTAGAGATTTGCTTTGAGTCTGAATTTAAGGGAGATAATTTTAGAAAATTTTATATTGAGAAGCCTGATTTACTTTTTGTATAAAAGTGAATATAAAGCATTTGTCAGTTATTCATTGCTTTGTTGCAACTTATATTTATTCATTTTAAAAATATGCAAACCAATATTGACAGAGATCCTGGTTTAACCTAATATATCTAACAGATCCAACCCAGTTTCACAGCAGTTCGTGAGACTGGGTTACGAAAACTACGTTAATCTATGGGTTCATGCCAGGGGCATGAAAATGGAGCACATTTCGTGACAGGGGCAGCAATTAATTTTGTGATGGGAATGTGTTGCATACAACGTCCATGACAACAAATATAGCATAGATGGTCCTCCATATACACAGATTTATCACAGAGTAGATGTAAGTCCTATATTCAGTCATTTCCATAATTATCGGGACAATTACACAGTTTTTGTAATATTATCTCTATGCACCACCACAACGAAATTAAAATAAATCAAATGCAACTTGATTGTTTGTAAGAACAGTGGATTCATGTTTAGCACTGTTCCCTCACAGCGAGAACATCATGGGTTCAATTCCCACCTGTGGCCTTGTGTGGAGTTTGCATGTTCTCCCTGTTTTTTTGGGGGGTTTCCTCCGGGTTCTCCGGCTTCCTCCCGCAACTGGAGACATGCAGGATAGATGGACTGGAAACTGTAGTCCCTGAGGTCCTTTGGTGTCAGTGCTTATCCCCAGAGTCTGTAGTGTAAAATGAAAGACGGGATGCCAGTCTGACACAGGTCATTTCCCCAGACAGGATCAGTACCCATTTCCATCTGGGTGGACTACAACGCAGGTGAAGAGTCTTAAAGACACAGACAGGTAGTATGACCAGGAATTGAACCCACATTAGACCAGCTCCTTTTCCCACTGAGATCAACACTCTACACTTATCTTTTTATTTTACACTAAACTGTTTTAGCATCACACAGTTAGCCACCAAATGAGGGTGAAGACTGGTGTGGCGCTAATTGCAACAACATCCAACTGAGTGCACGTTCCTTAGTCTGATCCGACAGCAGGATCCAGGTTCATCTTCATGTCACGTACATAATGAAACAATAAATTTTTACTTGGGGATCTGTTGCTCAAGTTGGAATTTTTTTTTTTTTTTTTTTTTTTTTTTTTTAGAAATGCATAAATATAAAATAACAAGTCACACTAAAGGTCAAAAAGGGATTTTTTTTTCTCCTGTGAGGTGAAGTGTCAGCAGATAGAAGCTCGGTGATGGAACAACTTCTTCTGCGACATGTTACAGTTGTGTTAGTGTGGACTTCATTATTATACACGGATATATAATATCACAAATGTCTAAATAAATGATCTAATAAAATCACTAAATGGGCAGCAAGTGGAAAGATTGAGATTCAGAAAAAACAAGGTTGCCTGTGAAACATAGAGTTTGTAGATCAAGTCTTCCTGTTTTGTCAAATGGGAGCATATTGCTGATGAGCATCAGTATACATCCATTAATAAAAACAAAAAAACATATCATTCATTTTTCAGTTAGCTGCATGCTAACTGTCCAAGCTGGAGGTTCATATGATACATGGATAAAAATAGTTACCTCAAAGGAGTGTACAATCACATTTACAAATAACTATTCAGTGCATCTGTCTCTTTTGGAACCATTTTATATATAACTAGGCATTATAAGTGCAGCTAATATGTTTGTACTTTGTTTCATTATGTTACCTCAAACATCATCAAGATGTTTTAAGATGAAACATAGTGACAAATGGCCCTACAAGGGGGATCCTGGGGAAATTTCACAAATCTATACCTTTTTTTAAGACATTCTACATCAGGCAGGGAAGCTGGACTCTCTAATCATCATTTTTCAATGCAAAAAAAATATATTTTTAATACTGGAAATCTAATTCTGCATGCACCAGTATTCTTCAGTCAGTCTTTATTTATGCAAGACCTTTCCTATATTTTATTACAGCTTTGATCATCGGATGAAAGAGGTTGAGGGCTGCGCCCCCATCAAACCCTCCTTCTCCTCTAGATCCGCCACTGTATGTTTCCATGAAATGAAAATTACTCAGATAATGTGCTTCCAAAGTCTGTCTCTCATAATCACTGAAAAAAATAATGCATGTCTTACATTTCCATGTGATCAGAATGTGTCCAAATAACATAATTTCCTTAAGTTCTCTCAAATACAAAGATGAGAAAACTGTGTTACTTGGACACATTCTGGTCATGTGCAAGCAATGGACCTATTTAAGTCAGATTTTTTTCAGGTTATGTTTGTAATTGAGAAACATACTAAAATGACTTCATTTTGACACATTCTGATCATGTGCAAGCAATGTACATATGTAAATCATGTAACTCCAATAGACGTTTTTTCAGTGTACGAGTATGTTGGTAATTGAGAAAACATATGAAAATTATGTTATTTGGAGCAATGTACGTATTTAAATCATGTAACTCCAAAAGACTTTTTTTCAGTGTATGTTTGTAATTTAGAAAACATAAGAAAATTATGTTATTTGGACACATTCTGATCATGTGCAAGCAATGTACGCATTTAAATCATGGAACAAGTTGAGTTGAGTTGTAAAGTTGAGTTCAATACCCAAAACTTGTAAGAGCTCTTTATGTTAAACAGAGGTAGCACATGGACATACAGTAACTAAACAAGGCTGCAATGTTTTAGAGTGCAGACTTGTTTCAGTGTATGTTTGTAATTGAGAAAACATAAGAAAATTATGTTATTTGGACAAATTCTGATCTGAAAATGTAAGTCATGCATTTTTTTTTCAGTAATCATCCAGCACTGCACAAGACCTTTATGGGTGATAATTAGGTGCACTTGATTCATCTTTGTAAGAGTCATAGCTCAGTGACTGAGGGTCTCCTTCATCATACAGCGTATTGTTAGTAAGGAACCCTCTCCTGATGCCCATTGTTACAAGTTGCAGGGAAAATGCTTTAAATTTTTCAGTGTATCATAATATTATGATTATGAAAATGGGCATAGGGACAATTTATGGATGCAAAGCATTCACACAGTAAATTTTCATGTGAGCATAACACGCCCCCTCCTGGTTGTACAAATAACACATTATTTAGTAACCCTTATTGGTTGTGTGAGGCGCCAAAGAGGAGCTGATTTAAGTGTCCGGGGTAATAAAGAATTCTGTTCTGGAGGTTTTCTTTCTATTGCAAAGGGGGAAAAGTTGCAATAGTGCTTTTTTTTTTTTTTTTTTTTTTTTTTTTACAGCTGCAAAAAATAAATAAATGTCAACATATTAAGTTTTTGACATTTTTCAGTGCACAAATCTGACTGTAACTCCAAACTGCAACCAACCCGATCTCACACTGGAATCACCTCAAAATCAAGTGTTAAAACGCACAAAAAAGAAAAAAAAAAAGAAAAAAAAAAAGAAATAAGGTTTCAGTATGTGCTGGAAGCGAAGCGCGTGAACTGCTCGCGTGGACAACAACGCTTTTTTATTTTATTTTATTATTATTTTTTTTTTTGGAAAACTTGTCTGTCAAAGTGTACGCGGAGTCCGCGTGAGTGCGTGCTCCCACGGAAAAAAATAAGAGCCCGCGGGCGAGTGGGCGTGGTCAGGCGGTCACTCAGGGGACACGCGGAGTTCAAAGAGTCACGTGGATATTGTCCACTTTGTTTGGGTGAAGTGCCTGCGCGCGTGACGTGTCCGGCTGGTCGGCTCGAGGACAGGTCAACTTTCTCTGTTGGACCGGTCATCAATTAGTCCAACAGCTCGCCAACTCTCTCATTCCCGCGCTAATAACGCGCGCGAACATCCAGCGTGGCGCGAAACCAAATCAACAGAAAGAAAGCTCTTTATCATCACTTTTTTTTTTTGTTTTTTTTTACTTTTTGCATTTAATTAACAAATAACTAAGACGCCATTAAGTCACATGTAAGACAATTAATCGATTTCTTTACATTTTATTGAACATATCTCATAGGTAGTATACTTGACAAAAACACTAACAGAAACAATGTAAAAATCCATAAAATATACACGTTCTTCAACGCTTTTAGGTAGTGTGGAGAACAATATCACCCCTCCCACCCTGGTTACATTTTTTTTTTCATTTTAGAATTATTAATTCTTCTTTTGCTCATTTCTGTACAGCTTAAATATGTATTTGAAATACACATAACTGTTCCTCCTGTTTCCAGAACTGAAGCTGGAGCTTTTACAAAAAAATATGAACAGAAAAAAAAAAAAAAATCACAAGCAAGTGCTATGAGGAACCTCTCCTTCTGTATATGTGTGTGTGTGTGTGTGTGTGAGAGAGAGAGAGAGAGAGAGAGAGAGATGAAAACACATCTACAGTATCCTGCATTGTTTATTTGACGCAGTGATTGAAGGATCAGTCCAAATGTTCTTCTAATGTCGAGTGCAGTGGACGAAGATCAACACAATAAAAAAAATTGAGGGTTTTCTTGGAATGAAGAAAAGAACAAGAAGAAGAAAGTTACGTATCCAGCAGTTGTGTGTTATTAAATATGTCATAACCTGCAGAAAAACTCAACCCTCCATCTATTTTTTGTGAACATTTGTTTTCAGTTTCGCAATCACGCGGGTCCTTTACAATATTTTACACGTGCACCTTTCCACAAATATTTTCCAGCTTTTTACACCATGAGTCTGATGCCTTTTCTTTTTTTTTTTCTTTTTTTTTAGGGTGGATGGATGTTGCAAACTGAATCCGGGTCTCCCTTTCACAGTCCTATCGTACATGTTTCAAGTCTGAAGAAGTAGAGGTTTCACCCGTCTCTCCTCTTTCTGCGTCTTATCAGTTTTATCTCCTCCTCCTCCTCCTCTTTCACTCCGTCCGTTTGTCCTCTTCTTCTCCGCCATTCGCCGTAGACGAGGAGGAGGAGGAGGAGGAGGACGAAGAAGAGTTGATCAGCTTGTTCTCCTTCTTCCACTTCATCCTCCGGTTCTGGAACCAGATCTTGATCTGGCGCTCGGTGAGGCAAAGCGCGTGCGCGATCTCGATCCGCCGCCGGCGCGTGAGGTACCGGTTGAAGTGGAACTCCTTCTCCAGCTCGAGCGTCTGGTAGCGCGTGTACGTCTGCCGCCCGCGCCGCCCGGGGCTGCCGAAGGTCCCTGAGAGAAGAGAACCGGAACTCAGAGTCAAAGATTCTCCAATTCTATTCTATTCTATTCTATTCTATTCTATTCTATTCTATTCTATTCTATTCTTGTCAACAACGTGCCTCCGCCGAGGACGTTTGATCTGTTCATTTCACAACTGATGAAATTTCTCAGAAAATGATCTTCTTTTTTAATTAAAGGATCATTAAATGTATAGGCGTTGATCCGGATCTAAGTGAGGATTGAGGAGTTTCACATTGTGAAACAGGACGGGTTGATCCATTCTTTTCTCCCTGTTTCTGAAATAAATGAAAAGAGGATGAGTGAACATAGAGTGACCCCTGCAGAACAATGTTCTAATCCATCAGCTCTGGATAGTCATTTCTATCTGGATAAACAAAAAAAAAAAAAAAAAAAAAAGGAAAAAAGAAAGAAAGAAAAAATCAGCTAGCAATCCGGATGTGGCTTCAGGAATTACTTTAAACGTCATAAAAAATGTTTAGACCCGGTTTTAATTAGAATCTTAAAAGCCATACATGTTTTACATGGACCCAAAACACTAATATTTGGCTCGATCCGTACTGATATCAAACTGACGACTTGCTGATCGTTGGAGGAAGTGCGCGTTCTTCTTGTTGTCCCTTATTTCTCCTCACTCCATGATAATAATAATCATAATAATAATCAGAATGAAACAATAACAAAACCCCAGGTTGTCTTATTCTATCATGTTTGGCCATTTTCATCCTGTTTTACGATCTAATTTTGATGTCACGTAAACTTTGTGGAGTTTCTGCGGCACTTTGATGCACACTGGATTTATGATTTAGATTTTTGTTTTGTTCTTGGAACACCAAATAAACGACATAATTAGACAATCTGGAATATTTAGGTTTGTAATTAGTTTAAGGTACAATGCGCATTAATTAACTTCAGCACTTGAGCCCATCATGGGAAAGCGCCGGATTTAGCCACACAGGGTCATTTTCATCTGCAGTCCCTGGCAAGATGATGGCACGGGGTGTGTAATACTTTAAACACAGTGACTCCTGTAAAAGATTAATGACAATGACAAACTAATTACTGCTCTTGTATCACAAAGTTTAGCTTGGGTAAATAAAAGCATTGTTGCACCTTCCGCAGACATGGACTGTAATAATATTAACAGTAATAACAGTAATGAAAGAAGGGACAATATATCACCTTGCACTCCTCCCCACCCTCCAGCGGGGATCAGCTTGCATGGTTTAGTCTGATCGTGCACTAACAGTATTTTGGCCCCTGGTGGTAAACAAATCGCCATGTTGTCAGTTTAGCAGCTTCAGTTTCTGTATCGATCTAAAATGCGGATCGTGGATGGAAACCGCACGCTGCTCAGGGCAGAACTTTAACTCCAAACATCCATAAATATAAACATCAAACAAAGCAGATTATAAGGGCACGCTCTGAGGTTTCTGTGCCACTCTGTTCTTTCTCCAGCTGTCACTCACAGCCCGTGTTGCATTTTATTCCTTAAATGTTTCTTAGCGACAGATCTGTTTCCACCTCATCTGTCATAACGTGGAGTGTTCTGCAGGGATTTGGACAACAGTAGCCCTGAATCACTCGCCATTACTCTTTTAACTCTCAACGGAGCATTTTTTTTCCTTAAATAGAGATTATTTAGAACTTTAAAATAACAGATAATATGTATATTTTATTATTTTATTCACTTTGACCTGAATAATGGCAGGCTGTCACGGCCAGACCTGCGCGTAAATCTGAGAGAAGTGCGTAATTTACGCGTTTCTCTCTTACTAGAGAACAAAGAGTTTATATAGAACACAAGCAAACTTATATGATATCACCTAAGCTTAAAAAAAAAACCTGAATTAGCTTTGACAAAGTTCATGGTATCATGTCAAGTCTACGCATTTTGGGTAGATAAGAGTTCTTGTGCGTAATTCTAACCGTTTTCTCTTTGCGCAGAACAAATAGTTTGGATAGAGTGCATTAAAAGCATCACAATATTAGAAATAAACTTTCATTTCAGATCAGTTGGCTTTAAGTGGAGCCGCTGCTCATTATGTCCAACCCAGTCTGTGCGTAATTTGCGCGTTTATGAGTTAGTATTATGAGTTAGTAAAATGACAGACAAGGATTTTTGTATGTTTAGTTGAGTTTGACCTGTGCGGCGCCACAGATTAACGTTTGATTCTGCAGAGTTTTACTTTAACGCAGAATAACGAATTTCCACCTTGAAAATCTCGCCAGCTAAACATTGGCATATTTTCCAGCGTGACGTCTGCAAGACTCTTGCGTAATTTTGGTGCGTATCATAGATTAACCTCAACTTTAGCTCGTCGTGTCTCTCTTTTTACTGACTAATATCTAATCTGCTCTGTACGGAATAAATGGCGACCGCTGTCTGGGTTGTCTGTGGCGCAGGGTTCACTGGGAGCTGAGATAACAGCAGAGAAGTTGTGATTGCAGCGTCCTGTCTGATGCAAATCATCAAAGAGGTAGATTTTCTCCTTTAAAGGAGGTTTAGATTTTTGTGCCTGCAGGCGAATTTAGGGAGTGGAAACTGAAAGAAAAGATGAGTGGGAGTAGAAAGAACAGCTTTCTTTTCTCTCGGGCATTTCTCTATCTCATCTACTCCTTGTTTTCACCCACAACACTCCCTGACAGGCTTTTCCTCTCTAACTTTCTTCCCCCCCCTGCTCGGTAGCAGCGCCGGTCAGCAGGTCACATCCAGTAACTAGAGCTAAGACCCAAACAAACCGGCTTTATGGCGGACAATAAAATCCCGAGCTGACTGACAGGCCAACAAACGGAGATCATAAAGCAGAAGAGGAGGAGCAGGAGGAAAAAGAAAGAGACTGACAGAGGAAACAAACGTCACTTTTATGGCACAGGTCATAAAATATGCAAGAAGGAGAGAAGCTGGGACTCACCGTTGCACGCGTTCATTCGCTGCATCCACGGGTAAATGGGGGCTGACGCCGGTTGTTTTTCGTCCATCGTCTCACCGAAGAGCCCCTTCCCACTCAACCCCGCGCACTCCGCCTTGCGGTGCACGCCGTCCTGGCTCAGCGCGAGCTGGTGTTCTTCCAGGCTGCAAGGGTGCTCCTTGTCCCGGTAGAAGCTGGTGGCGGCCGCCGCGGCAGCAGCAGCAGCCGCCGCCGCCGCCGTGACGTAGTCGCAAGCACCGGCTCCAGACGCGCCCCCAACACCGACCCCTGCCGCCGCCCGATGCCCGCCGTACGGTCCGGTAGCCGCCTGCTGGTAATAGGCGGAGGTGGTGTACGGTTTCTCTTGGTGCACGCCGGCGCCACCACCGACGCCGCCTCCGCCTCCTCCGCCGCCGTACGCCACCGCGGCGGCGGCGCTGACGGCTGCAGCGCCGGGATAGTGCCTGAGCGGGTGGTCGGCGGCGTATCCCGACGAGTAGAGCGGGATCTGACCCAGGAACGACTCCGCCGCCGCCTGCCCGCCTCCGCCGGATCCCGGTAGTGACACCGGGAAAGAGGAGTTGACAAAATAGGAACTCATGAGGAAAAAAGTAAAAGAGAAAGAAGGAAGGAGAGGAGAAATCGGAGAAAGGGGAGGCCGGGAGGGCACGGAACAAACAACAACAACAACAACAACGTTCAGGCGATGGAGAAGGAGGAGTAGAAGGAGGCTAACGGCTAACGGTTCTCCCTCCCCGTCCTCCTTCCTCTGCCTTCCCCTGCCTGCACTTTATGATTTGTTGTGTTTTATAGCCGACAGTCCGACGGGCTGCTGCTGCTGCTATCACTTAGTTTATCGCAGATTGGGAGGCGGTGGGGGTGAGGAAGGGGAGAAGAAGGAGAGGAGGAGAGGAAAGGGGTGGTGGGGGGGTAACAGGGTGGCTGAGTGCCAGTGTGGGACGGAAGGAGGAGGACGAGGGAGAGAGGAGTCTGTGTGTGTTTGTGTGTGGCGGAGACGGGATGAGGAGGAGGAGGCGAGGAGCAGCTAACGTCAGACTGACCAATGGGAAGCTCCCGTTCGCTCGTTCTTTTTCCTTTTCGCTGGCGAGAGGAAGAGCGGAGGAAGAGGAGTAGGAAGGAGCTGGCCCCAGCACGCGCGCACACGCACCCGCACGCACCTCGTTGCCATTTTTCCCCTTTTTTCAATCTCATTTCCATCAAGCCTCTCCATCCCTCCATCTCTCCATCCCTCCATCCTCTCATTGCGCGCGCACCGGGATCCACCGCGCACTAATTTGATTCTCCGAGTCTCCCTCTGGCTGCAGCCACGCACGCGTGCACGCACGTCTGAAAGGCTTGTTGTAGTCGGTGCTGCACCCGCAGAGATAACCCCAAATAATAAAAGACATTCCCACCGCTTCTCAGATAAAAAAAAAAACGAGCGCTTTCAAATGAATCCCGTGAACGTAAATCACGGACACATGCGTCATGTGTGGGGCCCCGTGTGTTCCTATCTATAATTATAAATAATACATGTAATATGAGCAATAAATAATTTGTGGTCGGTGGGTTCAATGCGCGCGTTCGAGCGCTTGGATTTTATTGTTTATTTTCTCCAATAACTGATCATCATGATTTTTTTAATATTTTTTTTACACTATAGGAGGGAGACATTGGTGAAATTTAGCGTGTGAGAATATTTTCAGAACATGTTTATTGAGCGGGTTCCAGAGGCGTTTGCTGTGATCAATGTGTCATTATGTTCTTCCTCTTATGAGACAGAAACACATAAAGGTGAAAGAAGAAAACAAACCCATTTTTTTTCACGTTTTCTGACTTAAATTGCAGCCTCAAAGTCCATCTGTACTTCAAATGAAACTTACTACAACCTGCAGCCTCTTCTTACTTTAAATGACGCATAATGTGACCAGTTCAGCTGCAAACAGAGATGGACACCTTCAAATTAAAATTAATAAATTAACCAAGAAAAAAAGTTCTACACAGGGGCTGTCAAATAAAATCTGCTATTCTAATGATGTTTTATAATGAATGAACAACAGACATTTATTTATTAATTTTAGTGAAACACCTTTTCTTTTTTTTTCTTTTTTTTTTTTGCAAATTTACGCTTTAGTAAAATGTCTCAAGTAACATCTAAAACACTTGGGGAAACTGCCAGTTGTTAAACTTTTCCTGAAAAATGTGTCAAAAATATGTAATAATCAAAAATATCAGATGGTGTGATAAATCTGAAAGAACAGAAGCAAGTGAGAGGGAAAAATATTGGTTAAATATTGGAGTTAAACAAATGGACGCAACTTATATCAAACATCTTTTTTGTTGGAAACCTACAATAATTATATTTAATAATATTATTATATTTTTAAAAAGTAATTATATTTTTAAAAGAACACAAGTGCAGTAATTCCAAAAATCTCATGTAGCATTCAAAACAAAGTATAAAGACGTGAAACTTAAAGGTGTAGTTTACCAGTCCAGTCTCACTTTTTTTCTTTCTTTCTTTTTTGAGCCCCGGTCACAAAATAAGTGGCATTTTTGTGTTTTTTATTATTATTTTACTATCTAGTTTACTGCATTTTGTCTGATTCTAGTGTAAAAAAAAGTACAACAAATTCATCATTTTAAACATTTTAAAAGTGATAGAAAGAGAGAGAAAGAAAGAAAGAAAGAAAGAAAGAAAGAAAGAAAGAAAGAAAGAAAGAAAGAAAGAAAGAAAGAAAGAAAGAAAGAAAGGCTTAGTGTGCGATTTTACAAACAGAATCTGTGTTGTTAGTCGTAAAATCAGCGCTGTCATAAATTATTCTTTACTGTGTTTCTGTTTCCCCTTCAGGCTCAAACTGCACAGACCGACAGACACATCCAGACAAAGACTCTATTTTTACTTCTACAGACACCCCCCCCCACCCCGGTCTGTTTTTTAAGGCCTAAACACTGACATTTTATGGTGAACTCTCACTTTCTGAGCAGACACATGGACAATCCCAGTTTGTAACTCTGACCTCCTCTCTGGTTCTTCCTCCCTTGGTATGTGGTTCCCCTTTCCCTCCCTTTCTGGTTCTCCCTTCGTTCTCCCTCCCCCTGTAGTTCTCCTCCCCGGCAGGACGCTGTGTTTCCTCCCAGCTTGGTGGGAACGGGAAACCGCAGCATTGTGTTGGAGTTTAATCATTAATGAGCTCCAGCAGTGAAGACACATGGACAGACACACAGACAGACAGGACGCAGGTAAGACTTCACACTTTAGATCAGGAATGTTCAAATATTTAACAACCTGAAACATGTCTCTGGACTACAGAACTTTTATAACACAAAATAACCATTACTTTGGCCATAAAGAAGAAGAATATTCCAAATTGTTTGGAGCCACAAATGTGCAACTATCAGTTTTTTAACGTTTTAAAAACATAAAGTGGCTTTTTTAGTGTGTGTGTGTGTGTGTGTGTGTGTGTGTGTGTGTTGGGGGGGGGGGGGGGGGGCTGGTACATGCAGGCAAAGTTCAGGATTTTCACTTGCTAACTAACCTAAAAGTAATTAATCATTTCTTGGAATAGTTGAAGAATGATGTATTTCCGATTAATCCGATTAATCTGATCCTGTTCCAAAAGGTTTTACTATGTGTTGAAATCAAACGTAAATAACTGACATGTTAGTTTTATATGCACATAAAAAATAAAAAATAAAAAAAAACTTGTCATATCTGCATTGACAAGAATTCAAACGATGACATTTGTCAAAAAAAATATTTCATGCAAATGTAATAACCAAAAACTATTTTAAATTGTTGCTTAGGCAATTTATAACATTTTTGCACAAAGAATATAAATAAACAAATCCTGTATACACACACACACACACACACACACACACACACACACACACACACACACACGCCGGACTTTATAAAATGAAATGGTACACATGCAATTACACAATTATTATAATTATAGATTAAATTTTAGTATCAGACAGTTTAGCAGTAAAATATGTTAAAGGTTATTCAGTCTATAATTATTTTGACTGTATGTGAATTCTGTCTTGTTGTTTTGAACACATTCTGCTGTTAAATGTGTTTTATCGTCCTGTAGGAGAAGTTATTTGTAATTTTCATTACAATTTTCTGCTATTCTAGCTGTTTTGCTTACATATTTTGTGTTATTTGTTTGTTTTCTAATGCGTTTCTTAAACATATCACTGCACTGTACACATTCGTTTTATTTTGTGACATTTTGTTTACATTTTGTGTTTACTGATGACATGGGGCAACCATGAGATTTATCGGTTCATTCAAAGTCATTTATAGTCAGTCGACTGTGTTTCAGTGACATAAACTGGATCAGCACAGAGTGTCTGCTAAAGGTAAAAAAAAAAAAAACAACAACAAAAAAAAAACCAAATCTGAATGTTAATTCACTGTTGCTCATCAAAAATCTGAAAAGGTTTCGTTTTATTTAAACTTTTTTACAAAACGAGTTTGACTTTGGAGAAATGTCTCCATGGTACCATGTCAGAGGTAAACACTTCAAATAGTCATGCAGCGGTTTCATGTGCGAGTTTTTTGTTTGTCACTGCAGAGTTGTTGTACCTTGAAGAAAAAGATGGACAACAAATGGCACCAAACGGCAGCAAAGAGACCTGAAAGCACCCAAGACGGTCCAGAGTGTCCAGTAAGAAAATGGAGACTTTGTCCATTTGGAAGCAACAGTAAAGAATCCAAGTCTCATCATCTTCCCCCCCCCCCCCCCCCCCCCCCAACCCAACCCCATCTCCCACAGATTGCATAAACTGTACTGACAGGAGACGCACATTTGAACCAAGCTTAGTATAATAATAATAAAAAAACAAAGAGGTGTGCAAAACTGCAGCCTGATAAAAGACAAAAAATAATTTTCTTAGTCGTTTGTTTGTGTATGTGTGTGTTTGTGTGTTAATCTAATAATAATAATAATAATAATAATAATAATTATTATTATTATTATTATTATTATTATTATTATTAATACTTGTAAAATCGTATGTGTATATCAGTTTATGATTTTTTTTTAAATTTTGAATTTACTTTTGTCAAAGATGTGACATCTGATGGCGAATATAAATTTAAGAATTTATTAACAAATCCAGTAACAACAACAACAAACGTCAACAAATCTATGCGTTGTTCCCGTCATGGCATGTCCACAACGCAAACGAAAATTAAGTTATTTGGTTTATGAGAAACAATCATAAAAATATGGAACGCTTAGAAGAGATCGTCAGTTCAAGCTGAAAATTATTAGTGTGGTCCAAATATCAGCTGCAGTCGAAATAATAACTACGGGCTCTTATTTATAACATTTCTAACATAATTTCTTATTTATAATATAATTTCACTGGATGGAGAGACTGTTAATATAATTTTAAAACTTTTTTATTTCTTTTATTCTATGGACTAAATAAATAAATACAATTTAAAACACACACACACACACACACAATACACTTTAATGGCGATTATTTAAAAAGACTTGTACACAATTCTAGCGTTTGCACCGTCAACAGTTGAGGAAGGAATCTGAGAAACTTCAGACCTGACTGACAATTAAAGCTGAAAGAGCCGCGCGTTGCTTTATGGCTTTACGGCTCCTTTTCACGCGCGGATTTTATGGTTTTATGACCGTTTATGACTCCCTGTAAAGTCCGAGGAATGGCGATCAAGTGAAAAACAGACCCGCCGCAAACTGCACACGAACAAATGTGCCACGCTGGACTCAGGAGCGCGGGCGCGCACAGTTCTCCTGTGGTTCATTTCTGTTTGGCGCACAGCATTTGACACAGAAACGCTAAAAATAAATAAATAAATAAAAAACTACAGAACTGTTGGGAAAAAAAATAGTTTACTCTTCTGGCTCATGTTGCAAAGTCTTAAATTTCTGTAAATATCTGTACTGATATTACAGCTTTCAGTTTGCATAATTTAAACAAAATTAAATTTAATAGATTCTGAACAATAACTTT